>NC_141309.1:12420000-13620000 GCF_037954325.1 Fistularia commersonii
ACGGTAAATGTTGTTTTTTCTACTTGATATTGGCTTTCAGCCTGATCACACCTTTAAAAGTGCGCAATCGACACAGTGTGTCAAACCATACATCTTCCTGCTTGCATTTAGCAGCCTCATTTTTGGTGTAACAATCTTGGGGGAAGACCTTTTAATTTCCACACTATAGATTTTAAATTAGTTATGCAGTTTCAGTCGGTAAGAAGGAGAAGCTGACGAGACTCCTTTAAGAGATATTTTTCAGAAAACTCTCAGGTAAAAGAATTACCTTGATCCAAATATCATATGGTTTTTGTTTCATAAGTAAAGAAGGAGTAACAGAAGCAATACATACTTTACTCCTTCACTTCAAGATGCATGTATATTGAAGTATTGAATGCATAGAGGCACAACACCAGCATTGTTTGAAAATGTAACAGCAGGAAACCTGTTGACACCAGTCAGTGACTTCTGCTAACCATTGTTTTTAGTCACAGCTTAATACCAAAAGAACTACTTCAGTTCTATTCAAATCAAGTGTTGACTGAATCAATACTTGGTGAAACAATAGACAAAAGATCTAGTTTGCACCTAAAGGGTGATTAACTGAGACTTTAGACAAAATGTGCTTGGTATAAAATCCACATTTCCAACTAGACACCTATGAGCTACACCTTCAGAGTGCCATTGTGAAAGGGGGCAGGTATAACCACACCTATGCTGATTTTCTAACGCCTCAGGCATGGGTATTTCTTCCTTATTAGAATTGGTAATGCGGCGCATGACCTTCTGCTTTGCTGTTTCATCTTTTCTTAATTTTGCTTGTTTGTCCGCAGGTTGAGCGAAAGCATTATAATTTTTAATATGTTTTGCGAGTAGTTTTTTAATTTAAACATACAACTTTAATCTTGATTATTTTAACATCGTACTAATCGATGTCATTATTTCTAGGAATCTGCAACTGAAATGTTATCTATCTGTCAAGGAGCTGTGAAATAAAACCATTCATGACTGTTGATTTTTCTTTAAATTAAGTACCGTAAGCAGACAGTAACCATTACATTTTTCACAACCATATCATTTATGGCACAAAGCTGAATGGTACAATAATGAAAAATATAACATATAGCATACACAAGACAGAATACATGCAGAAACAAAAACATGATATCTTAATAGGACCATATAGATAGTTATTAATCAGGTATAAGTGCTAATTACCTCAAAAGAAAATTGAGGGGTGAAAATACAAGGAAGACTCAAGTTTACCTTCTAAAATGTAGACCTTGAAGCCACTGCTCATCCGAGTTATATACTGGAAGTTTGCCACCGCCATGGCTGCTTCTCTTTGTCTGGAGAGGCAAATACAGAAGAGCAACTTGACTGTTTGAGTAGTCAGCACACAATGAGCCTCAGTTTCAGACTGTATTGGAAAAGGTAATGAGATGCTGGGACTGGGCTCAGCCAGGTAACCTATCAGGTGAGTGCAGACAGAAGATGTGGCTTTCCTTGTGACACATTTTCTGCCCTCTGATTAGCTACTGTCTGGGCCAATCGGAGAGCCTCTTTGTTGTTATTGTTCCACAGGCTCTCACAGGTAAGTTGGCTACAAAGGGATTACCTGTGTCGTGGTACAAAAGTGGAAAATAATTTCCCCCTGCACTTCCTTTAGTGCATTTTTCTCCACAAATACCATTTCCATCGAAGACTCAATACTTGTCCTTCACCCATAAGGAAAGTGACGTCTTCCCCCTCCTTTCCACTCCAATGTCTGCCCCTTCTTCCCCTCCCTCCTAATCTACAATCTCACCAAACCACATTTTTTTGAGCGCGTAGCCCACCAGAGCTTGAGACCTTCCTTTGACCTGCCCGTACACGCGGGCATCTGGACTGGGATAGACCGACAGTAATCCAAGGCTTTTGTTAATGGCCAGACAAACACACCCAAAAATATAATGCTGCTGCCATGAGGACAATTATGCCTGAGAATGAATGAACACAGGAGGATCTTCAATGCCATGCCGCCGTGCTGTAACTTAATTTATACCGAGAAATGGACAAATGTGCATTGAAATCCACAGTTAAAGAAATATTTTTATAAATTCAATATTTAAAACAGAAGTATCTGTGCCCCCCTCAGTTTTTTTATTTCATATGGAAAGATTTTTTTGTTTGTTTAAACATTGTGATTTTGGCTCCAAAATTAGATTACTTAAAAGATGGCTAAGAGCCGTTCACATATAAAACTGAAAATGCACACAATAAGTGTGGGGTTTGAAATCAGCTCAATGGTGCCCTCCTAGGTAATATTTAGCAATAACACAGAAATGATCTACAGTATGCAGGCCCTGCTGTGTACTGTACATTGATTTTAAATTAACCCACAAGCACATCTACCTCAAAGTTTTTACTGTTTTGGGACTTAAGTGATTTAATCACATTCTCTTGAAGCATCAGAGGCATTACAGTTAATATTTCCTTAGCCATGAATGACAGATTTTAGCTGAATCGGTAAAGTGTTGAACTTAAAAATACCATACCATACCATCATTTTTAACATTTGGATGGTATCTATCTATCTATCTATCTATCTATCTATCTATCTATCTATCTATCTATCTATCTATCTATCTATCTATCTATCTATCTATCTATCTATCTATCTATCTATCTATCTATCTATCTATCTATCTATCTATCTATCTATCAGTCTGTCTATCTATCTGTCTGTTTATGGTGATGTCTGATGCAAATATTTGAAAATGTAACAGTCTGTGATGCTCAGTTTGCAATATGGCTCCAGCTTACACTGCACCACACCTTGCAGTTTATGCAGTGAGGTTGAAGGGACGCTCTGGGGCCTGTATTCAGAATAACTTCGGTCAACAGATACTGGAACTGTGTCTGTTTATATCGACAGGTGAAAATGGAAGTAACATCCCGTGGAGCCTGATAGTGCTGGATTAAAACACACAACAGTGTGTAACATTACTTCAGCAGAAGCTCCCTGTGGGGCCACAGGCGGCTCATGAGACAGATCGACATCCTTCTCTCATCAGCACCACCCTCATCTCTGTCAAGCCAAACTGAAATAGACAATCCTTACCCGGAAGTTACATTGGTTTCAAAATAATGTTGTATACTTGAAAGCGTTCCCACTGCAGCATAATATTTGAATATTAAAAAAAAAAACAGGGGGGGCGGGGGGTATGGCAGATTGCACTCCAGCTTTCAGAAATGTGAATATTATTTCAGAAAATTTATCAATCAGACTAAACTACACGGTGATCAACACATTGGTTACCCACTTTACCCAAGTTCAAAAACGTTGCATGAAATAAAAAGTCTGTAAATTATCGTTACAGTAAACCTTGTTTTGCCTACCCCCTTTTCTAAAATTGGATGCACATAAGTGACGTTTATAAAACTGCACTTTATGCAATTGGGTACAAATCCAAATAGCAAAAAAACATATCTTGAATCTTATTTTAACCAAACCGGAAGTAATGCGTCAATGCCTCCACTGCAGCTTGACGCAGGTCAAGCGACTCCAATTTTTGCAGACTTGCCTTTCCCTCAGGATGACTGGGTGTGACGCAGGGCTGACGGAAAAAAATCGTGGCCTGAGGGGGAAGAACGGGGGCAGCAGCGGTGGTGCGGGGTGGCCTGTAGCTCCTCTTGTCCGGGTTTGGAGTCCGATGCTCGATCACTAAACACACGTGTGTCGCCCATAGGCTTTCCTGTGCGAGATCGAGGCGTCACCTAATTCCTGGGTCGCAATCCACTTCCAGGTAGGCTTGACCGTGCCGATTTATGGGCGTAGTGGGTTTGATTAGCAGTTTATCAGATATGCAATTAAGGGTATCTTTTTATTCTATTTGTTTGCAATGCTGGATAAAAAAAAAAAAAATCTGGAATACTGGAAAAATCTTGGTTCTGATACCTGTGTTCCCCCTTAATTTTAATAAGTGTACATTTCAAACCTGCCACTGATGATAACAAAATGTGCATGTGTTTTTTTTTTTCCATTTCTTCAGGCAACTGATCTCAGTTACATTAATTCAATTTAAAAAAAAGTAGGCTGCACAAAGCCCCTTGCATTATCTCATCGCACGGCAAGTTGTAAGACGCATCCTCCGGGATCATATTAGGACGCATCCGTCATGAACTACTTGCGTCGACGCCTTTCGGACAGTAATTTCATGTCCAACCTGCCGAATGGCTACATGACCGATCTCCAACGGCCGGAGCCGCCGCAGCAGAGCCCCGCCGTGTCGCCCGGCCCGTCGGAGAGACGCCAGTCGACCAGCCAGCCCGCGTCCGCAGGCGCGGGATCCGGCTTCTTCTCATCCATATCCAACGCCGTCAAACAGACCACCGCCGCCGCGGCCGCCACTTTGTCGGAGGCTGCGGACCGAGCAGGGGTTTCCAGCAACGCCAAGATCCTCCTGGTCATCGATGACCAGCAGACCGACTGGTAAGAGCCGTCTAGACCGGGATGTGGGCCGGGACGTGGGCTGCGGTGTCCTCATATTAGAAGGTCATATGATCCACCTGCTGTTTCCACGGGTAGCAAGTGTGGGAGCCCGAGCAGGAAAAAAAAAAAAACACGCCTTGCAGATGTGCGTGCCTACGTGTGTGTGGCAGTGTGTGTGTGCTTGCCCGAGAAGACATTTTCATTTGACGATCAAGTCGTGCTCGTGATGGAAACCGTGCTGCATTATGCCACAGGCCTGCAACTGTACCCCACGCCACCGTGATGATGCAAGTTTTTTTTTTTTTTTTTTTTTTTAACTGAGCGTGGGCGATGACAAATGCTCCACTCCAAGCAAATCTCGCCACAATATCAAATGATATGACCGACAGGATGATAAATAATGCAGGTGAGAGCATCCTCAGTGCACGTCAGAGGCAGGAGCTCTGCACTGGTTGAATATATAGTTTGGTTCCCTTTTCCAGATTAGTCCATTTATGGAATCACATTTTCATTGATGATAAACACGTCTTTTTAAATTGATCAGTATAAAAAAAGTACCCATGGCATGATCAGAGGAGGCGTGGTGAATGTATAGATGGAGGGATGCTGAAGTTGAAAATGCGTGGCGGGAGGAGATTTATGGATGGAGCAAAAGAGGAAATGAAGTTAGTTGGTGAAGAATTTGAAATTTGCCGTGGCGTCCCCTGAAGGAAAGAGGCCAAAGGAAAAGGAGAAGCGGCGTTAAGAGCACCCGCCATCGAGAGGCAGGACATGATGTCAACGTATCTTTTACAGAAACAAATAGCATGTAAACTTAAACCCTTGTTTCACATGTAGGGTGAAAGTTTTCAGAGGAAGAAAGGTCCATGGTGAATTTGAAATCAAGGTTGAACAGGTATGTGCTTTCTGTGCTTTTGTTCACTGAAGCTTTTAAATGATGATGAAAATAACAATAATAATGATGATGATGATGATAATGATAACAACATATACGATTTGGGGACTGAACTCAGAGGCGAAGTAGCACATTTGTAGATCATCACCCATAGGAACACTGTGTAAGTGTGTTTTCACATGCAGAACTCCATAATTCAAAAATGCAGTGATATTAACTTATAACACAACTCATATCAAATAATCGCAGCCTCATATCATCACAGCAAGTGCTCTGTGTTACAAACTGTTGCTTACGCTCTGCCACCATTGTTCGCCCGTCAGGGCCAAAAGGACCCCAGTAAAGACCAACTCTTGGACCAGGTCTCAGCCCATTTGTTTTCGATGCTGATTAGATTGCCGCGTTCAAGCCAAATCTCAGCGACTGCATCAGGCAGAGATTGAATGACACTTAGACCGAATCAGGCTGACACGGTCAGGAGAAAATAATAATATGAAATAAAATGGATATATTATCAGAACCAGATGGGTTTGTAAGTAGCGAAGTACTTCATTCATCCCTTGGGGGGGGGGGCAACAGGTAAGTAACTACACTGTAGTGAAGAAGGTGTGCAAAAACTACTAGTAGAAAAACTCACAGTAAAGATTTAAGGGAAACACAGTTAAAGTCCAAGGTGCATCGTGCCCAGTGTGTAGCGTTCTGATCAGAACAAACGGATGTACGCACAGTATGGGGGGGTCGGTATTATCATTTCCTCCCCAGTGCGGAGCAGCAGAGTCGCGTGTCATGGGGGAGGAACGATCGCCTTAATCTGACAGTGGAGCCGTACAGAGACAGCAGTTTATCGTTGAAGCTGCTCTCCTGCCCGGAGAAGGTGCTGTGCAGTGGATGGAATGGATCGTCCCTGACAGACAGGAACCCGCTCCTGTTTCCGTCGATCTGCCGCAGATGTCAGGCTGTCAAACAGCGTGCCCAAACCGGAGCTGACCTTCTTTAGGTCCATGCATATGCCGTCCCTCTTCTTGATGCTGCCTCGCCAGCACATTGCCGCATAGAGGAGAGCGCTTGTCGCAAAAGTCCGATGGAACATCTGCTGAAGCTTTTTGCAGATGTTTCAGGGTGCCGGTCTTCTGAGAAAGTACATTTGGCTCTACAGGAGCAGCCCAAACCGAATTCAAAAGTCCAAAGTGATGAAAAAGAATGTTAAATGACATTTCCACAAAACAATCCCCCCCCTAAGTCACCGGCACAGCTGTTTTAAGCCTGTGTCATGTTTATGCCACTTCGGTTTGTTAAATAGATACAATTGAACATCTATTTGCATTATGGAACAATGGCAAGAGTATTTAATTATTCATTCTGACTTCAACAAATAACAGATGAATCTTCTCATGTGACAGGAGCACTTTCTGTGTTCACAAATAAATATGTAAAATTATAAATATTTTAGCAACTGACTCCATTAAAAAATGTTTCCTGATAATAGCACGGAGGATATATGCAACCCTCTTCTGTGGGTGATCTTTCTCTCAGGGACTTTATTCACTTTCATTTGTCCTACATTTTTATGTTGTTTTTCCTTCAGAGGAAGTCTGACATGTTATTAATTGCTTTCAACTTGAAAAGATGGGTGGACGGGTTGTAATTCACGATCCTGCTCGGATTATAATGTTACTAATGAGATATTATCATGGTTCTCAGCGTATCCTGGAAAACCTGAAAAACCTGGTAAACTGTTTTCAAGTCATGAACAGTTTTCATAAACCCTGCCAATGAAAACACATTGTAAACCAGACCAAAAGCAACGTGTGCTGAAAGGTCTTGTGATGGCCTAAAAAAAAAAAAAAGAGAACTTCTCATATTTACCTACCAGAGCCTTCAAATTTATATTTTTGATCACATTGGTTTATCAAATGGTTTATCCATCCATCGTCTGCAGCTTATCCTGCACTCAGGGTCGCAGGGGATGCAGGAGCCTCTCCCAGCTGTCTTCGGGCCAGAGACGGGGTACAACCTGGACCAGTCGATCGCAGGGCAACATATACAGATAAACAACCACTTCAAATTTTCTTCTAACCTGCTGCGTGTTTTTGTACCGTGGGAGGGAACCGGAGAAGGCGGTGGAAACCCGCGCAGACACGGGGAGAACATGCAAACTCCACACAGGAAGGTCCCCTTGTTGGAATCGAACCAGGGTCCTTCGTGCTGTGAGACGCTAACCACTGCGCCATTTGCCACCCAAAATTGCCATACAAAATTGTTTATGTACAAATCAATTTAGTGCAGTTCAATAGATTTTTTTTTCCCCAAAAAGAGGAAATGCAATAATTATTATCCAATTATCTAATAATAAATGTGATCATATCTTTGTCCAAGATGACTACCTCACACCATTGACAGTTTGTTTTTTCTTTTATTCTGAAAATGCACCTAAAATTACCTGCAAACTGATCTTTTTGTTGTGCATGTTGCATATTTTTGAGGATTGACCTTGTTCTTTTCCTTTTAGGCAGAGTTTTCTGAAATCAACTTGACAGCCAATTCCACAGGATCTTATCATGTAGCCATTGATGCAATAAGGAATGGCCACAAGGTTACAAAGTGAGCAAAAATATTTGTGTATGATATCTGTTGAAATAATTTCCTTCTGTCTGCCAAATAATGGATTTATTTACCTTTTGTCTGAATTCCTACATCACAGATCCTTCAAACCAGACTTCGTACTGATAAGACAGCATGCCTTCAGCATGGACAAGAATGGAGACCACCGCAACATTGTGATTGGACTGCAGTATGCAGGGCTGTCCAGTGTTAACTCTATACACTCTGTGTATAATTTCTGTGACAAACCATGGGTGGTAGGTTTACATTCATTTAATACTCTGCAATTATGTTACACAGGGACCCTACCCAGTTTATATATCGTTACTATCGTTACCTTCTTAAAGTAATCGCTGAAGTCATTTTTTCAAGTTTTTCAGAAAACGCAAAAAAAAAAAATGAGTAATAGGTTGCATAAGAAGTGGATTTAGGCAAAAAATAATTTTTGTCCAAACGATTTTAAAAAATAATCTTTTTTTAGTTTGCTCAAATGTCTAGGCTGCACAAGCGATTAGGCCCAGAGGAATTCCCACTGATTGAGCAGGTTTACTATCCAAACCACAAGGAAATGGTGAGTGTTTGCCATCTGCTGCTCTCCCTCTCTTCCTCCTACCCCTTCAGCTTGCACTGGTGGGGGTATGTGATCATGTTAAAAACAAAAAACCCTTAAAGGTACACAGACACACACCCACACACACACACACAAGTACAGTTCTATCAATCTGCACATGGTACATTGGGACTGTAATTTACCTACATGTCAATAATCCATCTAACGCAGCAGCTGTGGCCATTCACATTACTTTGAGTGTGTCTTGTTGTTTGACAGCAGTTGCTTTCATTCAAGAGCACAATTTTTAACCTGATCGTCATTAACCAACAATGATAAAATTTATGGCAAAAGGGTCTAGGAGATGGTCAATTGATAAAATATTCTTGTTACAGATTACTTCATCCCGCTTCCCTGTAGTGGTAAAAATGGGTCATGCCCATTCAGGAATGGGAAAGGTAGGCCTGAAAAATTAAAGCGACAGTGTAATAATAATAACTCTCTGGGAATAATGGAAGCCTATATATTTTTATCATGACTTTTGCTACCTCAGGTGAAAGTGGACAATCAGTATGATTTTCAAGATATTGCCAGTGTCGTGGCACTGACCAAAACCTACGCCACGTCAGAGCCTTTCATTGATGCAAAGTATGACGTGCGCATCCAGAAGATCGGTGACAATTACAAGGCTTACATGTGAGTGAAACTTGAATCTATAATGAATCTATAACTTAAGCAGTTATCAATCACCACAAAGAAAATGATTATCCACAACATAGTGAGTAATTTTGTTGTATTTATCAGGAGAACATCTATCTCGGGCAACTGGAAAACCAACACCGGCTCATCAATGCTTGAGCAGGTGGCCATGTCAGATAAGTAAGGGCTCATGATGTAGTTGGTGCCCACTTCTTTCTACCACACAAGCTGTTGTTGTTTTATCGTTGCTCCGTTTGACATGATTTTTCAGATACAGATTGTGGGTGGACACTTGCGCTGACATCTTTGGAGGTTTGGACATTTGTGCTGTGGAAGCCTTACATGGTAAAGATGGAAAAGACTACATTATAGAGGTATAAGATGGCAGAACAAATATTTTGAAGTAACAATGATCGATGACTGAAACGTTTAGTCAAAAAAAACATTGTTTTGTTGGTTTTTAAGGTAGATGACTGTTCAATGCCACTTATCGGGGATCAACAAGATGAAGATCGTGCTCAGATTGCAGAAATGGTTATTTCTAAGATGAACGAGACTGTTCCTCGCACTTCGAGCTCCTCCACGGTCCGCCCTGCAGCAGGACAGGCAACACAGGTTCACACGTTTAACCACGTGCACAATCGGAAACAAGTCCTTCCAGCAGATCTTAGTTAAATGAGAAGCTCTGCACAAAGCACAAAAATGATACTACTTTTGCAGATACTCACCTGCATTAAGAAGCAATTACAAATATGTCAAGAACATTTACTGATGTTAACTCGGTTAGGATTTTTTTTATGAATTTCCCACATCCATTGAGAGATTTATAGTAAATGTGTCTGAGAAACAAGACACAGGGGATAGTGACATTACAAGTGCCTGTCATATTAGTATCGCTCAGTCATTGAGAAAATCCCCCTTTAATTAATTTTTGAAATAACATTGTATTTTCCACTTTTCACATCCTGAATGATTTGCAGAAAGCAGTTTCTCCTCAGCCTATCTCCCAGCCAAGAGTTCCTCAGGCTCAGCAGCGTCCCTTACCCCAAGGTATGGGGCTATTTAAAACATGAATTGTTATCATTTGTCAATAACATTTATGTTTTTTAATGCAAACAAGGATTGATGGGTGGGATAATGTGATTCCTGGACCTTCCCACTTCAGGTGGTCCTCAGCAAGCTCCGCCATCTCAGCAGCGTCCGCAGCCCCAAGGCCAACCTCCTGCACAGCAATCTGCAGCGAGCCCAGGCACTGGAGATCAAGGTGCCCAAGCTAAGGCTAGCCAAGGATCTCCAGCCCAGCCGTGGCAAGGAGGTCAGGGAGCTTCACCAGCTCAGAGATCTCCTTCTGGACAGGCTTATCCACGAAACCAGGGCACCTCCCCTCAAACGCAGAGGCAGCAATCTGTCTCACAGCAGCAGCAGCAGCAGCAGCAAAAACCTCCTCCAGGAGGCCAGAAACCACAGGGCGGGCAAGCTCAGCAGAGGCCCGCCCAACCCCCGAGGCAGCTGTCACAGGGGTCGGCGCAGCAACAGAGGGCTCCTGGTCACCAAGCCCGTCCTGGAGCGGCAACTACCCAGCAACCTCGACCGGCATCCCCGGGTCAGGGAGGACCCGGGGGTCGACCCCCAGTGCAGCAGAAGCCCCAGCCCCCACAGAAGCCTAGTCTGGACAATCAGGCTGCAAGCAGTTCTCCACAGTTAAAGTAAGTCATAATTTGAAATAACATGAAAGATAACCATGTGCCTGTTTTTGGCCTGTTTTCTGTCATTTTTGACCAAATGAGAATTAAGGTTGATCTGAACAGCAGGTCCTTTCTTAATTTTTGCTTGCGTCACAATGAGCATGCAGCATTTGAAAACAAAATGGCCCAGTATGTGCATGGTTTAAAAATGCATTGAAATGGTCAGTCATTCAGCAGTTACACACATTACATCTCAGCATTTCTGGAGAGATTAGAACTCATTGATGCTGACAAGCTGTTGCTTTTAAGCATATTTTTGTATGGTCTCGACAAAGAATGTCAATATAGTCGGTGCAAAACAAACAAGTCAAAGGCTCTTTTACTTGATTCTAGTTTAGGGTCATAATTCTGTATAACATATTCTAAGTAATAAAACTATAGGATTGTCTTCTGCGTTAAATGGCATGACAACAACCAGTGTAAAAGGTAATTGGCTTAAACAGCAAGACGAAAACAACAGATTAAAACAAGAAGATAATATTTTTTATATTATAAACAATTTTATTAGATTAAAACAGATTAAAACAATAAGATAATATTGTTTATATTATAAACAATTTTATTTTACATAACTGTAATTTGATTTTCACCACAATTATAGGTAGGTAGGTAGGTCTAGCTAATTTTAAAATGTGTTTCCTGCTTATCAACCGGATCATCATCATTATTAATAATAATAATGATAATTATTACTATCATTATTATTATTAGTAGTAGTAGTAGTAGTAGAAGTAATATTGCTATTAAGGAATTTCTTGCTGTTTTTATGTTTTTCTCTGAAAATAAATAAGTTTTAGTTCTGTAAAATACAGACTTTTAAAAATTAATTCATTTTTTTCATAACAAAATTGGGCTTGTATTTGCAAACAACTTTATTCTTCTTTGCATCTCTTTCAACCATTTTCTCTAGTTAATGTGACTAATAATTGTGCCAATTATTCTGGCCTAGTAAATAGCAAATCCCCTTGCATCATTTTGCATCCAGAAATCTCATTCATCATTCATATCATAAACTCCCTGAATTTATGGTGATTGTGACTTTAAGGAAGAAATTCATTTTCTTCATCTCCAACTGAGCCTTTTCCGCCTCTCTTTCTCTTCGTCCTGCCGCGCTCCAGTCTCTTCATTCCATGGGTTTGCTGCATGACTTTAATAGCCTTTCCCTCTCCTCTATTGCCATTTTCCTCTCTTTATAGCAAATCCCAGTCTCTTACCAATACCTTCAACATTCCAGAAACCCCAGCACCACGAGCCAGCCTTAGCCAGGATGAGGTGAAGGCTGAAACCATACGTAATCTACGCAAATCTTTTGCCAGTCTCTTCTCAGACTGAGACGGCACGACCCCCCACTTCCTCTCCTCTCACAGAAAGATGGACACTGACACACAGGTTCCCGCTTCCTTCAACAAATAACTGTCTGGGATACTGTACTGATACATGTAGAATGTCCAAGTAAGATACACTCTTAACACCCACAAAGGAAAGATATTTTCTAAAAGAACAAAAAAAAAAAACTTTACGTGTAGACACTGATGTGTGAAGCATTGTTTGGCTTGGCCCAGTCTACTCATCACACACACTGTAGGAGTGCCTGTATATGCATGATGACACACATGAATAAGAAACAAAACAACACAATACAGCTTCCACTTGTTGTCGGTGCCGTAAAGTCATTGTGATGTTTTTGTTCAAAACTTGTGCTGACCAAATAAATGATTTAACTAAGCAAAGCTGCACTCTGAGGATGCCATGTGTTAGCTAATTCTAAATTTGTCTGAGCTGTTGACTGCTCATGTTGATGTCTTAGCTGCATGTCAACACAATGCAAATGTTGGATTTTCCAATCTCTTACATTGGTGCTTGTAGCTGTGTTGTTACATGTTGTTGAATTAATTCGAAAAATAGGCTAGTAGATGTTGTGAGTATGTTGTTGCAGCCAATTTATTGTTTTCGCACAAAAAAAAAGTGCTCAAGAATGCTACATCTTACACGGCTTGCCTTACACAGATACAAAGGTCAGATCAAATGGAGTTGTCTCAGGGTTGTCCAATTGATTGTGACACTTCTGTGTGGGTGAGGGTCTTCCATTACACTTTTGTTGTAGTTTTCTCACCAATGATGACGAAAAGCATGCATTTCAATTTCGGGTTGTTTTTGTTTTTTAAATCGTTATTATTATTTACGACACTTTTGCACACGGATTGCAAAATGATACTTGAATTAAGTGACACTGGCTAATATATGAGGTCAATATATTCAGGTTTTTATATCTGCCAATTGACAAAACAGCAATCAAGTTTTGTGACTTGGGTGATGTTATGTCTGAGACAGTTGCAATGGGACACAGCATAGACAGTGCTGGCAGAAGTTCAGGTATATACAGTATAGTGAAAAATTGAATCATATGCCATCCTTAAGTTTGACCCTTAATTCTACTTTGAGTATTTTTTTAAACTTTCAGCAGAAACTGATTTCCAATCTAGAAAAAAAAACACATGCTAATATCTTGGGTTTTTTTTTCATGTAAACTATAAGATCCTTTTAAGAGCTCATCAATTTCCTGTTAGTGCAGTAGTGGCCTTCAACAGAGCAGGCATCCTTGCACCTCTTATTTCTGTTAGATTTCTTTTTTTTTTTTTACATATTAATGTCTTGCATTGTGTCATTTAAAAAGGAAAAAAGCTGGAATCAGTGGGCGTTCAGTTAAGTTGATGCCAATCGGTTTTATAATATCTGTTTAACCTGACAGCTAAAAATAAACAATTTTGCACTAACGGATCCCTGACCCTAAACCTTATCCTTAGTCTGCATCATGTATTGCAGCAGGGTTTCTATAGCCACACCTGTCTCTTGGTTTCCACCTGGTTCACGGTTAGTGAGCAGAGATCTTAGTCCAAAGTGTACTCAGCCAAGGAATGTTACATCTATGTGATTAATCTATTCAGCAAATAGAAAAAATAATTTACAAAGATGGTAGGATGAGGCTCTGCAGTAGGTAAAGTGCTCGAGGTGTTCCGGTCTCCCCACTTTTGCACTGGCACTCAGTGCTATAGTCAATCCAATGAAGGTGAGACACCAAAAATGTCTTCCAGAGGGAATCGGTTCCTTGTCGATGTTGATATAGAATGGCAATATCACACTTTTTAGAAGACCCAAAAGTGTAAAGGAGTCCTGGTTCCATTGCAGATCCTCCATGCTCCCTGTGTTTGTCAGTCTTTTGAGTAGCCACAGTGACCCCTTGTGCTCAATAGTGCATAAATGTGTGAATGTTGTTTTTGTAACCGTTTCAACCAAATAGATGTGTTGTACAGAGCTCTGAGTGATGCAGATTGTCGCCTTTATCTCCTGCTGCTAGTTGTGCTTGATATTATGTGTGTCTCTAAAACTAATGTTTTTTTTTTTTCTAATGTTTGAGTAATAATTAGATATTTCTGTCAGACTTCTTTTATAATAGCTTGATTTTTCTATAAGGAAAGACTATCTGAGTCTTGCGTGTTTACTTTCCCTGTGATCCAGGGCTTCATTTAAAAGAAAATACAGTTGCTCAGTATCAATATATTATATGACTGCCAAGAGAATCAGTAGGAATTTCACACTGAGTAAATAATTCATGAACATTGGCCACGTCAATTAGCATGGGTGGTAAAGTTGGAAAAAACATGATTGAGTCGAACCTTTTGGCCATATTCAACTATCAAATTAGCTGTGACACTATCCTCACTGGATAACGTGCGGCAGTTAGTAGTTTCCATGGGCTCCTGTTTTTGATATTCACAGATATGTTCTTTTGAAAAGACTCCGTTATTTATGGTGAATATATTTGACTGTGAATGTAAATGACTTACTTTGTTACAGCTCGGTCATGCATTGTATAATCATTGTGAAAAGATGAAATCCTTATAACTTTGAGTGAAAGTGATTGTCAGTTGATGCCTGCCAGATTTGAAAAATGTAAATCGTATATGTTATTGCAAGAATAAATTCAAGAATTTGGTTATATTTAAAAGATGAAATAAAGAAGCCTACTGCATATTGTAAATCATGGTGAGTTACGAAATTACATGAAAAGATGTTATATGCAATGTTTGTATTATATAAATATATGTGCAAAATGGTATATTGTTGAAATATGCACATGCCAATAAAGTCTGATCATCAATAATGATGCCTGTTATGTTTGCCTGTTTGATAATGTTTATATTCTTCCTCCGAAAAGTTATTTTCTCTCTTCTTTCTTCAATATGATATCAAGAGAAATATATCACCGGTGAGTCCGTTGTTCACAAGTTTTTTATTTTTCTCTAATGCAATTAAGGTGAAACAAGATGGCTTTATTGGTTGTCACTCCGAAATTCAGTACAGAAAAAAAGATTTACTGTTGGAAAAACTCAAAAAGGATAAAAAGGATAGAAATGACTAAAAGCTAGTTTTGTTCCTCTATGCAAAAAAACGGGTGCATAAATCAATTTTTAAATTTATTACAGTGTAAAATTGAGTTCACAAGTGCAGTTATTATAGGGTGGAATAAGCAGCATTAAGAAACTCTGGGGATTGTCTGACATAATCTGGGAGGCTTTTCTAGATGTGTGTTCCAAATGAATGCAGCTTCAAGTAAATAATTTGGTTGTGCTCATTGTTTTCCTTTCCTGTGTCTCACAAAAAAATGCTGATTCATTTGTTCTCTGGTCCAACTGTTAATCCCAAGTATTCTTATTGACTTAAGTATAAGTCAATAAGAGAATAGTTTCTCCCAATTCCCCCAGTCTATTCTCACAACTGCATTACTAATTGCAATAAAATCCGTTTTGAAAAGAATGACTTACAAATCTAAATATCTTGCTGGCATATCAGTACGACCACAAGGTGGTGTGGGCAAACAGTCTTACAAACCTTGGCTTTCATTTTAGTTCAGTTTAATCAGTGATTCATACGTCATTGAGTGAAAAGAGCATCTCGATATTTATTATTTAGTACTGTGGATTAATTTTATATAACGATTGCCTGCAAACAGAAAGTAGAGAGGCTTAAGATTCAAGATCAAGACTAACACGTGACCAAGTTCAGCATGAGCTCGATGAATTGCACTGAATTAATAATTTGAATTAAAGACATTACGTTGCGTGGGGAAAAAAAAATCTCCCTTTAAATCTATAAGTCTATGCATCAATCGGATGTATCAGCGAAGACTATTTTTCAAATACACATTTCTCTGGGGCTTAATATTGAAATGACAATAGTTTTGTGATGACTCTATTTAATTGAGAAGAAGCTTTGTTCATTTGGCAGGCACTTTCTTCAAGAATAACATTAACCATTAAACAGTGTTCTGGGGAATTGTTGAGGACTTATTTTGTTGATGGCTCAAAAATGTCAAAAGATGTAGCTATGACATGGAAATAAGTAATTTATTTGGATATTATCCCCTATAGAGTTACAGACAACAATCTGATTTTCTTTTCACCCTGTCTTCTGTGACAGATATTTTAATAAGACAGTTTTCTCATGGTGAATTTCTTCACCTGAAGATGTTTCACTCCTCATCCGAGAGGCTTCTTCAGCTCTTCAAGCCACAGTCACAGTAAACATAAATACTAATGTGTACATAATTATATTAATCAAAGCTAAAAAGAAGCACACAAACAAATGGCTCCCTGAATGCAGTTCGCTCTAATTGACTTCATTTTTCTTCATAGAATAATGTTCTAATTCATTGTGTCTTGTGTTGAACAACAGCTTCATTATCTTAAATAAAAAGTGTGTTACAAGAAGTATTAAATGGCCGGTTCAGTCTAAATATCTTGGTCTGTGGATTTATGTCTGGTTGACAGCAGATCGTCTTGATTAGCAACTCAACTGATTTCTGATCCCTGTGAAATTTGTTATTGCAGACAAAATTGTCAATCCTGCAGAAGCTATTGTGCTGTCAAAAAATTATATAGTTCTTTGTCAAGAATGGTTAATGTAGTTTTTAAAGCTCTTTCTGCATGCTTGCATTTCTAGTCGCCCAGCAGGCCATAATACTCTTTTAAACAAAGAGTTACCATTAATGATATTCATCTGTTCAGAAAAGAGAAGACCTCGTTCAATGGGTAAGAAACATACAACTATTTTACCAAGCATTATTCTCAACTCAGTGTTGCAAATGCTGATTTTTTCACATTGATGGAATACAGCAATTATTTACAGCACCAAACTATTATTAACAAGAGGGAACTGGTCCTTCTTGTTAATTAAAACAAGTTGGAAAACAGCTGAAAAACAAAATTCCCCTTACAGTCATTAAAGTGTTATATATAATACATTGAGGTTAACTGTAATATATTGCTGATTTCAAGAGAACCAGAGAGCACAGAGTCTGTCTCTGCCTTGTGCAGAAAGATGTGGAAGGTCATGCATGACTTCCTGAATAAGCCAGGACATTTCTTGAGCTGACCCATTTAAACAACCCTGACAAGCTGCAAGCCCAGGTGCATCTGGATTGCCGCGAATACCAACAAGAACATGGAATTACGTACAATCTTTTGCTTTTAAATGAAAAAAAAAAAAATTAGTCAAAAAATTGTCGAAACTGTTTGCCATTTCATGAGCGAATGGGCGAAGCTCTTGGAATATTTTTCTGGTAGATTCCAAGATCAAGCCACATTTCTTTAGTTTGATTCATATGAAATATTCAGGGGACATGTAACTCCGTGCTAGGACTTTGTGGGAGAAAAGAAAAATACTGTACAAGTGCTTCATTCAGTGCCCGCGTTGTGGCATTGGAATAGAAAACAGTGGCTGTTACTTGTCATTTATTATGCATGGCCTTCAACAGAGGACAAGTGGTACAACTCTGTACGTCTTTGCATTGTATTTGAAGGACAGAGGGTATATAATGAAGGACTCCATTGATTCTTCCTGGGGCACAAAATAATATCTGTCCACTTATGCCAAGTCAATTTTGGGAAATCAAATGATTCTAATGAGGAACGTTTGCACGTCGTCGTGTGACAATTTCGCAATAATAATGTACTTCTTTGGATGATTTACAATATTATATTTCAAAGCAACACAACCCGCCTAGAGACCCTCTCTCCCTGCTTCAAATGTATTGCCCCTTTAATAAACTTCCACACATGAGTAATTCTTTAGCCAAAATGGCAGATGATGGAGGATGAGAGAGGAGAGTGTAGGAAAGATTTAATTAAGCCTCACCATGGGATGTCTTACTATGACTCCAGAGACTAAGACAGAGGAGTTTGTGTTTGAATCTGTGAAAAAGTATTTACACTATTCTCACAATGACCCAGATGGGAAGATCTATATTCTCTTATGAGTGCAGCTTTTCTTTGCATCCTCCCATCTAGAGGCTGCCAGAGGGGGGTGTAATTATGGTAAACCTTATGTTAAATGAAGATTGTTAATCTTGGCTTGAGATAATCTGTGGCATTGGAAATATCCGCAGTATACTGTATGTTTCTATACTATTCTCAAGGGGAAATGAAACTCAAACACAATCTGTTCTGTCAAATTGTTGTGGATTGTAGATTTACTCGTAATGTTCATTTCCCTGTCTATTGTCCATGTGAGGAGTATGCTTATAGCCTCCATGGATGTCTCCCATCAGCTCCACATTGCATTCACTTTGAATTCAATTCAGTCTCTTCTGCTTCTTATCACTGTGGGTAACCATGGATACCATTCCCAAATGGTCTGACTCTAACATGAATTTGTTTATGAGTGCTACTTGATGTGGCTTGCAATATTGTTGTTTTTTTTTTCTCATCTTCATTGGAAGTAAATGTGATTTGCTAAATAAGCGTTACCACATCTCATTTTGTTGGATTTTGTCCTGTGCCTCACACAACTGCTGCTTTTACGAAGTGTTGTATGAGCTTGCAAAGACATAAGAAACGAGTTGACTCAAGTTCACTTGGGAAAAGCCTGACAGCCTCCTACGTGTAATCTAGTCTGATCCACTGGAGTCAAAACTATGCCAATCTGGATTCCTTGGTTGCCTGTTGAGCTAAAAAAGCATCCAAGTACTTTATTTGGCTGCAACAAAGTCCCCTGAGGGATGTGTACTTTATATAGAGTGACACAAGTGCAATTTATGTCTTGAGTAAGGAGGTTGGACAGAAGGGATTCTGTGGTTTAATTTGTTGAAGACTTAATCAGGCTTCGAATCAAATCAAATCAAATGAAAGGAGGACACGGGGCATCTCCCACAGAGTCAACACATTGGCCCCTTCACTCTTCTCCTATAGCAGAACTACATCTCAGAATCTTCACGTCAGCTGCGAGACTTATAAGGGTATCTTGAACCAACCACACAAACGCATCTTTCAAATATAAACACGGTTGTGTGAAGTATCTGCCATTGTATGGATTGCAGAGAGCTCAATATTCCCTGGGGTTTTCTTGCACTGTTGCACTGAAATGTGTTCACCTTCACATTGCATTGTAATGTTTTTTCCTTGTTTCACCCTGGCATATCATTGCAGTTAAAATGTACCAGTACAGAGAGCTGCTTTGTGTCACAGTGGCTATTTTTGGCCGGACTTTATAAGCAACGAGGTTTGGCTGCCTGTGCATTGTCACATCTCTTATGTAAGTCTCTCCAATTGGAGCACAGAAATCAGGGAGAAAGTTTGTTGAGAGACATCATAGTTATGATCAGAGAGGGTAGCTTAGTGAATCTTCCTCACTCGGTAAATATGGGAGGTAAAGAGTATTCAAAACAGCACGTAAGCCTTGTGGTTCATTCATCTGATTCCAGCAATATATGGATGTAACTAGGTATTATTTACAGTGCATTACATACACACACATACACACACAGATATATATACATGTACACATATATTTTTTTTTCTTTTAATTTTTTTTTTTTCTCTTCTATTTTTATCAGGATTTTTTTCTTTTTAAAGACAGTTTGTGCCAAATTCTAATGCATAATTTCACTGCACAATCGGCCAACTATAAATGTCAGGTCAAAATCCTTTTTAGCCGTAATTATTACAACCCAAGCATATAACACATAATTATGTAATTTGCTCATTTGTCAATCATTGTTCTACACTGTAAGTAATCATGAAAAATCATGTTAGTGCAAGTTGCAAACCTGTTTCAGCAGAAAAATTATCCTTTTTTCTGCTCTCATTCTTGTGCTTCAGGTTGTAGAAGCCTGACTGAATCGTGTCTGAGGGGATCAGTGGACAGAGAGCCATTGATATTGGGTCCACACAGCCCAAGAGGTGTCTACGACACCTGCTAGCAGCTGACAGACACTTCTGCTTGCTAATCAACTGCTGACACCAACTGATGCCAATGCACTACATTGGAGAGTATGACTCACATGTTCATATATATCCGCTCCAAGAGATATCGGATGCGGCACATCGTAATTTCTGCTGTAGAGCCATTCTCAATCGCATATCATAAATGTGGTACATCACAGATGGGGTCTTGTTTAGCAGTGGTGTTTTGTTAGGATGCAGCAAGCGTTTCCGGAGGGAGGCTAAGAAATTGCAAATGTAAAATTGGCGATCAACAAAATAAGCCCTGAAAGCTGACTATCATTGCAGTCCTCAGCCCGATCATCATGGTTAGTCTGTAATGATTTCTAGCTGCCGGGACGGTACCTCAGTAAGCAGTTTTTCTGCAGCGGTCATATTCTATGGGCTGAGGCTCTCAGCCAGCTGTCCCCATCATCAATTCAGACAATGCAGATGCTCAGTGAGGTGAGACATGGGAGGCAGATGAGTTCAGTGTCTGACAAGCATAGAGAGGATTAGAGAGGAAGAGCTATGATTTAAAATGAAGTTGGAAAAGAAATGCGATGGAGACCATTTCATAAGGGTACCATTTATTGACGGCTTCAAAAACCACAACTCAATAACCAAACATCTTGGGAGACATATCCATTCTCTTTTTAATTTGTTTCTCAGTTTAGTTTACCAAAAAAATAATAAAATGCCACCAACTCCTTATCTCCATGCATCCCAGAAAAAAATACACGTGCAGGTATATATAATTTGTTTACTCCATTAGACTGGTCGCCCTCAGTTATAAATATAAAAGCTGCAAACTTGTGCCAAGTTTAGGCACAACTGGAAAAACCTACAACTGATTGGAATGGAAAAGTGCAACAGGCTTCATGCTGAGTATTAAATCCCAAGGGGCATCTGGCAAATTTGTCCTCTGGAGAGTGTGAGAGAGATGTTCTTTTGAAAAGACATGCTTTTTTTTTTTTTTTTTTTTTTTTAACAAATACCTCATCAAACCTCTGTGTGTTTAATACAGAGAGATCAGGGATGGGCAATTATTTTTGCTGGCGTGCCACATTTCTTTTTTTAATTTTCATGTATGGGCTAACTAGGTAGCATGTAAATTGAACAAAATAAAAAAAAAAAAGTAATATTTCACATTACATTAAATTACATTACAGTCATTTGGCAGACGCTTTTATCCAAAGCGACTTACAAAAAGTGCAATTCAGTCACCGAAGATCCGAAGTACCAGTAGTCAGAAGTCAGAAGTGACAACTCTACCAAATAGCCATCTCAAAACCATATACATACATACATACATACATTCATTTCTTCTTTTTTTTTTTCTTTTTTTTCGGGGGGGGGCTTTATTTCAATTTTGGGGGGCATTTTATTTCAACATTGACATCATATTAATGTAGCGGCATTATTTTGTATGTAATCATCCATACAGAATTAAATAAAAGGAGAAAAAAAGGAGTTTCTTAATTCAATATTGATTGAAGGTACTTATTAAAAAATTCAAAGAAAATAGTTTGGCGGGCCGGATAAAAAAAGTAAAATGGGCCAGATGTGGCCCGCGGGCTGTACAATGCCCAGGTCTGCAGCAGATGTTTGTATGCATGCATATATGTATCTATGTATGTAAGACCAAAATGTATGTATATCACACACACACACACACACACACACACACACACACACACACACACACACACAAGCACAATTCCATCAATCTGCACATGGTACATTGGGACTGTAATTTACCTCCATGTCAATAATCCATCTAATGGAGCAGCTGTGCACACACACACACACACACATACACACGCATCCACATACATGCACAAGCACTCATACAAAATTATGCACACGCAGGGCAAAGTGAAGGTGCCTTTAATTCACCTCGGCCGTTTTTCTCCATCTTCCAGCCAAGTTGCAAAAAGCAAAGGTCGATTCCTTTGCTTTTTTTTTCCTCATGAATGACACAGCTGATTACAGAGCGTCTCACACAGCATCTGTTCTCAGACCTACTTATTTCGCAAGAACAAATACGAGTAGCCCGCATTGCTTCGAGGACACCCTGCCGTCCACTGTGATAAAAACACACACGTCGCCACGCCCCCGAAAAACACGCGTAAAGACGCAGGCTCAGACACACCTCCATTCCCTCCATCACCCGCACACACACGTTTTCTCTGTATTAAACACACTCATATTGTTTTACTCGGAGACACGCACATACACGAAGACGACAGTGAATCCGACAACATGTAGGCTGCGGGGAAGGAAGAGGAAAAGTCAGATCAGGTGCGGCGGGAGGAAACTGCGCCTCACCGAGGAGAGCAGGCTGCGTTTTGCACCATGTCCGATCCGCTCCCCGACACCACGGTAAGACCCTCCCGCTATTCAATCACGAATCCCATCTGTGACTAAACTTAGCTTAAAAGTCGTTCTCCCTCGTATTTGTTTTATTTATTTTTTTGTTTACTTTCCTGGATTGGACTTCTTACTTTCTCGTGTGGACGGGTTTTAAGACATGAGGTCAGTTCGCAGGGACGGAGGGCCGACTGCGGTGCGGCACCAAAATAAAAAGCAGCGCCAAACTGCGCTGAAGGTTTTTACCAAGTGTTTAGTGGGAAGGTTTTCGGGTGAATGAGCGCTAAAATATGTTGATGTTTGAAACATCAACCCAATTCAGTGCAGTTTAAGGAAAATAATGCGTTTTTAAACCCAGATGGGTGATGATACCCACGCACAAGCTTATTAGACTATTCCTCATCAAATACAGGCCTTGCCTCTTTGGTCCCTGTCAGTATAAGTAAGCCAAACTTGTGTCATCTGTATTCTGCAGATTTCTCCCGACTGCGATTTCAGAGCTTTTTAAGTGTGCAACTGGAGAAGAGCTTTGTGTTTTTTCTTTTCTTCTTTTTTTTTCTTTTTCCCTGTGTGCCGTAGCCATGGAGACAATATGTGGCATGTGGTTGTCCCTGTTGTAAAGAATTGCATTAGACCCCTCGGAAATCAGCACGGATTTACCAAGTGTGTGCACGATATTCTTCTATAACTAAACATTCAGCTTAGATATACAACATGTTGCTCTCTAATCTTGGCATCTCTAATCGTACACGGTCGAGTGTGCCTGCGCATTCTGTATAGGAATGCCCTGCTGTCTAGTAGGATGCTAGTGTAAAGGCGGTGCTTCATAGTGATGTTATTACTTTCTTTGCTGTAGCTTTTGATGATTGATTTTGGTATCATAATTGTAGTTATAATACTGTGCATTTTGTTCGAGGACTTCTTAAGGGTGATTGCTCTTGATGATCTGTAGCCAGATTTGTATTAGATGGATTGCAGTTTTGTCTTTATGAATGGTTCACTGAATGTCCACATTTAATATTCTGCACCCTATCCAACTTACCTTTTATATTGGATAATGAAAGTTACTGCCAAGGTCTTTACCATCCCATGGGATAGACCGTCATCTAATTCCTTGAAAGCCAGCAAGATGTAACATGTAGATCTTTTTAGCAACACGTTACCTATTTAGACATGTGATAGATGATTTTCAGATGTTTTCTGGTATCACCAGTAGTTTGGCTGTTTTAATTTTCAATTGTTGTGAATTCTCTCGCAAATTGTATTTGTGATTATAGTGACATGTAGTTGCCAAGGTGATAAAAACTACCTTTAAAACATTCTAGCTATATTACTTGAAATGAAGTCCTTCGGAAAAAGTTATTTGCCTCTGCCAGAGATATGTGTAAAATTAAGAAATACTTGACATATCCAATTTGCAATACCACTTGTAAGGGTGTTGTGTATGGACTCAAGAGGATGTAATTAATGTGGGATATCAGGCGGTACTCCAAGTCCTGATTCGGCTCCTAACTCACATACATTTACTATGTTAGTTTTTGTGTTACTATATTTAACGTGTTATCAGAGTGACATAAAGATTTACACATTTGTTATTTGAATGAACGTTCACACCTTTAAAGAAGGAATACAGTAATATCTACACCATATTACCATACATTGGGTCTTAAGTATATCTTTATTTTATACACAGTAATTCAAACTGCAGAAGAAGTACATATGTACTGTATCATGTATTTTGGATACAAACAAAACCAAACACATCCAAATAAATTAGTATGGAGCTCTGTAGGTTTGTTTGTCATGGTTGGTCGTGTGTGAGCAGACGTGATATTCAGGTTTGCCGTGGAGACATAACAGGGGGACGGCTGGTCAGCGCTTTCTCATCATTATGAACAGATGGCAACTCAGGGTTAGCTTGTGGGTGTGAGCCAACAAGAAAGCCCGTGTGTGTCACACATAAAAATCCATTGTTGAATTAGACAATTTTGTCAGTTGTAACCTGCAAACTGGGAACTATATTTTGGGATCAGTATCTCCAAAAAATATTTTTAACTCTAAAAACAGCAGGAAGTGACTGCCAGACATTTTCTTTAGAAAAGGGATATGGTTATTATGTACTGTAAACTAACAAATTCAAGAGGCTTGTTCTCTAATAAGTACTTAATCGGTGTGAAATATGACACTTGATTGTATTCATTTCTCATTAAATCCACCCAAGACAATCATTCAAATGATGGACGATACATTTTTGGAAATATTTATAATGAGCTTCCAGCAAATGTTGTAATTTATACTGATACAAATGTAACTTTTGAATATAAAAAATGACTTTGTTACTTTACATAGTGTTTGATCATTTTTGTTCTGCATCTATTTGATAATTGTTATTCATTTGCGCAATAAATCGCAAAGTGCTTGTTTTGCCATTTGTTGTATCCAAGAAATGTATCATTGTTTATCTTATAGTTTCATTAAATACTGGCTAAAGCAATAATGACATTATACTACATTGCAACATTAATGAAGTATGACAGTAAAATTGCTAAGATTTATAGAGCTTTTTCTACCAGCATTAAGTTTTTTTTAGATAGACTAATGGACTTACCTTCAGTAGATTTGAAGAATAAAATCACATTTAAAATTTAGAATTCACATATCCGCTGCCAAAAACGTTTTAGTGTTCATTTGTGAAATGTAAGAATACATTCAAAATGATCTGTTTTAACAGTCTCTTCTATTCCACAGGCCATGTGGATCACGAATCACACGAAATGGATAACATTGATGTCCCATTAAGATGACACGAACTCAACCCCCTGATATACTGGCGTCCACTCTATATCAAGACATTGCTTTATATCCCATCACTAACCATTCAATTTCTGTGCATTCCACCCAACAACATGACATGAAAATGATTGACAAACCTGAGATCATTAACAAAAGACACTGCCGTAGCTTTGATTTCATTGAGTCACTGGATGACCCAAAATCCATCACTTCTACCGTGGAGTTTCCTTTCAAGAGGGCTGATCATCAGACATTTAACAAAGAAGTAATGTGGAATGGGCTCGATCACCCGGGACACCTTCGCTTCTCGTCTCCAGACCTGTTTAACACCCAGCAGTTTCAGCAGAACTCCATCCAGGAGAAAAGCAGCCATCTTACTTGGTCAGATTCTGTAAATAGAAAAAGATCTAAAAGTGCTCCTAGAATAAAATCCACCCTCACTCCTGTTCCCATTTCAGTGTCTCCACCAGGGACCAGCAAGGGGAGGGATGTACCTCAAGCAGTGCCAGATACTGTGCGGACTTCTGAAACACACACAGAGTCATATTCCACAAATAGGGCTTTTTTGAATGAGGTACATCCTATCAAACTGCAGCCTCATTCTCCCCTGTACGTGTCGGACTGTTTTGAAGAAGATAAACCTATTAAACCAGGAATAACGCCTCATGTCAGGTGTCGTGTAGACATCAAACCAGATGCTGCGGTTCTCCAGCATGCATCCCGGCAGGTTCCCCACATAAGAACTGAACATCCTTGGCAGAGATATTCACAGGCCAGTAGCAGTAGAGGGTTGTATATACCACAGCAGATTGTCTCCTCACCAACGCCCACTCCAAGTGAATGCTACAGTGGAGGATACAACTACACCAGCAGCATGTCTCCTATCTCTTACCATCATATAGACATACACAGAATGCCATCACCAACAGTACCATATCTAGGTCAAGAGCAAAGAGCTTACTCAAACCCAAACATTCCCACCAAATTTTTCTATACGGAGGACCCTGTTCAGTATCCAGCTCATCCCTATCCTAGGGCATACTTTCAGGATGATCGCTCCAGTTTGACCAGCCGTGGGAGCACTGCAAACAGTCAGTATGATCCACGGACTCGTTGGGTGCACACTCTTCCTGTCAGGTCGTACTATACAGATCACCCGTCCCAACGAGAACCAACACACTCTATTTACAGTAGACCTTACTCTACAAGTGAGGCGGGGTCATATTTTTCTCGTGCTCCGCTATCCAGATCCTACTATGAAGAAGACCAGCGGTTTAACCCGTACCCCCAAAGCAGCTCAAGCTTTTACTATCCCCAGCATTTTACCCCTCCTGGTGAACAATGCTTTGCATCCAGACCGTATCACACAGAGGGTCGTCGACGACCCGGCATATCCCAAGGTTTTTCGGATGACTGGTATCGCTCAAGTATATCTGGATACTCCAATCAGTCCTCTCAGCTGACACCTCCAAGAGTAAGGTTAGCTCCTGGTATAGCTCCATTTTATTCCAACAGCTACACTGAGTCAAACAAACTAGGAGCAGAAGCCAAAAACCATTCGAAGTCTTGGGACAATATTCTTAATCCCCGGCATGACAGAGAGCCATCAGTCCCTCGTGGGCGAAGCTATGAGAACCTTTTTCAACAAACAAGACATGAGGCAGCTTCTAATGTCACATCTCAACCGATTATCCTTAACCTTTCGAGTTCACCGCGGCGTTATGCTGCCCTATCACTCTCAGAAAACTCGCTTGACCAGGGCTCAAGAAATCCGTGGAGACACACAAAGAGTGGGCACTGGTTTGTGACTCCTGAGATCACCATAACAGACAATGACCTATGCGCAGGCAATAGTAAGGGCCGTAACGTGCACTCTGTCAGCTGGGACACTTTGGACAATGAAAAAAGGCAATCTCCACGATTTGTACATCAGAAGAAGCCTTCAAGCTCAGTAGAAATCACCAAGGAAAAGAAACACAACAACTTTTCCCTTCAGCAAAGTCTGGAGCAGCTAGATGAGTTATTAGCCGACTTGGTGGTTGATTACAAACCGCCGACTTGCAGAAAGTCAAGTGAGGACCTTCTGGATCAGCTTAAACAACTGATAACCGAAGACGACGACAAAGGCAGAAGGTCCTCTGGTCTGGAAAACGTGGAAGATCTGAACACTCAGCTTCCATCCTCTAAATCTAGTCCTGACATAGTCAAAGACCCTAATGACGGACGCGATCCTTCACAAAGGAGTGCAGAAGATTGCTCTCCAGACCACAGTACGGATGAAGATGACACCATGGTATGCGCTAACAAGAGGTGCAGACGCTTGGAGAACATGTTCAACGCGTGCTTGTACTTCAAATCATGTCACAGTTGCTATACATTTTACTGCTCACGAAACTGCCGCAGGGATGACTGGGAAACTCATAAAGAGACCTGTTTGTACGGTCGTGTGACCAGTGTGTGTCGACACTCACTAAGATTCTGTAGAGAGAATTCGGAGATTCATAAAGCCTTCTCTCGTATCGCTAAAGCTGGTTACCTGTCCAGAGGTAGAGGTGTTCTCTTTCTTGGTTTTGCCAATCCAGAGACAGCAGAGAACTTTTTGCAAGTTGGGCTCGAGAGCCTTGTCATGTCGCCTACATACTTGTCACTCCGAGAGCTGGACAGCTTCAAGGACAACCTAGGTGAATATTGCAAGGAACTGCAACAGGCAGGTGACAGATATGATCCCGATGAATGTTTTCTTTTGAATGTATCAATAGCTGTTGGTGAACTAGTGCCTAACAGACCTTCACCGAGGGTCCAAGCACCAACAGTTCGAAAATATGCAAAGATATCTTTGGCCTCTTCAAGCCCTAACAAAAAGGTACTGAAGAAGGATAATGAAATGGAGACTTTGATCCTTACTCCACCTCCAGGAACGCCTGACATGGACATGGAGGGGGACGAAGGAAAAAAAGCGAGAGAGGTCTGCTTTGTCAATATCCAACGTGAACTCAGGACCAGGGGAGTCTTCCTTCGTCATGAGTACCCCAAAATCTATAACCAGCTGTGTGAGTTTGTGGAGAGCAACAAACGATTCACACCCAAAACTATTTACCCAATAGATAAGAGAACAGGAAAACAGTTTATGTGCATGATAATGGCTGCTTCTGAGCCAAGAACACTGGACTGGGTAGGTACCCCTCACCTCCTGGATGATATTATTTAGTTTAACACTATACCGCGATAATGATGATGATGTCAGCTACACTACATGTAAATTCTGTATATACATGGTGTAATTCAGCAAATAGATATGGATCTGTATTTGAATATGTGACCAATCTCCGTGTCTGCCTACTTGTCTTATTTTTCTCTTGGCTAACATAGACACACGCACGCACACACTTTTAAAAGTTGCCCTTCGTTGTTTATGGCTTGTTTTGAATCCTGCTGCACTCCGACGAGTTAATAGCCTGCATGTAGTCTCGGCACAAACACAGTTATCCAGGTGTTCAATGAATGATATTTTCTGCAGACCGTGTATAAAGCACACAGTATTTAAGAAGTTCATGTCTCATTGCCTTCACATAATCGGCACTGACAAGTCTTGTATGGTAACCAACAATTTTAATGATATTGTCTGACAAATACTATATCATAAATTTCTGTTATACTTTGTTCAAGTGGTTGTGATGTTAACAGCAGTTTATCCGTATTCCCAAGTATTATTTCTCAATTATGCTGTTTTTATATTATACTGTTCCTTTTTTTTCATTATTGCAACATTAGTTGGTATGTGATGGACTTAGATAGACAAATGGGCTTTTTATTTTCCCACTTGATTAGGATCTTTAGTTGGAACTTATTTCATTTTGTGATTAGGTGTGATTAGGGATCATTTACAGGAAAATTGCTTTGAAAGTGGCCTTCATTTGAACAAAATATTTTCAAAAAGCATTTGACACAAAGTAATGTATAGATTTAACTTTCGTAAAGCTCAACAAGTCTTGACTTAGGTGGCGTAGACTACCATTTTAGAAGAAGAATTATTTTGTTTAAAGCATGTTATTTATATTCAGATATTTTAATATGGATATTGCTTCTAAATACATTTATTATGTTGAGGACATACCATTTAATGCTCAAATATGTAAGAGGTATATTAGTGAATATTAAATGATTTGATTCATATAAACTTATACCACCGTTTGTTCTTAATCAATATGCAAAAAAGAGCAACCTTAATATGTGTATTGTAAAATAATATTTTATCATTACAATATAATAATTTCTTGAAGCCAAAAGCTGCAAAGACATGTTTGCACTAAAATAGAAGTCATAAAATACAAATAATCTTAACATAGCTCTATCAGT
Organism: Fistularia commersonii; assembly: GCF_037954325.1. Lineage (NCBI taxonomy): Eukaryota > Metazoa > Chordata > Actinopteri > Syngnathiformes > Fistulariidae > Fistularia > Fistularia commersonii. Next base: position 12,449,726 of record NC_141309.1, read on the forward strand.
GAACACAGAAACGGCGACTTGATTTTACTCTCATTGTTAGCTAATCTAAGGTTGCTCTTTTACTTGATTATATCTTTGTGCAAGAACCTATTGAACTTTATATTTTGTGATGTTTATAAATATATATATATATATACATATATATATATATATATATGTATATATTAAATTGAATTTTCCAAGTGACTCCTTGGCTTTGCATTTTTCTTCTATATACATTATTAAACATTGGGGTTTACACCTAAAATTAAAATACAGTATAAGTGAGCAATATGCATATTGCGATCAGCATACTGAAAAAAAAAATCACTCACCATTGCTTTCATTACTTAAATTCAGTACATTACATTGCAGAGCTTTGTTGCACTACCATTCAGAAATGAATAATCAGCACTTAAACTAAAACACAAATTTTTAATTTGTGCTTTAGTTCACTAAATAACATGACAAAACAAATCAAAATAAGGCTGTATAATATCAGAACATTTTGAATATTTAATGCATTAAGTACAATTTCTTTGCTTCTTGAACATCTTTATTTGACAGAGTTGAAAACAAGACAAGTGAAAGATGAGAACAAGGAGAGAACTAAAGAAATAAAGTCAACAGCTTTGACAACAACAAACCATGACCTGCATGACGAAGAAACTTCCCAAATTTATTTGATGGGCTGATCAAAGAGTAAAATGTGAAGCATTTATCATGACAAAATGAACATGTTTTTAACTGTTCAAACAAGTCTTTAGTATGTGTGCAACGATGATTACTAAATAATTACTCTGGATTTTTTCATAGATGATTTTCAGTCTGAAGTACCCTGTAGTAAAATAAGTGTCCCATCATGGATGAACCACCAGCAGTAGGCAGCCTTACACCCACGCCAGCGGAGCAATTTGGGGTTCATTTTTTTGCTCAACAACACTTCGACACACTAGGAGGAGTCAGGATTCCTCGTGAAGCGAAATTCACTTTCTCAATTTATTCAGCACCTTGCCATGAGTATAAATGGCAAACCAGATAATTTTCTGTGTTAAAAGATAAATATTTCTGCCTGTACTGTGGATTGGAGGGGGGGTAGTTCTATGCTACAAGACTACCACCTTGTGGAAAGATTAGGGTATTATGCTATTATTTAGACTGATACTGTAAAATATAATTTCTACATACAATGTTTATAAAACGATGGAATTTTATTCCACATTCAATACCTAATTATTTTTTGAAAGACAATTTGAAAAACAGATGGGATACGTTTTAAAAAGTCATTTATCTTATTTAAGCACACTGTGGAAAACAAGAAAATCCATGTCGCTCAAAATCCATGTTGATGTGCTTTTCTATGTTTGCTTTTTCTAAAGCAAATATAGGGTAAATAAGTAATTTGATTGATTTGTAATTTGTGTGAATTAATCAATTAGCTAAGACACTTTTCTATAAAATTCGAAATAAAACTCACGCCTCTCCAAATAATTCGTTTTAAATTCCCTTGATCATGAATTTAAGATACATAATATAATATAACATCCCCTCATTGAGCTGCCACCTTACCGTGGTGGAGGAGTTTGCGCATCCCAGTGATCCTAGGAGCTATGTTGTTGGGGGCTTTGTGCCCCTGGAAGGGTCATCCAAGGTAAACAGGTCCCAGATGAGGGGCTTAGAAGACCCTCATGAAGAACATAATATTTGGATCCAGTTCTCCCTTACCTGGACATGGGTCATCTGGGCCCCCCCTGGAGCCAGGACTAGAGGCGGGGCTCGATAGCGAGTGCCTGTTGGTCGGGCCTTCACCCCTGGGGCTCGGCCAGGCACAGCCCGAAGGATTGACATTGGTCCCTCTGCCCCTGGGCTCACCACCCACTGGAAGGGCCAAGGGGGTCGGGTGCAGTGTGAGCTGAAGGTGGTCAGAGTAGGGGACTTTGGTGGCCCGATCCTTGGCTGCAGAAGCTGGGATGTCACATCTCAGGCAGGGAAGGAGCCCGAGCTTGGGCTCAACTTGAGACGTTCTTGATCGGTGGCAGGAATACTTCCGAGACCTCCTCAACTCCGTTGAAACACCCTCCAATGAGGAAGCAGAGCTGGGGGCTCTGGAGTGGACACACCTATTTCCAGGACTGAAGTTGCTGAAGCAGTCAAAAAGCTCATCAGTAGCAGGGCCCTGGGTGTGGATGAGGCCCACCCTGGGTTCCTCAACGCTCTGGATGCTGTTGGGCTGTCCTGGCTGACAGGCCTCTGCTGCATTGCTTAGATGTCGGGGACAGAGCCGCTGGACTGAAGTTTTTCAAAAAGGGGGATCGGGTGTGCGCCAACTACAGGGGGATCACACTTCTCAGCCTCCCTGGTAAGGTCTATTCAGCGGTGCCGGAGAAGAGGGTCCGCCAGGTCACTGAACCTCGGATCCAGGAGGAGTAGTGTGGTTTTCATCCCAGTCGTGGAACAGTGGACCAACTCTATACCCTCAGCAGGATCCTTAACGGGGAATGGGAGGGGTAATGGTAAGTTGGATCTGTTTCCGGTGAGAGTTGGACTCCGCCAGGGCTCTGTTCATAACTTTTATGTACAGAATTTCTTGGTGCAACCAGGGAGTCAAGGGGATCCAGTTTGGTGGCCCCAGGATCGAGTCTCCGCTTTTTGCGAATGATGTGGTTCTGTTGGCTTCATCAGGCCATGATCTCCAGCTCTCACTGGAATGGTTTGCAGCCGGGTGTAAAGCGGCCAGGATGAGGATCAGCACCTCCAAATCTAAGACCGTGGTGCTCAACCAGTAACGGGTGGAATGCCCACTCCGGGTCAGGGAAGAGGTCCTGCCCCAAGTAGTGGAGTTCAGTTATCTCAGGGTCTTGTTCATGAGTGAGGGAAGAATGGAGCCGGAGATCGACAGGCGTATTGATGCGGCACCTGCAGTGATGCGGACTGTGTAACGGTCTGTTGTGGTTAAGAGGGAGCTGAGCCAGAGCGCAAAGCTCTCAATTTATCAGTCGATCTACATACCCACCCTCACCTATGGTCAAGAGTTGTGGGTAGTGACCGAAAGAATAAGCAGATACAAGCAGCCGAAATTAGTTTTCTCCACAGGGTGGCCGGACTCTCCCTTAGAGATAGGGTGAGAGTGAGGAGCTTGGAGTAGAGCCGCTGCTCCTCTGAATAGAGAGGAGTCATATGAGGTGGCTCGGACATGTGGTCAGGATGCCTCCTAGACGCCTCCTGGGGGAAGTATTCCGGGCATGTCAATCTGGGAGGAGACCATGGGGAAGACCATGGGGAATATAATATAATATAATATAATATAATATAATATAATATAATATAATATAATATAATATAATATAATATAATATAATATAATATAATATAAAGTATGTTAGACTGGTGCAGGACATGTATGCTAGTTGTTAGACAGTGGTAAGGGTTGCTGTTGGTGTAACCTAAGTGCAAGGTGAAGGTGGGACTTCATCAGGGATCAGCTCTGAGCCCATTCTTGTTTGCAGTGGTGATGGACAGGCTGACAGATGAGGTTAGACAGGAAGCTCCACGACCATGGTGTTTGCAGATGACATTGTGATCTGTAGTGAGAGCAGGAAACGGGTTGAGGAAAATTTAGAGAGATGGGGGTATGCTCTGGGAAGGGTAGGAATAAAGATTCATCACAGCAAGTCAGAATATATGTGTGTGAATGAGAGGAACCTGGGTGGGACAGTGAGGGTGTAGGGAGTGGAAAAGATGTAAAGAAATAGGTTCAAGCAGGTTGGAATGGGTGGAGAAAAGTATCAGGGGTACCAAGCGATAAACTATTAGCCAGAATGAAAGGAAATGTGTACAAGACAGTGGTGTGACCATTGATGCTGTATGTCATACAACACACAGTGTATGGCCTAGAAACAGGGACATTGACGAAAAAGCAGGAGGCAGAGCTGGAGGTTGCAGAGATGAAGATATTGAGGTTTTCTTTGGAAGTGACGTGGATGGATAGGATTATGAATGAACAGCACATGTTAGATGTTTTGGAGAGACGGTCAGAGAAGTCAGACTGAGATGGTTCGGTCATGTTCAGAGGCGGGATAGTGAATATATTGGTAGACGGATGCTGGAATTGGAGCTGCCAGGCAGGAGGTGTAGAGGAAGACCAAAGAGAAGATTTATGGATGCAGTAAGAGAGGATATGAAGGTAGTTGGTGTGAGAGAGGAAGGTACAGAGAATAGGGTTAGATGGAGAAAGTTGATTTGGTGTGACGACCACTGAAGGGGAAAGCCGAAAGAATAATATAATATAATATAATATAATATAATATAATATAATATAATATAATATAATATAATATAATATAATATAATATAACATAATATAATATAATATAATATAATATGATATAATATAATATATGTTGACGTTATTTAAACGCTTTTAGTCCAACTCTAGGTTATGGTGGACTCGCCCTTTACTACGCCGTCGCGCATGCGTGTTTCTACGGTCTCCTCGTGATGACAGCAAATGACAGTACTGCTCGTTCATGCAGAAGTCAGTGAGAGACGGCCAACCGCTAACAAACATTTCCTCCAGTTAGAGTGATCTTGTGATCAGCTGTGTCCAGGGGCACTGTGAATAACCAGTACACGCTCACCACGTTTGGTAAGTCACTACGTTAGAATTGTGTGCTATTTTGCTTACTTTGTGGCTTGCAAGCTAAGCTAACGAAGCCCACTAGCCTGCGTTAGCTTGCCGTATTTGCCTTGCTGAGGTTAGCAGACTTAAGTTGGTGAACGTTAGTAGGCTAATGTTTGGTTAGCTAGTTCACCACTTCACCCAGAAATCAGCGTTAATATTAGTCCCTCGTTATTGAGCTTCAAAATGAAGCTATGGCATCATTACGTCTCTTTTTGTCTAAAATACTAAAGCTCACCTAACGAAGCTTTCTTGGTGTATGTGGTGTGATCTCCAAGTCGTCTGGTATTAGTCTGAACTATTTGTTACCTTAGCAAGCGTTAGCTGACACCAACCAAATCTTTCAATCTCGGAGTTGTTGGCTAGCTAGCGCTCAGACGGTGGATGGCATCCCTTAAGTATTTAATCTTACAGGGCCGTTTTCCCACCTAATTTTCAAGGCGTCAGGCATAACAATTGTTGTCAATTATTGTCATAACAATAAATGTTACAACAATGGAAAATGTTGTGAAGTTTTTATAAGGAAACACCTGCCGGTTTCGCTAAAATGAATTCATTTATAACATTGATAAGTTACAACAGTGTTTGTGTTTTTATTCAAAGTGCTCAATATTCATCAGCAAATATGAATCTTAAGTTGAGGTCAAATTTATGTTGCTGATTTTATAAAGTAATCACCTTTGTTGTGATCTAAAAATATATTCGAATGCCAAATTCCATGAATGCAGCGAACTGGCATCCAATATAATTTTCTATGTTCCAAACTCACACCCAGCACAGGAGCTGTTGCTGATGTTTGCATGAGGTCTTTAACTAACAACTCTTTTTCCCTGTGAACTCCTGTGCATCAGTAGAGTTTTATGTCACTCTTAACATTAAGTGTATGGTTCCATATATTTAAAAGCTCATATTTAAAATGTGCATGACTGCAATTAATCCAAGTGGACAGGCAACATAATGGAAATAACTGTTGCTAGATCTTGCCAAAAATGTTTCCAGAAATGTAAATATTTTCCCAATTTGTCCATTTGACTATTCCATTGAAGTGCCATTCAGATTATGTGCCTCCTGCAAAGTTGGACTACCATTTATTTGCCTTACAGTCATTCTCTTAGTTGAACTTAAAAACTTAGTTGACATACCAGAAATGACCCTCTATTTTGTTGTCACCTTTCTACCCCTGCCCTCACTGTCCTAGCTCTTGTGACATTATCACTGATTTTGAAGCTACAGTTTTGCACATCCCTTCTCTTGTGATAGATTTTTGCCAGGCGATTAAACAAAAACTATATTTGATAGGACTTTTGAGAAAGTAGTTGTATTGTTTGAGGACTCTCAGGAGCTAAACCACCTCTGGCATATGCATAGCAGCAAAAACAAACAAAAAAAAACAATTCTTATCTCTCAAGATTGGAAAGTGAGTTAAAAAATAAAACAGATTTTACACATGATGGGATATGCAAACTTCTTCTAAATGTTTATGGGGTTGATATGCTATTGTTAATGCTACATATGATGATTAGTCATTGCTCATTATTGCAGCATGATGCTCTGTATTGTTCCAGGGCCTGCAGGCGTGCAGGCAAGATCCTGGGTTACCCCTCACGCGGACACTGACTTTTTGAACCACTCCCCTCTGGCAGGAGGTTACGGTCCATCAGGACCAAAACTACCCGCCACAGAACAGTTTCTTACTTTTGGCAGCCTACCTTATCAATAAAGGCCCCGGTCCCCTGTTGACACTATCCCAACCCCTCCATTGCACTAATTTGCACTGCTTTGCACAACCAACCACAATTACCCTGATTTCACTCTTAATTTATTTAATGCCTGTTACACGTAGTCTGTTTAGCACTGTTAACCAAAGCTAGTTGTAAAATTACTTGGCAATTAAAGCAATTCTGATTTTGATTCTGATATGGCACTTGACATATTTCATGCTAGGCCATTGGGGATTAAACTACGTTTTTAAGTGAAAGTTTCACAGCATGAGTGAAAGTGTGTTTCATAAACGCAACATTGTAAGTCTATAAAAATAGTAGCAGGAGAAAACCCATGAAAACATTCACAACAAAGTTAATGAGACTGAACATGACCCTGCTGAACCCACTGAAGTTAGTAGATTCAGTGTATAAAGCACAGATGTATTACACATCAGATATGTTGCAAACAGTGTAATACATTCCAAAAATAGAGGAAGGCAAGAGTGCTGGCTCTAAAACTATGACTCCATTTCACATTATTTGTCAGTATTGCTGTTATGTTGTTATTAGCCAGTGTGTTCTGACTCAGGAGTATCCAACCGTCAGTATTGGATGTTTAGTGATTGTGAGACTTTGGGATATTAAGAATATTAACCTGAAGGGTCTCTCTGCATCTTTGCTTGCTTTTGATTTTTAGCATTAATATAATAATAGTAATAATCGTAATACATTTTATTTCAGGGCCCTTACTCGACACTCAAAGAAACTGTACAGGCATATTCATATACACAAAATACAGATTTAAAAGAAGAAATAAAAAATAAATACAATACATTGACACAGTGATAAAAGTAAGAAAAAAATAGCACCTGTTTTACACAATGAAGTCTCAGTCTTCTCAATATTTGTTCAGATTACACATTCAACTATTTTCATGGACCATTAAGATTTTCAATCCTCTGTAATCCCCTTTTCTACAAAAACAACTCAAATTGATAGCATAAAGACTTGTATTTGCAACATTTTTGATGAAACATGTTTTCTCAGTTTTAAGTGGCTCATATTTCTCCTTTTAAAGTGCACCTGGTTACTGGACAGAGCCATTAAGGTTAATGAACTAATACTAGCCTTTCTCTAAAAACAATGGAAAATGCCTGTAAAATTAATCACCTTAATGTATTAGTACTGGGGTTTCACCATGTTCTATATTGGACTGTTTTAATTTCTTAACTTTTACATTGTCTGCGTTTCAAAAGAACAATCAAGGTAACCCAGTTTAAATTTCCCTAATCTGACTGATTCTGCTGCTCTCCTAGACACTGAAGCAAGGTGACAGGAAGTTATTGACAGATGTAAGAAAATGAATGTTTTTGTTTGTTTTTTGTTTTCTTTCCGGAACAGTCCATCAAGGCATAGTTTGTGGGGAGTATAATCTAGTAATTTACATAATATTTTTGTTTCATTAATGCTAATTTGCTCATCCCTTTACAATTCATGTGGCCGGGCAATTCCTCCACATATTTATACATTCAATTTCCGCAAATGACAAAAAACATGTATTAAAGTAAATGCAAAAGTACATATTCAGTTAAGGTTGAATGATGCTGCCTTAACTCATTCATTATACTATTATCTTTATAATACACTCTAGGACTTGATTACAGTTAATGACACAACTTTCTGACACAACCTATAATCTGGCCATGCTGCATTAACATTGTAACATATTGAAACAGGTGGTATACACTCACATGTACATTTGTGTGCCTAGCGTCACAAGAAAGGGAAGTATGAAGAGAATGTTGGTCTACAACCACTGGAACGGAATTAGCATATCAATTAAATTACGGTTGATGAGGCAGATATATCAGAGGATATGCAGTTTATGTAGCGTGTCCACCTTTAACTAATACATTTAAATGGCTTTATTGCCTCTTTGGTTTACGCCTGCAGTTTGTTGTTTTTTTTTGTCTGGGAACTGTGTGGTGAAAAAGCGCCATTTGATGCTGTTACTCTGCTGTCATAAATCATCATTTATCCTCTGAATATAAGCTATTCACTCTGTTTGGAAGCATCCGTCCTCCAACCACAACAGTTCTTGTGTAGCTCAGAAGGTTGTAGATGGGAGTTTTTTACAGGGCTAGATTTTTGGTTTCTCTTCTGCTTTAGAGTTCCCCATTGCTACCCACAACTGACTCACCAGGTAATCCAAATGGTCTGATTGTATTGGCGCTTGGGGATGCAGGAAGCCATGACAAATTACAGTCCACCTTTCTGTGAGTCACCTCATAGCTATGTAGCGTTTTTATTTCAATTCAAGTATGAAAAGAAATTGCGAAGCAAGGAGATCACTGTATATGCTCTTTTCAAAATGTACAATTAAGCAATTTTAGTCACATTTATTGTAAATATTAGCTGTCCCGCTTCCGAATTACAGCGGTAGTTATGTTAACGCGAGAAAATGATGAAGTTTATTTGTGATGATGTGGTGTGGCAGATACATTTATCAGGAGCCAATTAAGCTCAGAATACAAGGTTTTATAAGCATACAAGAACTCTGCTTGTAGCAGTTGGTCCTTTTGAACATGAGCTTCACTAGTAATGGTAATGTTAGTGCAGTAATCTTATTCTTCTTGGTTTGCCAAAGGAATTCACTGATCCCAGTATTGTATGTTTAAATCAGCATAACCAATTTAATTTGCCAGGCTTTTCAACTTTAATGCCGTGGTTGTCTTTTAGCTTGTGAGTAGTGACACTGCCTCCCACGTCATTCCATCTCTGAGGCACCCCCCCACCCCCAAGAGCCCAACTCTGTAGTGAAAGTCTGTGTTATCAACTAGGCACAAAGAGACTTTGTGCAAAGGATTCCCCAAGAAATCAGTCTAATTTCATGCTCTCAGCTCATATTGCATGCTGTGACTCTGTATAAACTGCAAAGGGTAAAGTAATTTGCATATTATGCCATATTGTGTTGTCTAAGGCTTGTGAAAAACGTTCTTTTGTGTCCGTGATGCAACTAATCACTTCCTCTGGATGATGTCAGTATCATGTTTTGCTCATTTACGTAGGTTACAGATGTAAGATTTTCCTATTTAAAAACAGAAGTCTACCCCCCCAAAAAATCGAGGCAGCAACATTTGATAATCATAGTCCATACTCTGAAAGACTGGTCTTTCCAGAACTTTACTTTTTAATTTTGCGTAGACATTGCATTAGTGTATTAAGCCATTTTTTCTGTCTCCACAACACAGTCAGACAATGGAAAGAAATCATTGGTCAACATGGAAAAAGCTTGATAACATTTTGAGGATTTAGTAAGAAAAAGTTTGGGCAAGTTAGTCATAAAAATTAACATTCATATTAACATGGGGTGGGTCATAGAGGGTTTATACAACATTCTTAGGAAAGGTTTTACATCTTCTAAATGGACAACATGGCTGAGCTTTGGAGGTACTTTACACAGGTATTGTAGGACTGTATGATTAAGCAAAACTATATGTTAACCAATTCAATCATTATTAGCTCATCCCGCACTATTCTTGCTATCGTTGGGCGATAGGAAGTGTTCACCCTGGGCCAGTCGAGCACACGGCCCATGTAGAGAAATACAACCATTCTCACATCTGTGCAATTTAGGACCTCCAATTACCTATTGCATTTTTTTTTTTCGGACTGTGGGAAGAAAACGGGGAACCTGGAGGAAACCCACGCAGACACAGGGTAAACATGCAAACTCCATACAGAAAGGCCGCCTGTAAGGATCAAAGCAGGGACCTTTTCAAAACTATATGAATTAAGGTTTTCTGTTTTGTTTTTTTCATGTAATGTTTGCCGGACCCTGTAGGTGACTTTTAATTATGCTATGTACATTGCTGTATGTACATAGCTCTGAAGGTTATGTACTCATCAACAACATCATACAAAAATGCCTACCACAAATTCTCTTTAAGTAAACATGACTTGTATGTGCATTTTATGTGCAGATCCTGGACAAAGATATGTAAAATATCAGTACCTCTCCTAAGTCTTGATATACTGGTGGATCACAAACCATCCAAGTAGCAAACCACCTCCTTGTGTGAAATAGCACAACAGCATTACGGACATGATCATGATGACTGATATGTGTTCTATGTTAGTTTCCAAAATAGTCAGATAAGTGTTGTCTGAAAAATAATTTTTTTTTGATAGATTATTAGTTAAGATATTCTATAGATAATGTCATTTTAGTTAGGAATTTGTGGGAGGATTGCCCTCCGGTCATTTTTTGCCGTTATATGCTGAAAATACAACTGTGTTTTCAACATATTGTTTTATGGTGTTGGTTCCTTCTTGAGAAGCTGCTCATGACAGTAAGTGGAGCAGAAAAGATTCAGATAAAGAAATAGAGTTTTAATATCTAATGATAAATAACATGAAAGAATAAAGTTGATACTTTGGGAAGAGGCAAACAAGCTGATCTGCAAAATCATTTCATCCAAATATTTTTTTTATAAACACTCTTTTTGTTCATTAAAAAATTATACTCAGAGGGAATTATCCCTCTGAGTGAGATGTTGCATAATATGAGACGTGATGCTACCTCCACCACATTACCATTATTAGCTTACCAAACACATACTGCATTTTTTACTGCAGTAATAGTGTTGGTTTCTCCATTATTTTATACTGACCTACTCAATTAAGATTTTGTCTATATTTCCATTTGTTTACCTAAACCATCATCTCTTCTGTCCTTTGTGCTGAAGTTATTTACCTCCCTGGCTGGCTGAGCTGGTGAAAATGGTGAAGCCAGACATCCACACTCTGGCCCACCACCTGAAGCAGGAGCGGCTGTATGTAGCATCCGAGAAGCAGCTGATCCAGAGGCTCAATGGTGATGTCCTGAAGACAGCAGAGAGGCTCTACCGGGCTGCCTGGATTGCCAAGCAGCAACGCATCAATCTTGATCGTCTCATTCTCACAAGGTCAGAAGAACCATAAGGATCTTAAGTAGTCAATAGAAAGTTCAAGTATTTCTTTAATGTGCTGCTTTCCATCCTCCCCCCCCCCCAAAAAAAAATGCTATGAGAAAATGGGCAACAGCAAACATTATTTTTAATGGAAAAACTTCATGCCATTCTTCTTTTTGTCAGCTTTGCAACTTTTGAAAGGATTTGTTTTTTACAAAAGATTTTACAAAATATATTTTTTTTTACAAAAAAATTACATTCAGGTCTGAGTAGCACTTTTTTTGGGAGGGTGTGCTTTGTCGGTATCTTTCAGTAGTGAGATACAACTGTGACTGTGAAGTATGTCACAATTTTCAAAAATGGACAAGTAGAGAATTGTCCTCGTGCTTTTTTCAATTTTTTTTTCCAGTAACTTTCCCCAGCTATTTTGTATTTTTTCGATGGTGGACACTAAAGAGTTGGCAACCACCCCTGGCACATTGTTGCGGGGGTTGGTTGCCCATTTGTTAGAGAACTTGATGAAAATTCCTTTACATGCATGACAGCACAATGCTTCCAGGATGTTTTGGTTGCAACATTTGACTCCCAGCACACAACACATTGGTATGCTGATAGTTTATTTTGGCCTTAACGGATCATAAATTAACTACTGCACTTCAAACACGGATGGATGTAGCATAGCATTTCACTGAGACTGGAAGTTGGTTGAAATATTCATTTCGACTTTAATTTTAAGTTATATTTGCCAGGAGCCTTCAATCAAATAAAATGTAATAATGTGAACTTTCTGTTCTATCTTCGTCTTGAAAAGAATGTAAAAAGAGCGAATTGTGGCTTTTGAAGAAGTTACGAGCATTTATCAAAATGATCTGTGATGATAATAATACAACTTTGTGACAATAATGTAATGTTAAGAGGTAATATTTTCACTTTTCACATTACAAGACTTTGCTCTTAAGCCTGGAAAAACCCCCAATCATTTGGGTGTTCCAACAGTAGATAAAGAGCCAGAGCAGCAACTCCATAATTCATGAATGCATTGGGGACATTTACAAAACTGAACACGCTGGATAACATATCATGCCATGTTTTTTTTGTCTCCTTTTTGTTTTCACAGTGCGGAAGCCTCTCCAGCTGAGTGTTGCCAACATGCCAAAATGCTGGAAGATACACAATTTGTTGATGGCTACAAGACACTGGGCTTCCAAGAGACGATCTATGGTGAATTCCTGGCCCGGTTAAGGGAGAACCCCAGATTGGTGGCATCCTGCTTGGTTGCAGGAGAGAGGCTGAACCAGGAACACACTCAAGGGGTTATCCATACAGTCTTCACCTCCCTTTATGGGAATTGTATCATGCAGGAGGATGAGAGCTACCTACTACAGGTATGGTCTTTTCTGTAAATATTCTAGAAATTTTGCACAAACACCACTGTATTTTGACCAAGGCACATTAGCAGCTCATATATGTGTGTCCTAGACCCCCATGCCATAACAATCAGGCTTATTAGCTTGTCGAAGTGTTGTTGAGCAAGATATTGAACCCCTAACTGTTCCCTTGGTGCTGTTCCTTAGCTGCCTTCTGCTCATGGTGCATCTGTGATGGGTTAAATCCAGTGATCAAATTTCACTGATGTTTATGCTCTATGTATAACTGTATGTGACAATAAAGGCATTTCTTCTTCTTCTAGAAACTTATTAGTTTTTTATTTGTATCAAAAAGCCTTAATCTTTTTTTAATTATATATATATATTTTTTTTTTACTGTGCATATTACAGTATGACTGTTGCACATGTACTCGTTGTGGGGTCAAGGCTAAAAATATTTCTTATTCAGGTCTAATCTTGTTCATTTCTTTCAGTTAAGCAAAATTTTCTCATTTACCTTGGTTCTTAAATTTCCAGTGTATTAAAATTATGTTTGGCAGTGGTGTCTCGTATTGATCCATAGTATTTTTATTTCAGACTTATTCAGTACTGCACTCAAGCCTCTGAAGTGCTCATATAAATACTCTCTCCTGACAGCAATTTGCTGTCTTCATATTCTTTCTTTTATTTGCACAAACCCAGGGACACTTGCTACAACTTTTATTATCATTACCTCCAACAGTTCAAATTTTTTCATTGACTTGTGACTTTAGTACCACTTATTGTTTCATCACAAGGTCAATTTAGGCCTTAACTGTCACATTCATATGGAATTGTTGTACCCTCTTCATTTTTTTTCTTTCTTAACATCTCTTTTAGGTGTTGCGGTACCTGATAGAGTTCGAACTGAAGGAAAGTGATAACCCACGGCGTCTCCTGCGACGGGGAACCTGTGCCTTCAGCATTCTTTTCAAGCTCTTCTCTGAGGGCCTGTTCTCAGCTAAACTCTTCCTCACTGCTACCCTTCATGAACCCATCATGCAGCTGTTGGTAGAAGATGAAGACCACCTTGAAATTGACCCAGGGAAAGTGACAGAGCGCTTAACTACAGTCCAGCAGGAACGCTTTGGAGAGAAGGGCTCTGAGGTTTACAAACTAAGGGTGCAAGCAGTGGTAGAGGCCAACGAAGCCAAGTTGGTTGCTCTGGTGAACAAATTTATTGGTTACTTGAAGCAGAATACATACTGCTTTCCCCATAGCCTTCGTTGGATCGTGTCTCAGATGTACAAGACTTTGTCGTGTGTGGAACGTCTTGAGGTGGGTGAGGTGCGAACCATGTGCACCGATCTTTTGCTGACCTGCTTCATTTGTCCAGCTATTGTCAACCCAGAGCAGTATGGTATCATCTCAGATGCCCCCATCAATGAAGTGGCCCGCTTCAACTTGATGCAGGTCTGTGGTACAAGAGGATTTTTCTTTTTTCTTATATATAGGAGATTTTATCCTTTACATTGACATGATTTTTATCTGATAGGTGGGTCAGCTTTTGCAGCAGTTGGCCATGGCTGATGATGATGCAGACCCAAGGCGGAAAAGCTGTTTGTCCAAATTCGATAAGGTGAGTGATGCAGATGTTCTCTTGTGGTCTACGTAATTGTAGTTGAGATCGAACAAATTACAAGTCTTAGTATTAAAATGTTATATTTATTGAACTGTCTCTTCAGACTTGTGTTGCTGCCTTTCTGGATGTTGTGATTGGGGGAAGAGCAGTTGAGACACCACCTATGTCTGCAATGAACCTTCTAGAAGGCTTAAGCAGGACTGCAGTCTATATTACACATAATCAGCTGCTGGCACTGGTGAGTTGTTTGGCATCTGATATTCAAAACAGCAGGATTCTGATTAATCCATCTTAGATCAATAATATGAATATGAATTATATAATAATAAACATTGAACGATTTCCCAGTGTGGCTACTATTTTGTACAGACTGAAATTATTTTTATAGAACTTTGAAATGTTGCAGTATTGACAGTAAAGTTAGAGTTTTTATTATGTTGCAAACATATAGAGGATTGACATTGCGTTTCTCTTTGACCCACGGTGTAGATAATTGACAAATATTATATTTCTAAATATATTTATATTAATTTTCAACATGTATGAGCACACTGTAGGCAGTTGACTTGCTGTTAATCAGATTTTTCCAAAAATTGTTTCCATTTCTCTGTGCGTCATTTTCTTGGAGTACAGAACATAATACCCACTTATGAAGGATATGTATCGTAGCGATCATCCCGCTTCCTGATTCAGTACCTCACCTGTTCTCAGAAAGAAACTGGAAGTTGTCCAAAATAGGAACTGGAATTCAGAACTTGCTGAGAGAATTCAAACTGGTCCATCTTCAGATTTGTACCGCCACCTCTCAGCCCATTGCATCAACAGTTTTTTCTACATCATTATTCTGCATTTGTATTCTGCATTTGTGGCCATGGAAGTCCCATTTTCCTTGATATTTTATCGGGGAGAATCATCCAACAGTATCATACATTTTTTATGTGAAAGACCAAAACAAAACCTAATTTATGAATCTAAATGTGATTCTGAATACATTGGACTACAATGTCATTATACATGAGAAACCTTTGCAGTTGAATTCGGATGGGAATTTGACTTGATTATTAATTCTCTTATGAATGTTGATGTACTGCTTACACCGTTGATGATTTTTTTTTCAGGTTTTATGACTATAATCACATTTTTTTTTTTTTTTTTTTTTTCAAAAATTTGAACAGGTGGATTTTGTGCGGAGTGTGACTTCAGGAGACCACCTTCGAGAGGAAGAGCACATGGCACTAGAAACTCTGTTGGCCAATGTGCCCCAATCGCGAACTGTGAAGAGCAACAGCTTGGAACTTACCCCTTCTAACACCCCTCAACTCTCACCGGCCACAACTCCTGCCAATAAGAAGAATCGACTCCCCATAGGTAACTGCTTGCTCTCAGGCCTTTTTCTTCTTCTCATTTTGCTATCTTCATTGAATGATAACCTCAGTATGATATAAAGTCATGTAGATCCAATGTCCGTTTTATGTTATAAAAATAAGACGCTATGAAAACAGAAGAGAGACATAAAAGCTATATTTAATCTAATGAGAGGCACAATAAACAAGTTGAGTGGAGATGGTATTCAAAGGCCTGGTTTATAGAACGCTAATGAGCTTCTTCTCAGCTTGTTATGAAGATAATTAGCCTGGGCTGGATTGAGGCTCAATTACAGAAATGACAACTCATAAAATTACCAACTATAAATGAATGCATTTTAATTGGAATAGATGGAAAACATGCAAAGACTACAGTCATTAGCATTTTCCAGACAAACTATCCTTTAGCCACTCCCTTGTGATTAAAAAGGATCCACTTAATCTAGTTTATCTGAAATACTCCTTCCAGTATATAAGATCATGACCGAAAACATTAAACTTGAAATACCTCTGAATTCTGAGATACAATTTGTAATATTCCAACATGTTACTTTTTCCTTCTCCTTCCCTCCTTTGCTGCCAATGATTGACCAGGACAACACTTAGCTGCTATAACATCTTGGGACTCCACAGCTACCACTCTCTCTGCTCACATTCCATTAGTAACCCCTTTTGGTGGGTACTTGTCTGTTGTCGTAGAGCTTGAAAGATCATAACCTTTAACTATTATTTCTTGTTTCATTCAGCTGTTAGATAGTGACCTCAAGCATCACCGCATGCAATGAGCACCAACATAGCCACTTTCCCTCACCACTAATTTTAGTGCCATTGTACATATGCTTTCACCATGCCTGCTTTACCTTGCACAGTGCCTTGGTCCATCATTCCGGCAAGGATGTCCCACTCCCTTTATTTTTTTCTCTTTTACGCCTCATGTCATATTATTGTTATAAATTACTGGATCGTGATTACTTGCAGTTTTCATAAAAACAACCAGTTTTAAAAGCGATTAATTGAGTGAAATGTGTCTGTACATCTGTTATGTGTAAATTGATTATAATAGATTGAAGAACAGAAAATGGGACATCCAATGCCAGTGTAGATCAACTTGTTCAATAGTTTAACCTTATAATAATAAGTAATAGCCACAAAAAGACGTGAAATAAACAGAGCCAGTCTGGATTATGGTGGATTATGTGATGTTTAGCTGTACTCACTACCAGACCTGCCTTTTTAATCCTGTTTACAAAATGGAAGCACATCTTTACTCCTTCATCTGGATTGGCATATTAAGATTGTTTAGAGTTGGTTGTGAAAAGCAACCAACCTTGTGTGAACACAAGAATTCTGTCTGTTTGATGTGTTAATGTTGGCTTAATTATGTTCACAAACACTAAAGGGGGACTGACCTGCACAATGACGTTGTGAAAAAGACTTTTGCTGTGTTTGTGTTATATAAAAAAGCAAAAGGATGAAATCATCACACCATTTTAGAATTACTATTAGAGTAGTACACTTGAAGTACTTAATAAACATATTGTGTGTGATTATGTTTCAATATACAACATGTTAATGCAAGCAGTGAAATTTAATATGCCTCTGTGGCTTGAATTTCAACTGAAGGGTCAATAGGTTACTCTTTTTAATTCTCTTTCCAGGTAGAAATGACACAAAGATATACTGGATGAGTCTCTACACTTAATGTCCCGCTTTAAGATTTTTTCTTTTCTTGATAAAATTTATTTTATTCTTCAGTGCTCTTCTAAAATACCACACAGGATTTAATGGCAGTAACGTATTACACATTCTATTTGGTTTCTAGTGTCTCACAGTGATAATTTAATAATTCCCTCCCACTCAAGCAGCTGCTGCTCGCAGCCGCAGCCGTACCAACATAGCCCAGGAGGGGGAGGCAGAGGCTAGCTCCCAAGAGTCCTTGCATGAGCTGGTGCCAGAGGAAGTGCTGGTGGTATCCCTCGGAACTGGCCCTCAGACTGTCCCTGGAATGATGTCAGAGAATGAGGTAATGTGACTTGAATTAATGCACTCATTTGCAGGAGAGCTGATGTAATAAACTCAATGTCATATTTTTACTGTTGCCAAAGGCGAACATGATTTCTTAGAGCTTGTGCTATACTTTAGTGCTTTGTCTGTGGTTTAAATGTATAAGTGATAAGATATCTTTTATGTAATGTCAGGCTAACTCCCAGTTTCAGGTTAAATAGTTCCCTGCCCTTTTTAAACGATGCCGTTACTCTTACAGGAATGGCAAAATTAACATTTGGCATTTTTGTTGTATATTAAACTGTTTTCAATAAATACTCCTCCCTTCTGTTTGGTGTTCCAGGTTCTAAACCTGCAGATACCGGATGGGGCCCAAGGAGATGGCCATGCAGATGACACAAAACTGCATGGTAAACCAGACAAAACCCTGCGCTTCTCCCTCTGCAGTGACAACTTGGAAGGCATCTCAGAGGGTTAGTTGTCTGTCTTCTGAGATATGAAGCAAAAGAAATGCTCAGAGTCCAGCTTCACACCAAAGCTAGCAGCCAAAGCTTTTCTATCACATTTTGTTGATTGCCACTAGATACACAACCACACTTGAGATTTCTAAGATTAAATATTAATAGATAACATCTTTCTTATTATTAGCCTGATTTTTATTAGCAATAGACTCGCAAATGTTTGCCTTAGAATTTTTCCGTGGTTTCTCAGGTCAAATATGCCTAATTTTCACAGAGCTGCATTGCTGTAAAGACACTGTCATGGAAGTCTGTCTAAAGAGATCAATGACATATCTTTTAAAAATGCCCCAAAAAACAAAAAAAGTGGTTTCTTTCAGTGGAACTTGACACTTGGCCAAAAGCCATCTGTAGTGAATGTCATTGATAATCTGTATCTGGGGTTTTTAAGACCAAGTAGAATGACCTCAGCTTCATATTAGTTTAATTTCAGGTCAGGTTTTCTGGCCTTTATGTCTGTAAACCTTACTTCAGCCTTTCTTTATTTCTTTTTTTTGTTTTCTTCACACATGGCTACGTTGACAAATAAAATCAAGTAAAAGTGTGTTCTCCATGATCCGAGAATCTGAAACAAGTCCTGCACCTACTTTAAATCATTAAATGTATATTACATGAGACATGTATATTATTATTATTGTTGTTGTTGATGTCGTTATTATTTTATTATTGTTATTATTTTTATATTTAGGTCCGTCTAATCGTTCGAACTCTGTGTCATCTCTGGACCTGGAGGGAGAGTCTGTTTCTGAGCTCGGAGCAGGACCATCAGGCAGCAATGGAGTGGAGGCTCTACAGCTTTTGGAGCATGAACAGGGTTTGCTTGTTGTTTTTTGAACCTTATCTTAAAGCAACCATCGGTTTGTTTTTCTTTTTCCATCTTAATTTAAGAGCAGGGTTGTCTGGAGTGATATTTCACATCAGTCCATGTAATGGTGTCTCTCAAAAATTCTTTATCAGTTTTCATCCAATAAGCCAAAGTGCTCTCTTCTAAATAGAATACTTTTGGCATTTGTTGTTTCTGTACTCTCTGAAATATCTGAAAGCATTTTTACAATAGTCATCACACTCTTATGAAACGTTTAAAATTCCTCCAAATTGTATGTACCGGTATATATAATGTATGATTTATGTGCACAAAGTTAAGTTAAAGGTAAGTCTCAGGGTTTCACTCTTTGTCTAAGCCTTTGAAAACTGCCTTTGTGTGGGTAGAATCATCTACAAAAGTAGATGCATCTGCCCAAAAAGGACACATGCTAATATATTTTTTTCTCTCATTGTTTTTTTTCTCTTTCATCTTTTCATTCATTCATGCTTTTTTACATAAGCTATATGCTGTTTTGTGCATGCTGAACATGCACAACTTGCCCACCAGCCTTTGCTTTAATTTCCTTAAAAATCTCAGGGGAAACCTTGCAAAATATTGCTATTTAATTACATCAAACTGTACTAGAAAGACAGAAGTACTACCATTTGCACAAAAAATATCCTAAAGAGAAAGAGGCTTTATATCAGGAAGTCCATGAAAATTTCAGTGTCCACTAGCACTCAGTTTTTAGCAGTTGCAGAGTGAATCTGCATTAGGGGATTTTGGGGAAACTTACTAAGTCTGGGGAAAAAAGGATCTAATCATATATTGAGTGTGTTTTTTGAGAGACACATTATAAGTGATTCTTGTCAAAATCGTCTTGTCGTGGTACCTGGACTTGAATTTCTTCACTTGAATACGTTCCAGCATCATCCGAGGGGCTTCGTCAGTTCAGCCTATCAGATGAACGTCTTCAAGTGAACAAAATTCAAGTCCATTTGCCACAACAAGAAGATTTCGACAAGAATTCGTCATGACCTGGATGACTGAGAACCTCCACAAACATGATTATAAATTGATGATACATGATAATGTTCTGGTTTTGTTTAATGTACTACATTTCCTATTTAGCAACCACTCAAGACAACTTGGATGATAAACTGCGCAAGTTTGAGATCAGAGACATGATGGGCCTGACAGATGATCGTGACATCTCCGAGACAGTCAGTGAAACATGGAGCACTGATGTGCTTGGAAGTGATTTTGATCCGAACATGGACGAAGATCGGCTGCAGGAAATAGCAGGTGGGGATTGTGTTAACTATTCATTCAATTATCTCTGGTATTTCCTAAAGGTCTGCATCAGTTATATAAGTGACTGGCCTTAAAAAACAGTTTTATATTAGATTAAGGGTATCCGTCAACCTTAGCCTTTGATTGTTGAATTAGTGCGAAACGACAACACCTTGTGGTACATGGTGGAAAAAGCATTGATGGAAAGACGTTCAGCTCAGGTTATTCAACGAAATCCGCATCAGTTGCAAATGACAGTTATTCAATAGAGTGATTCATGCAAAGACAGAGAGTGACACGTGTAAAGACGTGTAATGTGAAAAGGGACATAAAATTCCAAGCTTATACTAACTGTTATCACCAAAGGTTTGTTTCACCAGTCGAAGATTTGTCACATCATGCCAAATACCACCCGACCATGTTTGACTTAGTGCAAGAGAACCAGTACACAAAGAGAAAGCATTGTCTTGTTGGTATTGGCTCTTGTCTTTTACTGGTATCTGGACACGGCATTTATAATCTCTATACACATTGTTTATCAAGGGGTTTGGCAGCATGTGCCACTGTTAACATGATCTTCATCTAAAAGGAAGTGTATTGACCAATCCTTTGATAGTGACTAATAAAGGATATTTGAGCTGTGCATTGCAATTGAAAATGGATGTGAAATTTGAATACAGGAAAAATGTGAGTAACTATTGGATTTAGACAAATCATTCCCTTTGATTTTTCAGAGCTTTGGGCTTCACAAGCAAGTCCTCCAAACAGACTTTTCATCTCAGCAAAAGCTGTATTGTTTTTGCTCATCATGTGAAGTATATAAACTGTGCATTCAATCTGCTGGGTTGATGACAGCCATCTAGTTTATTTTGGGGGATGGGGGCAAAACTCTGACACAGAATCAGACTTTTCCAGATGCATATTTGTTTGTGTTCTAGTGGCTGTTAGCAAGTTCTCCTACTAATCCTACCCCTTATGAAATAATGGCTTGCGATTGGTTCAGCAGGGGTGAAGATGTGAGAAATCAGACTGATCTGGAGGTGGGCGTGATGGATCTGAATAATACAATTAATTTGAGTTTGGCAGTTTTTTGTTTGAGTAAGATTAGCTTTTTTTGACTATCGCAATATATGGGCTGATTAAGTTGCATTATCGTTTTTGCGGACCTACGCAGTCATTTAAAGTGAATCCACATTTAAATTGATATTGAATTCTGACGAGTTTCCACACCCCCATCATCCTGACTCCTGCCTAAATTCTTTTTCTTTCACCGCCCACCCCCTGCCCATCTTCCTCCTTCTACCCCTCTATCCTCCCTTTCTCTCTCCGTGTCTGACATTCATTCAGTCCCTGCAGTCTTATTGACCTTGGTTCCTTCTCATTTGCATCCACCATTTTTCATTCTTTGGAATATGGCGTTAGGGGACTTTTCCATCATTAAGTGAATTTACAGCGATTTCCTTATGTGTTTTCTCCAAGGGATTGGGTTATGAGATGCACATTAAATATCCATTAATACCTCATTATCCCACTGATAAGATTACCATGATAATGAGGCAGAAATTCTAATTGTTTCACTTCTTGTTGTGCCACTCATTTAATCATCCACCTGAAAGACAAGTACTCTGCGCCCCTACCTTGAAGACTGTAAACACGGGACAGCGGGATAGAACTCACCCACTGCCAATGAGAGCCCTGCCCCTGCCAACATCAGTACACACTGTTGCCGGCTGCTGGCATGCATTGATGCTCATGGTGTGTGTTTCATGAAGTGGAAGCATCGTGGGCTGAGGGGTGAGGTCACCACAGGCCAACTTGCGGGTCTTGAGCCTTGGTCACTGACTCTTACTAACACCTGCTTGCTCTTTTCCCACTCCTACGCTTTCTTCCGCCTTGTTAAATTGTGTCTGCCCAAATGGAGACAGAGGGACACTGCTCTGAGGACTAAACGGGAGCATGGGAAAGCTGTAATTTGGTTGTGAGTAATGCCAGGCCTTATCAACAGCTCAAAGTCAGGGCCCTGGAGACCAGGGCAGGGTGAGATATTACATTAACCTCTGACCTTTGGCACAGCTATATATGTGCATGTGGGTCCAAGGATGTAATACGTGACCTCTAACTCTCTGTGTCTCTGAATGCAAAGCTCCACAACTCTGAAATTAGCTGAAGTTTATTTGATGTTTCTGCTGATCTCAGGCCACTTTACAATGTTGTTTAGAGGTCATAACTTTTGCTCTGTCAGTATTTGACGTTTGATTAATACTTTACTTGTAGTTCTTTAATCTTTACAATTATGATATTTTTCAGTTGTTTCTCATTGTAGATATCAAGAAATATGAATATTTTACATTGTGTATTTAAATATATATCTATTTTTGAGATGATAAAAAACAGTTTTGCTTTGAATGTTAATATCATGTTGCATGTACCACAGAGATACAATTGAATGTTTTAGCATTTTCAAATTCATACACCGGTGATTTTAAACCAGTTAATATTATATTCTGCTAATCATGGAATATTGATTAACCATTCTGCCCTGACAACAAATACGTAATTCAACATTACCTCAGACTGAGTATGATGCAAATGGGGATAAAGTCCTTGTTTACCTGTTCTCAGGTGCAGCTGCAGAGAATATGCTTGGCAGCCTGCTTTGTCTCCCCGGCTCCAGCTCAGTGTTGCTCGACCCATATGGCTCTACAATCTCTGAGACGACAAGTGAGGCCTGGAGCGTGGAGGTCCTGCCCAGTGACTCAGGTGGGTGATCTTGACTGGTCATGTCTTGGATTTTGTTTTGTTTCCCATTGCAATTGTTAAACTCTCTATTCCAATGCGGCCATGAATTAGCTTTTAAATGCATTCATATGCACATTTGCCTGACTTTTGTGGGGGCTGGGAGAACAGGTGTGGTTACATTGCGTTTTAAACCAAAAATGTACGCTTGCATCTGTCATCATATTTCTATGCACTTGCCTGTCTTTCAAGGCAGATCCATATGTGTCAGTAAAAGGCAGCTCAGGGTTTCCTTAGAGGGCTCACCAGGTGTGATTGCACCTGTGGTGGAGCAATGTGGAGAGAAGCACAAGGACAACAGCTGTCCTTAGTCAGTTTACATGGTGTCAGTTGTTCTCCTGGCTTTACTTTACATTGCATTGCTCAACCTGGTTTGCACATTGTATCTTGCTATGACAATAGTAACATGCCATCAATAGTTCTTTAGTTTTGATAAAGTTTAACTTCCCGTTTAAATACAGCTTCTTAAATTTAATATTGTACTTGTATAGGGTTAATGTAAATAAATAGAGCTTTTATCAGTAACGTATTATGTTATGCCTAGCTCATCCATTCAAAAAGGCAGTGCATTGTGAAATTTGCAGAGTTTTTAATAGTAGTGTTAAGCGTGCTTTTGAAAAGCTCGTGCCTTATGTTAACTGCACTTGTACACCATTTCAATATGTGCATTATGTGCTATGTAGAAAGGACATGCATGAGTGTCTTGATTGCTTTTTGGTCCGTTTGCTGCTTCTGTTCTGCTCAGTAATATCACAATCAGAGTCTTCCTTCAAGTAGAGCGCTTGTTTCATGGTTCGGCAGCAGAAAACTACACTCTGAAGACCACTTCAGCAACACATTATTACTAACGAGCATGCAAATGAGTATGCCTGTTAGTATGGAGCCTCTGGGTTTGACCCAATAGCTCCATTGGGCCACCAAAGAATTGGGCATACTTGCTTTATGGTTTTGTTTGGCAGTTATCAGACATGAGAATGTATGCTTTGTTTGATTTCACACATATGTGCACACTTGACTTACAGCTAATAGTAATGGAGGGTGGTTTGGTGTCACAGAATGACCATTCTGCCCAGCCAAAACTACGGTTTTATTTAAATCAGACTTTCAGCTACATTACCAGCAAGAGTCCCTGTTGTTTCTGAAAAGTTAATATTTCTGTATTTTTTTTCCGTGTGTTTTGTGATACATTTAAAGAAGCCCCTGACCTGAAACAAGAGGAGCGGCTGCAGGAGTTGGAAAGCTGCTCAGGGGTTGGCAGTACCTCAGACGATACAGAGGTTCGGGAGGTCAGCTCGAGACCAAGTACTCCAGGCTTAAGTGTGGTCTCAGGTATAAATATACCAGCTCTATCACTCAACACGTCCTTTATACACAGTAATGTAATTGCATTTTATCTCTCTATAACACTAAGTAATATATCTTGCTCTTCCATTGTCACTTTTTTTTTTAATTTAATGTTAAATCCTCTAAATTTCATTTATATTTAGAGCAGTAATGGGCCCCAGCATTGAGGGGTCAGTGGGAACATTTCCTAATGAAAGAGTTTAACACTGATTATCTTTTCAATGGTTTCAGGTGAATATGCCAGCAACATGTACTTGAAGTAGTATTTCAGATTAAGGAGCTAGTGTTGGCACTCCTGGCTCAGTGCACAGGAAATTACCCCTAGGGATCTAGCCGATTGATAGTCTTCATCAGATGATCACTCTTGTCTCTATCTCTTCCCTGACCCATGGGAGCTTATGCTACCAATTCAGTGTCCCCAATGTGTTCCTGTCTGTGAGACACTGTGCAGTCTAAAATTAAATATATTCCTGTGTAGAACATGCAGGTTATCTTGTTAAAATCGCTATAGTGGCCAAGCTGGGCATTTGGCTGCAGACTGAGGTGACACTGAGTTTGTTTCATCCTGAATGTCAACAGCACTACATTTTTGCTGTTTTCACACCGCAGGTATCAGTGCAACCTCAGAAGACATCCCCAACAAGATCGAGGATTTGAGGTCAGAGTGCAGTTCGGACTTTGGGGGCAAGGACTCTGTCACCAGTCCAGATGGGGAGGAGTCAGGACATGGTAGGTGCATTCATATCCTCATTAGGCCAGTTAACCCATTAGTGCAGTGAAACAATCAGCCAGAGCTTTTCATTTCATTTGATTTCTTTTCTTAACAGTTGCATTTTTTTCAGTTGAAGTGATGTGTTAAACGATCTTAGATAACAGAGTGGGGAGTAGCAATGGCCAAGTTTGAAAACTTCATGCAATGATACTTTTTTAATCTAATGGTAATGCACACCTGTGTATTACTGGTTAATTTAGTAAATTGTTTTAATTAGTTGATATCCTCTTGTGTTATAACAGGAGTACACCATCTGACATCACCACCCTCTCATGCTGATTCCTTACTGGCCATGTTCGATCCCCTCTCCTCCGGTGAAGGTAATTTGCTCTTTCATAATGCTCAATAGCCAATCACAGTTAGCAGTGGGTATCATTAAATCCTGACCCTAATTATCTGCACTCTAAAAACAGCTTGAGGTCAGCAAAATTAAAAGTGTGATCGTATCTCTTAACACTACTTTTGTATCAGTTTGAGACTCCCTTAAGATCCCGGTATTTGTTCCATCATTTTGTGGATTCTGTTTGCAGTAAAGGTAGACTTAATTTGAGGGAGGAATGTGGTTGTGTGTCTGTGGCAAGGTGAAGGGATGACAGGTTGAGAGACCTCACTCCAGGCTCTTTGGCACTGTCCCCTTGTCCCACTGTGCTCATGATACAAGGCTGCCATTGGAAGCTTTTCAGAAGAGAGAGTCTACCCTTGGAACAGGTGGCCTACCTTCACCTAGGGCTCATCTCCCACTAACATCTCTCTTTAGCACTCTTCCCCCCTTTTTTCAGGTGTTTTTTCCCGCTGTTTTTGTGGAATTGTGCAGCTACTCAGAAAATAAAACTGCCATTCTACTACAAAAACATATTTCAGTTTAAATAAACTGAATTAAAACATCTATCTAAAAGAGTATATTCTATAGCAAGGCATTAAGAATGATAAATTATCTTTGTGGATAAACATTTTTTTCTGTGTGGGTGGAAAGTAGCTCATTTATACATGATTGCGAATGAAAAAGTCTATGTAGAAGTGGATGTTCAAATATATTTGTTTCGAAAAATAAATACAAACATTATGTATCAGAAATACATAAGGTTTTTTTATTCTGTCCTTATTTCCAAAAAAGGATCCTCAACTGGAACTATTGTGCGTCCAAAAGTGCATTATGCAAGGCCCCCTCACCCACCCCCTGACCCCCCAATACCTGAAGCCAGTGCCCTGGGGCAGGAGCACCGCCACTCACTCTTCATGCCACACTGCTTGGCTCAGGCTGAGCTGGAGCACATGAAGCAACGCCACTCCTTCCCTGACCGGCTGGTCCGTAGCCGCAGCTCTGACATTGTTTGCCCAGGCCGCCGGCCCACCAGCGACCCTGGCCTTAATCGCCGTGTCGCAGGTGAAGAGCGTGACCCAACTGGGTCTTTCGCTTTAGGGGCGTCCTCGTCCCCCAGTAAGGACTCCCTGAAAGGAGAGGTAACCATTTGCTGCTCATTCTATTTAGAAATACCTTGAAACATTATGTACTATTTGGGGTAGCCATTTCCTTTTTGTTCTAAAACAAAACAAAAAATCTACTTGCTGATGAAATCATAACTTTTCGATTTCCAAGGCTGATGACCGAAAAGACAGTGACGATGAAAAGTCTGACCGCAATAGACCATGG
Organism: Fistularia commersonii; assembly: GCF_037954325.1. Lineage (NCBI taxonomy): Eukaryota > Metazoa > Chordata > Actinopteri > Syngnathiformes > Fistulariidae > Fistularia > Fistularia commersonii. The sequence goes on from NC_141309.1 coordinate 12,476,573, forward strand.
TGGAAAAAACGTTTTGTGTCAGCCATTCCCAAAGGTAAGGATGCAGGTCATTTCTAGCATGTTTTTTTTTTTTTCTGAAACTGAAATATCAACTGTGCCATGTTTGAGAGTGGTGTTTGATTGCAGTGCTCCTTTATTTTTTGGTCCTGAAAAAATGCTCTCTTAATCACAACTGACTGGAAAACATCACACTTTAAAGAGCAGAGCGAGAACCAATTTATAATGTGAGAAAGAGAATGATGATTTATGTTGTCCACACTGTTGCTGATATTGTAGAAGGAAAATGTTTCTTGTTGTTAAAGTTACTCCTGAGACGTGTCCGGGCCCTTTTCTATCACATCTCTCTTGCTGCAGATTTATAGAGACTGTTCAAAGCTAATCAGTCATCAGAGGAGCTTTAGATGTGTAGATTGTATGGCTGTAGCCCCCCCAGCAGTGCTGTCAGCCAGCAGCTAATGGTCATTAGATAGACCTCTCTGTCATCAGCACTGATAGATGACACATCTCTTGTTGCTGTTCCACTCTACAACCATATCTCGTATATCCGTCCGGGAAATAATGAGCTCTGCCCACATGCAATGACTGCTTATTACTCCTTGAAATAATTGTTTCTTAAGTAAACATTAAATTGATATTCATAAACTGTAGGACTGTGAACTCGTGAAAAAAAAAAGCAATGAAGAGCGAAAGAGTTGACTCGTCCAGTGTACAGCCAACTTCTATAGGGTCTTATGTGTTTGTCCTGTTGCTTTTCGTGGTGATGCACAGTCAGTTGTCCCGCAGACAGGCAGGCTTTGTGTGATAGGCCAACCCTGTATGTTGTGTTCCTCACAGTGCTGTATTGGACGGCTGAGAGTGATGTTCCAGGTAACACTTTTCTACCGTTGTCATTGAGCTAGCTTTACCGCTGGAGCCAGTGGGTGCGTGCCATGCTGCTTTGTAGATGTTGCCTTGGAGCTGTAGAAGTGTGATGTGACATGTTGTAGCTGAATTTTACATGACCCATTCCTGTCATCCATGCATCCGTTTCCTCATCCCTTTTTTTGCTATATTATGTTGCAGTATTACTGTATGGAAAATCAGAATACAGCCACGATGATACTTTAGCCATTGTTGTTTGTGTGTCTCATAAGATAGTGGCCTCACTGTCTTAACTTTTTTTGTTAAGCTACTTTACATGCCAATAGGACTATTTACTACATAAGGCAACTTTTCCATAATCCTCCTGTTTGTAATCTTGTACTTATCCCCCGAGCCCGTGGAGGTTCGGGTGTGATGACTTTTTCACCTCTAAACTTCCACCTCTAAATCAAACACAATATAAAAATTTACCATGACTCAGATTGTTCCTTTTTGATTGAACCCAACCTCATTTAATTGTCTGTGAGCCCATTACTCAAGATTTGGAATTGTCGGAAATTTCCTTTAAACACAGAACACCAAAACCCAAAGGAAGGTACCGGTATACGTGGTCGTTTTTTCTTCTTTTTATGACAGTATAGTTTTATATTTTTCAATTTTCATAGTGATAACATGGCTGAAAAAGATGAAAAAGTAACAAAGATGTACAAATTCATTCTTGATGAATTGCCAGCAGGCTTATCATTATCAGCCTATTATACAGTAATTGTGAAATAATATTCAGTCCACCCTACTTAATTCTCATGTCTCCTCCACAGCTCCAATAGCAGCGTTTCGTAAAAGAGACAAGCACGAGAAAGATGAGATCGGTCAGGAGCGAGTCCCACAAGGTTTGACCTGCTTGTCACTAATTGAAATGTTTAGACTTACTTAAGACTTGCGTAACCTTTTGGACTTAATTTTAACGCATCTTGTGGTTTGATGTCTTTTGTTAGATGATCTCTTGCCCAGACAGAGCTCACAAGCCCAGGCGGCTGAAGATATCCTGGACAAGTACAGAAACATAAAGAGGACCAGCCCGGGTGATGGCGCAACAGCTGGATCTTCTTACGATGGCGCAGGAGGTCAGGAATACACAACCGTCATGCATGGAGAGCAGATACTAGAATTGTGGTTCTTCATTGCCTCACAATTTTAGGTTTTTGTAATTTAAGTTTGAGTTTCTTGATGCGGCTCGGTAGAAGTCCTATGTTTATTGAAAAGTCTGGGATTTGATTACTAAAGATATTGGGTATTTTCATTATTTGTGTTCCAATCTATAACTTTAAATAAATACATTTTTGAATAAATTGCAATTTAAACATCATGATATACATCAACATTTTTTATCCTGATCTTGCAAAATTGTGTAATTAAATGAAACGATAATCTTGGAAAATATAGTGCTGCGTGGAGCCGTTATCAATTATTTATGATTGAAGAATTTTACTAAAACTTTGGGCTGAAATATTCTCTCCTCTAGTGGATCACGTCACCTATTCTTGGATGTTTACAGATCTTTGTGTTGAAGACAACGCACATGACTCACCAAGGGAAGACACCCTGCAGAACATTTCCACTGATGACCTCCCAGACTCAGCAAGTCAGACAGCACAGCAGCACGACTCCAAATTCTCTTTCAGGTCGTAAAACCACCAAGCCAACTTCCTTCAATTACTTAACACTTCTCGGTTCTCTTGGATATTAAATTGGGCATCGCTTTTTATTGTGTGTCTTCCAGTGACGCGAAGAAGAAGCTGAGGTTGGCCTTGTGTTCTGCAGACTCAGTGGCTCTGCCCATCATGACTCCTGCCACCACGAGAAATGGGCTACCTGACCACATGGACCTTGAAGGTTGACCGTTTTTCATTTTATTTTTCTCTCTCAAGGGGTAGTCTGAATTCTTAAAAGGAAAGCGACTCAACAACGGATAAGTGCTACATTGTGCATGAAGCTGTTGTTGCTGTAAAGTGACTTCTTTAAAACGCAGTGGGTCCTCATTTGACAATTTGCTCGGGGATCGAATAAAAAGCCCTCAGTGCCCGCAAGAATGTTGAGTTTCCTAAAGCAAGACACCAATCCTCTACCAGCATCACATTCATTTCCAGTTTGGGTCAAGATTGAAAGAGCAAAGAAATGAGAAAAGTCTGGTATCATTTCAAGTGTCGTATTGAGAGCACCAAACCTATGGAACCACATAGAATCATATTAATAATGATGCTGCAATTTCTTCTCATTATAGGAGGTTACACAACAATTTTCACAACACTCGACCTGTAAGGTCATCTTTCACATGGTCATGTTGGGCATCAGTTTGCATCAGTTTGATCAGATTGCAGCGAACAAACACTCACTTTGGATCATGAAGCATATGTTTGTCTAATTCTACCTTCCTTATCATCCTCTGTCCCAGACAATGAGATTGTCTGCTTCCTTAAGGTCCAGCTTGCAGAAGCCATCAACCTTCAGGACAAGAACCAGATGGCCCAGATCCAGGAGACCACGCGCTGTGTCAGCCGTTTTGATGCTCGCACCTGCCGTAAACTGTTGGCTGCTATCGCCGAAGATTACAGGTAATCAGGACGACCAGCAGCAATATAAGCAAACTTAAAACACGACATCGGACTTTCAGACTTGCTGCAAGTATTAACAGTATTAACAACAACATTAACAACAAATTTCTTGTGATTTTTTTTTTTTTTTTTCTTTTTTTTTCCTCAGAAAACGGGCACCATACATAGCCTATCTAACCAGGTGTCGTCAAGGTCTGCAAACCTCACAGGCCCATTTGGAGAGGCTTCTCCAGAGGGTGCTGAGAGATAAGGAGGTGGCAAACCGCTATTTTACAACTGTCTGTGTTCGTCTCCTTCTTGAACACATGGAGTCAAAGATGCTTGACTTCATCAAGGGTACCTCACAACATTTTCTTTGTAGAGACAACATTTTTCCTTAACTCATGATATACTGGCCTATTAATGAAAGTGTTCAGCTATTGTTGTAATAATAGCAATCAATCTTAGGTCCATTTATGTTTTCTATGACAATTATGCTATATCTGATATGCAAGTTGATAATATTTGTGAAAGGTTTAGTTGAAAATAAAATTAATGTAGTTTGTTTTGGCATATCAACCACTTTTCATTGTTTTGCATTTGCTGCTTTATACCAGAGGTAACTGTTCTTCCGTTCCCTCAGCGTTCCAAGGGTGCACAGCAGCGGATGACAAGACTTCAGCAGTAGAGGATTTTCTGCGCTACTTGTACGGTGCCATGGCTAGTGATGTCATTTGGCAGTATGCTAGTGAGGACCAGCTGCAGGACGCCCAGATGGCTATTGAGCGCAGCGTGTTGAACCGCATATTCAAATTGGCCTTCTACCCAAATCAGGATGGAGATATTCTCAGAGACCAGTGAGTTGCTGTCAACTAAATTGTCATTGTCTGAATCTGCAGGACTTAATTTTTCAATGTTGTGTTGTGCATCTTTCCCTTATATGGAGGAGCTGCTTCACCCTACTGTGACTTTTACTACTGAATTGCTTCTGTTGATTGAGTCAGATGCAGTTTTAAAACAACCTATTATTAATTTAAATATAGCTAAGAAATTTACTACGATTTTGTAAAAAACTGTGTTTTTAACTTGTAGTTCTCTGAATGTTTTGCTCACTTTGGTTTATTTTGTAAATCTGCAGTAGTTAAAAATATTTACAAAGACACTATGGCTTTGCTCTACTGTTTCTGTGTCATGTGTAAAATTGTGCTTAAGTGACATATGATTCTCACCACAGGCTCTTCTATGATCATATCCAGCGGCTCTCGAAAGTTGTGACAGCTAATCATAAAGCTCTTCAAATCCCAGAGGTATCCACCTGGTCAAAATTTTTCATTTCCTCACTTCTCAAGAGATAAGACTTCATGGTCCACCTCACTTTACAGTATGAAAATGTTGCGCTTGATTTTCTTGGCCACAGGTTTACTTGAAAGAGGCTCCCTGGCCGTCTGCACAGTCTGAGATCAGGACCATAAATGCCTACAAGACACCAAGAGACAAAGTCCAGTGTATACTGCGCATGTGCTCCACTATCATGAACCTGCTCAGTTTGGCGAATGAAGACTCTGTTCCTGGAGCAGATGACTTTGTTCCTGTGCTTGTATTTGTCCTCATAAGGGTGAGTCAGCTGTTTTAATGTCTATTTATACTCAATAGTTGTCGAGTTGTCCATAGATACAACACAAACCTGTATCGTGGTACAGTCTTTAATCCAGATACAAACCACATGGGAATGGAGATGATGAATAAGTATCACAATGTTGTTGACAAAAATGACAATTTGTTAATTTCAAGGCACCTCTAATGCGCCTCTGTGCTAACATCTGTGTGCGTGTGCGTATATATATATATTTTTTTTTGTATAAATATTTTTTTTTTATATATTTATGATTGTAATCTGCACGGCGTAGCGTGAGATTCTTTCAGTGGCTAATGTGGGCCCATCCCTACATCTCCTCCCCTCCAGGCAAATCCGCCCTGCCTGCTGTCCACTGTTCAGTACATCAATAATTTCTACGCCAGCCGGCTGAGTGGGGAGGAGTGCTATTGGTGGATGCAGTTCACCGCGGCGGTGGAATTCATTAAGACCATCGACGATCGCAAGTGAAGCAGAACAGCCACCTGTATGGGCAGACTGCGGGGGAAGGAGCTGGGAGACTGGGAGACTTCCCAACCAACTGCTCCCTCTGCACAGCTTCTAAAACCTGGCCCTCAGCCTGCTCTTTATTTGTATAACTTGTACATAGCCAGAGACACTGAAAGAATACAAAATATATATTACTGTACGTATGTGGACAAATCCGGGTTATAGCCGTGGTGGGAAAAAACGGCCTTGGGATAATTTCCAAAATGTTAACTTTTGATTTTGATTTGGGGTTTTATTTTATGTTGTCTTCGGTCATATTTCAGTTTTGAGGTCTATATTAGGATTTTTATATATACTCAGTTACCAATCTGATATTAAATTAACCTAAAAGTAATCCTATATAAAGGGACCAGACTTTGTAGTAATGATCACTCCCCCCCCCCCTTGAATGAGAGGACAGGGCTTCCAAATACAATGTAATGTCCAATAAAAGCATTGTAACTGATGGATTTACAGTATGTACTGGTTACTGATGAGGTTTAATGTTCTCATAAAATTACGGTGATTTTAAAGTAGCCATAATACTCATGATGTTAGTGTATCAAACAGTAGGGCAGCTTATTTCATGAAATGTTTACTTCATCGAATTCCCACGTGTCAGTGACTATTTGGACAAAAGGGCCCACATATTTATATGAAATAAATTGTATTTATTTCTGTAATTGTATTTAATGCTTTGTTTACAACAAAGTATTTTTTTTTTCTTTTTTTTAGAAAATGAAAAAGCATATCATGCCCAATCAAAATGTCTGATAATGTGAGATAATATTATGAACCTGCAAGGAAAGCTTGAGTTGGGAAGGCACCTTATGAATGAGCAGCCCGTAGGTGAGGCTAACGGGGGATAGAAACAGGGTGAACTAGTGCACAGAATTGTGGCATTTCAAGGAATAATGAAAACAGTGCCTTTGATGCGGGGCGCTCTGTACAGGTAGCTAACATTCATTTTCTTCTCTATAAACTCAGCATAGCTATTAGGCCCCTTAAAAACAAAAGTTGAAAAAAAAAAATGCTCACACTCAAATGGGCCGGATATATTGAACTGCAGGCTGTTGTCCATCCATCACTATAGCAAAACATTCTTCAGATTGTCTCGGCTCTGTCCCTTTAATGCACTTGAACTGAACAAACTAGAATACTGATGAACGTCAATCTGCATAGAGTAACTGTGATTCAGGGTTTGTCATAGATTCGTACATGCAGCGCCTTTTCATAGTGATGCGTTAGAGGGAAGGGAAGAAAATGTGGACTTTGAGCTGCTGCGATGCTTGGCGTGGTCACATTACCCTTAATTAACATAAGCCTTCATAAGTGAACAAGACATGTTGATTTCTGATATTGTACCTGAAATGCCACATGCTCTCATGCATGGGTAGACCGGTGAACTATTGGATATTAGCTCTCTACCTCCTCGTAAGTTTTAAGAAAGGGACTCGTGTTTATGTGCACTTAGTTATTTATTTCTTTCCTATCTGGTGTGCTGTGATATTCCAGTGTCATTGTATCTTACCAATTATAGAACAAGCATGACTTATACAAAAATGACTAAAACTCCTTTTTTCTTGAAAGCCTCTACTTCATTTTTGTGCACAAAGGTGCCACATGTATAATAGTTTGGATAACCCATTACTTTTCGTAGTAAATGACCTGACAGCACAATACACAGTAGGATAGAAAGAGCAAATAATCAACACTATTGACTTGTTACTGACTTACGGTCCATGCTAAAGTGGCTGGTGTAGTAGATGAGTGTGAATTTTGTCTGTGAGACAGTTGTGTGATTGGTTGACCCTCTGCCTCCTCTTGCACGAAATCATTGGTCTGCAGATGGTTAGTTATGAGAAATAGTAGAATAGGGTTAGTCTCTACCACAGGCCAGTAATTGAACAGGCAAGAGGGGGCAAAGTTTTTGAGTCAGTGAAACTTGCATATCAGCTTGATTTATTTTGCACAAAACATGTCCTTTCCTAAAAGAAATTGACAGGGAGCAGTGCATTTCGATGTCTTCTGGCCTTGAAATCAACTGGCATTTAACATCAACATATTACAATGTAGATCATATTTGAGTTGCGAATTTGAGGTCTTGACTAATATATTCACACTAATGAAAGTGCATTTTAGAAGCCATTTCAAATAGTTTTTGCATCAGTTTGTTGCTGCTTATCCCGCAGATTCATACGTGCAGTTCACTTCCTTGAAGAGTCTGTAATCAATTTGATGAGAAAACCATGCACTGGAAAATCAAGTTGCAGGTTGCATCTATACTAATTAGGTTTATGTGATGTCACTTTAATTGGAAATACATACTGCACAAATCTGATGAAATTATTTGGGCCTGGTTTGTGTTTCAGGGTTTCCTTAGATAGACTGTAGCAGCCATGAATGACCTCGATGAACCACTGATCAAAACTCACAATAAATTCTGCATACATTCATTGTCGATATTAGCTCCAATTGTCACTGAATCTGAATAAAGTGGTGTCTTTTTTTTCCGAAGCTTTACTGCTCTGCTCCCTGTGCAATTGTATTGAAAGGCAGGGTAGAGGAAAAAAAAAAAAGTTTTAACATCTAATTTTACATTTAATTGTAAGCTTGCACATGCGGGGAAAGACGGTTTGTCTCTACTGTGATTCATGCATTATGTAATTCCTTATAAACAATAAAAAGACACAGGAGTTTTTCTTTTAATTCTTCGGTGACTCTCGTGTTGATCCATTGCTTCCACAGCGGGAGGGCAATGTCACGCCTACCGTACGTGCACGGTTTCATTATCCTGTGGCTTCTTGGACAGTTGTAGGTATATCGGACTGACACTTCATACAATAGACTAGATGGCAGGGAAATTTATGCATGGAATATAATTGTTGGTGGGGGCAGTGGAGCAGCATCATCCAATCTAGCAGCCACAAATAGCAACCCCTCACCAAACATTTCATTACTGGTGACAAGAGTTGGTTGAATTGTAATTGGAGATATCCCCTCATCTAAAATCCCTCCTTACTTCACAGATTGCCTTCTTTAATACCCATCTTTTCATCATAAACTTCTTGGTGGGGTGCATTGTATCCCCTGATGATATCACACAATTGTTAATTTAAATTCAAATTTTGGTGTGTGAAGTTAATTAGTTGCACAAGCCAGTGGCTAGATGGGCTTGATTTGGAGATGGATATTTTTTGACAGTGGCTGATTTGAGATACACATGACTTAATTCTGTTTTGTCTGACATATTCACCCTATACTGTGTTATGATTATTCATACTGTTGTTGTTCCCCGACTTACTGAAATGGCCCTTATTTCCTAAAATGTCTATATTCAAAGCAAAAGACTTCTTCACAGAAATTGGAGACAATGTGAAGGGGCTTCCTGACCTTATCCTGCTTTGTGAAGGCCTGCAGATGTCGTGTCCAGCCTGACTTGTGTTTGTGTCCTTTGACAGGCCGTGCTCTTCGGGACACGAACTAAGCAATTAACACAATTGATTTAATTGTTTCAAATCCCCAAATTTTCATTCGGATCGGAATCATTTTTACGACTAATTTTAAACCGCCTGATCACAGCTGGTGTACTTATTCATTTTAAAGTGTGGAGTGTTATTTATAGCATTTAACTATGTAACAGTAGTCATAGTAAAATGCATCTATGGCTTAATCAAGTCGAGTAGATTTTAACAATAAAGCAGAAATGCCAATTCAATCAGTGATGCAATTGTGCGTTTTACAATTGCGATCCAGATATTGACATTTCTAGAGTCGCAGGGAGAAAGACCCGGCGTTTTCATTTCACTCCCAAGAATCCATGCCTTTTTTTTTTTTTTTTTTTTTTTTTTTTTTTTAGGGGAAAAGCGGTGTTTCCTTAAAATTCCGTTTGCAGACGCCAACACGCACAACAAAAGCCCACTATGGAGTGCTTCCGTGAACGTGGGTGCAGTTCCAGATCTGGTCTGTAGATGGCAGACGCACCATTCCGCAGTACGCCGTGCAGAACACATCTAAGATTGGCTCAGACAAAGACCAGGCCTCAGACGGCTTGACGTGAAAAGCCAGTGGAACTTGCCTCAATGGAAATTGATCTGCATTATTTACTGCGGTTTTGCATATTATAATTCTTTCAAATGGAAAATATTAATAATGCTGATTAAAAAAAAAAAAAATAAATAAAATAAATAGATAAATAAATAAATAAATAGAATTGACACTGACAGTCCATTGAAGCGAACGAGCCTTTATAATTATATATTCTTTATATTCTCAGGAATTATCAGCTGTAAAGTTCTTCATGGCTTTGTCCTTGGCGTGAAAAAAAAAAATTGTGTCCCACCTGCACACACACACACACACACACACACACACACACACACACACACACACACTCACATACACACACACATATACACACACACACAAATGTACACACAAACAGTTATATACATATTCTGCAAGGTACAAATCCACATGGTGTGAATTTATGACTAATCTGTCGGCGGTGACAGTAAACATTCACATGGACAAAACAAACAACACGAGGCAACAGCATGTCAATTAAATTATGGGATGGTGGAGATGGGGAGAGGGGTCTAAATGAACAAAATGTCAAATACACATATTAAAACTTAAATGAAATAGCCGCGAGGAATGCAGGCAGATGAAGAGATTAAAACTCAAAGGGATACCAAGTCTCTTTGCCCCGAGGTGGTGATACTCTAGAGATGCAAATAGTAAAAAGCTAGCACAGCTCTGTAATAATTTCCACCTAAACTATAAAGACAAAGGCTTGAAAGTAGATTTGTGTCTTGTATCAAATCATGATATGCTACTGGTTATTAAGCCCTGGATATATGATAAACAATTGGAAACATTTTAGCTCATATTCTAGCATAATTTCAATGGACCGGCTATTACATCCTTTAATTTTGGTCTAAAATGAGATGCGGTGGGATAAATGATATTTAAGTTGTTGACCTTTAAGTTCTTTTTTACTGCTCATGACGAGCCATATCAATTAGGCCACAATATCAATTACAATAGTGTTTCGGTGAGCACTGTTTCTCCTAACATTGTGCTTATATCATTAGAAAAAGAACACTTTTTGCAGGCACAACTAATCACCTGTGAGAGAAAGAGTGGGTGGTGACATCAAATTGAACCGTGGAAATGGAACAGGAATTAGATGCACTTAGCCATCAAATGTTAATGGCAGCAATCAACAGCCAATTATCCAGCATACTTGAGTACCTTGACAAGTGCAGGTGTATTAGGTGCAGGGTAAACCCAATACAAACCGCTTTCACGCATTTCCATAAATTCAGCAGTAAACGCCCCCTTTAATTGAACATGCATGTTTCATTGAGGTTGCAATTAACCAATATTATTAGGCAAGTGTCAAGTGTGGTTCTTGATGATAAATCCCCGCAGGCTGATTATAATTTATATTTTACCTGGGTGCATGCGAGTCAATAAAGCTGTTATTTGTTTTTATTAAAATGTCTTTTGTTGTTAGTGCTCACGGTGCATTTACGTGTCTGTTCGGGGGAAAATTTCACAATCATTGTTCAGAAATGTGTTGGCAGGCAACTTTTTTTTCGTACAACAGGACGGTGCAGGGGTGTCACTGGCTGGCACGGCCCTGATTGTGAACATGATCTAGACTGAAGATCCGCCGCTGATGCTGATGATCTCTGTCACCGGGGTGGATTTCAGGGCTCGGCTCTGGCCGCTGCCCTGACAAGTCCGGGGAACTACACACACACGTACGCACACAAGTAAAATGTACACATGCGCCATGCAATCACACAGCATCCCGGTTTGACCCACTTTGATTGTTCTGTCCTTAAGCAACAGGTGACGGGGTTCCCGGGATGTCATCTGTGCCGTTGGCCTCAGCTCAGAGACAACAGTGCGGACTCAGGGAGAGCTGGCTGGCAACATGCCCAATCTACAAGTGAGCTGTCCTATCACTGACATCAAGTAAGCTGAAGATGTCATGTCTTCATCTTGTGAAAGTTCAATCCCCCTTTCAGGATGGATCAGGCTCTCTGTCGCTGGAGAGAAGCAGTGCAGATAAGTGTAGTGGGTCATACACAGCGTGTCTAGAAAATATCCCTTGGGATACACACCCACTTAACAAGGGCTGATATATTAGTGATCAGGAAGCATCAACTTATTTATGCACTGTGTCTCATTGAACACTAGATTTTAATGCGCAGCTGAGGGATGATATGTGCCCTGAGTTAGATGTGTTTCCTTCTACTTGTGTATTTCCTGCAGAAATTTGTTTTGCATGGAGCCTAATCGGTCAGGCTATATATATATATATAATAGCGGATGAAAACCATTCTTGGGATTTTATGTCAGTCGGACTTTGTGCAGTAGAGGGAAAATGTAAAAAGAAAGGTTTTTAGGTCATTTTATAGTGCTGTTTGAGGGGTGAAATCAGAATGGAATCCAATTGTGGTTGAAAACCAAAATACTGAAGATTCAAATAAAGAAAAAGAAAAACGGCAGTGACTTCATAGGTTTGCTCTAACTTTGTTTTCTTTAGTGGTCTTTCTTCGTCAATTGATAGTCACTGACTCATGGTCCACTCCACAGGAAACAAACATATTTCATAATATTCGATATATTATGACCATTGACAGTCCATTAGCTTTTAAGAATCACCTGTTCCTTCCCTCCTCTTTGTCTCTCCTTTGTTTGCCCTGCAGCTACTTGACTTGTTCTACTTGACTCCTGAACCATTTTAATATCAGGCTGCGATTGGTTTCCTTCCTGTAAGCCAGTCTCTTCCTATTCTTGCATCTGCCTTCCTACAACGTCAGCTAAACTGTTCATATAATACATTTTTTTACTATCGAGTGAGTGACCTTGTTAATGACCCCGACGGGGGTGTAAAGATCAGGTATTTGAGAACATATTTCAGGTAATTTCACATTTGCATACAAAAGAAAATTTACTGCTGGTGATATCTTCTTATATCTTAGTATGTCTTCATGCTTAAGCTCACTATTTTAACACATGGGGGAATTATTTGATCCCCCCATGCTAAAATTGTAAGAAAAAAACAACATGCAGCTCATTTTTGTTTAGCACTAAGTACAATAGCTAGTTAACGGTTCATATTAATCACTTTGGAAATGGCATCAATAAAGCAGCCCAATGGAAAAATGGCAATTAAGCATTTATTGGCCCAGTGTGATCGTTGTTGTCAAAGGTCACACACAGACATCAATGGGCATATGTGCGTGTGTGTGTGCGCGCGTATGCGTGCGATGTGTATCTGTATTTAAATACACAAACAATTTGTTCGTGTTAAAACGTTGCTCAAATTTTTCTTCATGCCGAAGAACCTCCATAAAAGCTGCAGCTCGTCTTCGTGCGGCTTTTACTCTGTTACACGTACTTCATTGCTTACTCACAGAAAGGTTCACAATGCCATATATTAATTAAGGGTTTCAGGAACCATAATGGTGACAATAAAGACAGTCCTCCCTCTTTGTCCTCTGCATTCTGCCGTAAGATGACATTAAGAGGCATGTGAGAGGAGATAGGAGAGGAGGAGGGGATGGAAGAGAGATAGAGCTCCTTCTCTCCAGAATGTAATCTCCCTGATGTTACATGGTGCAGCCTAAACTGATAAATTGCAGATTAAATGGCGGCCACACTCCACTTCACCCTGCAGCCTACACCACCCCCTTAGTTCCTCACATTTTTTGATATTCACTGCCTTCTTGGCCTGTCAATTCTGCCTAATCGTGAGAGGCACTAAAACACCAGGTCTTGACAGAGCCAGATCAAGAATGATGAACATCTCTCAATGGCAAAAGACTCATGCTCCTAACTCTACTAGAAGGCTTGCATCACTTATGCAGAAATCAGTGGCGGGCCAGCATCCAGGAATTATGCCTGCTGACAGGAGATGCATGAGGTACGCATTGTGCAGCTAGAGCAGCCTTGACAAGTTATAGTTAACTGCGGCGATGGCGACCCCGAACACAAAGGATACAGCGGCTTATTAATGGTGGAGCATCCATGTCAATAATCCCTGCTTTTGGGTTGTGTCCAGAGTCATGTATCTTGCCACTACAAGTGGCCCACACATGATTTTACTGCATATTTGCACACACACACACACACACACACACACACACACACACACACACACACACACACACACACACACACATAATGTCCTCTGTTTGTATTCTGTTTGTATAAATGAACAGGCCTCTCTCTGTTGCAGTGAATGGCACAGCAGCTGGAGGAAAAAAGGAAAGGTGAATATAAATATCAATATATATGTCTTGCTTTAATTATTTATCTGTCTTCACAAAATCTGCATGGGGAGGGGGTCCCCAGCCTAATCCATAAGCATGAATACAAAAAAATAAGTCATTAAATTCCTAACCGCATGTTGCTGATGTCGTCCATGGAAATATTTGTAATGTATATTCTAATTTTCCTGCATAAATTAGGCAGAGATTCATTTCCATGTAAATTTATTCAAGGCAAGGGGAGGACAACTGTGGAGGGGTGCAGTAAGATCTACCAGATTATGCATAATTGTAGCATTGTAGCCCTCATTTCTACATCTAGCTCCGTATTGCGTGGTCATTAAATTCTAAAATAATGGCAACCTCACAGCCTCTATGTCCTAATTGCCCCTTCCATACAATTGCCTTCTCAAAATAATATGATGAAGTGTGCTGTAGGATGTGTTAATAAGATGGCATTTCTAACTGAGGGGGACAATCCTTTGGAGGTATGCATTCGGTGCACACCGAGTGGAGTGACTTCATTCACTGTCTGTTGTTCTTTTTGCTCACCTTTTTATGCTTTCATGCTTCTGAGGCAGAAACAATGGCAGTCCTGAAATTACAGGAGGGATTTCAGCCTGTCTTTTCCCATCTTAATATGAGAGGGAATCAAAGACTGGGAAAAGGCTCATTAATAAAAAGATGTGTCTGCTATCCAAACATCGGTTGCGTAGATTTTTTTTTTTTTTTTGTCTTTTCATGAGATGCAACACGTTTCCTAATTGCACAGATCCACATACACATTTCTAAGAAAAACAGGACTGAAATTCAAATGTAGTATCTCTCAATTGAGAGCAGAAACAATTGTGAGCATGGGAGGGAGAGATCAATCTTTGTGATGATGTGTGAAAAGGGCACGTTCCTTGCCCAGCATGTACTTTTCCTCATTACCATTCATTTGGCATCTGAGTATCTTCCTGTTGATACAAAATAAACAACTTGAACTGTGGGATGATATTCAGTCCCGGTTGGCTGCGGCAGGAACACATCTTGGGACTAGAGCATTAGCTGCACTTAGACGGCAGAAGATTATTATAACACGTTTAAAGTGCCCCAACCCCTACACCCCATTGAGCATATTGTCCACAACTTGACTTGGTGGACACATCACCAACACCGATGTGTTAGTAGCAAACACACACGCACACACACTTACACACACACACACACACACACACACGGAGCACCCTAGAGAGCTCTACTCAGAGCCTAACCCATCCAAACATCCTCTTGGCTCATTCCGTTTCTGACGTTTACCATGCTTCATCTCCACATCCTTAAAAGCAGAAATTAATGACAAGCACAGAGCTGCTCATTTATAATTGCTTCATTATACTGTTGTGTTCTCCTGACAATAATGGTGTTGCTGGTGTTTTTCTAATTATATGGCATTTTTTTGCTCGTTATCAAGGACTTCAGGTAATTGTGGAGAAAATAATGACTGCCTGCCTGCCTGTTTCCTCCGTCTCTCATGGATTGCACATCGCAAACAGTCTCAGTGCAACCCAGAGCCTTATCAAGGAGGCTGTTGTGTTGCCTTTTAAAGCCGACTCCATTTACACTGCTAGTCACCAGTGGCTCAGTGGCTCTAGCATCTCTAATTAGCAACTTGTATTCAAGTGTTTAACTCGAGGTTTATGACAGATTACAATTAGCTCCTATATTTGTGTACTTATATCACAGCTTTTGTAATTCCCGATATATTGTTTTGTCCTTGTGCTCTTGAGTCTTAGAGGGATCTGACAGGTACGGCATAGAAAAGAAGTGGGTTCAAATAATAGAAACTTTTGTCAGTTCACTGTATTTAATCTGAATGCAACAATTACACTTTATATTAGGTGATTACAATTGAGTGCAGCAGTAAGACGAAAGCGGAAACAGTGGCTTTTCAAAATAAGATCCGGAAGGTCGAATGAAAAAATGATCATTTGTACCAAGAAAGATTTTCTTTGCGTACCGGTACCAAACGATCCGCAGACTGGTACCGGTCCGTGGTCATGAGGGCTGGAGACCACCGCTCTAAATCCGATAAGAAGATATCTCTTTTACTTTCATCGGCCGAATACTTTGATGGAACTAAATGTTGGATCAGTTCCACCTAATAATCATTTAGTTCAGGCTTAGCTCAGGTTTTCATAAGGGAACCAATGAGACTAGATTTATAGATGAATTTAAAATGCCTTTCTAGTTCATTTATATTCATTTGGTTGAAAATCTATTCACAATGTTTCTTACAGTTTGGTATATGCACATTCATGCTATCTATTATTTATATATTTAATGATGCAATTTGCTTTTATGATTTTCACATTTGGTTAAGTGTGACTTCTACTTCTACTTCTGATTGGTGAGTTCATGGACATGTGGTTGGAAACAAGGAAGTGAGGTTGTTGTGAGGCTGTGGGAGAGTGGATATTAAATGTAAAGACTGTAAAGTTGTTGTATATCATCACCTTTTTTAATTTTTGAAGCTTCCATGAGTAACAATTTCTGAATAGTAAGCTTCTTACTGGAGGCTTCTTAATGACTGCAATTGACTTTGGTCAAATTACATACAGAAACGTCAAAAGAGAAAGGGTGACGAAACAATCCATGTAAAGTACAGCGATTATGTTAATTGTGTGCATTTGGAGGAAAACTAAAGAAAGACTAAAGGAAAACTAAGGACATATGTAACAAACCTCATTATTTGAATACATTTCGCCAATAAGTTTCATATGAGAAGCTGAAGATTTGATTTTTCAGCAGTGATGATAACATCACTAATAACGCCGTCTGTGTAGTGTGATTTCAGTCAACTGTGTAGAGGGGTATGATTTGCATACAATACTCAACGAGCTCCACAGTTCCTTTGTCATGTAACATTGCTGAATACGGATAATGACATTATAATAATTAAAGAACATTATGGACAGAGGGTGCTTTGCTATTTGCTATTGTGGGTAATGGTAACACTGTTATTTTTATTTGAAGAATGCATCCATGCGTGAAATAATAATACTCCCTCGGGGAATACAATTGTCATATTTTATTCGTCTGTATAAAAAGATGAAACGGAAAAACATAATAAAATTGAACTCTTCATTTCATCTGCTTTTCTTTTGTTTTTAATTCTGCTGTTGCAGCATCCAGCACCATTGCTGTCTGAAAACCTCAGAGGCGGACTTAATTAGTTGCTAAGAGTAAGCTGCCAGTGGTGGGTAGCAAAGAGAGCAGGCCGATTTTAGTTTGCTCTCAACTTTGCTAATTATCAGGTAGGATGTAATTTCCTCCCTTCCCAAGAGGCACCCAACAGAGTGCTGCAGCAACTAAATCGAGAGAAACAAGGCTGTTCCCGGAAAAGTATGAAATATTGACTGCTCTCAGCAAATAGTTCTGTTACTATTTCTTCCAGGAGATCACAAGAGTTATTTTTTCTTGCCATCTCCGGGAGTGTGATTACATGTCGTGACATATTGTTAAATACCTGCGAGGTGTGGGAAGAGAGTGTTGGCACTTAGCGCTGATCGTGGACAGGTGGAAACAGTGTGTAGTGTCTTTCAGAATGGGGAAGTCAAGCATAGGGTGTATATCATTTATATCCAGCCACATCTGAGCTGTGACAGGAACTGTGTTTAGCAGGTTCCTCTCTCACATGCATCACATTATGATTCTAAACTGCCTCAGACAAAAGAGGAGCTTGAATTGCTGTTGACCTGAGCCAGCTAAAATGACATAGATTCAGACAAATAGAGCACAGAGCTAAACAGGAAAACAAGATGGATGCGTAGTGGCACATCCGCACCGACTCCCTCTCTCTTACCGTGTTCTTGCTACCCTAAAAGTTTGACAATATCCCATGATGCACCGTGTCTAAAACCAACTTACTCCACGCGTGATAGTCCGGCAATAAGACAATTCAAAGCTCAAATAATTGCTCCGAAAACATTCACAAACAAGCACGCTTGTGCTGATATAACATCGCGGGACATTTCCTAAACATCTCCCTGTGCTCTAAAAAGTTTTCAGAGCAATTATTTGAAGGATTCCTGTTTAAATCTGGGCACGCTGCTCTGAGAGTGAATGTGTGCATCGCCATGGTTGCAGCGTCTAATATGCACGCCCCAATGCATTGAGAAAAGAGTGTACTTCTTCCTCACTTGGTTTAATTGTCCCTCAGAGACTTGTGGAATTGGAATCTAAGTGAAATACCAGTTTCTTTCTGCAGCCTTGCCTCTGACACCACCACAACAACCCCCACACCCTCTTTCACTCTCCTGGGCTGGCGCGAGCGTTCGAAGACTCTTGATTTGATCCTGTCTTTATTTCATCACAGGCACCTTCTCGGCGTGCCGCTTGCCTTGGTGCTCGAGTGCCACAACGTTAGGCTTTATTAACCCCCCTAAGCAAGAAGTACCTAAGGGAGGTCAGACACTGGTCGTTAAAAATCTATTGTGACTTGTCTGAAAAATGAATAAATGAGCACATTATTTCCCCCGTTCCACAGCCCTGGTGCACTGTTTGTCTAATCAAGTGCGAGAGCAGGCAAAGTCAACCAGGGTTGACGTGCACATTTTATTTAAGTTTTTGTCTGTCAGAGGAGTTTAAACGTATAATGAACAAAGGAGGGGTGATTTGAAATATAATCCCATTACACTGATGAAATTACAAAGACGGCGAGAGTTCACAAATCATGCTCATTGTTTTCTATCATGAGCGATGCCCCTGTTGAGGTTGTGGCGCGAGGAGGAAGGGCAGACCGTGAATGAATAGTGACAGCACTGTAAGGGGATTGGAAGTGTAGAATGGTCTGGCCTCATGCAACTACCTGTACCGGGGAAAGCGTACGGGCTCTCTTGTCTCTGCTGCAGCACAGAAGGAACCCTTTCGAGTTGAGACATTGCAAAATTAGGGCGCTTAAAAAAGCTTTTTTCCTGGGTGCTCAGAGGAGAAGATTGCAGGGGTGTGTGTGTGTTAAGATTTTTTTTATTTGTTTTTCAAAAGTCTGCAAAAAAATGTAATCGAAATAACTCAACTGAGTACAAGCAAAGGACAGTTTACAGAAGCAAAATATGTGAGAAAAACAAAACCGCTGAAACAATGCCGAGACAAAGGTAATTAGGATTCTTTGTTGTAGTGGGAACTCGCCGCAACACTTGATGGCTGGTGATTAGTGTCAGAGACTGAGACTCTGTTTTTGGTGTCCAACAAACACCGAGCTGTACCGAGAGAGACAGGTGTACACGGCTCCTTTTCCAAACAAGCTGAAATGATACTTCCTTTACGCAAACATGTTGTTTATGCCCCCACTCGTGCTTAACTGCATTGGCACATCACAAGTTATTTTCTGACAGTGCATTTTTTCCTGAGAAACTAATGACCTAAAAGTTCATGGGAAGAAAAGGAAAAACGACAGACAAAGATTTTCACAACTGTGTGTTTATTTCGCAATCGGAATCCAAAAATATTTTATGACTCGTCCTTCACTCAGGGGTGTTTATTAATTTTGCATCAAATTCATTTATTCAATCTACAGGTCCATCCCCCACGAGGACAAATATTGCCGGAAAAATTGTACTTCACAGGACCGACAAATTAGACCAAATTAGACCAAATTATATCAGGGTCATTGCTTGGGTGTTTGGTTGTTCTTTTGAAACCACACAACAAGTCCCCCTAAAAGTTCTCTTTCCACCAGAAAAGGGTAGTTGTTTTAGGAACAAAAAATTACTGTGACTTTTTTTTGTTGCATACTTTTTTCAAGCTTTCTTAAACTACAAAATAACACTCACCACCAACCCTAATATTGTTGAAGTAGATATTGTGGTCCCTCTGAATTGATCTTGACAGACATCCAACTGGCATCGCTTCCACAGTGTGTTGGCATTTAATTTACCACTTTCAGCCACGAGCAAGCTGAAACTTTTTGTATCGGTGTGACATTATGTCAGATCAATGTCGTTGTGAATGATAAACATCTTGAGAAAGTGGAAAAATTGATGTGAAATGCCAAAAGATTTAACTCTCATTCTTTTCCCGAATCTGAATCCAAATCCCTGATGTTATACTGTTTTTTTCTGTGCCGAGATTTTCATTTTGTTATTCTTTTCTATCTATTTGAAAGCCATGGGACTAAAAAGCCATGGATGACGTCAACAAATTTCGGACACTTTTCCCTTTATTTGACAGTTTTTGGGTCTAATGAAGATTTTGGTTTTGAAGAGTAATTTAACTGTGTGTAGAGATATGTGATGTCTGCCTTCTATAAAGAGGGCACTACCAATAAGGCCTTTAACTTGTAAGAAGTTACATCCTGCATCAGGAGAAATATTGGAGAAACTTCTGTTCAAGTTTTCCACAGGTTTAATTGGAAGCCTCACATGCCCCTTAAACAACATCATCTGAAACTAATAAGACTTAAAAAGTACATCTGGCTCTAAAATGCTTACCATTTATAACACTAATGAACTGAGGCATGCAGTAGAAATTGCCAAACTGCAGGGAGATGTACAGTATATTCTGGACAATTCCCTTGTGCTGCAAAGCCTCTCATAAAACATGTCTGAAGACAGGAACTTGTATCTGCTTATTTGTGTTTAATTGGAGTCACTGAGTGATGCAAACTAGAGCTTAATACCATCTCCTGCTGCCAGACTACAAGTAACACCAGGATTGCCACACCTGCTACATCTATCCTTTGTGAAATGGCTGAACATACGGTAAACAACACACGGAACGCTGCATACTCCCTTCGCACAAAATGCTAGATGCACATACTAGATACATTTGAATTACGCTCGTTGCCATGTTTCTTGTATGTAAAAAGAAGCGGGGAATTACACATAATAGCAAACAATGCTCGCATCGCAACTGTGCACAGGAAGTACAGAAAAAAAGACAAGGTTGGGAGAGGTCCTAGTACCCGTTTGGTAATATCGCTTTTGTACAAAATTCACAGAAACTAATATATACGCAGACACATGCGATAACAAATAGCTATGATTTGTTTTGTTGTTTTGCATCTTCCATAATTTCGGGGCATCTCAAAAAGTAATGTCTTTCAACAGTCATGGCATTGTCATAATATTTCTACCCAAGTGTCATATGTTTTCTTGCAAGCTTTGTTGAGATTCACTTTTTGGTTAAATGCTCAACGGCACATTCTGTCTCAGACTGTTACGTTCCCATCAAAGCTTTGATCTTGTCCGTGTACGATATAAGAGCTCATCCTGTAAACAGGAGAACAGATTGAATAAAGAATACTTTGTTTTCCCTTGGCCCCGGAAAACAGTTTTGTCATGTGCTGTCCACGCTCATCTCAGCTCCGGGTCGACCGCGGCAGCTTTATTCAATGTGACAGAGGAGAGCTGGGGACTCTTTCTCCTGGCACCCCGGTATGCACCACACTGACACTCTTCTCTGAAGTGCCACATTAATTCTAATAAAGCGCTGCTTTACCAGGACCTGTGAAGACTAAGGCTGCTGGGGGGGGAGAGGGGGGGCAGACGCGAGTATAAATACCAGGCTTAATGAAGGGAGGCAGTGGTGGCGCAGGTGGTGTGGCGGTGCAGGTGGCACCTCTTGCCCTCGGGCTCTAGAGTGAGTCTGCTGCCACTGCCACTCCAGGGGGCACAGCAGCAGAGATTGCATTTTAAATACCAGGTACACCTTGTCCTCCTGATGGGTCACCATGCTGGCGGGAGTCACCGGGCGGACGAACCTGTTTTTAAACCTGCACGGTTTCAAAGAAATACTTCACCTAAATAATGCTCGGATGTGAATTAGACTCACGCTTGGCCTGTCACCACAGAACATAACTAATTTTGTGCTCAATGCCGGCATCTTGCTTGAATTACGTGCACCTCTCTCTCCATATGGAAGTCCACACCTGTTTCTGCTACCCCTCCCCTCCGACCCCCGTTCTCATCCTCGCTCTGGAAAAATCATATTCTCTCCTTCTTCCGGTGGTAACTCAAAACTCTTGACATTTTCTAATGCTTCTTGAGGCAGAGATTTAAGTTTGTGTAAGTGGAGTACCTTGGTGAGAAATGGAGCATGGTTTCACGCCACCGATCCCCTCCATGTGTCAAGACCTGTACAGATTGGTGATGAGAGGGTTTAGATGAGGGGGGAGTTAAAGGGGGGGGTTGCATGTCCAGAACATGAGAAGCCCCTCCCGCGCTTGCTCTCTCTCCCTGCCTCCCCGGGGACTCCTCTGTCAGCACACACCAGCACTCGGCAGCGCAGATGTTGTTGCATTGTATGGAGCACCAAAGCCTGGATCAGCCCAACTGGGGGCCTCCACTCATTAGCCATTGTCTCCGTGTGTCTGACTCGGCCTTTGATGAATGCAGAAGTTATCCCAAGATCATACGACGGGAAAGAGCTAATTTAGCCATCTGCGACATACGGCGATGCCTCGTAATGGTTTTATTGAACGATCGTTGCGATCTATTTGAAATTTTAAAGATATGGACTCTTTCCCATCAAGGCAAAAGATGGAAGAGGGTGATCTCAATGAGGATTTTTAGCCTTTTCTACACTCGGTGAGCATTTTACTTGACCACGAGCTGTGTGTTTACCATGAGGAGCATGGGCTCAAAGATGTGTAAAATAAAAGGGCACCGTGTCTGCCACTTGCAAACTCTGCCTCCCTCTTTGCTTACTCACCCAGGAAAAGGCCAGACTATTATTTATCTAATCCCAACTCATTCCCTTCCTCTCTCTTCCCCCTGCATGCACCCACCCACCCACCTAGCCAGCCAGGCTATGAACACATTGCAGGGCCTGGGGGCAATGCTGTGGACAACCTGTGCTGTGTTCACATGGCTGAGCAGAGGGCGAGCAAGGAAGACTGGCACGCTGAAACCAAACAGGTGTATGATTCAGGGGCGAAAGCTATGAAGGGTGAATTTCTTATAAGAGTCAGTGTTGCTTTTGGAGCAATCGGTGGCTCGGTGCCGTCCCGGCAAACATTTACCCGCATTGTGACTTTTTCTTCTCCAAAGCTTAAAAGCGCTCCAATTTTTTCATGGTCAATAACAAAAGTGGCTTTTTATTATTTGTGTTTATCACACACTGTGCAAGGTTTTTTTTGGATGATATCTAGAATGAATTTTTAACAAACAAACAAGACTCTCTCGCTCACTTTTTGCTAGCTAGTTTGTGATTTAAATCTGACAATAATATTTCTGGTTTCATTTTTACAGACATATTTCCAGTGGTTGATTTCTATTAATCTATTTTAATGAAATCTGTTTCTAACATTATTACACCCCTCGCACGAACACATTTCTTTTTGTTTGAATAATGGGACCAAGTGACTAAATGTAAATTTCCTGACAATGCCATATATCTTAGATATCTTTTAATGTCTCTAGATGTTATATTATCTTGTCAAAGCATAATACAATTCATTTGAAGCTGCCACTTTATGTTTTAAAAAGTACAATCAAAGTAACTTACCAGGAGTCAGTGAGTGAAATAAATTACCTGAGAGATGTTGTTTATGTGGTCTAAATACATATGAATATCGTGGGGCTGAAATACGTCACTCAAAGATGACTTATTACAAATTCATAAAATGATTTGAGGTTCTCTTTGGGAGTGACAAGGATGAACGGGTTTAGGATCAAATGACATGGTTGAATGGAAAGGAACAACAACAAAAGAGCAAATGTAGAAGAAGATTCCAAATGAATATAAAACAACTTTTATGTGCTGATTTAGCTCATGAACTCTGGCTTCGTGCAGATCAACAGTTAAACTGACAGTGTCTCTAGCTCTTCTTGCCATCACGTGCTGTGACAGACAGGCGTCCTGGTTTGGAGCGACAAGAGTTCGAATGTAGCTCTCAAATGGCTAGAAATGTCCATTTCATGTGATTCTGATGTTGATGCTCAGGTTTCCTAGGATACATCGTCGTATTCCTTAGCCCCTCCCTGCAATTTCCTGCACTGTTTTTAAATGCCTTCACCCTTTTGTGAAGTCCTGGGGTGCAGTTACATTTTAATGTATTGAAAAATAACACAATGTCTTCCAGAGTCACATAATCTGCACAGCATAAAATGCAAACGTGCTATGTCATTCATCATTCCTTTGTGTGAAAAACTAATGCCTGTGCAGTTGACCTCACCTCTGGCATCTGCAGGACCTCTGTGACAGCTACCATACTGTAACCCTCAGAGGGCAGAGCCTCGACGCTTAAACAAAAGAATCTAACATCACAAACAAATCCTTATTAAGGTTTTACTCCATGTGTTTCTGATCAGAATGGATATCATCATTATATAGATACTCCCACTGTTATTGCTATTATAACAATTACTATAACTTTACCATCATGCACACATGATAGGAAAGTTAGACTTACCGAACAAATACATCAATAACTGTGTAACTTAATGGCAAAATAATTTGTCAATTGACAATATAAAACTGATGAAAGTACATATGACGCTAACAATTTTTCACATAAATAGTTACAAAAATATTAAAACTCATGTATTTACAATTTAGAATTTTCCAACAAAGACTATAATTATAAATAATTAAAGCCTTTTTATAAACATCAAGACTTTCGAATTATGTAATCTAGAAAAAAAAAAAAATATATATATGTATGTATATATATGTATGCGTATATATATATATATATATATATATACACACATATATATATCTGTCATCGGGTGAGAGGTGGGGTACACCCTGAACTGGTTACCAGTCACTCGCAGACAACCATCCACTAAACTCATTCAGGGCAATTTTTTCCATTTTTTTCCAATTAACCTGCTGCATGTTTTTGTACTGTGGGAGGAAACCGGAAAACCCGGAGGAAACCCACGCAGACACGGGGAGAACATGCAAACTCCACACTGAAAGGTCCCCTTCGGAATAAAGTATAACCAGAATTTATATGATCTTGTCTTTTTTGTAGCAGCGTAGCACAATGTATGAATCACAGTATACATTATGTATTGGGAGTGCGCGGTGGTGCAGTGGTTAGTGTTTGAGCCCAACAGTATGAAGGACCCTGGTTGGAAGGACCTTTCTGTGTGGAGTTTGCATGTTCTCCCCATGTCTGCATTCTCCGGTTTCCTCCGACACTCCAAAAACATGCAGCACGTTTATTGGGAAAATTGCGCCGAATGAGTGAGTGAATGATTGTTTGTCCGTCCAGTGTGTACCCCGCCTCTCGCCCGATGACAGCGGGGATAGGCTTCGGCATCCCAGGATAATCGATAGAAGATGGATGGATAATGTATTGGGTTTACAATTCATTATTTGTATCATTGTTTGTTTATGAGATTATAGCGTTAAATAATTTCAAATTCGCATTAATTTAGAATGGTTGTAATATAACGCTACATTTTATGATTATAAGACTTTGTCATCAGAAATTGGCTTTATCACACTACCGTTTTGAATTATGAATTATTATAAAGTAACTTGTGAATTCTATAATATTGCAGTATATTTGGGTTTCATCTAGCCATTAATCTTAAAGCAGTACTGCGCTGAAATGATGTTCATTATTACCATTACATTTTTAAAGCATTAAGCATGAAGCATTTACTCCATATAATATATTCTTAAAAGCAGCTTTCAGTGAACTGGAAAACATATTATTCAGCTAAGTTACTTATAATCAAGTATTGCAGTAGACTGATATGTGGCCACATTGTACCATTTTATATTATTTAGAGCAATACTACTCAAAAAAGAAAGCAAGTGTTTAATAATAATGTGGTTTAATAAAAAATCAACAGACCTCTCCACAATGGGTGAGAGAAATGACACAATATCCCAAAGGAGTCACTAAGGAAGCAAACATAAATCTTTTTGCAGCGAGTCTTTTTCCAGTGATGTCCAGACCTTGGGGTTAAGATAAGAGACTATGTTACTGGTTATTAAGTGAAACTTTCCAATCGATAGCCAAGGAGACGCAATCATGGCTGGTTTAATTGCAGAAGGCTAGACATCTATTCAAGTCATCGCTGCCATCTGCCCGGGAAAGCTTAATTTTTGCGTCACCGGATTCGTAAAGGCTCCTGCCTGCACTGTGTGGAGGTGTCAAACATTTTGTGACATCACTCCATTTTCATAATGGGAAAATTCTGTGACTCACCCCTGTGGAACACCACACTGTATTTTCCGTGGTCCAAGCATGATAAAAACAGGAAAAAAAAAATCAATTCTGTCATGTTTATTTAGTGATATAGCAGGCCTCTTTATCCCTCAGTAACTGAAAATACGGTGAGGTATATTACTAATATATTTAGATATTGGTTTTTGATGGAGGATACTGAGCTACAGTGTTTTTATATTAATTTTAGCCCAAGATATACCATTGACACGGTGTACTGTGGTACCACCAGGCCAGATGAAACATTCAAAACAGACGATAGACAAGATACTCAAGATATTCAGATTTCCTTCTCCGTATCATCCGACCAGCGCCGCTCACAGTTTATTAAGAATTAAGAGATGAGATGGTGCCAAAGGGTCAAACCACCTTGCACCTGTCCGTTACTTTTCTTTCTTTCTTTCTTTCTTTCTTTCTTTCTTTCTTTCTTTCTTTCTTTCTTTCTTTCTTTCTTTCTTTCTTTCTTTCTTTTTGTTAAATATTATTCTTTTGTTGATAAGAATAAATGAATATGAATCCTTTATGATAATCATTTGGTTTGGTTATTTTATCTAATAGCATCAATGTCAACCGCTTTTATTCATGATATTCAATAACTGGAAGATTTTTTGAGATTGTCATACGGACTCATGTCGAAATTAGGAATTGCATTGTCTATTCTGTCTGCAGGGAGTTCATTTAAACATGCCAAATGCTCCTCCAAATAACAAATCTTTTTGTTGATAAAGCCTTTCTAATTTTTTTTCCCTGTTTTCCTCGAGGCAACCTGGATGTAAACATTTGTCCTGAACACAGAGAGGACTCTCGTTCCATTCCTCTGCATATTTTGCATATGCTGAAAATCAAAGTGAAAAAACCTTTTAAATCAGAGTTAAACCTGGTTCGATGCTTGTGAACTCATGTATTATTGTCACTCAACAGCTCAGCCAGAAAACCACATGTTGCTGTTTTTAACCCCCCCCCAGGACAAACAAAATTACATTACTTATGAACGTGACAGTCCGAAACATAGTAAAAGTCTCACTAAATTACTTAATCTGCTTAGCCAAATCGCATACATTTAGGCTATTCTAAGATGCCTTTGTAATCATTCATGTAAAAACTAATGTAATACTATTTAAATTCTTTTCACTAAGAATGCCCGAAATGTGTTTGCAGCCCCCCAGGGAAACCCGCCTCCCATTTTAAAAGCCTCACTCGTACTCAATAAAGATTCTGGAACCTTACACAAAAGGATCCAGCATCACAGACAAATTGGATTCTCAGAAGGGAAATTGGGCGCATTATTCAATACGGTGGTCGTCTCAGTTCGGATTTAAAGAGACTGAGCTATATAATGTTGTATGATGATAATACGCAGAAACCCCCCATTTGTTTCTCGACCAGTCATGTTCCTCGTTCGGCAGCAGGCTGTTAATTTCTGGCTCCATGTGCTGCTTGATCACCAAAATCCAAAGGCAACTTATCGAAGGGGATTTCATGCCATGAAATGATAATGATGTGAATGGATGGCTGATGCCATATCAAATTCAGTAGACGTCAGTAAATTGGAACATATGTTACTTAAACTATAACATCGTGATAATTCTCCTTCAAGATGGCTCATAAAACTGGAATTTATTAGTCTAAATTGTGGGCGATAATAACATAGATAATTTTTAATGGAAGGTTAATGCGAGAATCAAAAGATAAAAATGGACCCTTTGGCCTTGTATCAGCTGGATCCTACAGTGGCGCGCTAAAATCCGAGCAATTTTTATGCACAGTGGGGTGTTCCCCTTTCATCACATTTTATAGCTTTAAGCATAAAAATATACGGAACATTTCATGGCTAATAAAATCCCAGATCTTAACATGATAAGCAGATTGGAGACAAAGTATAGAAGCGGCAACCCGTCTTGAAAATATTCACTCTGTGATTTGTCCCAACAGGATGAGGAGTGTGCTCAGCTGCTCCTGGGCAATACGTCCTTACAGCAGGGAACCGAAGATCCCACTCTGTAACAGGCAGAGTGCTGCCTCTATTCCCAAAGATGCGCTTTTAAAATAGGCCACATCGGAGAAAACATGACTTTCCACTATTCTAATAAATGGGAGCCTGTCTCTTTATTATTAATGAAATCCCAGCACACTTTTCAGATTTGGTTGGTGTACTGCATGTGAGTAATTTATATCTATGCCAGCGTTAGAGCCTGCCTGTGTATGCTTACTGTCTTTTTACTGTCAAATGTGTGCAGCGGTTCTATGAAATGTTAATGTTTACCAGGTCAGACCTGACCTTCTTAATCCTCCTGGTTATTAATATGGTAAAGGAAGCACAGAGGAACAATTAATCAAAAACACCCCGTTTCTTCCCTTTTTTTTTTCCACTTTTCATACATATTAATTACACTCAGCTGCCTTCAGCTTAGGAGTATATTAACATGTATGTTCTAGTTCAGGAGTCAAAAAGTAGAGCCACTCCACTCTGCCCCTACAGCGTGAGGTAGTTCCCCTGGATTAGCTTTATGAGGCTGAGTGGCAGGAACTTGAACATGACAGAGCACTGATACACTTTCTTGTCCAGACAATTATCCGTGGCCTACTTTTAAAGCTAATTCTACATGGGCCCCCCAGGTTGTGTATGAAGCATCCTGGTGGGGGGAAGCAGTGGAGGGTGTCTGTCACAGGAGGACCAGACTGCCCCGGAGCAAAGCTGCCGGTCCCGTCTCAGGGGGTGGGGAGCCGGGGTGATTGAAATAGAAGTTGAGATGTAGGACACATAAATAAAGTGATTTTTTTTTTTTCTCCCTGAAATACACTTCCATCTCCTTCCATTTACATAATACTTTACCATGCACACCGTCACCTCCGTCGGCCCCAAGGTTTATGTGGTCATGTGGCGGCGCATGTACAGCTCTTAGAGCCTCCGAAATATTTGTAATACAAGGCAGAATTCCAATGTGTGTAGATGAGTGTTTGTATTGTTTTTGTCGACGGATCGCCTTACGCGTGCTCGATGCTTATTGTTCGCGGATCTCAGAGCGGGGTGGTACGTACCCTTGCCGTTTCACTATTTATACCTTCACAATGCACGGGCTCTGAAGAAAGATGGCTGACAGGAGAGAATCCATGGGCGGGGAAATGAGAAGGATGGAAAGCAGATGGCGGTGGCTCTGTAAAATCAGTACACCAGAAGGGGGGACTCAAGATGGCCACAGGCCCCCTCACATTAACAGCAGTCAGGGAGATGCCTGAGCATCCTGCCAGCCTGATATGTTTTTAACAACATCCAACCCCTCAGCACAATCAAGATGCTGAATCAATCATCCAGGTACTTAAAGCATTGCATTAACGCCAAGGGTAGAGACTTTCACAGGTTTAAAAATGAGGAGATCTATTTATCAGAATGGGCTGGAATTCAGTCGGGTTTAAGATGACTGAGCGCGACCCGGCTGACCCGGCTCGTGGATGACTATGAATGAGGCTGCAGCATCGGAGCGGCTTGTCTGGGAGATAACCTTCAGCTGCCTGCAGCCCCTGGCTCTCTGCACAGTGCGAACACCATGCACCGAATAGGTGCTAATTAAGTCTTGAGAATATATTGTCGATGCCATATAGTTAGAGTCGGAGGACGCTTAAGGAAAAACACACCTAAAGTTACCATTTTTCCTCTAATCAAGACATTGCTGTTAACTACTGCCCAGCAAATATACTGATGCATTTCCCTAAGTCGAAAAAACATTTTTACCTAAGAAATATGAGCGGAGTTAATAAGAGGGTGATTCTAAATTGTTCATCTGATGACTTTTCCCCATGCGGCATAGTTCATCATACAAGCCACTGACAGAGCTGCAAAAAACCCCCAAAAGAATCATGCATCTTTGCAAGTAGAAATTAATAAAAACACTATGTCAAGGAGCCAGAAAAATGGTTTCCCCTAATGGATCCTCCACAGAAAACAGCTTTTAGACTATCAATCTTTTCTTTGAAAGCCCAATTATTTAAGTAATTGTTCCTTACAACTGCCACAGGAATTTGTCCTCTGGATGCTGTAAAAGTAAGCATCTTTTGTCACTTGTAAAATCGTTTACACCATTTTATCATACTCATTTAATTTTCTCTGCTACGTTTCTACTTAAGTTCCTTTGTCTACATTTTCTATAAGTATTCTCTATTTGTCAAGAAACACATACATGCTGGCGTACATATGCACATACACATGCATACGCACACGCACACACACACACGCACACGCACACACACACACACGCACACACACACACACACACACGTTTGCTTGTTTGTTTCAAGTAAAAAAACCCAGTCATTCTTTTACTCATTCATTAGGAGGGGTTATAACATATGTTATAATTTTTATCCAAACCAACACTATTCATTAGAATCGGCTAGAAAAAATCCAAATACATCAACTAAAATAGAACAAATATTATAATGAAATAATTATAATGAAAACTATTTCTTGGCCTATAAAATCAGGATAAATGTGAAGCAAATGTTAAACAAAGACGAAATACAATCAAAAACATGAGTGGTGTGAATCTTAGATCGA
Organism: Fistularia commersonii; assembly: GCF_037954325.1. Lineage (NCBI taxonomy): Eukaryota > Metazoa > Chordata > Actinopteri > Syngnathiformes > Fistulariidae > Fistularia > Fistularia commersonii. Next base: position 12,507,159 of record NC_141309.1, read on the forward strand.
AACTAATTTCAACAAACGTGACACGTAAATGCATTCAGTAATCGGCCGTCATTATTTAGTTGAAATAGGTACTGTCACTTTTTTGACAAAATATGGATTCATGAATATACAACAGATAGAAGAAAGTTTACACAACTGCTCTCCACTAATAAATGCAATAAATATACATTACATATATGGAGATGCAAACTGAGACAGTTAAAAGCCAACAGAGATGTTGGAGGAAGCCAGTGGATACAGTAAACCAACAGGCTACTAAAAGGCTTTACTTGCATCATTATTATAATTTTGTTTAGCTTGTTAGTGTCCAGGTTACTGACAGGCTGCAAAATACTGTTACAATTAGGCCTGGCAGCCATGCCAGATGTTTCTCTGAGAGGAGAGAGGGAGATGTCAAAACACCTGTCTGATCACCATGGTGCACATGCCGGTGCAACCAGCAACATTGCAACCGGTGCTTGTTAGTTTGTGTGGCCCAGTCTGATGACAAAATTGTAATTTCTTTTCAAAAAGACTGGTTGGTGTTAAATGGAGCATATTTTTCAAACTTACCATTTTCCACCACTTCATCTTTTTAATTTTTACTATTGTTGCAGGTTGACAGATGGGACAAAATTTTCGATTTTTTTAAAAAGGACAAACACTGCCACATCACCTTATATATCACTGGGTCTCAGCATTAACTTAAGGTGTGATATGCAAATTAAGCAAAAATAAATCATTGGAGTCAACAGTTGTAAAACTGATCGAGGCACTTTGTACGAGTCGACTTTCATTTATTTAAATCCTTTGGGTGAGCGATATATGGTTCATGAAATCTATCTATCTATCTATCTATCTATCTATCTATCTATCTATCTATCTATCTATCTATCTATCTATCTATCTATCTATCTATCTATCTATCTATCTATCTATCTATCTATCTACAGACATAGAGTATGTACATTTATATATATATGTATGTATATATGTTAAGTTATGCTGCTTTGTTCTTAATGTAATTAATGTTGAAGGGCTATAGCACAATTTCAAATCAGCCACCATTAACTGATATTATCATTCTGAACCGGCAAAGATTATAAGTACGAATTATTTTTTTTCCTATTCTATACAAAGTTAAACCTTAACTTTTTAAAACACTGTCGAATTCAGTATAACAGGTACTGGGAAATTACAGTAATTAATTTAAGTACTGTTGACAATTGGGTTTTTTTTTTTAAATTCCTATTTATTTTTTACTCACAAATTAATAGATCAAGATGATACTACAACCATTAAATTGAATTAAATTTTACTCCTTGATTTTTAGAAGGGTATTTTTAGAAGGGTATTTTGGAAAATCTTGACATTGCAATTCCTCACAGTTTATCTGAGTGGATACATAGAACCGTAAAACAGCAACTACATACAGCAGAAATTATAACTGCAAAAACCGGACGGTACATCATCGGGGCATTATGGTGTAGTGTTAGACATTCCTTCTAATGTTCTGGTCAGTTACTATGGTAACCCACACTCACAAACTGGGGATGAGATAAGGCCCGGAGCCTTGGCCTTGAGGGAGTCGTTAAGCATCTGTCTCCTGACTCCCCCCTTCAGTGTCTGTATGAAAGGGGCTGCCAGGGAGACGGCACATTAACAACAAAGGTGGCTCACCCCTGCTCCCTCTCCAAGGGCTGACCATCGTAGCACAAAGTTACCAGGATCAAACATCAATGCTCACTATTACATGGGTGAAGAATATTTGTTTTTTTCATTTGTGTTAGGTGGAAATGTCAACTGTTTTACAAATTATGTTATTACTATCTTATTCAGTAGTGTATTATCATTATACCCGAACGGCTGGAGCTGAAAATTTTTTGGAATCGGGGGAAATATGTAACAACATGCAATCATAAATGAAGAATTTTGCTAAATAGATGCTTTGGCCAAAAATGTGACGTTGACTGTTTAATGACATGCTTGTTTTGACCCCAATAATACATAATTTCATCGCGAAAATGCAAAGAAAATTCTTTCGACTTACAGGGTACATTGTTATCATATCCTTGTGTGTAACTGCTTTCTTTTTCTTTTTCAAGCTAAAACAAAACACTGTCTAAGGTCTTATTAGTTGGTGTTTCGTAAACTGTTGATCACCCTTGGATTAAGGCTTACATGCGGAAAAGTGAATTATTGCTTTCTCTATCATTTTACAAGTGTGAGGATATGCAATGTGTCAAAGGTGCCGTTCATCAGTGGCTTCTGATGAGGTCGGCGGCGCGGCTGCTTCACCGACCGAGCACGACTCACCGAGCTTCGGTTTCGCTGCGCTTTTCAAGATGTTCAAATCAAGATGTAACCATCTCTCTGAGAAAACCACAGTTTTAATGGTACGGAGGACACCGAATTCAAGCTAAAACATCTTTATAGTCAGTTTCAGCTCAAAGATTTCAGAAAGATCTATCGACGTGGCATTCGACAGCATGTGAAATTCTGGCTTACAGTCAGTTCAAGGAATGAATTAAGAAGTATTAAATCCTCAAAGAGGATAATTGCAGAATTTTTTTACACGCTGCCTTTTGAAATAACGGCAGACAGCCTCTCCGATTCACTCATCAGCATCTGTCTCTGAATGAATCCAGCTTTTCTCCCAACTGAATGAATTAATCATTCTCTAAACACACAAACCAGCATGCGTCAGCTAACAAGAGGCCCCCGCTGGTTGACCACAGCATGTCAGTGTCAATAACGGCAACATTTACTGGACTAAACACTGTAGCGCAACGAGGACGACGGTTTGAAGGCCCGATCCTCCTTAGATGCCGCCGCAAAGTTTCAACCGATACCTCTTATGTTAACATGTCATGTTCGAGCTGCAGTTTAATCTCTAGGCACAAAAGCGTCAAGGCTGCAGTCCACCTTCAGCCTCACCTAGCTGTGTGGACTTGTGGTGGCCAGCCTTGCTTTAGAAACAGATGATAAATAAATCAAAGTGCACTAAGCACTGCTTCCACATGGCAATCGCCTCCTTCATTGCGTCTGCACCTCATCAATCATGCCATTGTCTGCTTGAAAGGCGAGCCTTGTAAATGTCATATCCACTCAAACCCTAGGAGAGGCGGACCAGAATGTGGCTCGGTTTTTTTTAATTGGATAGTGTAATTAAACTAAAAAACCCTGCTAGGTTGCCTTTTGACAGGACAGATGAAGACCCCTTTTAATAGGGCTATGAAACATATTTGTTAAAAGGATGAGGCAATATGTACCATATGATTGGGTGCCCTTATGTGTCATGCTATTCTTTCATGATTAAAGAAGAAAAAGGTATGTTCATGAAAAAAAGGCGGATTCATAAAAAGCCCGAATATGTAATTAATACAATTTTCATTCCAAATTATACAATTTCTTGGAACCAATTGAGAGAGAAAGTGTTCATATATTATATACACCAATCGGATCCATATATCAAAGCATATGTTCAGTAGCATTTGTGAAACATTCATCTTGGGACCGAGCGATTAGAGAGGTAGAGCTTGTTCTTGATTAAAGTAACAACCAAGAGAGGCCATGCAATAATATTGATTACATACACAAACGGGATACGGGTCACTTTGCTTCCCACACATGCTTTCTATTTAATTTCATTAGCTGCGTTTCTTCCTGATGTACTAATGTTACACAAACACCACAGGCATACATGCACTCATGCACCAAATGCCAGTGTAAGGGGAAAAAAAAACCTGTCACATATCTGAGGTCATAAAAGCAGTGACACCACTACACAAATACACACATGCACTAATACACATGCAGTGCTTTGGACTTGATTTTGATGTTTGCTGGTTAGAACCTGGCATGAGAGGTCTCTCTTGAGAGGCAGAGTAAGGCCTCTGTACAAAAGATCGATAGGAAAGGGGTGCACAAATAAATCAGCATGCTCTACTGATGTCTGTCATAAAGCTCCCGTCACAGTTGCAGCTCTTAGGTTTATGGCACTGTTGAGTGTTATTGCAATCTTTTGATAGCTTTGGTTAATTTATCTGATTACAAGAGTGCCCAGAGAACAAGCTGCAGTCAACCTTTCACAAGCGTTGCGTCAAAGCAGCTCCGAGATTTTCTTCCATGCAGCCATTATAGCGGCGGGGTCACGGTTTACCGTGAGTTATGCTCCGCATAGTGTTTGCTCAGCAAATACAGCTGTGTTGTCGAAGCATTTTTTTTCAAAGACAAACAATAATAGTACATATGGACAAATATTATGAACACCTTTAAGAATGATAGACTCATTCCACTTTTTTGGTTTTGTTATACACGTACCTATCAAAAGTCTAGTCTAGATTGTGGAGACAACCTTGATGCAAACCCACTAAAAACAATTCCCAATGTTTTACCGACAAAAAGCCAATTACTTGCACAAAAAAAAACAACAACATAGTTTTCACAATATCTGTAAAGTATTGTACTACGTTGACAGTACTAATTCTTTTTGCCTTAATATTTATAGGGAATAATCAATGTAATCAATAATCAATGTCAATGTCAATAGAAGTTTTAGGCATTTCCATGTTTTGCTCTCACGCAGTAGTTACAAGGAAATAAACCACAAATGATCTTTAAAATATTTTGTTATTCTGTTGATAGCGCTTTATCGCTACCTCTAGGGTGCAAATGCAAATTCAGATGTTTTATATCCGCTGTATTTATTTGCCTTTAAGTAAAGGCGTATCAGATACATACAGTTTATATACAGGTATATAGGAAAGGAGTATCGAATATAATGAAATCTTCACTATACCATCTTAAATTGTGTGATGTCTCCTGGTTGTTTTATTGTGACAAATGTCGAGCACTAATACCCCCGGTTTTACCTAGTGAGATCACGTTCTCCCCTTTATCATTACACCGTTATTGCTGGCTCAAGATCAGCAATGAAACATACCCAGACAATATAAAACTGAAGCCTGTAGCCCTTATCCAAAGGGGCATTTGCCAAAAATGAATGAACACGTCACCTAGCTCATGGTTTTAAATGAAACTGCATAAAGGGTTGCCCTGCCGTTCTATCTACTGGCAGCCAGTGTGAATTGTGCTGGAAAATCTATTTTGGAGTGCAGGGCTTTTTCAATTCAAAGGGAAAAAGACTGACTGCTGTAGTGACATCAATCAAACAGGACGCTGTGGTGGCTTTGCTACATAAGTGGAAGGTCCATAGTTCACCAGTTAAAACAGGCAATATAAAAAAGGTGTAGGGAAACGGCTGAGCTGGGGGCAGATTGTGTCTGCTATCTCCTCAGTGGAAATGTTGGAGAGGTACCCCCCTCCCGTATTAGCTGGACTTCATTAATCTTCATGCCATCTTCTTTAACTAGTCATGTAGAACGGCTCAATAGAAAGCTGTATAATGGGGAAGGCCCAGTGCCAATTACTAGGTTAACATAGTGTTCAGCCCCAGTGCAACAAAGGAATGAGATGGAGGAGGAGAGCTTTCTTGCAGCGGGAGATGCACAACATTTGAATTGACGAGCGATTCACAATGGTAGTTGTTGCAGTGGTATGTGACCCATCAGAGTATGGCAAATTGGCAAAAAGAAAAAAAAAAATAACAAAAACTTTTTTCTCTCTGCTTCAAGGGATCATTAAAATAACAGTGTATTCTGGATGTGTGCGACTGACGTGCGCATGCGAACAGAACAGCTTGAGGCAATGATTAGGGAAAACAACGTTCTTACCTGACACAAAAACAAACACGTACAAATAGTTTGGTCTCACCTGGTCTTTCATAGTGATGGATATTCACTGGAAAGTTGTTTTCATATTGTTTCAATGAACCGGCACACATTCTTTGAAATTTGACAGATAGGGAGAATTTGTGATATGCAAATATTTGGAAGTTACTTCTGTTCCAGTTTTATTCTGCCAAAATACAATGTGGAAAAATCAACTTGCCAGATCATAAATAGTGAAAATAGACAGCGAAAGGGAAATTTGAAGAAAGAAGGAAGAAACAACATTCTAAGGATTTTAACTTTGTAATGATTTGCACTTTGCAGCATTTCATATGAGAATAAATATGAATCACTTGGAAAAAACAACAACACATGTAGATATGAAAAATGCAAAAAGTTAATGTTGATCCATAAATGGAGTAGAAACTTGTGGTCATAGAAATGGTGATGCAGTTGATAGTCGATCGATCTAAAAGCATGGAAATCTACAAATAAATGAATAAATAAATAAACAAACACACAACTAAATAAATAAATAAACAAACAAACAAACAAATAAATAAATAAATAAATAAATAAAAGACCGATTTAGCGTCATATCATTTATGTTTCCGTGATATCTTTTCTGACTTTCATTTTGTTTAAGCAAATTATTTCTGGTTATAATTAATATAAATATATCAATCCTGTCTTCTTCAACCCCCCTTTTTTGAAGCATCTTCATTTGGCAAGGGGAGGGGTCGCTGTACAAACCACTTGTCATGACTGCTGTCAGAACAACTACGGTGTTAAACTGTAGTTATTTAATTCCATGTGATTAAAATAGGACTGGGTCAGTTTGGGAAGGGCCTGTAGGCTACGGTTTTATTTTGAGGACCAGGATTTAACTCGAGTAAAAATGGAAATGTCACACCGTCATAGAAGATGCTGCAGGAGTTGTGAGAAAGATAATATTATTGTGATGTGAACTGATAATTCCGCCCTGTCCACCCTCATTATCCAGCAGCCTAGTGTATTTCTGGCTTGCAGCTGTGTGTGTGTGTTTGTGTATGCGTATGTGTGTGTGCGTGTGTGTGTGTGTGTGTGTGTATGTGCACAGATGCCCTTTCTGATCTCCATGCACTCACTGCGAATATGCATCGCAGGAAACATGGAGAAAAACATTTGGCATTTTGGGTTTTATTGTTGCAAAGACATCCAAAATGAGAACTGGGAGGTCACAGTACACGCGTGTTCACTTGCGTGTCTGACAAAGTGAAGGGTGTGGCCATGCATGAGCAAGGGTCTCCTTTGTGATGATTATATTGTGTTTGTATAAAATGAGAGTACATTTGCTATCAGAAGTAGTTTCCCACATGCCCCTCACCCCTGCCAGCACAAAACAAACTAGAAAATCCCCATTCAAATCATACGTAGCAGAAGCTACACAACAAAATATCAACAACCCAAACAGCAACAACCTAGCCTGATACAACACAAAGAAATTGAACAAGAGGATGATCTGGAGAGCCTCCACATTCACGCAGACCCCGGCAGTCTGAGATAAGGTATATTTTTGTCTGGCAAGATAAGGGAGGAGAAAGCAAACATATTACAGGGCTCAAAATTCTATATCTATAGCTCCTTTTCGTGGGTCCAATAATTCATTCATTCATGGCCTCTGTTTCCTCTGCCTCTTGGAACATCTGCCTCATACATACATCACTGCACTGATAAAGATCGCAGACAGAATTGGTAATACACTGTGAATAGGAGACTGCGGCACTGATTAAATAACTTTGGTGGCCCACTAAAATTGAAACGGCCATGAGATGAAAGGGGGACTTATCTGGCTTTATTAAAGGCTGTGAAGTATGATTTAAGGTTTAGGGTGATGTACACAATTTGAGGCACAATGTCAAGCGTCAGTGCCAAGGGATTAAAAAGGAAAACAAAAGCGGACCTTTCGACCTCTGTCAGTGAAGTAGTCCCCAAGTACCACACACACACACACACGAGCACGCACGCGCACACACACACGCACAAAAACCCAACTTTGGGTATGACTTTTAAAGTTTTAGAGAATCGGTCGAGATATGAAACATAAATTTGTTTCAATTTTTAGAGCCAGTTTTTATTTTTTAGCTTTAGATTTTTCTAAATTATGCTGAATTATGCAAGCGGTTTTAGAGGCCAGAAACAAATCCAGCTCCGGGGCTGGTGTTTGAGTATTCATTTATTACTTCTCAATCACACAATTGATATTAAGTGACATTCTTCTGTCTATTACAAAATGATGCAATTAATCTTACTACATGTATAAACAAGAAGCTTTTGACTAAATAAGAGGCAAAATCAAGGCTTGCTGCCAAAATCCAATATAACAAAATTCATCTTTACTGTTGGACTTTTAAAGTTTTTTTGATAGTAAAAACCCCAGGTCACAAGCAGGTGGCCTGTGGACCAGGACATTTTCCTCTACAGTTTGAGACCCTTCGGGGCCTTAACACACACACACTTTCCAACCATACAGTTTTAAATTGTTGTGTTTTGAAGCTTTCAATTGAGTATTTCATTTTTTAAAATTTCAAAATTGTTTTTGGGATTATTTTGATTTTAACATAATTTGGAACTCATTTTGTGTGAGTAAACACTCTCTTTCTGTAAAACCACTGATATTGAGTCATGACATGTTTATGAAAATAGGTACTGACATGTGAAATAATGCAACTGAGGCATTGTTGCAGAAATCCCTCCATCCATCCATCCATCCATCCATCCATCCATCCATCCATCCATCCATCCATCCATCGTCTGGCGCTTATCCCGCACTCAGGGTCTCAGTGGATGCTGGAGCCTATCCCAGCAGTCATCGGGCGAGAGGTGGGGAACACCCTGGACAGGTTTCCGGTCAATCGCAGGGCCATATATATAGACAGAAGACATTCACTCGCTTAATTTTCCCAATTTTTTCCATTGAACTGTGGATCATGAACTGGAGGAAAGCCACGCAGAAACAGGGAAAACGTGCAAACTCCACACAAAAAGGTCCCCTTGTAAGAATCGAACCAGGGTCCTTGGTGCTGTGGTCACTCTGCTACCGTACCGCCCTGGTTGCAGAAATGAATTCCTACATTTTTCTTTTTTTTTATTTCAGAAGATTCAATTCCATTTGGGGTCTATTTTCATCACAGTGAGATACCCTCAGTGGAATTCAGCAGTGCAGTTAATCCTCACTGATGCTTTAACAGGGATTGTCTGCACTGTATATTCACAGCCAAATCATACAGTATGAAACCGCATCAAACGGACAGATGGCAGTGACACGAATTAAAAGCACAGAACAATGGTAGAATATAAACCAGAAATGACACCCAAAGTGGCTGTTGATATATAGCCATGGTGAGTTTGGTACTGGGCTTCCATGTATATTAGTGCTACAAATCTGGGTCCATTTAGCAGGGAGATGCTCATACATACATCACCGACTCCTGCTCCAAGCCAAGGTCAGTCCTTATTGCATCAATCTTTTCAGCAGAGGCTACTCCACACAGCAGCAGTTTTGTAACTGTCGCAGCTGTAATGGAATATATTTTTTTTCTTGCGCTTCATCTTTTTCTTATCACATGAAATATATATTCAACTTCCCCTCTTTGCTTCATTCTACTGATCCTTTTTATTTTATCTGTAAAACATTCCCAGAACCTCATTCCTTTTCAGCAGAACACACTGCAAGTGGCAAGGATTTTAACCCCATCAGCCCACAATCCAGTGGGTCACTTTTGCTATGATTGAAATCATGCACAGTTATAACAAAATGAAATTGTACAATAAATTACCAACAGATTGTTTCCTCTTATAGGCTGCTTCTGAGGCACTGACAAGACAATTTGTGAAATTCCTCCACGCCACACTGCCGAATACATCATTCAAAGGGTTCATTTTGGCTCAAGTTACTTTTCCTTGAACTTTATTTGAGGTCTTCAGTGTGATAATTAAAACGATGTTGTACCTAATGAATGTGCATTAAAAAAGAAAGAAAGAAAAAAAAAACTCATTAAGAGAAAAGTCTGAGTTGCTGACTTGTGAAGTGCCAGTCTCAGACATTCATGCTGAGTCAGTCTCTGTTGTCCTGATTACTCATGCTTCAGCCTCATGTGGTAATTTAATAAATGAGGAAATAATAAAATCAATCATTTTAAATAGCACCAGACCATTTACAGGGAAGGGGGAAAAAAGTAGAATTTTAATTGATGAACTTGACCTGCATTTCCCTGATAACAAATTTCATTTGTTCTATAAAAATTATGCTCAAGTGACATTATTTGACGGGATCTTTATCACCTGCAGTGTAAATAAGAGTAATTTATGCTGTTTAATTTTGAGCATGGAACATAAATCACTGCTCTGTCATACATTATGGAGCTCTTGCTGATGAGGAAGTGAGAGCGAGGGTTGCTGATTGGGATGTTAAAGCAGCAGTTTTAAAGCAGCGGTAACAAAGTCGTTCTCCCAGCAGACTGGAAGACTGATGTAGAAACACATTGCAGAGCCGAGCTTTGAAATATAGATTTTTAATTAAAAAGGTATGCAGAATTAAAAATGGGATAACACTTTGACGCAGATTACAGGTTGGAATATTGTCTGCCTCGCATATTATTCACTTGACAGCTGTAACTGTGAATTTGTTTCAAATACACGCTGTCTTGCCTTTGCAGCAATAACTGCATTTTCAAATGATTTAATACAGTGTACTTTGTAACAGTAATAAGCATACCTTACATTTTGAAATTAAAAAAATGTTATACAAATTAGCAGGGACATAATTGTATTGGAAAAAAAAAAAAAAAAGCTTATTACAAGCTTCACTCTCCTCTTGGTGATGACGCCTTGCAGCACACCGAAGCAGTCATGAGCTGTCTCTCAGCTGGGAAGACCCTCAGATCCTCTGTCAAAGAGATGGCATCTGACAAATATCAGTCTGCAGTGATGAAAACATGACAGCTGTCAATCATGTCTTAATAACAGGGAAGCAGAGCAGCTCGCTCACCATGGCTTTGACCTGTTAGGCCACATAGCTACAAATTATTTACCCACTGGCTATTTAATATAAATTGTGCACTATGCGTAATATTATTCAAATAATACATATAAAGTGATTATTAATGCCAATTGACGCGAGCATACTGCTTGATGGTCGAATAACTAGCAGAGTAAGCTTTAGGAAATGTTTTTTTTTTGACTTTGCCGTTAAAAGTACATGTATTAGCACCTTTTGCGATCTAAGAACTAAGTTACCACGCTATGTCACGACCTCACCAAGCCTATAGGATATTTCTCAGACTCCTAGTTACGACTTTGCTGTAGAAATATTAAGACTATATCTTTTGAATTGATGAGGTGGAATCTGAATTTGTGTTTGTGTGGTTTTAACTTCTTACATCATGTTTGCCCGGGTCAAGCGCAAACGTATATTATGACCATATTGTGTTATTTATAACACCCACCAAGCCTATAGCGCCCTTGGTCAAGCAGATGTGTGCATTTCCACTCAGGTACATTACTCAGCTGTGTAGGTGGGCTCATTTAATGATCTTCTGTGAATTCATTTGAACAGCGGATGAAGTCCATTTTATGTTTACTGCTTATGATATTCCATGGTGATATTACACATTTCTTTTTTTTAATTGCAGATCTGGTTAGTGAAGGCTGTTTTGAGTATTGGGCATTTGTACGGCATTGTACAAAGGTTCCAAGACAATATATATCTATGACTGCAGAGTTTAAATATGGAGAGCAGTAAGGGGTATTTTTACATCATGTTTGTCATTACAGGTTTAAATGTTTCAGATGAATATTTTAATTCAATTATTCTGGTGGATCTCAGTATTTTTGGATGCAAGGTCCTGTGTAAAGATACCAATGACTTGACCTCCATTGTGCCTGTACATGATTGAACCGCACAAAAGTAAACCAAAATAACAAGATTTTAGAAACAAAATCTTATGTTTTATATCTCTTTTTGCATCTATGGCAAAATTTGATCAATTCAAATGATTGTTGTAAATGCAAGGTCATTTATTGCAGATTTTCAAGTAAATCAAAGTTTTGTGTGACTTGTCAAATAGTCAAAACAGCTTTCAGAGAGAAAAGGGAACCAAATATGTAAATCAAAATAAGAAATATACTGTGTGTATATATATATATACACACACACACACACACACACACACACACACATATATATATATATATATATATATATGTGTGTATGTAATATTTGTATAGAGAGATGGGGAGTGAGAGAGCAAAGTAATATATAGCTATAGTTATAGCTAAAATGGATTACTCTCCTTGTACATCTGAATTGAGTCCAATTTTGGCACCTGTCACCCTCCTCAGATCCTTCTTCTATTTCTTGTCTTTATCCCCCCCAAAAAATAATTATTGGATTTTTGGTATGTGTTGTGAAAGTTTGTCCTCAAGTGAATTGCCATTCAGAACTTAAAATAATGCACTAGACACTGCATGCTGGCTCGCTAAGAGCATCATATATTCAGATGAAAAAGGATTAATAATGCTCTTCCTCTCTCGTCTCATCCCGCATAGCTTTTATGAGTTCCTTCGATCCCTGCTTTTCAGAAGCCATTAGTGTTCTTCCTCTTGAGAGATAGAAGGCGAAGCCCGGAGCCATAGTGAGAGTCCTCTTCCTACTCTAACTAGAAATGACACAACGTCAATAAGTATACTGATTATTCTGCCCATTTGTTTTGTGCAATGCAGTTAATGAGCTTTATTATACAAAAGACATTGTGAAAACCCAATAACCATTCTTTATCATTTGTTTTGATGAGAGTAATAGAATGGCTTGTGCGGAGAGCAAGCTAAGTAGAAACTTCTGCAGCGGCTGTAGAAGGTATGAGCCAGGGAGGACCTCATCAAATTGTGTAGTAGAACAGGAGACTGAACCACAACTCCATCGTCTTGAAGCGTTCGCGTTCCTACATGAGCTGTCCTCCCAATTCACCATTTATCTTCCCTGAACTGTCCTAACCTTTTCAAGCTTTCAGTTATGACAGATTCCAGATACACAGGGCTAAGCATCAGTGGAAGCCAACTACAGTATCACACAGACAACTGTCAGTGTAAAAGAAAGCCTACACATGTCCTGGCACTCTGGATTGGCCTCCTCCTATACAGCCACATAAATCTCAACAGCATCAGACAGGTGGGAGTAGGATCTGGCAGATGTAGCCATGAGGAATGGAGGTAGTGATGCCTCAGACAGGTCCTCTTCCCAACCCCTGGCCTTGCTCTTCTACAGAACGCAGAAAGGTTGTGGGATTCTTAAACAATATGAACAAAACTTTGACAGCAAGAATCTAACTACTACTATACCGCCTCAATCAAAAGTTTCACAAAACGACGGATAAGAAAGGGAAAATGCAAAAACGAGTTAAAAATCTGTTTGGTTTGAAAAGCATTTCATAGGGCATTCGTATTTGTTTTCAATGTCAATTACGCGCAACATAAGTTGCTTCAGTATTCAAGAGGTTAACAACCTTTTTGGAATATAATAGATTTTTGTGACACAATAGTTATTGCTTACACTAGAGAGACCCTGGTCTCCCCCTGGTCGCCGGTCCGATACCGACAGGGGCTCTTTCTGCGTGGATTTTGCATGTTCTTCCCATGTCTGCGTGGGTTTCTTCCCACAATCCAATAATATGCAGTAAGTAAACTGGAGACCTAAATTATCCAGAGGGAGTGAATGGTCATATGGATCTATCTATCAACCCCCAATGACAGCTGCGGCAGGCTCCAGCCCACCTGCGACTGCAGATAAGCGGTATAGAAAATGAATGAATGAATTAATATTTTCTATATTAAAGTTACAGAGAAGTCATTTAAAAGTAAATGCAGATGGGCCAAGGTTTCATGGAAAAAACACACACCATCACTGTCCTCTGGAAGTCTGTTGCTGTGTTTAAATTATCTTAATTCTATTTAAACCAACGTCCCTGGTTCGATACCGGCAGGGGCTTTTCTGTAAGGAGTTTGCATGTTCTCCCAATGTCTGCATGGGTTTCTCCCAGGTTCTCTGGTTTCCTCCCACAGTCCAAAAACACACAGTAGGTCAATTGGCAACACTAAATTGCCAACATGTGTGAATAAGGGAGTAAATATTTGTATTTCTCTGTATAGAATGATTGACTGGTGGCTGGTTCAGGATGTACCTTGCTTCCTGCCCCACAACGGCAGGGATAGCCCCTTGTAAACCCCGGCTGCGGAATAGCTAATGTATGAATGACGATTTTTTTCATTTAATTCAAAAATGAATGCAAACATGCTCAATTTTCTTGGAAAAAACACATCCCTGGATGATCCCTGGATCGCAATCCCTGAAAGGGACTTGCTGCTTCTGGCTTCAAATTCACACATCAGTTTAATTACTGTGTTATTTATTGAGTTTTTGCAATTTGCTACTTAGATATCTCTCTTCTCTCAGTTTTGTTTGCTTTAATTTGTTGGATTTTACAAAACCTGAGGAGTGTGCGGTGTGAAAGTCTCCAAAGAGTTTACGCATGCTCTATGTGAACAGAGAAATATGAGAGCTCCTCTTGGACTTGAGCTTTCATGCAAAGATTGCAAAGATGTAATCTAAAGCAGTGAGACATAAATGAACAGTTCTGAAGCATTCTTGATTGAGCGAACCTTACAGCTTGCAATCTAATCTGCGAGCTAAGCAAGTGTGTGCTATACTTACTCTGCCATTCACTGGCTGTTGTTGGAAAGCTGATGGTCCAATTCATCTTCTCACCTTCAGGGTAACAAGGTACGCTTTCTCTCTGAGGCATCTGGATCAGTGTTTTGTCCTTATTCCTGCCAGGGATTTTTTTTTTAAGTTTGTGAATATGTAATAATTATGTTATGTTGTGCAATTCTGCCACACATATTTGAATTAGACACCTCAGGGCACATGCGTTGCTGTGTCTTGCTCCTGTGGGCACATAGTATGGTGATTTATAACTAATACTTTCATTCGCCTTGACCTTTGCAAAGTATTTGTGGTAAACAAGAAAAATGATAATAAATAAAGCAATATATGAATAAATAAGGCACAAAAAATATAAAAAGCATAACTTGATCTCACAATAAAGCAGCAATCTGGATAAGAAACTGTGGTCCGACAACCGTCTTTATATTTCATTTAACTTATTATGGTTGCACAATCATTTTACTAATTGTTCATTGAGAGAAGCATGCAGATAGGTACACATCTGTTATTTTTAAAAGACTCGAGTTAACTTTATCTCTTCAAGTGAGAGATGCCAAGCTGATTGATGTTAAAGCACTGAATTATATAACCCCTCTCTCGCCGGCCGGCAAGTATTTGACAACTCTGATTAACATTTATTACAGGCTATAGGATTTACGCTGTCAGAACTCGTGTGAGAGAAATACAAAGATCCTGTTTTCCTGGTTCAGGGCAGGATGTTTGTTGCACATTTGTAACTCAGTCTTTCCCTTAACATTGCAATTTATGCAGTTCCGTGAGGCTTTGGTATAGGGAAGCCTTCTTTCCCTTTTTATTGGATAACACCAGGCTCTCTATCTGCCGCCTGAGTCAGCAAGTGACACTTTCAGCTGACACTTGCTGACTCAGACACAGTAAAGTTGCATGAACCTGTTGTTCTGTGTGCAATCTGTAGGTAAACAATTCTCCTCAACTTGCCGTGTGATTCTTTTGTTGCCCTGTTCAGTCAGATTTCTTCTTCTTACAATTTCCTCTGGTTCTCATGGACCTGATTGGGCAGCATAACAGAAATCTGCTGTCTTACGATTATATTCCACTGTGTGAGCTAAGATTTCTATTCTTCTGCCGCTGGCTTGTAATTAAATGGTTTTCAGATGGTTTCTAACCATCTGACAGACATCCAAATATGTTCAAGATTGCAATACAGTTTCAATGTATTCTCTCGAGTTTTTAAGATAGACTAATTGAAAAGGAACACTTACTTGAGAGTATTTTACCTAAATATTATTTTCAGTTATTTTCATGAGACTGATTTCCTCAGTGGATGGAGATCCTTTACTGTAATAAAATGGCGGGATGTTGCTTTATACTTCAAATTGGTTGCTTTAAACTGGTCCAGGTAAAATAAGCTTATAATAGGCCTATTTCCATTTTCAGAGCTACATCAATGATCCCGGTAATCTTTGCAACTTCTTTAAACAACCAGTGTGTACAATATCGTGGCATTATTGTATTCAAGTCATGTGTCATGGGTGGTTAGGCGGTGCATTGGTTAGTGCTCCCATCTCATAGTTAAAAGATCCTTGGTTTGATTCTGACAGGGGTCATTTTTTCATGCAATATTTTTGCATTTTTGTCTCTGTTTCGCCAACCTATATAGATCATTGTCTCCCTCCTTACTATCCAGCCAAGCATACAAGTCATTGTGCGCCCTTTGTTTTGCTTTTGCTACCTCTATCTTTACCTTACGTTGTATCTTCCTGTACCCCTGTCGGTTCTCTTCAGTCCTCTCAGTATCCCACTTCTTCTTTGCTAACCGCTTTCTTATATACTCCTGCAGTTCCTCATTCCACCACCAAGTCTCTTTATCTACTTTCCTTCCAGATGACACTCCAAGTACTCTGCTACCTGTCTCCCTGATAACACAAGCTGTTGTTGTCCAATCATCTGGAAGCTTTCTCTGACCACCCAGAGCCTTTCTCAACTCCTCCCTGAGAACCACACAACACTCCTCCCTTTTCAGCTTCCACCACTTTGTCCTCTGCTCTGCCTTTGTCCTCTTGATCTTCCTTGTCACCAGAGTCATCCTACAAAACACCATCCTATGCTGTCTGGCTACTCTCACCCACAACTACTTTGCAATCACTGATCTCTTTCAGGTTACCTCGTCTATACAAGATGTAGTCTACCTGCATGCTCCTACCTCCACTCTTAAGTCATAAGTGTTCCTGTCTTTTCTGGAAAAAGGTATTCACTACAGTCATTTCCATCTCTTTTTGCAAAATCTACCACCATCTGTCCCTCTGCGTTCCTATCCTGTATCCAAATCTGCCCAACACTTCTTCATCTCCTCTATTGCCTGCACCAACATGCCCATTGAAGTCTGCACCAATTACTACTATCTCATATCTTGGGATGTTCTGCATCACTTCATCTAGCTCATTCAAGAACTTCTCCTTCTCCTCAAACTCAATCCCACCTGCGGGGCATAGCCACTAACAACATTGAGCATCACGCCTTCAATTTCTAGTTTCAGACCCATAAGTCTATCTGACATTCTTTTCACCTCAAGAACGTTCCAAACAAACCCTTCCTTCAAAATAACTCCTACTCCATATCTATTCTTCTCAGTACCATGGTAGTACAACTTAAAGCCTGTCCCTAAGCTTCTAGCCTTACTACCTTTCCACCTGGTCTCCTGGACATACAGTATATCCACCTTCCTTCTCTGCATCATGTCGACCAACTCGCTACCTTTTCCTGTCATAGTCCCAATATTGAAAGTCTCAGTCCCAGACTCTTACCTTTCCTCTTCTCTCTCTGCTTCCAAATAAGCCTTCCTCCTCTCCTCCTAGCACAGTTTCCATTGGTTCCCTGTAGGCCATCAGTACCAATGGTGGTCATTGTTAACCCGGGCCTCGACCGACCCAGTATGATCTTGTTATTATGATTGATTCGCATGTTTGGGTTTGGCAAAACTTTTATGGCGGATGCCCTTCCTGAAGCAACCCTCTGCATTCATCTGGGTGCAGGGAGACATCCATCCATCTTCCCCCGTTTATCTGGAGTTGAGTCGCGGGGGTAGGAGACGGAGCAGTGAGGCCCAGACCTCCCTTTCCCTCGCCACATGGTCTAGTTCCTCTGGGGGCACCCCAAGGCGTTCCCAGGTTAGCCTGCAGACATACTCTCTCCTGCATGTCCTCGATCTTCCCTGTGGTCTACTCCCAGATGGAGATACTCCCTCGGGAGGCCTAGAGGCTTCCTGACCAGATGCCTGAGCCACCTCATCTGACTCCTCTCCATGCAGAGGAGCAGCAGCTCTACTCTGAGCATCTCCTAGATGACTGAACTTCTCACTTTATCTCTGAGGGAGTGTCCAGTTTGGCCACTCTGTGGAGGAAACTCATTTTGAGTTCAAGGTGAGTCTGACTATACCTCGTCGGAATCTCTCACCCTCGTGCACCGGCTCCGGTTCCTTACCGACCAGAGAGGTTACATTCCATGTTCCAAGAGCCAGCTTCTGCAGACAAGGATTGGACCGCCAAGGTCCCCTGCTCCGGCTACCACTCGGCTCACACTGCACCCGACCCCCTCGGCCCTTCTTGGGGATGGTGAGACCAGGTGAAGAGGGACCCATGTCATCCCTTTGGGCTGTGCCCGGTCGAGCCACATGTGTGAAGGTCTGCCCAACAGGCGCTCGCCACGAAGCCCTGCCCCCGGGCCTGGTCCAGGACAGGCCCCAGAGACCTGCGTCCGGGCAAGGGAAAACTGGGTCCAATGATTGTCTTCTTCATGGGAGGTCTTCTGAGCTAGACCTTGTCTTATCCCTCACCTTGGGGCACGTTTGCCTTGGGGGACCCTTCCAGGGGCATAAAGCCCCCGACAACATAGCTCCCAGGATCACTGGGACGCGCAAACCCCTCCACCACGGTAAGGTGGCAGCTCACGGAGGAAGTGACTGTTTATATAAATCAATATTTAAGAGATTATAAAATAAATAGAATCATAGTAATACATAACTACTTAAGATCTGTAACAGTTTATCTAGATGACATCAACATATTCACCAGAAAGTACTGGATAAAAAATGTCTCCTTTGTAAAGGACAACTTTTAACTTAGCACAGTTATGAGAAATTAAACAGAAATGCTAGTGTAAAACGAAGACTGAATTATGGATCTAACAAATATAAAATAGAAAAACAGTTTGGTTATATATCTCTCAATACCACCAAAGATATTGAAAACTTCTGATACATAGGGGAATTCATTTGGGGATCTGTGTTGTTTTAGCATCTCAAATATTCTTGTTCTAGTTTTTGATATCCTGCTGCTCTTATTAGGAAGGGTAAATGAGGGGGTGAAGAGGGTTAGGGAATAGTCTTTTGCACATATAAGTGTGTACTGTATGTGTCAACCTCAAACAGAGCTGACCTTGATGTCTCCTGGTCAAAAAAGATGCAGATCCCCATTGAACATATTCTAACTAGAGAATGGCATCGTCCTCTGCACAGCGACAGAGGGGATGAGAAGTGACGATGAGAGGGTGGGAGTGGTCCAAGTGGCTGAAGGGTGAGAAAGTGTGGCAGCAGTGTTGTGGTGAAGCCTTGTCTGCTCTGAGAAGGAGTAGAGCTGACAGAGGCCACCTCAAGAGACTCTTCACTCTCCATCAAAGAGCTGAGAAGAAGAGGCAGGGTCTGTCAGGGGTTCCCAATTCCTACAGAGCACCCACATGCTGCACCTCCCACCCTAAACACCTTTAGTCAGTCTCACAAAGCTCCTCATGCTGCCAGAAGCCTCCAGACTCATTGGTAATGCATGACCAATCCCCAGCTCAAGCACCCAAACATCAGCAGAGTTTAGCACTTAGAACATGACAGACACATCAAGGGGCTTCGTTTTAACACGCTACGCAAAACTCTGGATCATATGTACCTCGGCGTGCTGAATTTGATAGAATTTTATGGTGAGCATCAGATCAAATGCAACATACTGTTTCAAATCAATATTATCAAATGATATTAGATTATGTATAATAGAATTCCTAAACAATTGAGACAACAGAGATAAGACATCTCCCAGTGGAAGCAGCCTGACCATATCTGGACAACCAATTTGACTTGCTCCCCTTGCAAATTGAGATTCCTTCACCTGCACACCCACATTTTGAACAAGGGCTATCAGTTTTAATTTTGCAAACTTTCTCTTTTCCATCAAAATTGGGCAGAAGGAAAAAGGAATATAGAGGCGGCGGCCACCATTCCGAGTTTTATCTGCTCGACAAAATGCTGTTATCTTAGTGTGGTGTCAAGAACTCTATCTCTTTTTTTTCCAGGTGACAGGCACAGACGAGAGATAAGATTGGAAAAGAATCCCACTCCACTGAGTAAATAAATAATCAATACTCATCTAAATGTAAATGAGAAAGTAGCCCCCTTTGATAGGAGGGTTTTTATCAACCAACCAATTTTCTACAGGCACTCACTGGGCCTCAACCAAATCACCATCATTCAGCTCCCATGTAATGGATAAGAAAGGGGCTGGGGGGTATAGGGGAGGAAAAAAAGAAGGGTCATCTGAGATCAGCCATGTTCAAAGTGCTGCATCAATAGCACAGTCTTCTTCACTGTATGCACAAGCTCTCCTGTGGGAGAGGGTTAAACACATGTTTGCTGATCTTCATTGCTGCAACCGCAAATAACGTTGCCCGAGCTGAGCCGTATTTACTATTCAATGTTTTATATATGATATAGAGATATTGTATATTATAATCTTGGGTGTGTCAAGATATACATTAAACTGCGATCAGATATGAACCAATTCATGGTAAATTATTAACACTGATATAAATACAGCCTTGTGGTGATAGTATTATTAAACAAGCTACGTTAAATACCGTAGTAAGGGTCATGTACAAATGCGAAATTTTGAGTTTGTGAAAGAATAGATGCAGGCAGAGTAAAACAAAAAGTAGGTTTAATTCTTACTTACGTAGCCCACAGTAGGCAATAATTTAAGGGCCTCCCATCAAGACAATTCCTTCTCAGGTAATCATGTATGCTTGCATACATGAGAACATCTGCTAGGAATAATAGGAAATATATCATTCTTCACAGAGGACTCAATAAGTATGCTTTGCTTTGTTTTTTTCCTGTGTTCACAAACATGTGGGTAAATAGAACATATTCCACAAGCACTGTAAATGAGTGAATTCATTTTTATTCATTTTGCAATTTTACACACAATATGTAAATCGACGAATCTTTTCGGTAATTTAATTAGTCTTTTAATGATAGGAGACAGTGTTGTGGGTGGGATGGGGATCTGAACAGCTGTAGTGGTTGCGGTATGATGCAATAAACTTCAGTGTCTGTATGACATCTGCCCAACTAAGCTGCTGTACATCTAACTGTGGATCTTCTAATGTGAATACGGCTCATGTGAATTTCTTTTAGTCTTTGGGTTGATTGACGTATGGTCTCTTCTTCTATCTATCTATCTATCTATCTATCTATCTATCTATCTATCTATCTATCTATCTATCTATCTATCTATCTATCTATCTATCTATCTATCTATCTATCTATCTATCTATCTATCTATCTATCTATCTATCTATCTATCTATCTATCTATCTATCTATCTATCTATCTATCTATCTATCTATCTATCTTCTTAACCTTAACATTAAATTTACATTTTCTACAAAAAGCCCATCAGTCTCATTGGTGAACTTGTCAAGTGTCAAGTTCAATTTCAGGAGACTATTCACCAGAAAATCAAGAAAGACAAGTCTGGAGAGGCTATGATTATTTTTCATGCTCTCTCATTTTAACATTTTTGATACCTCTGCACTTTTCCAACCTTTTTTGATGTTGTGTATGGGATAAGATTAGCATTTTATTGTCATCAGAATGCACTGCTCTGACTCAAAATTGATCCAATGAAAACCCTCAAATACTATTTTCCTCATCCTCATTGCATTACGTTTTATTTCATAACTCATAGATGTCAATAATGGAAACCATTATATAGCGGTATACTCAATAACAGAATTTTCCTGCTTGAAATGCATGCAGTATTGATTTCATGTTTTCTGGGTCCATAAGGGCAAGTAGCGTGGCGGAGGTTGTTTTACTGTACTCAGTCAGCAGAGTGGAAGAAAACAGAGGGCACAATGAGTGCTTCCCTTTTCAAAAAAAAAAAAAGAAAAAAGAAAGCAGTGTTAAAGAAAGATCTAATCTTACGGGAAATAAAACATTATTCAGTAGGGGCTACGAGTTGTGTTTGGTATGTTATATTTCTCTTTTGAATTTGTGGTAAAACACTGTATCATCAGGGTGATTATTTAGACTCCACAAATGACCCCCCAACATACCAAGCATTCCAAGTAATTATATTTTATTTTAGGCAATATCTAATAAAATAATGTTGAGTTTTCGGGCAATGTTTTGAATAGTGTGTGCATTGTGGGTTCTCTGTGGAGAAAAAAAAGATTGTTTTTCAATTCTGATCATGACTTTATGTGGCGCTAAATAGATGTGGACCGCAGTGTTTTTACAGCAGATTTAAAGTATCCGAGGGTGGTTCTATACTGTGGACGTCTCCAGGTGGATCTGTGATCTGTGGCCAAGTGGTGTTTGATTTTTATTGTGCTGAACTGGAATGACAGAACAAAGCATTACACGTAGTGTGTCTTCCATTTCTTCCTTGGGATCCCTCCAAGCTAGCCTCTTGTGTCCCATGGGAAACAGACCCATCCAGCTAATATGCCATAAGCTGACAGTTCTTGTCTGAAATGTGTGTAAAAAAGAGTGGATCTTGGAAGCAATCAAGGCTTTCTTCAGAAGCTGATGCAATTCCTTTATAGACTCATACGGTGTATTCATACATGATGAGTGTTATTCCATTCATACAAAACTGCAAACATTTCTGCATGAATGTGGTGAATGTCTGTCCATTTGACAGTGTTCACATCTGTTCAACCAAGGATTGATAAAAAAATTAACTTCAGGATTCAGTTTAAGGTTTCACTAAAGTTATAGTGACGCTTTCAGTTCAAAAAATTGAAATTAAGAAAACAGACTTGCTACATTATATACCTCTGACACACTGATATCTATGCAATTTAGCAACCACATGAAATTGCCCTGAGTTTTCCAACCTCGGCTGTAATCCGCTCAAGGAGGATTTGCAGGCTGTTCTTCCAAACCATTTCAAATCAAACAGAGCTGCAAGGGTGAAAATACTTTAAACGGATATCTTGACAGGATAGTGCAATGTTAATGTTACACCACAGCTGCTTTTGTTTAAATCCAGTGCATTCACACATCTTAAAAATATTGCATCACTGCTAGTTTATAATCTCCCTGCAGTTTTACTCTTTGATGGTCTTAAAGAATAAAAATGGTCTCACTGAGTTATTTTCATAAGAATTGCAGAATGCATAATTAGGACATTTATGACACAAGAGAGGACAAGCTGAATTTCAACGTTTAAACTATGTCAACACCTGCTGGGGTTTCACATATTTGAATCTGATATTCAATATGTGAAAAAAAAGTTAATTATAAAATGAGTGATTCTACAACCATATTGCTCAACAATAAACTCACCAACCCTTTGGAGAAAAAAAAATAGTATAGACCATAAGGCTCTTATACATTATATTGTCAACTTCATTTTTCAAATTCCACCCCATACTTTGGCTTTTCTATTAAAGTTTCATCTAAACTGCTGAATTACTGACAAGTAATTCAAGCTGCATCTCACTTTTTAACACCTTTCAGCATACATAGCAAGCACCACAGACATAACAGTTCTGTTAAAAAAGGGTCTGCTGTTGTATTTTGTATCAAAGAGGTTCATATTAGCCTATTCTGTTAGTTGTGCTGTAGCTTCCACATCAAAACACCAGATAGATTTTCCTTATATTTTGAAATCTGAGTCTCAGTAATTCTCGGAGGCCGGCCAGCCGACCAGTAGAGTACACAGCTGAAACATGGCAAACTCTGACAGTTTTAATTGACATGAAAATATTAAAACTTCATCTAGTTTTACTCAGAGGGTCTACATATGTAAACGCATATGCCCCAATCTGCTTTCACACAATACTGTTTATAACCAACTACCTCCCTCGTGTGGTGTCCATATTATCACTAATGGAGCCCATGTATGACACAGCAGGTTGCTCCGTGTGCTTTATGCTCTGGGGCCAGTCTCACATCCACTTCTCCAGCGAGTACCAATTACAGGCAATGAAAAGATAGCGTAAGGAAAGTCAGCTCAACGACACGGGAGACTTTCGTCCATGCTTCTCGCGTGATGGTAACACTGGCAACTTGCCTGCCATGTGTTCAGCCATTATGGGGACTGTGGTTGGATTGAATGTTGGATATGTTTCCGGCACTTGACTTTGAGTTTTCAAGAATTCTGGTGAAAAAAAATCTCAATGGAGCCGCTCCTCCACTGCATTAATTTTTTAATTGAATTAAGAGCGGAATCTAACTCCTTGACTCTGAGACTAAAACTGACACCATCCAGCCTCGAGGCATTGTACGATGTATTGTTACACATTACACCCCGCGGTGTTATGACAGCGCTATCAATGCAACACTTGCTCTGCATTTATATATTATATTATCTACGTATGATATCTGCAGGTTGGGTGGTTGTCCCCATGGGTTGTTTCACTTGAGAAAGATCTATTCTGAGTTTAGCTGTCTTTTCCTCATGACTATTTGGGACAATCCTCTATGAAGATTAGTGTCCTACTATCTGTTACCTTCATGAAGACCAAATTCCCCCAATTCCCTGATTTCTGTCCTAAAATTGAGGGCGAAAACAGGTGCCTCTTGCATTCAGACATCGGAGTAACTTTTGGGTGAAAAGGTGTGCTCGCTCATGAAAATCTAAATCGTCCATTTTCCACCCAGTTGGTCTGCACAAGGAATCTTGGTAAGTGTAAAGTCTGCTCCAGCAGTGATGCAAGGAGTCCAGGGCTTATTCTACTTTGCTGTTTTGGAGGGAGAGTCACCTTTTCACTCCTGATTCATAGAAAGGTGTTAACTTGTGGTTTGAGGTACATCACAATTTGACTGTCCTTGATTCAAGTGCTGTGATCAATCATTTATTCCATACAACCTTTCTATGTTCTCTTGTGTCTTTTTCTCATTCAGTGTCCTATTTGCCAAATCTCTTCAGACCCAAGCCAGTTTGTCATTATTGCCATTTGTAATGTTTTTTCCACCATTCTGCAGCGATTGGGTAAGACTTTTGTTAATATTACTCTCCCTCTTTCAGCAACACAGGGTTGACTTGGAATTAGCTGTGGTGCCTTATTATACAAGTCTAAGTGAACTAGTGTTTAGTTATCTACAGGTGAACATTCGACTCAAAATGGGTACTGAAAACTTGGCATTTGGACTTTTAGCTCAATACGGACAGCTGTTTGAGGGCAAAGAATTAATGACGTAGGCTAGAGGTGGGCAATTATTTTGGCTGGTGGGCAACATTTCTTAATTAGTTTTATGTGCGGGCCAACTAGGTATCATGAAAATTGACCAAAATGAAAATTGGAATTGAAATATTTAAATTTTTTGGCATTTTATTTCAAATTTAAAATCATTAATAATCTAAAAATGTACCGACATTATTTTGTATGTAATCATCCATCCAAAATTAACCAAAAGGAAAAAAAAACACCCTAAATTTAATACTGATTGAAAATATTTAAAGTTAAAATATTTCAAAAAAATTATTTGGTCTTCAGACCTGGGACGTAAAATGCCCAGGTTTCACGTAGACCGTTAGGTATATACTGTACTTCATATTCTATTGGCAAGGTTTAAATCATCCAAGATTGAAAGTTGTGTTGTGCAGAATGACAGAACTTAAAGACAATCTTAAAGGAAAACCCACCTAGGAGGACTAATAGGCATAAATGTGCTTTATTGTTTGTCTCTTACTAGAATGTGTTGTTAAAAAAGCTCAAGGAATTGTTATTTCCCTCAAAATCTCAATTTGTATTTCGAACCGAACATTCCTGATTTACTCCCTGGCTCCTCGTAGTCTGGCGAAATGTTGAGCGACTCACCGAACCCCTAACTGCTCCCCTGGCACTGCTAAGTGGCTGCCAACTGCTCACTGTTCATCCATGATAGGAATTAATGAAATAATAAAAAAAAATAGTATATATGGTAAATTACCAAATTGTGCTTCTTTGTGGTGCAATTTTCAGTCCAAGGGAAAGAAAGGGACTTATGCTAGTCTACACAGCTTTCTGAGGGACAACAAGAGAAGAAAGGAGTGGGTAATTGCTGTGAATGCATACAACTTCCTAAGGATTGCGGCTGTGGTCTCGCCGCCTCTCTCGTGATCCATTTGACGCATTTAGCCGAGCCAAGCTGCTGAAAGATCTAACAGGGGCTTCAAGTGTTAAACGCCGTGCCTACAGTTTTCTTTCACAAGCATATACTCGGGAAGTGACTGACGTCTGCTCGAAGTAACGCTGGATGTTCACCTTCGAGGACGTCAACAGGCCGCTACTGCAAAAGTAGCATCTGATGACAAAAGATCGGGCACAAGATCTCGGAGGAAGTTGACTACAAGTCACCCGGTCAACAAGTCTGTAAGTCTACAGTGAACAGCCCATGGCAAATGTGGAGTTCCTCACGATAGACGCTTTCTCTCTGTTAGCATAACAATGTAGTTGCCGAACGCACACCAACATATTTTCTGAGTCTTGTTTCTTTGCGTCTTTGCTCGTCTTCATTTTAAAGCCAATTTTGACTTCTGTCGTCAGCGCTATCGTCCTCACTCATGTCCATTTATGGTTCAAATTGGAAAGGTTGCACAGATAATATGTTTTTGCACCATGGGGTAAAATAAATGGGACAGAGACTCGGTAAGACTCACCGCAACACTTACCAGACAGTGTTGCGATGTAACAGTAATAGCGGCGAGTAAAGTTTTTTTTTAATGATTTTATGCAAACTAAGATATATTGAGAGATTTTATCACCATTTTTGTGTAGCTGATACTATTATTAATAGTTTATAATAGTAATTTTGATCAAATAGGATAATGACATCTTGGTAACTAGGGATCCCTTTAACAGTAGCGACAGTTCTTAGAGGGCACCTATATCTCATCTTGATCTGGATCTTGCTCTTGATCTGGATCTTGCTCTTCATCTTCATCTTCATCTTCATCTTCATCTTCATCTTCATCTTCATCTTCATCTTCATCTTCATCTTCATCTTCATCTTCATCTTCATCTTCATCTCTGTCTCCATTATGCTGCTGCTTCCCCGGGGCAGGGTAACAGTGGCAGTTCATGGAGGCTTCTCTGTAACTAGGTCTTCTTCCTGATGCACCCCAAGGTTTCTCCAGGTCAGAGGGGATGTATCTCGTCAGTCGTATTGTCACAGGGTGAGGAGGTTCTCCCCTGGACCTCTGAGCTACTTACCCATCCCCAAGGCGAAGCCTTGACACCCCAGGGAGGGGACTCATTTCACTTGCTTGCATCAGAGAGCTCATTTTTTGGACTATGACCAAATTAACTTGAAAACAGACTGTAGTATGGCGAATTGGGGAGTCATTGAATTGGTTATTCAATGACTTCACGACAGTACAATAAGGCAATCAAGAACCCGTATCACTGATGATGCCGCACTGATCCGTTGTCCAATTTAAAAAATTCAAACTCATTCACTTGAGGCAGGAACTCCCCATCCGACCCCTCTGACTTTGAGTTCACCTGGTATTATAATAATAATAATTTATCCTTTATTAATCCCAATGGGTAAATCTGTTCTCAGCAATTAACCCATCATGGATGAACGGTGAGCAGTCGCCACGCTGTCCACCAGTGCCAGGGGAACAGCTGGGGGTTCAGTGTCTTGCTCAACAACACTTCAAGAGACTAGGAGGAGCCGGAAAACCTAATGGATCCAAAGACAATTGCTCGACCTCTTGGGTCACTCCGCCCTGGGACGAGGTCCCATCAAGATAAGAATGTATAACTAAATTAATGTGTATAGAAAACACGAAAAAAATATTCAAGAGCATATCAGGAGAGTTTTTGCTGTTGTGTGTCCCGGTAAGGAGATTTAAATGTTATTTTAGGCAAGCAATGGACAACTGTCATTCTTACCCTTAATCTTACACTCAGATGGATAGCAAATATTGCTAGAGTACTTATGCTTCTTGCAGGAAAACCAAATAAGCGGCTGATTCTTCACACCAACCATAGTTGTCCATGATTTGCAGGGGTTCTTTGAGAAATTCCCTTGCCATCCATTCATTCTCTTTCTCCCCCATATACACCTTCTAGTTTCCTAGCTCGTCCCTTCTTCTTACATCTATCATATGTCCCTTTCCCTTACCTTTTATTGTTTGGTGTTATGTGTTTAATCATTGGTCATCCTTACTGCAAACTATCTGTTGATGGGAAAATTATTTCCCCAAGATAATATGTTTTGCTATTTTCAGTGGCCTACATTTTCTGTGCATACAGTTGACTTTATAAATCTGTCTTCTTCTATTTATTTGGGTCCTGGTAATGCTGGCATTCCTGATGCTCAGGTGAGTGCTCTCCTGGTGTGAATTGCAGACCTTGTGTTGAACATTGATGCACTACCTCCATTACCGCCCTGCCTCCTTCCGAGGAGTCGACGCTATTGTTTATGACACTGACACATGCAGTAATGGGTATTTCACTTCTGCACCTATATTGAGTGTGTTGAGACTGGAAACACAGATAAATATGGTGCGCATCCACAACATCAGTAAATTTCTATTTCATCAACTTAAACATTAGACTGATCACTTCAAAACCACAGCGATGTAGCACCAATGTGTAATGTGGGCAAAAAGCCAGGATAAACTGGAAGAAAATTAAAACATTCGCTTAAAACAGCATGAACCATCCCATGGGTACAAATTCAGCATCGCTCTGTTTGGTCGTTGTCATTTCTGAGACTTAAACATTCAGAGAACTAGAGGTGGAAATCTTCTGAGAAGATCTGACTGGAACCCCTCAATGGAAAAATTATCAAACATTTAAAAACGTGTCACTGGGGATTTGAGTAACTTCAGACATACTGTACAAGTCAGATGAATCCCGCCGTACAGTGTGTCCCCACAGAGTGAGGAACATGGCAGCTGTCACTAACAAGGAAAGTCACATGTCAGTCTTCCTTTATGTTCAAATACAAACATGGACTCTGGTGTATTAGTGCCAGATATTTTCAATTATCTTGTGTCAACTTTTATCTCCTCACATTTACAGACGTACAGCTGGAGTGATGCCTTCCTTTTTTCATATTTCAAGCACTGCTGTACTTCAGAAGGGAAGCAGAAGAAGATCACAACAGTTTCATCCAACTTTTATGTAGATGTTTTAGATATGGGTAGCCTGGGGGTATATGGTGCACAGTGGTAAATTTTTTAAAAATGCTTTTAGCAACACAATGAGTGTAAATACAAATGAAAGCTCCCGGGAACCGCTTGTCTTGCGGAAGTCTTTTTCACCAAACAGCTCATTCATTTCAAACACGCAAATAATCTGTGTAGATTAAAGAATGATCAGTTTGCAAATACAACAGAAATCAAGTGTGGTTGTGCCACTGATGCTATATCTCTGTAGTGCAGTGTAACTGTAGCGCACAGCGGGGTTATACATCTCCCCGGTAGTTTTCTATTACAGTACAACAAACTGCCTTTAGCTGTTTACATTGCGAGGCCGCATCAAGTGGAGGATTGTACACATAAAATTACCATAATAAGCGGCCACCGAGTTTCGCTAATGTGCTTCTTTGGATGATAGGGCGCACAGAGACGTGCGGAGGTAAAAATAGAGAAATCCTCGGCATATCCTCGTTTTTCCTGGGCCTGTTTAGTACATGGGTGTGCGGCAACCCCAGGAGCAGAGAGGTTACCCCACATCTGGAAAAATGAGTTTGACCCTCTCAAAGGGCACGGGAAGTTGCCCCTGCAAGCTGCAAACAAAAGCAGCAGTGGCGAGCAGGAGCCCAGAGCGCCATTCATCGCAGCTAATGACTTGTTCATTAAGAGTGATGATGGATAAAGACTTCTCACGCTGAGATGAAATCAAGATTTATATGCGTTGTTTCCTCACCCAACTTGTGGGAAGATCATCATCATTTAATTCTATCTCTGCGGCCTGTGATGGGCATCCAGAGAGTGGGCTATCAAACGGTGCAGTCAGCTGGCAAAATCCAAAACGTGCCGTTGGCACATCTGGAGTTTGCCGTCGCTTCTGAGGGTGAGCAATGGCTGCTGGCGGGTGGCCAAATTACAGGCAGAGACGCTTCAGGACTCTGCCGCCTCCACCCCGGCTTCTCCTCGTTTAGATCATCATCATTATTTATTTGCTTATTTATTATTTTTTCCATTATGTGTGCTGTGTTGCATTTCAACAGCACTTTTTATTTTTCCCTCAGCATCAGCGTATTATCACACAGCGCAAGACCCTCGACCCACCTCTCTCTGTAGGTTCTTATCTCTTGCTGGAAATAGGCCCCAAGACACTTCATCAGTGTCCTTCACCCTGCTATCTCCTGCTCCCAACTTTTATTAAAACTTCAGCCTTTATCAGCTCCTGGGTAATTCAGGCATGACAAATTGGGCACCAGATGCCACCTCCATTTGAGGCCGCTGTACATCTCTTGCTCCCCTATCAAGACAATGAAAGGTGGCGGGCTGCGGCATTGTGGGATATTCACCTTTAGCCCACCACATCAGGTTACTTTAACAAACTCCCCAGGATCTGAACCAACAGTTCTTTGATTGTCATTGTAACAAGTCTTGAGTAGAAAATCTGTTTACATCAACAAAATGCCTTTCACTTTGGCATTTTTTTTTAAACTTGTACTTCCAAGCATTTTTGCACAGTTGGGTGCAGTAGTAAAGCTTCTTCTGATGATAGTCTGAACTTAATATTTTCACACATTGTTATATACTTCAGAATTGGCTCTTTTACCCTTGAGTCAACATTTGACAAATTTCAAGAAAAATCTCCTCGCTGTTACTGCACCGTTTGCATTCCCCTCTGTAATGGCACTTGGCATTTTTGGCACATTCGTACATTTTAAGATAGCATATTTATACCGGCATCACATTGCAACCCAGCGTCTCCCTAATTATAAGTGAACATTGTCCATACAGACAAGTCATGAAAGAAGACATGTATATCCAACAGCTTTTAGAAAAAAAAATATGCCCAATGATGTTGAAGAGTGCAAAAAAAAAAAGGATCTTTTGAAGAAACGGAAGAAGAATTCAAAATCTTTTGAGTTGAGAAACATTGACAAAATCGTACGGTTTCACTCTTATCAAAGTTGTGGGTTACTCATATGCCATGTATGAACTTGCACATATTTTTTAATTCTTTGGCAGGAGGACATGCACTGTATAATAATTAGATTAGAGAATAAAATGCATAGTTGGAAGTATAAACAAGATTTATGGATTATTGTGTTTTAACAGTCCAATTGGATTTCTGTGAGGCTTTTGAATGCACTCATCTTAATGACATGGACAAGAGCACCGGTCTGCTCATATTTACTGTCTCCTGCGCTTGCTCATTTTCTTTTGGGCAAGCTTGAAGAAGAAGGACATAATCTATGAGGCATTTAAACAGAGTGAATGTGGAGTTGTATGCGCTGTTAAACAAAAAACACAATCTCCATGAAAAGGAAAAGAATCAGTCAATGCCATTGGTTCATTTATAGCAAAAGGATTAATATTTGAAGTGCCTTATGAACAGAGCTGTGGGGCTGTCATAGCGCTGCATGAAGTGGAGCCACTAACTAGGCCTCCTGAATGGCATTCATAGTGCTGCGCACGGGGATATGTGATATGGTCCCTACCTAGACCTGCACATCATCTACTCCTCAGGGGATTCATTGAGGGTCCTGCCTGTAAATACAGATCCATGATAGAGGTGCAGCAGGCGTGAAGCATGAGATTGGAAACCAAAGGCATCTCGCTTGCTGTTGGATCTAGTGATGTTTAGCAACAAATAACTACTCGCAGACCCTGAATTTGGCATGAGATTGTTAATGCACACAGGGGCAGCCATGTGCTTTTTTTACACATACTTGCACACAAGTGTCCTTGCTGTACAAACAAACAAAAAAAAACCCCACAAACAAAATAGAAAATAGATCATATATAAATAAAAAAACTGGATGGATAATAAATTAAAATAAAATAAAGTCAAATACATCCATCCATCCATCTTCTGCCGCTTATCCTGCACTCAGGGTCGCGGGGGATGCTGGAGCCTCTCCCAGCTGTCATCAGGCGAAACGCGAGGCACATCCTGGACTGGTCGCCAGTCAACCGCAAGGCCACATACAAAGACAGACAACATTCACTCACTCACTCATTTTCCCAATTTTTTCCAATTAACCCTCTGCATGGTTTTAGACTGTGGGAGGAAACCCATGCAGACCCAGGGAGAACATGCAAACTCCACACAGAAATCAAATGGAATCGAACCAGGGTCCTTCGTGCTGTGAGGCTGAAACGCCAACCCCTGCACCACCTTATTGCCCTAAATCAAAATGAAATAAAGTAAAATAAAACACACTTGAAATCAACTTCAATATTTAATACATTTTGGTTTAAACCTTGGGGAAGAAGATGTAAAAGGACATCATAACATGGGTCCACAGTCATTATTCCAACTGGATACCATTTTAATTCTTCCATGTTCAGTCTTGCTCTGCCCCAACGCAGTAGTGCTGGCCAAGATGCCAGCTGTGTTTCAGGACTAAAATGTGTTTTAAGAGCTGCTGCAGGATGGTAATGTGTTGTGCAACCTGCCAAACCATGAGCATCCTGAGGCAAATGGGAGAAGCAGTGGTTAAAAAGCAGGCTTTTTTGGGCCAGAGCCAGGGAGTAATCTACCACATAAAAGCGTGGCATAACTGAGGGCTATCATGTGGGATATGCCTCCCCAAAGACGCAATTTCTTTCCGAGAGCTTACATCATTTGTATTCAGTGGAATTTGGAACTGAGGATCAATTAACATTTAATATTTAAGAGCAATTTACATCGGGATGTTAAGAAAATTGGCAGACAATAGAGCCATTCATCTCCAATTTCAATGCCAAAAATTATGTAAGGGCACCGTGAAGTGTACTTATGGCAATATTCTGATTTGGATTCAAACTGGGATTTCACCCAGCATACACATGAAATTGAAAACAAAAAATGCTTTGAAAAAAAAATCACTGATTGATTCAAGTAATTAAAAAGACAGAATGTGTCAAAAGATCAGAAAAACACAAAATGATCCCACAATAGACAGTTGGATTTCAAAAGCCACCAAACATCAGGCCAGCTAGACTGAGATTCTTCGGTGAATTTTTCCGCATATCTGAATGCAAAGGGGCAGAAAGCCCACAACTTTTGTTAAGTATAACACATAACCACAGCAAGGCCGACAAATTAGTTAACAGGAAATAGAGACAGACCTCCGTGACAGGTCTGGGAAAGGCTTTCTCCTCAACTGCTCTGAAAAATACAAATTAATTCCCTGCTTAAAAAGCTTTTGATAGTTTGTTATGTCGAGTAAGTTTGCAGGTTAAACCGGACTTGTGTATAGAAGCGTTTGATGAATAATATCCATTAGGCAGGAATCTTTGAAACCTTAAAGAAAAGGCATACCAAAAACAGCAGCATCATTAGGAAAATGAGCAAAAACCTGAACATGGTGTGTTTCTGAGCAAGGATGAATGATGGCATCACACCTCCAGTCCATTATAAGCTCTATTTATATACAGGGACACAGAGGAGCAACATGAGTTAGAGCCTTCCCTCCAATTAGGTTATTACTGGTCTGGGAGCCTCTTCTACTCAAGGAACTTTCAGTAGAGAAATTATGCCTTTAATCAAGCAAGAAGGAAATCTGTCATGGAGCAGTTACTCCTTTCCACCGAAGTTATCTGCAGTCAAACAGTCAAGGGTGGGAACTTAATATAGACACGCTTTGAACTTACTCTCAAACCAGCCTTTTTGTTTTGGTATTTGCCATAATGGGTATGATGTGCATCTGGACTTAGATACCTGCAGCTAGACAGGTAAAAACTTTTCTCTTTCAGGACTATTTACTGCGCTGATGCTTGAGCTGCCCCAGATCAGGTTAGGCATAAAGTTAGGCTATGCGATGTGTGTGTGTGTGTGTACGTATGTGTACGTTTTTGTCTTAAAAAAAAAACAAACAAAAAAACTAACCCCAGCTTACTGTTCTGTATATTTCCTGTGCATCTTGTATTTGCAAGTGTTATTTGCAGTGCTTATGTCCTCTATTGTAAGTCGCTTTGGATAAAAGCGTCTGCCAAATGTAATGTAATGTAATGTAATCTTGTGTCGTATGCTTAGTAATAGAACATGAGGGTATTTTGGTTTGCTTCGGTGTGATACTTGTCCCAAGTGTCACAAGCGGCGAATTGCTGCCGGCACTGTGATTTCTTTTTCAAGTTGAGTCCCTGACAAGTACTTTCATACAGGAAAATCATACTCCTCAAATTTAGATTTATATTGTCCGGTCAGAAAGCCACGTTCTTGTAATGTATTTATTCGAATGAACATGTCAACACTTGAATGTCATTGATGGCTTTCTAACGTGTTCTTTTAAAGAATTCGAAAGAATTCTCTTGATTTTTTTTTTCCATAAAAAGTCTTTCCTTCTCTCTCTCAAACTAATGGTATCCATTATTATATCCACTTCTGCTAAAGTTAATACAGTAAAAGTCACTGCACTGTCATTTTATTCATTCAAAAGGGTTCTGTGTTATTACCAAATAACAGACTGCATAACGTTAGGTTATTGCAAAAATCACACTGGCTCCAGTAATTACTTCACTATTGAGGGGTTATTTTAAAGGTTTTCACCATTAGATGCTCAGCGTATTTACAGCAACCAAGAGATTTATGTGGGACTGAGTCAAAATAACTATAGTGCATTTTTATAGTAACAAACCAAATCAATACACCAAAGTGGCCACTGATGTCTTTTTAATAGTCTTTGGTGAACAATTCAGCTCTGTGGCACAACGGAGAAAGCTATATCAGTCTTTAGATGCACAGAAACCAGTTAATTAGTTTTTTTTTCCATGAATTATTGGGAAAAGATAGAATTTAAAGGACCCATCTTTTTGTCCATATCATTTCTTTGAAAAGTAAGTGTTAGATTTAAGGGAAACCCCTTTTTGCCAATTATAACTTAAGGACAGTGCGAGCACCAAAGACCCTTACCCAGCAACTGAATGACTGGTCAGTCTTGGAATTCCCTGCACTCTTCCTCATTGCAGGACACAGTTGCCTCACTTGGACTCAAGCAGGGAATAAAAGATTACCTTCTGTATTTTTTCATTAGACTTTTCTTTTGTTACTGAATACATAAATCCATTGTGGCAAGATGCAATATGTATCATGGCGCTCCACCTGCGGACGTCTCATAATGGCTGCCATGTCCCTCCAGTCAGGGATGATAAGTGAACCCCCCTTGAATGTTAATGATAGTGATCATTCTGAGCAAGCCTGCCTCTCCGTCTTCTCTCACAGCCCCAGTGTCACACACAGGGTGGCAAGTTCAAGGGACTCGAATGTAAACAAACAATTGTGAAAATATAAATATGTGCATACAGGTAGGCAAAGAATGAATGAGTGCCTTTTTGAATAATTGTAATCCGTGTGGATAAATCTCGTGAAGTTGCCGCATGTGAGGAGGCATTTTTAGAAATGTTTGAAATTTGCAAGATTTTAAACATCATATTGAATATCTGAATTTCACATGTAAGACATTCAACACCAATAATGTACTTCTTAAGTATAATGAGCAAATCTCAAGTCACGGTTTGTTGCTGATCTGTTTTCTGTTTTTGAGTTTTACAATTTCTCTTTTGGACACGTGTCATGATCTTAATAACGTGTTTGCTCGTTTCATTTTTTTTAATGAAGCTTTTTTTTGCGGTTCTCAAGTCAACGCTCAATTATATAATCGGACCTTTCTCCAGAGGACATGAACAATTCAACACGTTTGATTAATAACTGCCAGAAAAAAAAAAGCAGGCTTTGAGATGAGTTTGGATGTGTCGGGGATTTTAAAAAAAAAAGATTGATTAATTACAAAATACCATTTAAAGTCATGAAACAATACAATCACAGCTGGATTCTCGGCCCTATTTATATTGATAAATAATAACTATGAAACAATCATTCTGTTGTAATATTTTTTATTCAGTAGTAATACCCCGTGCTTCCATTATTTACAAGGCTGGTAAACACCGGGGAGCAGGTGGGTTCAAACAGATGTGGCTGTTTACATGACCACAATGGTCTGGGCTTCATATCTGGTCATTGCTCGTAAATTGCTCTGACAACATGCACACTTGCAGGAGCAGAGAAAGGCTTGACTTCGCTAATCAGAACTGACAACAGTGAATACACAATGACCCTCTTTCTATCAAACACTGCAAGTTAAATAGAAGATGAGCCTAAGTATCCCAATAATCTTGAACAGCAACCGCGCAAAGAGATAACCAGCTACCTGTTAGACATATAGAAATACTTGGACCACATGTGACCTCATATAATCACATTTGAACCCACCTGCAGCTCTAAACAACTTTCTTCCGCTCCTCTTTGGTTTTCAGCGTATGATTTTGAACAACGAGGCGTCCTCTCCGAGCAACACGACCAACTTCGAGTACCGAGCCGAAGAGAAAGCAAGCAGAGTTCATGCCAGCTCATCCCCCACTCAGCATCTCACCGCTTCCTCCTTGTCTGACTTTGCCAAAGTCCTTGGAACTTGCCAAATACGGTCAAGCCTGCTTAGCTTGCTGGACTGATTGTGCCAGAAAAGAAAATAAGACACAGATGTATACAAACTCTTGGTAGTGCCAGTGGAGAGACAGCTAATGGGTTCATCTCGACCCTCCCCTTGTAGCCGGGCACAGTTGGGGATAATTAGAGCTCCTCTACTCTCTGCTGACGGATTTTCTTTTTTGGACGTGACAACTATGGATTCGTCGCTCTGCCCATCTTTGGCTTCTTCACCCCCCCCCATCGCATCCCTGGTAGGATCAACAAAACGTCATGCAACAGCTATACAATTAGTGACGGCACTCGACTCAGCCTACCTTGGTTAGCAACTATGCTGGAAACTTGGAGTTTTCCAAACAGACACACAGCTAAGAGGCATCCCTCTGGAAAAAAAAAAAAAAAAAAGGAGCCTTTGCAGTCCTTTTCCTGTCAGACTGTCTGTGTCACAGAAATGGAAGAAACGCAGCAAAACCACAGACTGGGAGACTATAAGGAGTGTCCATAGCCAAAAAAATGATCTACCACTCAAAACCGTTCAAGCTCTGTAGACGTGACAATTCATGCAATGTTTTTCAACCTCCCAAAACTTCAAGCACACCACGAAAAAGAATTAGGCGTCCGACTCCAGATTGCTCCCTCGTTTAATTATTTATGTTTCTGAACTCCAGATGTTTGAACGAGCTCCAGAGTTCGACCTCTGCCCTCTCACTGGGAGACTCGTAATGAAATAATGCCGCATGAGCAATTCCCGATGTTGAGCACAGTACCGTCATATAGCCCTCGTGCTTCAAAAGGCTTGAAAGCCCTTTTTCCTCTGTTAGCCTGAGTGACAGCAGAGAGACATGTGTCTTCAGATGAGAGGAGGCGAGTCTCATTACGGCGTATTTGGTTGACACTGAGTGATTCAAGTGTTCCTGGACAATTCAGACACACTGATATAAAACACATTAAATGTCTTTCACAGCACTTTACCTGACACTGTTCATCTGTGCTCATCTGTTATCCCTGACGAGACGTCTTTTGTTGCTGCTTCGGGACCAGGATGAGGACAGCAGAGAACAACACGTGGGGCTGAAAATGAAACACAAAAACGAACAAAAATAAAACAATAAGTCACGGCGGTCGCGATGTGAAACATAAAATTGTTTTGAAGCTAAAATGTTTTGGCTCAAGAAAGATAGTACAGTATTTTTGCTCTACAATGCAAAAAAATCGGTGGAAATTGTAAAGAACTACAAGGCGAGTAACACTTGGCTGGAGAAAATCAAACATTCTGTAATATCAGTTGACACACACGTTTGTTTGACGAGGTAAACTGTCCCAAAAATTATATTTGATGTCGAACAGTAATCATACATGACACACCGTAATATTATTTTGACATCTCGCGACAACAAAAACGAATAGTAACACAGGGAGGCATGTATACGATGTACAGTTGCTCATGAAGTGACAGGCATAGAGATGTGATGACACAAGTGAACTGAACAACCTGAAAGACAATCACTGTGACAGCCGGGATTTGAGGCTCTGTCACAATGAAGATGAAGCTCCACCTTCTACACACATATGCAGCAATACTTCATCAATTAATATGTAGCTCAGTGGAACAAAGATAAAACGGCGAGTTGGTGAAAGAGGTATTTCCGTTTGACAATTTTTCACCGTCGAATGCATCCACATGCAAAGCTCTACTTAGTGAGAGAAAAACCCCGGTTCATATCTTTGAATTAGCCACTCAGATTTCTGGTAAAGTTTTGTCACTTTGTCAGACCGTCAGTTTTATCAAAACCTCCTAACCAAAGTCAGCATCTAGAACCAATACATGTGAGACTGCAGTCAGAAGTTGTTAGGGTGCAGTTCCCCCTCCTTGACACCGAGACATTGATCCCCATTCTTGCTGTAAAGATTTTGAGGCGAGAGTGAAGCAAAGATAGAGATATAGTGGAGATAGGGCAGGTGAGTGGAGAGGATGCCAAGCCCAGTGGTCAGCTGGTAACGGAGAGAGGGCGGCTGTCACATCCTGCTGACTTAGCCAAGACAGATGAGACAATCAGCTCCTCAAGCCTATCCATTGTTTGAGGGTTTCCTGCAACATCTCAACCCCGTTCCAATTTACCCTCTCCGGTGATGTGGAGGTGAGGCTGCAGTTTGCAACTAATTCTTGAAATGTTTAAATAGTAAAACATATGTTCTCAATGCTGCCAATGTTAAGATT
The DNA here is from genome assembly GCF_037954325.1 of Fistularia commersonii. Lineage (NCBI taxonomy): Eukaryota > Metazoa > Chordata > Actinopteri > Syngnathiformes > Fistulariidae > Fistularia > Fistularia commersonii. The sequence goes on from NC_141309.1 coordinate 12,545,686, forward strand.
CCACGTCCAAAGGAAATCAAAGACCAATCAATGAATATGTTTGTTTGCAATGTTGTAGAAAACATTTGACAGTGTATCGAATTGTTTCTTTTTAATGATTCCGTTTCTCGGCGCAGTAGATATAGCGTAAATCTTAAAACTCACAATAGCCGACTGAAGGTTGCTACTATGCTTCCTGAACCAATGCAAGTGACGCCTATGGCTGTTATCACCTCATATTTCTCTCTCTTATGTTTATGTGACAGTCATGTCATTCAACCAAGGTGAAAAAAATACATTAGTTAATTAGATCATGTCTATATAAAGATCAAAATAGAAATCTAGTAGGGAGAACGAGAGTAGTGGGTGGTATAAACCTGTAAAAAGAAATACACATTTTATGTTATAAAGTCATTAAGTTAATAGAAGTGGTAGATTAGGCAGACAAAAAAGTTTGTTGAGCATTTCCCACAATTACAAAACAAAGGAAATTTACTGTCCTCTCATGGCAAAATCTTCCACTTTTTTAAACTTTTTTTTTTTTTGGAGGTGGCATGGTTATATCGCCATTAGTTAAAAGTGAGACAGAGAAACAGGACGGGAAATTGAAAATCAGAGAACACACTGAAATACTGACCCTTATATTTATCTAATTTCCAATTTTGATAATAATTTTGATAATAACCGGAACCACCACTGACCATAACAATGTCTTTGTAACATCAGTTAAAGCTGCAGTGGTAGTTACAGTAGATGCACGTGCTGTGGATTTCATTAAGGCACGACATATCTAAAACTTAATAATAGATTAAATATGCAAGGCTCAAAGTGAAGCTATTATGGTCCTCCATGCTGAAGTAGAGCAAAAGAAGAGGTTGAAAGATCCTCTTGAAGATAAAAAGGGACATACACACATGCGCGCACACACAAACGCACATACATATAGATAGTCAGAAACACAGGCAGACAGGAACACGTATGAACTTCACATACACACACACACACACACACACACACACACACACACACACACACACACACACACACACACACAAGGGTAGACAGACAAATGATATGCAGAGTGAAACGTCAGTGACAACATATACTGTAAACCTACAGCAAGATCACAGCATTAGGTTTAAGGGGGCTTATGGGAAATGTGGTCTTAATTTTAATAAACATTAACATCAATGAAGTCAGTGTGAGACAGAGACAACCAATCATGCGGAACATTATCTCATTTATTTGTGGTAATTATGCTTAATTATACGAGATGTGACAGTTAATCTCGCAATGGCACAATGATGTTTTGAAAAGCGCAAAGTATTACACCTTTGAAAGGTGTTTCGGATAGATTCAGTGGTGCTGATAACTATTAATTAAAAGTTAATATAATCATCTGGTGCTGAAAAAAAATGTCTGTGTTTGGGTATGTGTAAAAATGTCCAAAAGACCACACACGACCATGGGCCAGCTTCCAGCCTCTTTCCTAATTGCATTGATTTTTACACAGTAAATCTAGCTGTGTTACAATCTGCACTCACCAGGCATGATGTAGCGCTCCAAAACCAGCCTGCCTTGTCTGCTCCTGAAATTTGCTTGCTTAAAATTTGAACTCTAATGGAGTGATTAATGATTAAATTAATTAATTGTTAAATGTATGCTAATTGCTTAATTGGTACTCTGATCTATATAAGATCATTCATAAATTAAATGAGTTGATTTACAAAGTTTATTGATTAAATGTGACATTGAGTTATATGGCTGACTACCTGATTTGCAATTTTCCCAATTAAATTCACAAAGCTCTTTAAAGTGCAGTTTTGGAAAGTGTGCCCTATCCAAGTGATCTATACTAGACCTGACACTGATGTACTTATTTATGAAACTAGACACCTGATAATGATATATTAATATTAATGTCAACTGTAAATTTTCATATTACTCCATTGAAACCAATCCAAGAAAATCTGTCATAGTAAATCTATCAGTTTTTCAAATTCATTTTTAAACAAATGTCCCCAGTAGGCTAAAATAAAACTTTCTGAGACGTACCAAGTCTTTTGTTTCTGATTGTTACAGGTGAATTACCCAATAAAAAAATTAAATTAAGTTAAATTTCTGTGACAAAAACCTTGAACAAAACTAAACTAAAGACTTATTTTTTCCGGATATAAAGTCCAACATATATATAGTATAATTCAAAAACGCTTCACATTTGCTAAGATGAGCTTTGCGTTTGTCCTTCTCAAATTGTAAGAAATATAGAAATAATCCACTGACCTCAGGGTCCAGATAATTTCTTTATTCATTATCTATAGGGCTGATTGTGCACATAGGGCGGTGGGGGTGCAGGAAACAGCCCAGCTGACAATGGGTGCAAGGTAGACTATAACCAAATCAATGATGGAGCATCTGATGAAGGCATATAACCACTTACTGGAATCATTCACAGAAAATCATGGGGAGAATATGCAAACTTCACACAAAAAAAGTTGCTATTGAACCAGGAAAATTTTGCTTTTAGTGAGAGTTTTAACCACTGAGTTGCCCTTTGTAGATAATAGAAAAGCATCTTACTTTTTTTCATCTTACATAATAAGATAATCATTTTCATATCATATTTTTTAATTCCATACACTGTAAGGGTTGACACATTGTGCTCTCTTGGTTGGATGAAGAAACACCTGAGATAATAACTCACTGTCATTAATTACCACTACAAACCCAGCAGGCTTGAAGTAATAGTGAATTTTTTTCCTAAAGGTAAGAGGATTTTCTAACCTGCGATGACAGTCACTCCTCTTTGCTCAAACCTCAATATTGTTTGCTACATTTCATATACTTAAAATTTTTATCATAAACAGAGCAATGTGTTGTAGTTGACCAAGAAAAGAAAACAATCTGAGGTGGTCTTTCCTGCAAAGGTTCGTTCTGCAAAACATTATTCATAATCCTGAAATGCAACAGCAGATTGGTGAGTTGCAAACATCATAGAGACCCATTTTGGCCTCATTGCACTCTAGCATTTGCATTTCTGTTACATTAACCAGTTACAAAAGAGAAATTATCTTAAAACTTTCAAAGTCTGACTTATATATTAATGTCAGAAGAAATGGGAATAAAATGGCATATTTGTTTTTGGAACCACATCTCGATTAAAAGAGCATTCACAGTTACACTCTACAGGGTTAGAAATAATGCAATGTACTACAAGGTATTGACACAAGCATAAAAGGCAGTTATCTTGAAATAACATTCATTGCTTGAATGAGAAAATGCCATATCACTATTAATAATACCCTGTCATTGATTAAACAGCATTCTGGTAATGTGACATTTAATCACCTTTGCTGAAGTTCAAACGGATCAGAATTTGTGATTGTAGTCTGTGGGGGGAATGAGACCAAACTTGCGATGTACTACACAGAACCCCCATCCTCCTCCACACACACGTGTCCTGGCAGCCTTATGAACCGTAGCTTTCAATTTGACACACATACACACATACATGCACACACACAAATAAAACACGAGCGCAATATGTTTTGCAAAATATCTAAGTCACCAGAGAAGGGGGAATCCCTCTGTGATAGCCTCTGGTGGGCTTAAGTGAATTAGATTTGTTGCCAATGGCTGTCTTTCCTGCCCTCAAGGTGGTTGAGCAAAGTAAGTGCACCATGTACTGCATTAACTAGAAATATTTTTATTTATTATTTATTTTTATCATTGTATTCTAGTTTTGCTTTTTTTTATTAAACATCAATTCAATTTCGATTTTACCATGTGAACTCAGAGAGACAAAAAGTCTGTGAAAACAACTTTCGCTATTTAAAGAGAGATGATTAGAAATTAAAAAAATTAAACAAATTGTATTAAAAATTTAGTCATTCATTTAACTGATGTAGCCATGCCACGTGTGTTGCTGTATCTGTTTGATATTTTATTTTAGAGATCAAGTTTGTGGAAATGTGTGATTCTTCTTGTCCTACCTGGTGTGATGTGAGCACCATGATGTGGTTTGTTCATACAGTGATTACTTTATTACTTATTTTACTTTCATTAAGAAAAAAAAAAAACACAGCTTAAACTTTAACAGAAAACTGAATTAAGTACACATTTGTTGACAGCTCTGAAATGAAGTAAATACTGTAGAATAAAGTTAGAATTACAATCGGCTGGTGTGACAAACAAATTTCCCCTATGGGAATCAATAAAGTACTATCTTATCTTATCTTGTCTTATCTTATCTTATCTTATCTTATCTTATCTTATCTTATCTTATCTTATCTTATCTTATCTTATCTTATCTTATCTTATCTTATCTTATCTTATCTTATCTTATCTTGAATACATTGTGTCTATTCCTGTAACCCTCTGTATTCCAGAAAGCCAGAGTACTGGAAGAAAACACAAAGATCATTAACAAAAACATATGTGTAGAAAGGAAAAGAGACCTTGAAAAAGAAAAAAAAAAAAAAAAAGGCTGTCTTTGACTGAATTTCGATAACTGGCTGTGGTCTAAAGCCCAAACTTCTAAAGCACACATTAACTCTGTCTGGACAAACTTGCACAGATGAAACCCAACAATTTAATCTAGGTTTTTGCTGAATTATAACTGCCAAGAATCTTTCATTCAGACACATTTATCTTCTTCTTTGTCTTGTCTCCCACCTTCTGTTTATTCTGGCATTCATCAGCGCCATTACTGCCGAGCCCGTCAGATCTCTTTAAGGGAAATGAAAAACAGCAGTCATTTTAAGGTGCAGGCTAAAGGTTAGTTCATGTAGAAGGAGCTGGCACGTCATTTATTGCTTGCGTCTCCCCTATCCGGGTATATTCTGTATTCCATTATGCATACCGGTGCAAAATTATAACTGGGAGTTCGTAAAATGGCTCTCGAATTCAGTGTGTGACTTTTTGAAAAAGGTTACAATTTAAAAAGGTAGAAACATTGAAAAACACCTTTCTTGCATTTGGATTTTTTTCTTGAATATTTAATCATTAAATATGAACATAGGGCCAGTTTTTTTTTTGTTTGTTTGTTTTTAATATCAAAATAAACTGATTAAAAATAGCCAAAAAGGAGAATTCAACTGAACATCATCATTTACTTTGGACTGGAAAATTAATTATCCTTCACTTTTGCATCATGAATTTTCTGTATAAAATCAGAGAAGTAAGCTTAATTTAATCCTAACGCTGATACAAAAAAAGAAAACATAAATTAAAGATACAAGTATTCTCTCTCTTCGGGACAGAGATGCACTTTGCCAATACTGGTGTTTTTGGACCTGAGGTCACATGGGGAGCTAGTGGTGAAATTTTTTTTTTTTTAGGTTTTTGTAGTTCCTTGGAGGTGATGAATGGCAATGGATAAAGTGCCACTAGCGATGTCTCTAGAAGTAGCTTATTCTGTGCTGCCAAGCATGATTTATGACAAGAAAAGGTTGGGAGGGGGAATCTGACTTCACCATTTGCCCTCCTGCACTTTCCATATCATCCAAGAAGAGTTTCGGGGTATTGGATTGACACAGCAACTGCACACATCTGGTTTGGAGATATAGCCAGGGCTTTTTCTAGCCAACAACCCATTTGAAAGAAACAGGTGGAAATGAGAAAATGAAAATATGATGTGGCAAAAGAAGGAATACTTTTCACGGAAGGGGACATTTGTTCGTTTTTTACATGTACTGTTGTCAAGTTTCAGGAATGTGTTGTCATTGTCTCTTTAACTGTGGGGCGGGGGGGCAGTAGTGGGCTTGTGGGATTTTTCCAAGTATATATAGAATACTCGAATACATCTATGTATAATCGGATACATTCGGTTGGAGGAACTGTGCTGCAGACCTGAATCTTGAGTAGAAGATTTATGAGTGTTTTGAACAATATGTGTGAAATTGTATACTTGCCCATTGTTCTCTGTGAACTTGTAGAATTAGCACTATAAATGTTTTACACTTTTATCAGCAAGATCTTCTGGGAGCAAAACATCATTCCCCCATGTGTTTGCAGTGTGTGTTTGTGTGTGTGTGTGTGTGTGTGTGTGTGTGTGTGTGTGTGTGTGTGTGTGCGTGTGTGTGTGTGTGTTAAACTGAAAGACACATTACCCAACAATTGTTCTTTCTCAAAATTATTTGGGGTATTTTGTAGCTATATTTATACTCATCGATTTCCCTTTTTTAAAATAATTTTGATAAATCCATGACATTATTTTGCAAGTTTGATTTTATGTGTAGATATTAAACCCAGAAATGAAATTATGTAATGTTACAGCTGACCAAGTTTGAGTACAAACTCACCATTCTTTGGGGATAAATTCAAAATGCTTATATTTTTGGTAAATTAAACAAAATAAAGTTTGAAATTAAATTGACTTTACTGTGAAGCAAATATTAATTGTGATTAATACTATTGCATTATCTGAATACAACATTTATGAAAAATTGTTGAGTATTTCCATTGAGCTCTCATAAAATAATACAATGATATTTTGGTAAGTGAAGACATCATGAGTTGTTTTTCCATTATTTTTTGTTGCATAGTTCTTTAAAAGAAGAGTAAAAATGATAATACTTTTTACATGGTAGAAGTGAACTAGGTGCCCAAAGGTACAATGTTGGTCTCAGCAGTGCAGATGTAAATATATTTATATTCTGAAATTTGCATTGCATAAACATAAAGAAGATATGAGTCAATATTTTATTTTATTTTATTTTATTTTATTTTATTTTATTTTATTTTATTTTATTTTATTTTATTTTATTTTATGAGCATGCCTTTGGATAAATTTCAAATTTGTTCTCATGGCAGGCTATGAGCAAAACTTGAAACGGGGGTAATAGAGCAGATGAAAAAAATAGAGGTCATAAGATATTCCTCATTTCGCTGAGTGCTACAGAACTGGAACCACTTGGGATTTTGGTATATAGGACACCCACTGCTAAAACACTGGCATGCAGTCCCATGATTATGACTTGATCTTTCCTCCACTGAAAGCTCCTGCTGACGGAAATCAAGTACCCTGAGGCTTACAGCACGCAGCCCAAGGCCTAAGAGGTAATAGCATGAAATATAGATACGGAGGTGACAGATGTTTACAGTGCGTCATGAGATGGCATTGAGACACAACACAGCAGCTCCCTCCATTGGAGAGGAACCTGATGAGTAGTATAGTGAGGAGATGGAGTGATATAGGAGGTGTTCCAGCAGTTTTTGCAGGCACATCATTAGGGCTCCTCTTTAACTCAACCCCCAGTGACAATCTATTGCTCTCTTCCCCTGTCAGCGAATCATTATGGTCTGATCATTAGTGACATCGCCACATGCCTATCACTCAGGCTGGTGCCATATTGGCAGATGAACAGCCCCGGCCCCTGACTCACTAATCTAGAGACTTCAGACAGGGAAGATGAAGGAATGTCTGCAGCACATCAAAAAGACAGGATGTACTCATTTCTGCAAGATCAGTGTTACACTTTCCTCGGGATGTTCTAACACTTGCAGTGATTCCAAAAGGAGTCTCCTTTAAGCCATCAGTACTCAAAGGTATTTATTTTGAGCGCCAAACTAAATGTACATACCTCTGTTTAAACCGAGTTTGTATTTTCTAACCAACTGATCATCAAAAGTGGACTCTTTTTATATTTTTTATACAAATACAACACAGAGAAAAAAATTACCACAAGCTATTTTTGCTTATTTCCTAAATGAAGAAACATAACACTGAATGTTGTCTGTCACAATAGGTTTTGAAATACTGTTGGATTAGAAACAATGACATGGGATTTCTCTATCTGGCTCATCATACATGGAAGCCATTATATATATTTATTTGTTGAATTATCCATCCATTTATTTAATAGATTATTTACTTTTGTTTTTGTGTTTGCAAGGGTTTGATTGTAACAGTTCTTTGCCAATTTACAAAATTTTGTGCCACCATGATAATCACGTTTTTTCCTCCTTAAAAAATTGGATATAAATGTTTCCAAAAACAGGAAAGAGATGAATGTCTTTTGGATGGAAAAAGAAACAAGGTCAGATAGAGATTCTAGGCCAGACTTTTTGGTCAAGTTGTTATCAAAAAACTCAAATGGACTCCGCTACCTTAAGAGGCCTTTGTAGCCATGTCAATAAAAATAGAATTACCTTATTCATGCAACAGACTCAGCTATAGGCGTATGCGTGCTGTGTATCGGGCATTTTATTTTCCATATCTGTGCAAATATTGTAATATGCCTCACAATATTGAGAGAAGGGCTGTTGGCCATCACAATGATTTTTTTTTAATAAAAAACCTTTAGTCCTATTTTGCTGTTTAATTTCTTAAAGCAGATATGGCTTTCCAGGGAGATCCTGTCAATGATTGAGGTTTTTTTTTTTTCATCTTTTCGACCAAGATACATGCCCTCCAGTTATTTGTTGATGTTCCAGACTGTTTGGTCCCATATTAGGCCAAAAACATACCTTCTCAAAGAGTCTTTTAGTTCATTTCTTTCCACACACAGCAGATACAGATGAGGGATGGAACTCATAAATATTTAAAAAAAGTAAAAGTTGATGTGATTGCAAATCTTGCTGGCACAAGAGTTGGTCAAACGTTATAAATTCATGTCATGCGCTCAAACATTGTTTGAACACTTTCTTATATAATTTATGTTTACAATTCCGAGGATACGGAATATTTTAGTATGCAATTTAGGTAAATGCGCGTAAGCTGTACATGATCCGCCAGACATAACTATATTTTAAGTTGATGGACTGGTACAGTCATAATGGGGGCTCAGGTTTAAACATATTACAGCTTTAGTAAATGCAAAATATGTACTTTCTCTATATGTGTGACAGTGACAGACAGTGAAGAATGATGGGAAAGCTCGAGAAGGGTATGTAATTGAAAAGTGCATGTTAAAGGGGTTACATTTTTTTTTACCTTTTATTCAAGTAGTACATGTGTTCAGAATATGAGTTATGAGATAGTAGCGTAGCGATCTTCAGTACAGTATAGATAATGAATAATAATTGCCCCAAGATACGATACTTTAAAACTGATAATGTCATCAAATCAGGTCAAAAGATTTCCAGTTAAATTAAAGGTTATTTTTACAAATACAACACACACAAAGATTGTGTAAAGTAAGAATGTGTTACGACAAAGTTTGTTGTAACTAAAGAAGATAAGGTCTTGAGAGAACCCTGATTTAAGCAAATGAATAACATTTGAGTTTCACCTGAATCCAACCATCCCCCAACATTTCAGCGATCCCGGAGCACATATGGATTTCAAGCACAATGAACATTGTGCAACACAATGAATTAATTTACAGTTTACAAAATTGCAGAGCTTTGTCTCTGTATCTTGTGAAATCAAGAACTGTTTACCTAAATTAGGTAATGTATATGTATATGTGTATGTGTATGTATATGTATATGTATATGTATATGTATATATATGCATATATAAGATAAATGTATTTATTTATTTTTTCTACTGCGCCTTTAATTGACAATTTCACGCTTAACACTGACTTTAATTGAAAGTTACGTGCCTACATAACCTACACATGCGGTATGGCCTGGTATACCAGAAGCCATGACATAAAGTAATTATTTTTAACATAATATGCATGTTATGATGGATTTCATGTTTCATGTGGTGGGACTCTAGAGGGGGAGATGGGCTGTTTTGAGATGACGATGCAACAAGAACAGAAAAGCATGGCCTCTGCTCTGTGACCTGTGAATAATTGATAAATCAATTGTCTTGACTAGAACACCAAATAATGAAGCAAAGCAATTCTTATCAATTACATTTTCATCTTAATTGTTGACTTCACTTAGCACAAAGCAGCATAGCGAAACACCATGCCATTTTTCAATTAAAAGGTCCAGATGTTTTTTGAGGCTTCAGTACACACAAGCAGTTGTGAAAAATGCTTTATCTGCATTGTAATAATCACAAGGACATCAGCTCCGGGCCCGCATTTATATACTCATGTATAATTCCGAGCCTTTTTTTCTAATGCACTGCTTAATTATACTGAGCGCAGACAACGTCTGACCCCAACAACCCCAAATTTATTAATGCTCTATATTGAAGAAGCCTCCATCAAATCTAGTGCCCCTCATCCCTCCTCTCACACTATAAAACAGATATGATACCCGTTGTATAGAGCACATATCAAGTTCTCAGATTTTATCATATATGAACAAAGTTAATGAGTCCCAAGAAGACAAACAACCCAAATTTTACAAATCGGCCCAATTTCTTGTCCTGTGCCCTGAATGTCTTTCATACACCCTCGTAATGTATTGCATAAGATTATGTACAACAAGATGTACTTTATTGATCCCAGATCCCAGAAATGTTCGGGCAGCAGCAACGCAACCTACAAAGAACAGACAGTGACAAGTTAAGAATAGAAATAAAATGAAAATGCAATAAATTAGAATAAAAATGAAATCTGACAGTTTCAAAAGTATAAAGTATTATCTAAAATTTCTATACATATTTACCTCATATAAATAAGCGCAAAGAATGCATATAAATAACATCAAATGATAATCGTGTAATATACTAAGCTTTTTGAATTCCACTGTTCTGAGATGTAAATGTGTGTCTTGTCCGAGGTTTACAAATGGCTGTTTTCCAAATATAACCGTCAAATTGTTTGGTGAGGAACAGTGTAAAGGATTTTACAGATCAATCTATAAACAGTATCTAATATCTATTGAGTACTTGTGAATTTTTTTTTTTTATTTCCAAGATTTGGAAGTTGAACTATGGCAATTGAGAATTGCTAAAAAGTAATAAACAGCTGGATAAAAGTCAACAAAAGAGCAGATGACCAATGGAAAGAAAAATGGAAAAGAAAAATATGAACAAGCCAAACGCTCTATGTTTTTAGTGAGAGAGACATTTTAAGTACGCAGTGCATACAAATCCCACTTTTTATAGTGACACAATCTGACATCTCCTGTTTCATGGGGTTACAGATCCCCTTACAGTAACTGGAGAATGGATCCCCCAGTACATCTAACATCTTACCCTGGCGGGGGGACAGCCAAGCATGAAAAAAATATTCTTATTGATATGGGAGCTCTGTGAGGGTCAGAATATAGCACAACAGGAGAAGAATGTGGCTCGCTTTGAGAGTGACTCCAATACAGCCTCCTTTGCAGAAGGCAATCAAATCTGGCAGTCATGTGTAAAGATACTTATCTGCCTGGAGAGGATTTCAACACTGTATTTCTGGGAGGAATGGAAATCAATGCTGACAGCAGCTTGTCAGAGTTATATATTCAGAACATCTGATCTCAATAGAAACCTCCCTTGAAAAAGAGAGTAATGAAGAGATATTTCATCGCAAAAGGTCAATCCCACTTTGTATATAAAGTCGAAACACAAAGTTGGCACCCCTGATTTGCCCAGACTGTCTGTACTCAACACCCTGGTGAGAGGAGACAATTAAGAAAAATATACAAATAGTACGAGCGTGCCTTTAAACACCTCGACATTGTTAGAAATCTATACATTATACTACCGTATAAAGGCGCTGTGGCTAGTATTAAAGTTCATAAACATCTTTCGACTTCCACTAAAAGGAGCAATATGTTGCTTGCGACGGTGTCATGTTCAAACGTCATCTCATTCTGTGTCAAATCTGGTGACTCCTGGGGACTCATGAAATACGACAATACTCCAGTAAAGAGATGTTTTGGCGCGGACAAAGGCACTGTGAGGTGGTATTTCTGCAAATGTGGAGTTATAGCCCAACCAGTGAATCAAGTTCACAATTCCAGCATGAGGTGTTAATCAGATTTTCCCACTAGAGCTGTAGTTCATTGTCATTGCTAATGGAGCTTCCACTGCAGGTTGTTGCTCTTCACTAAATTAGTGAGAAGTCTTATCCCAAAAACACTGACTAATACTGCACTTAATCTTACAAACTCTCAACTCCCATGAAAAATCTCATCTGGAATGACACTGATGCATCGGAGCATCTCCCCGGATTATATTCATCATGTTGCTGACAAAATTAATCTTGATCGACTCCAACCAAATTACACCTGACTTCACACCCATTGCTCACCACAATCTCTGAATAAATATTTATCAATGATATGTGTAATTTCTTCTGCACGCAGTCAAGGTGTTTAGCTCTGTTGATAAGGAAAATAAAGATAAATTTAGACTTCCAAACAACCTACTGAGCATTTCTCCTATTTTGAACTCGGGCAAAGTAGATATTCCAAGGTGAAAACAAACAAAAAAATAGAGGGATGCCCTTCAAAATGCTAAACACTGAAGGCTTTTTCTTACTTGAGGTTGAAACATTTTAAAACGCAAGCCAATAGCCAATAAATTACTCCTGGATAAGCAGTAACATCTCTTCCAGTATTTATTCCAAGGAGTATATTGGCAAGTACTAAATCTAAAAAACTTTTAAACAGAAGCAATTTAAAAATCTCCCCCTGTATTAATATATGAAATGCCAACAGCGTCCAGCCAAATCCAGCAAAAGCTGCCACCCAAGGTTACGCTGCGCAGCAACGGTTATTTCAGTTTTATTTTCGCGTATACGCTACAATTTATTATTAATATAGGTATAGGAAACCATCTATGTTACTTCGCAAGCTATGCAAATGTGTTTCTTTTTTAATGGGAGAATGTGGTGAAAAATAGCCGTCTTTAGCCCGTACAAGCAAAAACAGACATGCACAGCTACAGTTATTCATCTTCCAAATGAAGTCATTTTTCATGAGTAATTAAAACATGTTGAGATGAGGAAGAACATGGAAGAATGAGAGCATTTGTTTGAGAATTGCACAGTCATTCATTTGGACATGCATGTTTGGCCTCTGTTTTAAGAAGGGAGAGTGATGTACGAACGCAGTGCAAGTTGTTGTCACTAATACTGAGAGGGAATCATTTGTATTTATATAACGCTGGCAAACCAAGTAGACTGACAGCCTGTAAAAATATCGGGAGGTTTGCCAAAATTTTCATGCGCCATGTTTTTAAAATAGATCATTATGTAACTTTGTCTATTATGAACAGAGCAAAGAGAATATAATTCACGTGGTGGGTGTTAAGCCTGTGTTTTCATGATTAATTGAATATAAAGACAGCATTACACAAATCATCCTTTTAATTAGTCAGAGAGTGACGATGCCACCGCTGTCTGAAAACACGCAGATTGGGTGGGGACGCCAGTCGTGGCTCCAGCATGGCCCGGGGGCCATTTACAGGGATTCCGAGAGGTGGGGGTGGCAGGGTGGCATCCACGCTGGGACGGCAGGAACAGCCCCGGGCAGCGCGGGCTGCACACTCAGGTGCCTCTCCAGCTGCTTGCCAGAGATTGATTTCATTATTTTCCCCCCGCGTTTCTTTCATTCTTTGTCCTCTTCGTATCGTCGCCTTTCGGATTTTCCTTCAGTCTCGATCCTGTGATGATAGACCATCCACATGGTCAACTGTTGTGTTATCAAAAAGAAAAAGAAAAAAAGCTTTTGCGATTCCCACAGAACTTCGACAAAGAAATTGTATTTATTTACTTTTAAATTGTTTCTCACTCATATTGTTGGTTATGTGTGAAAACCTATTGAGGCAAAATCATTATAGCTTGTTCACATGAGATAATTGTTTCCTGTTTGAACAAGATAATAGCACGTTACCAGAAAGATAAAAGTTGTCCGTAACTCCTTAGAATCCAAGCAAAACTGAAGAGTCCATTAATATTTTAATGCGGAAGCAGTGACGCAAAATTGCAAATTGAAAAACGTCAGATAAGTTTCACTGACCAAGCCAGATTTTGACACTCATATCACTTAATCTAGTTCCTTTCATTTGGTTCATTTTCACACATAATGAGACAGATTCATTTTATAATTACAGATGTACTGCATTTTTACAGTCCATAAGTGGTGAAGGAGATTTTTGCACCGCTTGCTGAGTTTGAGGTCATAGGACTTGTGTTATCTATTCTCAGTGATTTAAATGACTAAAGTTCCTTTTTTCTTATCTGATCCTTTAAAGGGCAATGAAAAGGCCCATTTTTTCATTGAAACCCATCCTCAATCACTGTTACTGTTAACTCTATGTACACATAAGAGGGCTGATAAAGAATCATTAGTCTTGTTAATGGAATCACAGGTCCAATCCCTCCATCCTTTTCTATTGAAAAGCACTCTTTATTTCAAAGTTGTTCTGCTTTATTAAAGCTCATTACCATTTCTCTTTTAATAAGCACTCTTTAAAGTCATTACCTGCAGTGGAGTTAAAGGCTCAGCTATTAAAAGGTTACTTTCATGTGAATAATGGCCTCCCGATATACTCAAGTTAATTACTATTGGATACTGGTTCTAGTTTAATCTAATGCTTAAACCTTAATGAAAGATATGTCACAGTACAATGGAATGACAAAAACGGTTCCTGGTCACCAGAACTCTTGGTGGTATCTGTCCTCTCACCGGCGACAATCATTCGTCTCAAGCTCTAAAGATTCAGTCACTTTTCGGGACATCGCCGACACACGGCCTACAATGTTTTCTGAATAAAGCTCCACCGCGGTAATGTGGTAATAGCTTTTTGGAAGCACTGAGAGCATTTTGGTCCATATAAAAACACATAAATCAAAGAACACATTCTACGACACAATAGACGTATTTTGTCCACGGGCAAATATGAAATATGTTGCACTTAAATAACAAAGTGAATTTGTAATTCCCATTCCAACTGTTTAACTGGTTAAAGCTTTGACACATTTGCCTGGTCAACGAGACAACACATATGTAAGATTATATAGAGATGGTTATGGGTAAATTTATATGACTGATTTCCAGTCCAAATCAACTAAATTATTTAAACTTGAAAAAAAACTGATTTATGTATATATGCGTGTGTGCTGCAAGGTGGCGCATTGGTTTGCGCCTCTGCCTCACATCACAAAGCATCCTGTTTTGATTCCGACAGCGGACCTTTCTGCGTCTGCATGGGTTTCCTCTGCGATCTCCTCCCACATTCAAAAAACATGCAGAAGGTTAATTGGAAAAAAATGGGAAAATTGCCCCAGTGTGTGAATAAGATTGTGAATGGTTGTTCATCTCTATATCCCAGCCTCTCGCCCAACTGCAGCTAGGTTAGGCTGCAGGATATGTGTTAGATAATGGAGTGTTGTATATTTATATATATATATGTGTGTGTATATATGTATTACACATGTGATTGCAAACCAGTTTCAAGGGGTAAAAATGATAGATCTGATGCAGGCAACAGTGCATTTTTCCTCATCACTCTTGCCAACTTCTCCAATTCCCCAGACCACAAGCATGTAATCAATATGATGGTGGTCAACAGACTAAAAGGTTAACATTCTTTAACAGTCCCACTGATGCCCATCAACAAGCCTGACTGCATCTATTTTCAAGCTCAGGGCAGTACAAGAGCACTCTGTTGGTGGGGAAAAAGCGGTGACGTAGCTACAAAATGTGACCGGTAGCAGGGAAATGTTCCAAAATGGCTCTTTTTGGGGACACGGTTGCATTTGAGAAGAAAGCCGAGTGGCACGGATCCTCCGAGGATGCCTATGTAGCGCAGATCCCATTCAAATCAAGCTGTGTTGCTCTCAGAACAAGCATAATCAGTGCCCTGCAACATGCTTCTTCTGAATTCTGGCTTATGTTTTTGTTGTCGATGTCCTGAGGATAAAAGCCAGCCTTGTTGTTTTAAACTGTTTATTTCATATGTAAACCATAATTGCGGGAGAGTTCTAAAGAGAGCCAGAGGTAAAAGCTCTCAAGAACATTTAACCTTGAGATTTCACTGAACTTACTGAAGGCATTCCACACAGACGTGTACGCGATAAGTTCGGGGGAGAGTGGAAATGAAATATTAAAAATATAGTTGGAACACAACACTCCAGGAGCAGCTTTAAATCAGCGCTGTGTGATATGAAAACACATAAATATCATCACTTTAGCAAATGCCTTTTTAACAACGATGTATATCGAGTTCCTATCCTGGGAATGGAACGCAACGTCTGAGATGCACAACACACGGACGTCGGGAAAATCCACATAATTAGTGTCGAAAATATCAAACAATATCACAAGTCATTGTGATTTTCTTCCTGCCATCAAATACCCCAAACTCTCCACCACCCATAGCTTCTGATCCACCTCCGCAGTAATTATCAAAGTTTAGTTAGCTGCTCTTGCTGACATATAACATTTTCTAAAACCAGCTTTTTCAGCTAATTCCCATATCGTCACGGGACAAATAATTACAGCCGGGATGATATCATCGGTTAACAAATTACACATACCTCTAATTGCTTTTAATGTTTGAAGATAAAGAAAAGAACAAATCACACTTGAGCTTCATTTCTATTTTTCCTGCGATGAAATATGTCGTATCCACGCACAGAATTTATGTGCGCCAAATGCACCACATTAGCATTTTCCTGTGATATGTTTCCCTGTCTCTTAAGGTCATGTGGCTTTAACGGGAGGCTTAAGTAAGACTCATGTTCATGTGTATGACCCATTTCATAAATCCTATTGCCTTTTCAGTGAGATAGAGGATGCTAAATGTCACCAACCAGTGGGTCATCCAGTCTTTTTTTCCTCAGGAATCCGCATTATAAAACAGTTGTAGGAAATGAGCACTGTCGGAGGACTAGAATAACACGCATGTCCCATCGCGTCAACAACAAACAGCGCATTCATGAATGGGATGGTTGAGATGTGGTGGACAGATGTTGCAACAGTCACCGGTCTCCACGGTTGACAGATTATTCGCAGAACTTCACTGCATGTTTGTCCACCGCCAGCCAAACGAAAGTGACACTGTCAATGAAAGGATGGACGGGCAACTTCCAGCCAAGTAGGACATGATGAAAAGACATAACATTGTTTCTAGATCAAGAGCGCGAAACTGTTATTGAGCTGTGACTTTTTAAGATCAAATAACGCCGCTGAAAATTGGCTATAACACACACTGCACGGTGGCGCATCATAAATACTGTCCTGTATGTTTCACGTAACGAAGGGAACACGGACAGGCGTGTTCACCCGAGGATGTTTGAAGAAAGATGACAGTAAGAGGTGTTATCTTCTGACTTCATAAAGTCTATAAATAACTTTCTTTTAGCATTTAATAAGTGGCTTCTGATTGCACATACCAGCCTGACTGCTGAGACACACCTGATCTTTAAGGCTTTTTTATGTTTGTTTTCATTTTTCTTTTCTTTGAGCTCAGGACACTTTAGAAAAGACAGATATTGTTGAATATGATCACATTCACACCACAGCTTGTCAGTGCTCCACCATTAATGAACTCGCAGTTGAGATGTTAGATACAATAGAAATTATTTCTTTTCATCTTGATGAGAAAGAATCACTGACACATTTTTTGGCTGGGGGTGGGGGTGTGATGGGGGGTGGACAGGAACTACAGTTTTAACTGCAGTCTGACATGTGGTGTCACAACATGTCAATGAGCCGCTGCTGAGCACAAGAAACAGGATGAAGTAAACTTATTTATTACAGCAAAGGAATTAGATGACACATACACTGGATGAATTTAGCCAGAATCTATTTGACCCGGATTTTAAATCAAAACCCTCTTTTTTTCCTTTTCTGTGGCTCACAAAGCTATTACGCACTCGCCCACATTGCAATAAAATGCTTTCATATTTTCTTTAAGAGGACAAAAGATACCAAATGAAGACAGAAAACCGGATGATAAAACAGCACAAAGACAAAAATAAGTATGAATGCTTAGACTGAGTGACTGACCAAATTTCAAAGTTCTATGCCATGTTTAGTATATTGAGATTTTAAAAATCTCTTCTACTACTTTCCATTTATTAGCAATTGAACAGTATATATGAATGTAGCTGGTAGACATTTTAGCTAGAAAACACTACTTTCATTGGTGTCTACTCTTTTCTAGACACCGTCATAGAAAAAAAATTCCTGTCCTAAGTCACATTTGACAGTTTAATATTTTTCAGATCATATATTTGCTCTTCCGATCAGTTTTGAGTAACTTTGATGAACAATATTTAGAAATAGTACAATATTTAATTCAAGCAGATGATGCAAGACATCCAAGGAAAGTTATTGCATATTCTCTCTATGGCTGCAAGAATATTATACAATTTAGGTAGTTATTCCAGGTTTTTCCTGGAAAATAAGAGAATTCTGATTCCTAAGTACGAATGGATTTTCAGTCTGTTTCCCTTCCCAATCAGTCTGATAGATATGTGTTACTCTCACTCTCTTGCTGCAGTTTATGCAAAGGTCTGACTGTATCCATAATTCACCTCCTAGAGAAATTAAATGGAATCAAGATCAAATATAACAACAAAGTCTATATGTTGACTGAACATGAAGTGTTTTTTTATGCAAACACAATTATTGATTATTCTTCAAGACTCATCTTGCACGTACACGTATCACAGTACAGTTTTCCCAAAGTGTATGTTTTTCTTCAACTATTTATGTCACAGTTTTAAACAAAGACACGGCATGTCTCCTTTTTCATTTAAAGTAATCATAAAAGGGTTTGCCACACAAAAAAAACATATAATACATAAAAAAAAATCAAATATTGTTTACAAAATCTCTATTTAGACATGAGCAATCTACATTTGTTGTGCTCTCGGTGAGGAAGCGAGAGCAAGACTCCCTGAAAATGATAAAACTCAGACGCTACCTGCTTTTCCGGCCTGGAGCATTTGACTCGCATGTTGACAAAACAACAAAGTCATCACTATCTACAGAGAGCGCCTGCATTATGCTGATGAATGGAGAGCCCTGCCAGATTACTTGATTTGATAAGCAGTACAACCCATTGGTAACATAATACATCACAAATTGTTTTGTCAACAATTTATGATACCATTTATCAAATGACCATCGCAGTGGGCTGAGTTATGGTGTCATAGCTGGCATAATGTCAAT
This sequence comes from Fistularia commersonii, assembly GCF_037954325.1. NCBI lineage: Eukaryota > Metazoa > Chordata > Actinopteri > Syngnathiformes > Fistulariidae > Fistularia > Fistularia commersonii. The sequence continues at coordinate 12,564,637 of NC_141309.1, forward strand.
ACTCAAGCTGAGTTGAGGGCAGTCTGGCCACAGTGATTTAGACACCATATACTGTGACCTCTTCAGAAATTTTTTCTTCATTAAGATACCTCACAAATTCATGTCAGAGTAAAGTTTGATATCTAAATCTTTATGATCATTTGGTTTACGTGCCGAAGTCCAGCTCAAGTGTATAAATCCAGCCTAAAAGACTTCATAGTATGAAAGAAAATCATTGTCATTATCCAACACCGTATGCATGTTGGTTATATTCAACAGGCGACAGCACACATTTTTTCAGGACGAAAAAATGTAAAGTGTGGAAAGTGAATGTGAATTTCACTTTGATCAAAGTCTGATTTCATTCTAGACTTGAGAATCAATTTACCTGAGATGACAATTAAAGTGTAAAGCAATAGATTGCCTTCTCAAGTCAATCTATGTCTAGTATTGATCAGAATATATGGCCCGTGTCCAAGCCACCTCCACCGGCCAATCTTAAAGGTTACTGCAACCACTACATGTTCCCACATTAACAAGACACTCACCTCTCTGGGTTTATGGCCTGTGTAATAATTTTAAGCAAAGAGAAAAGTGCATTCAGCGGAGACAGTAACAGTGAGAGTTGAGGGAGGACAAGTATAGTATGATTGATTGTGGTGGGCAGTATGGCTGTGTACCTGTGCCTTCTCTTGATCTCTCACATCTGTCTTGACTTCCTAAAGAAACAGATTCCTCAGATATCATACCTTTCACTCGCAGGGTTAGATCTTTATTGAAAAGTTGAGGCTTTACGGTATACAGCATGGACCGATGTTGACAATTACAGGCTTTCTCGTGGGTAAAATAGCTCGTCGGGTTAGAGATGGACTCTGGCCATCTTCTGCAGCATGCGGTGTTATCATATGTGTATTGATTACGAACAAGCCTGTGGTTGCATTGCAGGATGGTGAGAACACCGTTTTGTGCCTTCATCACCCAGTCGTGACTGTGAAAGCACAGCCAAACTACAAAGTTACAATCCAAAATGGACCGGTCACACATTCGCAGACAGGTCAGAAATTATGTTCTCTAACCGCTTTCATTTTGAATCATTTAACTCCCAAGAAAACATTTGAGCTAATTTGATAACAACACCGGGGGCCGACATAGTCAGACTTTGACGTAACTACATTCAAGCTCTCTTCTGAGAGAAATATATTTCATTGGTTTGGGGAGTCTCTGTGCAAGGCACTGTGTGTGTCTTACTAGAACACCCATTCTGACTTGCAGCCATGTGTATTCCAAATCTTTTGACCTTAAATGTACAACCAGAGATCCTTTGCAAAGACCTGCCATGCTACGAGGTAACTCGTCATTCAAGCCATTGAGTCCAAAGTGTTTAGTACAAGGAGGTTTCACCAGTTCAGATTCTTACTCTACTGTGTTGAAAAGGAGGGCATACTGTAATGAGTGAGGCTCTATATTTTTGCTTAAGGAAATATATGTTAATTTTTTTACTTTCATTCTATTCATCGATTTTTATACTTTGTGCCTTTGGAGACATATACATATGCACAGGACAAAAAGATGATGTCATTAGAAACACACTGTCTTGAAAATGTAATTTAAACCGAGCGCAGCAGTGTGTGTAGAGTTTAGATAGTTTTAATTACTTGAAATACTTGTTTTTTTTTAACTTTGTATTTGCACGCCTTTAAGAGTTCAGCAGAGTTGGTTGTGCAATATGGTAAGAAAACACCATAAACATGTACAAAGTACTAAGATAGCAGAAATAGTGAGGGTATTCAAGATGATACTGGAATGATAATTATTATAGAAATAATCATGCAAATATGGAAATATCCCTTCTTGTAGATGGACATTGCTTCTAACGTTCAAAAGACAGAACATTTACAAAATTAGAAATAAAAGGTGTGTGTGTGTGTGTGTGTGTGTGTGTGTGTGTGTGTGTGTGTCACTTTTCAAGTTCTCTTATGTGTGCATGTGTGTAAAAGAGAGAGACAGAGTGAATGGGCTGAACGTTTACAATGAGAATAACTTTTTTTCATCTTATTAAATTTAACTTATTTCAGAGCTACTAGTTACCTATATGTTGTTTACTATGTGGGAATATATGATCTGGTCTTACAATATTCACATACAGCCAAACAGATGTTGATAAGAAATGTGTAAATTGGTACAAACTATCTTATAATGTAAATAAAAAAAAAAAATGCGAAAGCTCGCAGGCACCATCAATTTTACAGTTACACAGTGTCATTTATGCTCCAGAAAGCAAATATTTTACTCAAGTGTATGTTTTTCCACAATATTGTCATGCAGAATTTATTGAAACTGAATACTTTTTTTCCAGAACCGAGTACTATCACCTTGTATTTGAAACTTTGAATATCAGCTCACACCTTGGATGGTTGGTTCACTGCATTAATCTGAGCAGAATTGTTTTTGCTTTCACTTGTGCAGCTGTAATAAAGACAGAATGCATGCATCCCAGCGACAAATACCGGGAAATAAATAACAATAAAGTATCAAAACTATATAAGTAAGACTGTTTGTAATTGGGTTAGTAATGTCTTCGGCACCGTCTGCTAGGTCATTTCCTCCAATCTCTCAGAGCAACAGAGGCGACACTCAGACCAGGAGGTATTTCACTGCTGTGCGTCGGGCTGCTCTCACAAGGCTCCAGCGTTCTTTCATCATCATCTACAGTATTTCTGATGTGTGTGTGTGTGTGTGTGTGTGTGTGTGTGTGTGTGTCTCGGGGGGTAGGCGTGGGTTGGGGGGGTAAAAAAAAAACACACTCCTTCTCTCTGAATGTAAAATATGTGGCTGTTCTCAAATCTTGTCATGATTTGTGACCCTTTTGTGGACATCAAAATTGTGAAATTATGCACCCTTAACTTCTCACTTAATCTGTATTACTCTCATCACAACAGAGCAAGCCACTCTATCAGTAAATGCTAATCTCCTAATTAACAAGCTAATTAGGCAATTACAGCTTTGTTGAAGGATGCCTAAATGAAATATGACAATAAAGTCACTTTCTACAGCACCTGTGGGTCTCTTCAGATGTCACAGTAAGAGGCATGATGACAGAGAGTCGTCTCTGTTCGGATATTTATTCCTCCGTCTGCTTACCTCATTTGTGAAAATATTCAAGATTAAAGATTCAAAGTGTTTATTGCCGTGTACAATTCGGGAACATGTTTCCCTGCGCAACGAAATGCTCACTTTTCCGTCAGCGGTGCATCGAAATTAATATTGATAAATACATAATTATAAACTTACTGTTGTATCGAGATGTAAACAGCGCAGGGAAATGCAAACAATACATAGAAATGGAAACAGTTGGCAAGGTGGGCAAGTTTCAATTATTGCAATTATATTCAATGTGATCCAAAAGCATTTATCAAAATGCAACTGACTTCTTTTCCCCCTCGAGAAAAATGGCCTCCGAAACCTCCACACTGTGATACAGATTCCAAAAAAAAGGGAGAGTGTTAAGCAGTGAGCGGTACGCACCCTCGCTTGTTTCAACCTGGTTTTGTGAACTAGTAGTGCCAGATTTAGAGTTTAAGGAGCTGTCACATACTGAAGTGAATTATGTTGACATATGGCTGAAAACAACGGAGAACAGGCCTGCGATGCAATGCAATGAAGAATTATGCACTGCAACAGAGGAGAGGAGCCAGAGCTGTACCTTTGAGCCTGTCTTGACAGGTATGTGGTGTGACTTGACAGCTTAGTATTTCAATGATAAATGCAGTAGTCTCGGGACTCCCATTCACTAAACTCAAGTGTGTTTTGCACCAATACTTCAAGGTCAAGCAGACAGAGACACGCAAACTGCTAAATACTTTTTTTCTTTTATGTAACAATATTAGTGATATTAATTTATTTATAGTTTTGAATTATGACAGGGAATGCTGTGTGGTCTTTGAGACAATTAAACATTACAGGTGAAAAGCAGACATTCTGGGTGACAACTTGATACTTTTGAAAAAATGATGGAAATCTTCCTCTTAAACAAGAGAAAAAACCGAGCCATTTCTTCCAAGTCCTTTATAAAGAATAGTAACAACGTTTTTTTATAATTGTTGGATATACTTGACGCCTTTCCTTGCTTCTACAATACATATTTAATCTCACCTGGCATTAATTATTCTAGAAGGATAATTAAAAGTAATGAAGCATTTTGTCAGAGCTTTAACTGTTTTGCTTTCTTTTCATTGTAAAAAAGAATTCTTCTTGCACCGAAAATCAAATTCATTTGTTGTGACTCATAGGGAGAAATCACTTTTGAGTTTGGCAGTCCAAAAAAGAAGATAACATGTCACTCTCCGCAGTTGTCATGAAAATATGATCCTTGACATCAAACAGATACCGGCAGTGATAAAATGTAAAATGCAATTTTTTTTTTTGCTTAAGTTATATTTTGACTTTGCACTGTTTTGAACATTTGTGTTTTTTTTTTTTTATTTCTCTCTGTTATATATATATTAATCACATTAAACAGATTTTCTTATATAAAGGCAAACTAATGTGAAACGCAACACTGCCTGTTAATTTCCGATTCAGTTGTGATTTCCTGTTCTGACTATATACAAGATAATACAATTAGATATTGATTAATTTATTAATACAACTCTCAGCCACATCTCTGACAAAATCGTATCCATTAGATGAGTTTAGCTTTGCCGGTATAACAAGAGTCAATGACACAACTATGTCTCAAATAGTGTTCCTGAGTCTTATAAGCCGAACCTAAAAACACAATAATGGGACTAAATAAGAGTAATGTCAGATCCATGCAATATATCTGTAAATTGATTTGTGTCTGATTTATTTCCTTAACTGGACTTAAACCAATGGTAACTGAAAGGCTGGCCTAATACCCCGACTTTATTGAGCTTCATTTTAGAGGGGATCCGGGACCAGAGACGTTCATTAAGATTTTTTGGCTTCTGGTGGACAGATCTTATCGGCAAACAGAACTTTGTCTGCATTAGCAATCATTTTCACAAGACAATGTGGACATTAAAGTGATATTTATTATCAGATTTTATTTGAAGCAAAATCAAAAATCTCTGAACCAAAACTATCGAGCACTCTGACTTTTTTCTGACACATCTAGTATCTATTAAATTCCAGCCCAGAGATGAGAGATTCTACATAATAAGGCCCTGAGGAATTGATCCACATAACAATATCTCATTTGACAAGTAAAGGTATTAAAATACTGCAGTGGTTGTGACTCGTGATCCAAAATTAGGATCAGAAAGGGTCATGTCTGCAGTATCTCGAAACGATCTGGAATCAAGAGAAGTTCAAATGAAACAAGTTCAAATTATGTTTCAGATATTGTAGGGGGAAAAGGGGGAGATAAAATGGAACGGGGGCAGATGAGGTGTCAGGTTTTTTTTTATGTCCAGGAAATTACAAAGACGGCATTTATAAAAGAAAAAGACATCTGGGACAACAAAGCTACAGGCCAGCAAAGTGAGAACACTCTCCCCTCATTGGGATCGCTGCCAATGCATTCGAGTGTCACTCAGCAACCATAGGATGACATCAAGTGACAAACACAAAAAGAGTGGCAAACAACAGCTCAGCTGAAGTACACGGCAAGGGCGATTTGAAACTGCCCGTGAGGGTGGAGATGAATTTAAACAAAAGGCTAAAAAAAAAAAAACAGAAAAGGGCATTAATAAATGAGAGGCAAAAATGGATTGTCTTCATTAAGTTCATTTTCTATCGGACGTCACTGCATCTCGAGAGGTGAAACATATGCATTCATTGTAAACCTTAATAGGTATATCACAGTTGATCTGTGATGCAAAGTAACCGAACATGAACCCGAAAGCTGGATAAGGACAAAAACTAAATCAATTCATACACATTGAGATACTTCCCACACCAACTAAGCTCACATTGAAATACAGCACTTTCTTCTTTCTATTATTTTCCCTTTTAATACGTACTTTCTGCAGTATGGTTTGAGAAGGACCGTAAAAACGCAGCACACCATACAGATGAATTGAAGCTTAGATGTATGACAAGAAGTGTGTCCCATCGAAGACTGCCGGTGCACGAGGCTGGAGAACATAACCACAAAACGTCAACGACGCCGAGTTGCTTGTTTGTTCGAGGAGTGAAGAGGAAAGACTTGTGCAGAGGCCATCAAAACAGGTAAAGGGTGTGCTTTAAAAACAACTGACCCCACCCACCTCTCCATCACCCCTGTGTCCAAGCTAAACTGAGCCCTACTGTTGTGTGCATACAGACACACACACAAACTCGTCTCACATGAATAAGTTGTATTTATTTCATTTATTTATTGTATTTTATTTATGTTTCATTTGATAAAACTTTAAGGTATCCAACACATACGTATACGTCTCCTGTGTAATTTTTGGCAACCCAGACCTAAGGGAGGTGCTCGCTAAGGTAAACATTAACATGTGTTAAGACGTTTTTTTTTCTTTTTTTTTTACTTCATTTGTTCTAATAGTTTAACAAAAACACAAAAATGTTTATTCTGGTAGGAACTGTCTCAAACTGCCTTTTTTTTCCGATTTAAGTATTAACAGTGTGCTATGAGGAACACCTCGTCCCTATGACGTGACTGCTTCCATTTAAACCCCAGGAAAAATCAAATCAAACACACCGGTAAAAAAATAAAATAAAATAAAATAAAATAAAATAAAATAAAATAAAATAAAATAAAATAAAATAAAATAAAATAAAATCACACCACATCTTTTGAACGGTTGCATGAAATAGAAAAAAAAGTTCTTCCTTGTGGAAAAAAATCAAATTAACACTGATCCAAATGTTCTCCTCGTCGTCGCCGTGTACAGTATATTTGCTTCCTTGCATCCAGCTCAACAACTTGTCTGCTGCCATAGCAACTGCGGAGGAGCACGGAGCAGCGCCGCCTGCTTGTGCAATGAATGTCACTCGTGGCAACGACCAATCAGAAGTTTCCATCCTTTTGTAGCGGCGCTGTGAAGATGGAAGGATGGAGTGGGTGGGCCCTGCGCGTCATGCATCTGCCGGTAATAGGACGCGCGGATCGTCAGTCTCCGTCAGTCTAATCCGTGATTGGTCGAACAGCCTCACTTTCCAGTAGTATAAACATGTCTTCTGCTTGCCTGGCTTGAACTAAGGTTTACAAGGGACTAGTGCTATTCTACATCAAACTGTATAAAACTCCCATTATGTATTCGCCTGTGCGGTTGCAGGGGGTAAATCTTTATTATTGTTAAGAGAATATGCACATAGCTGCACGTGTGCGCGTGAGGAAACGAGGATACGGTGCCGCCGCCGCCGCCGCCGCCGCCGCAAAGGAAGAGAGAGGGGGACTCTGCCGCGCTTCCATCATTCTAATCACCATCCTAAGTACTAGCTCTTAACATTTTGTTTTTTCGGTGTTCAGGCGAGAAGTGACAAGAATATAGACCCCTCCTCTGCAGGGCGGAGCGTGAATTTTCATTTAGTATTTTTTTTTCTCTCTTTCTCTCTTTCTTTCTTTTCTTTCTTTTTTATTTTTTTTCTCTATTCCCCCCCCCCTTACTCCCTTTCCTTGCTCTGACACGTCTGCACTGAGTGAGTGGCATTGGCACGCTGTCAATCGCTCACTACCGCTGCCATCAAACAACATAAAACACACACAGGCAGAGGCTGGAGCTCATAAATTTCAGCAGGCAAGATTATTTTTTTTTTGTGCGTGTGTGTGCGCATCGCCTTACAGCACTGTCTCCTAATTAATTTCCTCTAGTTGTTGCTTTATTTAAAAAAAAAATCAACAAAAGAAAAAAAAAAACACAACTTTTTCTATATTTCTTACATATTTTTTTAATTGTTCCATTTGGACAACTTCGCTGCCCGTTGTCGTAGGAATCATTTCTGCACAATTTTGGCAACACCTGCAAGAATCAAGATTTTTTTTTTTTTCTTTTAAAAAATATATTTATTTGCACGTTTTCGCATTGGATATTTTGTCCGCGGTCATTGACGAGGAGGATTTGGACATTTTATTTTTTTCTTACTGCTTTTTTATTTCGAAGAAATGCGAAGGGGACCCAAAGAAGAGCGCAACTAAACGAGATATCACCAAAGGAGCAATTTTGCCCACATCCTACTTCTACCCGTCAAGTCCCAAAGAAAAGACAGATTGGCGTGAAGATTCCTGCCGGATACGATGGACATCGGTTGCAATATTTTGACAGACAAGTTCCAAGAAGAAAACCCAGATTTATGATTTTTCCCTGCAAACGCAGCCACACTTGGCACTTTCGGCAGCGCGTAAAAGACGCATGAGGACAGCGATCACTTGGACTCACGATTTACGCTAAGCAACAAAGAAAAAAAGAAAATTACGGCTATAATATTCCTTGAAAGAATCCGGCTGTGTTCCCTGTTGCCGAAGAGCCCCGCATCCGTGCATCCCCCGATTCTGCGGCACATGTTCTAGACCATTTCGTATATGAGTTTTTCAATTTGCGTGGCTCAGTGCACAGACTCTTTAGCGGCTACTATGGACGATCAAGCCCGGATCATGCAGTCGATCGGCGGTGTCAGTCTGGCTGGCCATTCGGTACAAGGAGGCATGGCACTGCCGCCTCCGCATGGACACGATGGGACAGACGGAGACGGACGAAAACAAGACATTGGCGACATTCTTCATCAAATAATGACCATAACTGATCAAAGTCTGGACGAGGCACAAGCAAAGTTGGTTGTTTTATATGTTTTAGTAAATTCAACCCCCCACCCCCCCGCCCTCCTCCCCGTGCAGCCGCTTCATTATTTAGACGTGACCCGCTTTAACTTCACTAACCCCGTTCACAAGAGTAGGCTTTAAAAAAAAAAAAAAAAAGAAAAAAAAGACACAAACAGGTGCATTTTGAGCTTCTTCTCACACCAGTTTCCTCAGCGGCATTTGATATCCACTCAAACTTAGTGAGTGTGTGTCTTTCAGAAAAGAAAAGAAAAAAAAAAAAGTTTGTGTTCACGTCCTGTCAAAGAATAAGAGGTGGTGTGAAGTAAAATTAAAATCACAGGGTTAGAAAATGAACTGCAAGACCGAATAATGAAAGTAAGAGTAGAATATCAATTTAGTCAAACCTGGGAGATTTTCCTTTACACAGTGAAAAAATTCCTAACCGTGTTGTCGCAAGTGGTTGGACAGTTGGGGAATTTTTAGGAATTGACAGTTGATGGAGTTTTATAAATAGAAAAAATGGTTGATCAGTGAACTTATTTTAGTATTTTATTTTGTCTTATACTGAAACAGGAAACATGGACTGAACTGTCACAGAATGAAACCAGCACTCTTCAGCGTTCTCTGTGAAATCAAAGAAAAGACAGGTAAGATCCTTGTGAAAGTGTGTTAAATATGTAGACACTCCTAAATACATGTATACGTATTATCAGCACAGCCAGACAATTTCAACTCCCTGTGAGCCAGCAGCAGTCTGCATTCTGGTAACAGGGGAATTTTTTTTCCCAGTTTAATCAATCGCTGTTTTAAATATGAGTCGGTGCCACACAGATACGTCTCTGTTACACAGCAGAGTTATGCTGTCTGCAAGAGCATCTTCCCCAGCTGAGTGCTTGGATTTGAACAGAGCAAGGGTTCCAGACTTCATTCATATCTTGGTAGTTAATATATGCTCCGCAGAGCTGAGGACTCATAGAATTTATGCCTTTGACGCAAAAATAATTTCTCATATTTAGCAATATCAAGGCAACAGCCATTTGGATCAGTAATTGAATTGGTGTTGTATGCAGACTCCTGTCCTGTAGATGTGGACTGTTAATTTTACTAAAGTGCAGATCGGTAGTATGAGAAATTGTGGATAAATTTGAGCTTTAAAAAAAAAAAAGAAGGAAAAAGATCAGCAGTGGAAATGTGTGCGCTGACTGAGTGTGTGCAAACATATATTTGGGATTTGTAGTTATTCTTTTTATTTATTTTTTTTCAACTTTTGTATTGCAGTAAAAATCGAGCCTGCTCGGTCACCTCTGACATACGTCTAAATTCCCTCTAAAAATAACAGAATTTGTCAACAAAATATACAACATAATTCAAAATTCTTATACATAGAATTGCATTATTACAAAAAAAGGTAGTTACATCTGATAATATCTGAATTTGCTTAAATAGTGTTTCATATAATTGCGCTGCCTCAGCAAGTATTGTTCAATAATATCTAAGCTGTTGCATTGCCTTATTCATTTTTTCCCACATGATGTCAGGAATAGAAGAAAAACAACTCTGTGATTTCAATGTAATTTAGTAAAGCTGATTCCTTGTTAGATTTGTGACCTTTGTGCAGTTTATGTGGAATTTGGCTCGGGAGAGATCATAAAAGTTTATGAACTTCCCTTACACAGGTGAGGAAGCAGCAAGAAGGTCCATAGTCAAGCTGAGGTTCTGAGACGTGTGTGCCTGTTGAGTTTCAACTTGAGCAATATATGGAAGGGAAAAAAAGAAACTGAGGATGCACGCCAGTATTTAACTCCTAAGAAATTACCGGATGACTTGTTCTTTCAGAAGAGCGGTGTTTGCGCTTATGTGAAAAAAAGAAGACACATTTGCCTTATTCACAAAATAACACCTTCTTTAACACACCAGGCTGTGCGATGCGCCAACATTAAGCATCTCACTGCTTGTTTTTAGGAAAGATGTGTCATGATCCAGTTAGAATTTCTTCGCTGAAAAATGACCCGATGTCAAAATAAGCGTTTTAGATTAACATTAAACCGTAGATAAAAAAAAAAAAAAAAATGAAAGGAAGAAAGAAAGTAAAAGAAAGCTTAAAATAAATGCAAGCTGATGTGTGTGAAAGAGGAGATCAGTGTGTGAGATGCAGAGAGGAGACAGGGAAAGCTCTTGATTGTGTATGCATGCGTTGTTAACCTGTGTACCAGAGTCACAGCCTCCTTCGCTCAGCCATTGACAGAGCTCAGCTGGTCTAGTGGCCCTGTTGACTGGCCTGTTTTTCCAAGGCACAGTGAGCCATTCACTGGCCGCTGTAGCATCATTCAGAGGGCTTCCTTGGCCCTTTCATGTCTGCTCAAATGGCACAGGCTGTCTTTTAGCCCCAGATCCTTTGGCTGAAATAACTTTTAATAATAAAACTGAAAACGATCCAAAATCTCGGCGTAATTACTGCATACATGCATCATGTTTTCGAGACAAGCTGTCGAGTGTGCGGCTGAATTGTGAGTTCGCCTTAAAAGCTGTAGACGTTCGTGTTTATGTTGAAAGAGTTATTTTGTGATCAGTGGAGAGACAAGCGGTGGGAATAATCTTAATGTTACTTCAGTATACGAGTGATAAAAAGTGCATATTTCAGCAACAACAAGACATTTTAAAGAGGGTGTTTAAAAGTTTCTGACACTCCTCTGACTGTTTTTGTAGAGCTACAGCATATTTCAGCAATGCTAATGCCCAAGAAGTATTAATTCACTTTGATATGCTAATTAGAGAGCATTATGCAAGAAATGAGATTAAGTGGCAGCATGAAGTCATTTGCCTGTCACTAAATTGAGTGTTTTTAGCAGGACCCCCGCTCCCCCCCTCAACATTTTTGTGGTTTTGCATTTAGATAAGATAGACGTGTGATTCCGTTGACTCATGCTGCCTTTTGTCCCATCGGTCCGGGATGCGCCTTTCTTTTGTGTCACACTTAAACAAGGCGGTCGGAATGGTTTCAGTCTCAAACATTTATGTTGCGCCCTTTGTTACGCGTCCATATACAGCGTATGCATTTGCCCGAGATAGGACAAGTTTTGCAGTTATTCGCCTGCGCTCGGTTCGTTTCATCCTGCTGGCGACTCCCTTGTCTTGCTTTCATGCTCGGAAGAGAGACTCACAGCAGCAGCAGCAGCGGGAGCTGCAAGAATAACAAAGGTGAAAGATTACCTCCATATGGTATTTCTGACCAGGAAAAAAAAGAGGTTCTGTAGCAAGACTCCTCTTTGATGTGAGGTTTAATCAATAGAAAGAGATTACAGAAAACTATTACAAGCTAAATCACGGAGTGCCACAGAGAGGCTTAGCCCTCTGCACAGCTCTCTCAGCTGCATAGCGCTTCTTTGGCTGCGTATTGACTTGTTGTTTTTCTGACCTTTGACTCATCGGGTTCAGAAACAGGGGTCTGGAGAAGTAGGGGAGAGAGAGTCTGGCAGATTCAGGCTGATAAATGCTTCGGCTCCGTGCTTAAGGTGAAGTATTTGGGAGGGACTACATTCACATGGGATCCCAGTGCCGGCGTACCATCGTGCATATTTGATTTTCCGTCTGCAAACGGTCAAAGATGTTTCAATGTCTATAAACTTGTACATCTTATATATAATGTTCAGCTGGGAAGACAGTGTCACCTAAATGCAGTCCAGGATGAGCCAGTAATTAACCACAAGCAAGGCCGACTAAAAGCATTACCTGAAGTAAATAGAGTTAGGACTGAGGAGGTAAGCATTTCTGAAATCTACAGGGAACATTAATTTCAATGTTCCCTGACAAAGTTAATGAGCCTTCCCATTCCAATTGGGTTATTGTTATTAATGCCAGTTCATTATTATTATTATTATTATTACTACTATTATTATTAGGGGATACATGTTTATTATGGAAAGAAAAAAACTTTTTGTTTTTATGGTTTGATTTATATTGAAACTGCTCCAGTAGATGCATGGCTGAGAACAGAAAGCTATTCAGCAGGAAAGACAATTGACTTTAGCTGTTTTTTTGTCTCAGAGAGCCCTGGTGATGCGGCTGCAGTGACTAGATAGTGTTGTGTCGAATTGCTCGCACACAGCTGGGTTCCTGACTGGTTCAATGGCAAGGCCTCTTGTGCTTCTTCCTCTAAAGCACTGGGGGGAACTGGGAAGATTTGGCTATTATCTAAGTGGCTTCCAAATACCCTCAATTTCCCCATCAAAAAAGATGAAATGAAGGAGAGCCAGACAAAGAGGTATGGCGAGAAAACAATGCACACATATCAGTATCATTTGGAAGGGTAAAAGCTATTGTGCTTTAGAGATAGATGCCTTTGCACCAGCGCTGCCCGGTGTCTGCATGGCTCTTCAAATCTAGTTTCTGCGCCGTGATTCAATGTTGTGCTTCCATCTGCGCACATCCAAGCCCATCTTACACATTTCTCTCCCTCACTCCCCTCATCATCGCTGCAAGCATTTTCTGCAGGCTCCTGCACAATCGACAGCTCATAATTGTTTTTTTTTTTTTTTGCACATACGTTATGCAAATGAGTCTTTATGGCAACTGGCATAACAATTAGCATCCTCCAACAATATTTTAGTAGGTTAATTGCAAAATTTCAGAATTGTACATCAGAGTTGTTAATTAGGCATGACAGAGGTGGTGAAATAGTTATCTTCAGGCGGTGGCAGCCAGCAGAGGCTGCTTTGGATGCAAAAAAGAAGGATTGATTGAAATAAGTTTACAGCAGAGCGAGGCTGGTGGATTGTTTGAATGCCCCTTTTGCTTTCTGCTGCATCTCTCTGATGCTAAATGAAAAAATACAAGAAAAAAAAAAAAACTTTTTCCAGACTGTAAGATACAAGATTAGTACATGATAAATATTATAATATGTATTATATATATATATATATATATATATATATATGTATGTATCTTCTTCTCCCTCACATATATACATATATATATGAATGCTTTACATTTGGTTTTTCAATTTTCAATTTGCACATTTTTGTTATAACATTCTTTCCACAATAGATTTATTAAAACAAGTTTTGTATATTTTTTCACCTGTTGTGGTAAAGAGCATAAATTTAAAATTAGTGATGACATAATCTCCTGCAATAATAACCCATCTGGGTTTGTTTGTTTTTTTCCCAAAGTCTTTTTTCGCGGGAACTATGCATCAAGTCTCTTGTGTCACAATGTTTGTTACAAAGTCAGTCAATGGCTGAGCTATGTAATTTCATTTTGCCAGTTATTAGAGAAAAAAGGGTTAGACTGAAAGTCTGGAGCAAAGAAAGTCCTCTCAGTAATGACTCTGCTATTTTTAGTTCCCTATTTCATTAGCTCTAGTGTTTCAGGGAAGAGTTTTCCTCATGGGACAATAGCCACCGCGATGTTCATTTACTCTGTACACATTACAAGTGGACAACTAAATGACCTATCATTGGTGAGTGCAGGAACATGGAAAACTGTGACTGATTTTGCAGTGGCTTGAATCATATATTTGTTTTGATTTTTTTTTTTTCTTTTGTAATTGTTGGCACTGCCGTTGCTCATGCAGGTGTAAGATTTCAAAAGTCTTGAATTGACACTTTTCACGCGTAATATTAATTCTGATGATATCATATATGTAGGGACATTAAAATGATTTTTCTTTTTACAATTTTTTGAACAATTATAAAATGTGTTCAAAGGGGGAAGCCTTATCTGATTCTCCTCATTTGCAAGGTTTAAAGTGAAACCCCAATTCCCATTGTTCCATATCCATTGTTTTACATGTTTCATACATTAGAATGATGTATTGTAGGCAGAAGTGGAAAAAAAGACTGCAATGCAATGAAATTTTAATCAGCGTCTTCTGCTGCTTTAATAAGGCAAATAATTCTTATTGGCTGCTGTGTTAGGATTTCTAATATTTAATTCATAACAAACCTTGCATTATTCTGCTTTCGCCCTAAGACAAGCTCTACTCTGCTGCCTGCCAAAAGGCAACTATGGGAAAAAAGACATAAAATGAACTGCACGCTCAACATTTTTCTACATCAGTTGAGGCATAACACTATCTCAATGTTTCCTGTTGTCGGCAAATCAAAAATGCATTTATATTACATTTAATTAAGCATCTAAGTGGCCCAAAGTATGGTAAAACTACATTGACTGCAACTGCTAATCAATGTATAAACACTAACACACCTCTCCATAATTTTGCCAGCAGTCAGTTAAGTGTTCCAATTAGCTTTTTTTGCATACTGTTTTTTTATTTTTATTTTTGTAAGTCCTTGAAGTTCATTTTTGTGTCTGAAGTAATGGAAAGATGGCGAGGGGCCAACAACTAGGTGCTGGTTCATGTTACACTGAAACAGCGGGTTCTGTTTTCGTCTCTTGGTGAAATGGCTTAATTGGTGTCAGAGCTCCAGGGATAAAGGCCTCCTACTCTGAGACACAGCCACACAGGCCCTGTCTTCCCTCAACCAGGAGGAACGGTCAGCGTCTGCTGGTGAATAAGGACTAAGCCATGGCTTAACAATACCAAATGATGTTTGGGATGACAGAAATTAATATGCGCTTGCTCCCAGGAAGCTATGATTAATGACAGCAAGCAGTGGAATGGTGTCCTTCCTTTTGCTCCTCTTTGACGGGGATTGAAAAACAAAACAAGAAGGAGGCTTGTTTCTCGTCTATATAGGAAGTGCGGGTCATCCAGAGTACATTACTGCCAGTCCTCCTCAAGCGGGAAACTGGAAAGGATTATGCTCTTTTGTGATAAATTTTGGGATGTTTCTCCTGCCTTTTGAGTCCCATGGTATGCGTCTCAAAGAGACATACATACCTTTTTGTTTTGATGGTCACACACTGTTCATAATTGGAGCTGCAACAAAATAATGTTCCGGTATCAGAATGATAATCACAGATATGTTTTTTGGAACCCGAGCAAGATTTTTTACAGCGATAATGTGGACTAATAAAGAAGTAATTCTAATTTTAATTATGGTGTCTTCTTCTCATATGGAGTTTTATACACTCGCATTGAATCAGCGCCAAACGTGTGAACAAAATGGTGGTGTGCTGTTGCAATGATAATGATCTGTATCTGTTGTGTCCTAGGAGGAGACACATGAATATTTAATTCTGTCTGCTAGAGAGATCCCCAGACCCTTCTGTTCATTTCTTACTTTCTCTAATGTGTTTCCACCCTCCCAGGTACTTCCTCACTAAGTAATGGAGAATTAAAATGATATAAATTGCAACGAAAGGGATTTCCAAGGACATTTGTCTCCACGCATTGGAGTTGAAAATGTAAATGGGAAGTTTTGAAAACGGACATTCTGCTGACATGTTATATGTGCCACGTATAGGCTTCTCAAATGAGCATTTACTCTGTCAGTATGATTGATATATATGAAGTATGCAGTTTTTACAACACAGTGCTCTGGAAGATGATGTGAGTGCACGCGTGTGAGTTTAAACAGTGAATGAGTCTTCCCTTTTATTGATCTATTTGTGTTGCAGGTGCAAAACGAAGACAGCGTCAGCTTTGACCGTTTGCGATCCGAGCCGACACTGAGCTCTCTCACTGTTTGTCACTGACTTGCCTCTCCTTGATGAATGGCAGCACACTGCACAGATCTGGAAAATTCATACATAACCGAGACCTATAACCGTGTTCTTTAGCACAAATATCCTGAGGGTTTATTTTGTTTGTTTTTTTGCTATTTTATGCAATTAAGTAAAAGCTTTCTATGCTAATGGAATTAGTTGAGGGACAGGAGGTGTGGTTCCTCACCTTCTCTAAATATTCAAGATTAGTTGTTAACCTGTGGTGTTTGTGTATGTGTGTGTGTGTGTGTGTGTGTGTGTGTGTGTGTGTGTGTGTGTGTGTAAGAGAGAGACTGAGTGTTGGCAGGCCGGCTAGGTTGTGATGTGAAGGTGAGGTGTGTGATGCTGGGAGCCTCTGTAAGTATGCAGAGCACGACGGGCCTCTCACGGGTGCTGAAGGAGAGCATGGAGTGGCAGAGTTAATTTATTTAATGACTGAGCGTCTTATATCTCCCAAGCCCTGATTAGAATCCATGCTTGATGAGGGAAGCGATAGAGGGGTGTGCACTGCCCCGAGGCCCTAGCACGTATATTCACGGTTTTCTTTTTCCCCCATCCCCAATCCACTGGGTTTTGCACTTAATAAAGAAGGGAAAAAAAAGAAGAATGAAAAAGGAAAAAACCAATGACAAAAACCAACAACATTTCCTGTTCTCTGTGTTGCAAGAATTTTGCGATAGGTTTATTCATTCATTCTGTCATGTATTGATGGAAAATGAGGTTCATTTAACATGTGTGATTATGTGAACGCGGTATGTTCTGCGATAAAGACGAAGAGCTGTTGATCTCCGTGAACGTGGGAAAGCCAAACAGAGTGTGTCACTTTGGCAGCACAGGCTGTCAGCAATGGGGAGTTGCAGTTGTAAAAACCATGACCTTCCTCTTTGCCAGCATGTCTCCCGCTGAGCCAAAATGCTGCCCTGTAGATCTGGGCTTGCTCTGGGAGGGAATTCAAACACAGAGAAAGAATAGACAGTGGAAAAATGGTAAGATCCCTAATTGTGAGACGGGTTAAAGTAATGAAGTAATGAAATACTTCTCGGAGCGATCGTGACAAGGAAGGTGAGGGACGGAAAGCGAGGGAACTGACGAAAAGGAAAAAAATACTTCTCGGCTTCTAACAGTTCCATGAGCCATCATCAGTAATGCCGTAGCAGCCTCACAAACCAGAAATTATTTCTTCAGGCGTTGCTGTCAAGTGTTATTCAAATAACACCAGCCTCACATTTGAATAACAGCCGACATTTTGAATTAATTAATCAGACAAGATAGTCTGGGCCTTTTCTCATTAGTCTACAGGTCAGGCTGGGGAAGATATATGCGCTAGTGATGATATACTTGTCTTTAATAGTGATTTATGGAGATTTTGGATTGTACTCGATTTGTCAAAGGGCTTGGTAGCAGAAAAGTAAGACAGTGCATATTTCATTACCTAATCTTTGATACATTGCGTGATACTAAAAGATACAGTCCTGTTGTTTAGATGAACAGGAAGCTATTTTACATTCTCTCATTTTGAGTGAAGGGCTGCATACACACATGCACACACACTACAACTAGCCTGCGCATACTCACACATACACACATTTAATCTCCTCTCACAGACCTCTTCCATTTTACTTTTCCTATGCAATTAAGCTAGGGCTGTAAATTATAACTGTGTCGTACTTTAATTATCATGGTGTAAAAATAGAGTTCCTGTCTTTGAGAGGATTTCATTAACTTACTCAATATTCCATGTCAAGTCAAAGAATCGCAAGATTGGCGAAAGATTTCGTATTTGCGTGTTTGAGATCTGCCATGTTATTTGTTGGATTTTTTTTCAAAAGTGTGGATATAGATATGTACAAGATTTTTCTTCCTATGTGAATATAGATTAACAATATTGTCTAACTACCGGCTGGATTAAATTAAAATTTTGTGGAAAAACAGTCAGTATGGTCATACAGGGCTACATATATATCAAGTCATTCTGGTTTACAAACAGTCTGTATTTTAATTTTTTTTTTTTTTTTTTCTTCACCATACACAGACTTTAATTATCATATGCAGACATGTAACACATTTTCTGATTGCCTCTCTCTACGTCTCACCCGCTTCTCACTGTGTGTGTGTGTGTGTGTGTGTGTGTGTGTGTGTGTGTGTGTGTGTGTGTGTCGGTCATGAAACGTTGCCATTCTGGTGAGCAGCCCACACAAAATGCACCAACACCAGTGTGACAAAACATTCAAATAAATTGCTGTCAGCCTGCCGAAACACCAAGTGCAGCGATTTTTATCTGACATGCAGACGACCCAAACATGCAGTCCTGACACATAATGGTGAAGCACCTGTGAGAGACCTACGATAAAATCAGGATACGCCTGATCCTCAACATAACAATACCTTTCATTATTTGATATTGTTACTGTTCTTTAAGAGGTAGTAAAAAGGAAGGACGCTATGCATGCAGTGTTGTAATTTTTAGACTCCTACAAAATTATAATTTACTAGAGAAAGGGGTATGTGTGCATGATCATTGGACGTCCAAAAAAACAAAACAAAAACAAGACTATGACATTTATTTTGTTGCAGCATAGTGGCTCACAAATATATGGAGAGGAAATAAAACAAATGAATCTTTGTATTAAATAGAATTTTAGAATTTTAAATCTTGAATTGAACAATTAAAATCTTGCCTGACCAGATTTGCCTTTCTTTGTTCTCTACAATTTCAATACAACTTAGCCTACAGTCAAGCCGACCGATGACACTAATTGACTTTGTCTGCTTCATCAAAGCGCTATAGAAGCTCAAAATAACGGGACGCTGTTTCACTTATTTTCATTGAGTCTACAAAATTGACTCAGTAAATCTTAAATCCAATTCAGAGATGTTGCCAAAAAAAGGTTTTTAGAAACTCAGGAACAAAGGACTCACTGTGGAATGCATCATCCATTCTCTACTGTATTGTTATTTTCTCCCTTATAGGTTACTAATGAGGATTCGGCCCTCATTATGATTTTAAGGATGAGAGAGGAAAGCTTTTAATTAATGATATGTAAATGGTTCTGAATTGATTATGTTAGAATATCAAGAGAGATGGGTAGAAGCTGTGGTGTAATATATTTTAATTAAGAATTAATTAAAAATGATGGCAATTTTATAGAGGCTCACGGAAAATAGAAGAATTTATTCTCTGTCACAAGTAAATCAGCCCTTTATTAAATAAACAGACACATGCTGCATCCTTTGAAGATATATTCATATGTTCTCAAAACGAATAATCACAAATATTAAAAACAACAAAACCGGCAAATAAATAAATGATAAAACGGCAACATGTCATTGGTAGACCATAAGCTGGATACTATGAGTTAATGGTGATTTATCTAATCTCTAATTCATGAAATCCTCCTGGTCACTGTTAGCTGGATCAATAAAACCGTGTTTCCTATTTGAATTCAGTGCCTACAATTAGATTTGTAATACGGAACACAATTACGAGCAAGACACAGATATGAGTTTTTATCACATGTGGCAAGTGAATGTGCACTTCAAAAGATATCAATCTGTTTATGAGCTAAAGAGATTTGTGTGAAAAGATGAGATGTAACAAGACAGGAACCCTAGTTAACCTTTTTAATTGCTATCTGCTTTCTTTCATTCATTCTGTAGGGTGGAGGGAAACAGAAAACATTAGCCACATTAATGGTGTGAGCCACTATTAAAGGGAGAGAGGTCTTTGTTTTCTGCTAACAGTGGCATGCATGCTCTGTACTAAACTCTGCGATCAATGGCAGCAAGGCTGCTATCACAGCACTTGGAGCAGGCGTAGCTCAAGGGGGAGGGAGGGGGGGGGTCCCTGGTGGTTCATTTTGATTGGAGCGCAGAGTTTTGTGTTGAAAGGCGAGGGAGAGACAGGCTGTTGGAAGCAAATCCCCCTGGATCAGTTAGTGCTTTGCAACAGAAACACCTTGATATTCCTGGGAACATTTGCTTCAGAAAGAAGCGAATTTAAATAAACAGGCAACCAGAGAGTGAAATGATCTAAGGGATTTTTGAAGGTTTGTATGTTCAGAGAAAGACTGCGTAGCTCAGGTTGAGTACTAATTTTGACTTCACGTTTCAAATTACAGTCAATAGCTGCAATGAAGGAACTGCATCTGTGAGTACGCGCCTTAAAAGTTCCCGGTCGAAGAAATAAAACATAATAACAACAGATAGAGAACGTGCGTGACTGTCAACAGAGAGATTTCCGGAACCAGCCAATCTGTTATGGGCAGCGGGGAGGATGTGCTGCTCGGGAAAAAGGGAGTTTTAAATGGATTATTAGTCTGGGCCACCCCACCCCCGCCCCACAACAGGTGACATGTAACGGCTCAGAGGCATGATGTGCAAAGGGACAGGCATTCAGAAGAACACACAGGGGCACAGACGTGTGCATGAATGCATATGTACAGTGCATGCACAGCGATATCTGGCAGAGCATCTTGTTTTTGACACCTGCAACTAGTTGCAATACATCAATGTCAGGATTGCTTTCTCCACCTATCTGCATTTGCGCGTAGTTATCCGTGGAGGCCTTCATCAGAAAGTTGAATAGTCCTGACATGAACTCCCTGGTGGGAATTAAAAAGTTGCGCTCGATGGTGTTGCGGGTGTCATTGCCATGCTGCACCCGCAGAATCCCGATTCCAAATAAAAATTATGGCACGGTCAATTCTCCCCTTAATGCGTGACGTGAAATTTTGAATACCAAATCCAAATAACTCGTGCGTTACCTGCATTTTAGAGTTGCCATGTATAATACATGGCTGAGAGTCACGTGATAAAAGAACATCATTTTTTTTTTTTTTCTCCCTTTAAGGTTGCTTGTAAAATGTAGTCGCGTAATTGACAGTGAGTACATTGAAGAGGAGGTGAGGGCACGATTCCTCTTTTGTGAGTTCACAATGGAGATGATAAATGTCTGCCAGTGGTGCTGGTAGTGGTAAGCACCAACAGCTCCAGCCAGGAGTTTGGGTGTAAGAGAGGGGGGAGGGTCAGCATATGAACTGGCTGATGGGAGCCAGAACATGAAACAATACCGGGGGAACGTCTGGTGGGTTCGCTGCACAGAATTACAAGCAAGGGAGCAGGCCTGCTGAGGCAATTACAGCTTAATGGGGTCATTTGGAAGGCAATTGCCAGGGGTTAATGTAGTATGGAGAGATGAGGTGAGATTGAACTGAAATTTTTGGTTAGAAAATGTGTTCAAATGAAAAGGGAGCAGGCAGACAAGTTGCACATTGATGGGGTGGGAGGTTGACAGGGGTAACTTGAAGGCAGGCTTATACTGCCACACACAAGGAAACAAGGCCTGAACACTTACTCATATAAACACTAGAGGAGGGGGAATTCACAGAGCTCTGCTGTTCTTCCACTTTGTGCAAGGTTGTGCAAACTTTCCTTGGCTTCCTCTTACTTGCTAACCCCCTGAACAATGTACCTCCTGTTCCGCATGTGTATCTAAACACTGCCTGCATTACACATGTGCAAATCCACTCGTGGTTTTCGTTTATCTAACTCGCCCGTGATGTCATGAGCGAATACCAGATTCCAGAATACGTCGTGGCGTGATGCAAAAGAAGATGTATCAAAGACGCTAAAAGAGGCACCTTGGAGAGCGAGGATAAAAAGGTTCATTATACGCTGTTGCGTTAGCCAGTTCATTACCTTAATTGCCCAACATAATCTGGTGTTGGAAGGGTGCACTGGAGCTTTGGGAAGGAAGCTTTGCCAGGAGCTCCTGGCCCAGGTCTCATCTCCTTGATCCCGATTTGTAGCGAGAAGACCAATCATGCTAAAGCTAAACTTTGATCAAAGCCAAACTTGTTTAATGTCAGCTATGTGAAATCCCCTGAGAGCTGCTGTGTGCAACCAAGCGCTCTGGGTTATATAGGAAGTAGTGGACTCACTGTGCCTTGCTGCTGCTGCCTGTGACCGTGCTGGATCACTGGACAGCAATAGCATTATCATCAGCCCTTTCAAGTCTTCAGCATTTTTACAGGATTATGCTCAACAGTGGAACTTAACATCATCCATGGGTGGAGATTCCTTGAGAGTATACTCTCTTTTTCTCTTTTCTCTTTTCTGTTTGGGTTCTGTCTGTCTGTCTCTGTCTCTGTCTCTGTGTCTGTCTCTGTCTCTGTCTCTGTCGCTGTCGCTGTCTCTCTCTTTTCACCCTGTCATCTCTGTGAAGTCCATGTCTCCCCTCCCTTTGCCGCCACACAGTGTTTTGGCCACTTTACTGAAGCAGACTTTCCCAGGCTCTCCAAAGGCCATTTTACCAGGATTCCTAATAGATCCTTAACCATTACCAGTGTTCCAAATCATTTACAGATGAATCTTTGTACTTGTAATGTATTCATTTGACATGACATGCTCTGCAGGAACGAAAAATTCAACATACACTTTAACCCAATTTACTTTGAACTGGCTCTTTACTAGCTTTCCTGGCACCATCAAACCATACTTTTAATCACAACAGAATACTTCTCAATGTTGAGGCAGCGGAGCTTTCTGTCAGTGCTGGAGGAAATACAAGTATGATGCAACTCTGTTGTCATTTTAGAGTGACAAATAGACAGTGGCAGACCATCAAAGTGGGGAAGAGGGTGGAATGGTGTCGTTGACAAACTGCTCTGACCTTTAGGTCCTTTGGCCTCTAGAGTGCATGGCACATACAGTGTTTACCTCAGGTCAGCAGTAGTGTGAACATGATGGTCCCCAATGGGGGAAAGCCCAGCCATTAAATTTGTCATATTTGAATCCCTGAAATCAATAATGAGGAAGAAACCCACAAATTTGATGTGTCATTTTGTGATTATAAGAAAAAGAAGGATACATTGCATCTATGTATATGTTGAATATTTTTTTCTTTTTTAATTCCTTTTTTTTTTTTTTTTTTACATTTTCTTATTGTAACAGAATGCTTTGGTCATGCTAAAATATACTCACTAACAATCCATGATATCAAACCTTTTCAGCAGGAAATGAGTAGCACAGTGCCTAAAGCTAGTAACTGCTCCTCCTGCCCCTATTCCATGTCACTAAAGCATCTCATCATAGCCTGCCTCCTTCCTGTTGTAAGGTAAAAAAAAAAAAAAAATCAATGCAGCAATCTTTTCTTTTTGCCTCCTCCAATCCGTAATTGAAATGGAAAATCAAATGAACGGCAAGCAGATAATTGTTTTATCAATATTCCCTGCCTGCCCTACAAGGGTCAGTGCAGAATGATCATGAGTCGGGGATATGACGAGGACAAAATGTGAAATTGAACAGCTAGGAGGCAATAAATCAGCCTTGACAACTAAGAGTGACCAGCATGTAGCTGCAGCAGGCAGCTCTCCCTTCAGAATATGTCCTAAAGCTGCTGCACTAAATAGGGAATATTCATCTCATTATTGTTGCACTTAATTTTGCTATCAAATATTATTCTTAGAGTCCAGACAGGGAGTCAAGGTTACTGGCACTATTATTGTTGTCATTCTTGGTATGTGATATTGAGGGTATAATAGAGGGCAAAGCCATACGGTCTGTTAGGCTTATGAGGAGGAAAAGAATTGATTTAATCTGTCTAATTTATTAGGAAAGATTCAATGCATTGTTTTGGCTACATGTCAATTTTGAATTGTTGATGGCCAGTACTGCTGCTTTTGAAAATCCTTTAAATCCCTAAAACCAAAATGAAGAAAACCAAAAAAATTACCAGCCATCTATAGCAACACTGCTATCATCATCAGTTACAACATGCTCTGACAGATTACCTGACAGTATCCTGAAACAGATGTGGTTCAGGTCTCAGTGTCACACTGATGATGTTTACAGAGTTGCATGTTATGTTGATGCAGAATATATGGATGGATTTATTCGGATAAATAAATGACTACCGGTACTTATATATTTGCCTACGAATAATGGGCATTTATGATAGAATCAGAATAATTCAGAATCGAAATCGAGAATACTTCATTGATCCCGGAAGAAATTGAGTGGTCTTAGGTGTGCAGTACAGAAAGAGATATCATTGAGAAAATATGAAGAGATTAGCAGGAATTAATAAAGATAAAAAAGATTAATTTGGTAAGAATGGGCTATTTGTTCCTGTTAAATAATCAGTGACATTATATGTTAATAATAATAAAACTAATATTATCTATTAGTCAACTCATTTAATTCTGCTTGTTTCAGCCGCTGCATACTGTTTCCTCTATTTTCTTCCCTCACATTGTTTGAAATGAACCCATCATAGCATCTTAGTCTTGTAAAAACGGTAGATAAAACTACTGCCAGCAAATCGACATCCTAAATCATGTGATGTCCCTTTCCATCTGGCTCATCCAGTTGCAAGGCATTGACAAAAATATGAAATTGATTTGGTTGAAGGGTGTTAAAGAGCCGACAGGAGAATGTCATAAACAATGAATGGTCACAGCTTGGAGGAAAATCAATGACAGAGGTGGAAGCCAGTCCAGGGTGATACTTGGAGATGTTACACTGTTTTGGAAAAGAGCTGTCTTCCGGCCTTGCTTGTCTAATCAAAGGGAAAACGTGATAGCTTTAATCAAGGAGGATACAATAAAACCGAAAAGTGAAATAAAGAGGCTGAAGCAAAGGTAGCTTGATTTGAGTTAGAATGGCAGCAATCTCGCTTTTTGAAATTCATTAGAATTTGTGTCTGCGGCATGACCGCTTACACTCACACTGCATATGTGTGGTTGCCCAGCAGTATCACAGTAACTCTCTAGGTGCTTGTAGGGTAAATGTCATCTTGTAAAACCAGTTTGTTTTAAAACATCGGTACAATTTCAGTGTTTGCAGTGTAGTTTTACATTTGCACAAAATAAAAAAAGAAAAGACCTTACAAATTGGCCTTGACTATGCTTAAAAAATGAGAAAAATGTCTGCATTTGACAAAAGCTGTGTTAATTTTTCACTGTGGGTTTTGATCCTTGAGGGGGAAAACATAATTGGCAGAGTGTCTTGTAAATGGACAACGTGATGAAAATCCCCCCTACTTTGTTGGGATTGCAGTTGTAAGCTTTGCACCATATGCTACTTTCCTCTTTAGCTGGGATTATGCCATCATTATTGCTGATAAAAGCTGTTTACTGCCTTGGCTCCAAATCGATGCTCGGGGCGCTCTAAAACTGGCATCCTCTCTCCAGAAGAGTTCATTCCATGCCAGCTGCTCAGGATTAAACCCCTTTGTTTAAGATTTCACAGTTATTGTAATGTTTATTTTCTATTTATCCCTCACCCCACCCACCACACCCCTCGTGTGCCCCTCCTCGTTCTCTCCACATTAACATATGTTTGCAACTATTTCTCATCAACATTTGATTTGCTTATTGCAGACTGAATGTGTCCCTGTTATAACCAGTTATGCAATACTCTTGGAGCAAAAGTGCCTGATTAACACAGATGAGACCATCTAGATGAAAGAGGAAGGCTTGCGTTTTCAGTGTTCGGTGGCAAAATGCAACCAAGGCACTACAAAAACGGCAAACAATACGGGGAAGGCTCTCTTCTCACAGTTTAACCGATCAATTACTTAATCAGTCAGTGCAGATCTAGCTCGACAGCTGTGTTAAGATAACAATTGGTTCTCATGACTATACCGGCCTCAATGACCTTGTGTGACTCAAATTAATAATGTAAAATCAACACAAGACAACCACCCCCTGGTTCCCATGCAGACAGTGATGAACTACCTTTTTGCCTTACCATCAAAGGCTACTCAGACTAGGCCATGTTTCAGGGCATAGTCCATTATGTCACTTTTTTAAGCCTAGGCTCCATGTCTCTTAAATAATGTCCTTCACTCTTTCTCTATAGCCCCCTACTACCCAGGGAAATCATACTGATCAATATTTCCCATTTTAGAGGAACTGCAGAAAACATTCACATAGGATTTACTGTAGCCCTCTGTTAGACTTTAATCAAGCTATAATTTAGATCCATCCAAACACAAGGTCCGGTTGGAAATAAACTAGAGGTGTGTCTGTGCATCTGTCTGTCTGTTTGTCTTTTTGTCTAGCTATCTATCACTCATTTGTGTTGTGCATTTCTGTTGATGCATGTGCATTCATAATGTCTTTACAGGGCATAAATCATAACATGCTATCCCAGTACTTCTTTATATTTGTCAAGGGCCATTGGGCAAAACAGCTTAATGCACCCTTAACCATTTCAATCATGGCAGGAAGAAAAAGATTGCGGACTGGCTGACTAAGGTGCTCTGCCTCGGAAGTCTACCTAGTATTTTATCATGAACTGTGTCTGGTGTCCTAAAAACTGCTCTGACATATTTGCCGTTGAATCGGTGTAGGGGGTATGTGGAATTATGGAGTGTTTCGGCCACGCGGTTTATTTTTGAAAGTTCAGGAAGTAAAAGCGACGCGATACAAGACACGACAAGACAAGTGAAAACGACTCAAATCACGGTCAGTTGTTATGGTGTTAAAGCTGTTGTAAGCATTTATATTACTGGCGTCACGCGTGGTTATCTTATCTGGTCCGGGTAGTGTGTAACCGCTCCTCTTTCACACATGTCGGTTGGCAAATCCAAGGCTGCTAAAGACAGAGCACGCAAAAGGTGTGGCAATCCCTGGCAAGATGTGAATGTCCAAAAAGAAAGGACTAAAATCCATAATCGATGCACGGCAAAGGTTTTACGGACGAAACACGAGCAGACACTAGAAAGGGATGGAGTCTGAGAGTTTGATGCATGGATTGCAGGAGGAAATGTTCCAAGTTCATTTGCCGTGCATTTATACTATTAAGCTGTAAGGTATCGTCAACAAGAGTGACCAAAGTGAACAAAGAAGTTGTTCTATTTGTGTATTATTCTTTTTTTTTTTCTGGAATCAAATATGATTCTCCTTTGGACTTGCCAATACCTAGTTGACAGGATTGCCGGCTGTTGTTGACCATCCTTGATGACAGGTGGTGACAGAGTCTGTGTGGTCCTCATCACAGGTGTGTGCAATTAGGCTGACAGCTAATCCTGGTTTGCCGTGAATTAAGTCCCCTGGCGGTTTATGCGACTGCGAGCGTGTTAAGTTTCTGCTTTTATACGTATATCGGTGTTTACATGTGTGCATAAGCTGAGACAAAAGAAAATTGGCTATCCTGCTGGTGAACCCTTACACAGAGAGTGGAGGCGCGGCAGCACACGGTGTTATTTAACATAGGTAGATACAAACTTCCTTGTCCTAGTTGCAAGACCGGAGGATCTGTATGTCATTAATTCACTCTCCTGTAATGGGAAATGGACTTGGAAGAAAAGAGAGGGTAATGTATTGGAAAATATCCCTTTCAGCACCTCAGTATTACTTGTCATAGGTCAGGCTTAAAAATCTATCTTGATACAGTTATTAACTCTAATCCAAGCATAAACACAAATCCTCAAGCACCAGCCCAATTAATAATTTACATAATTAACATGCATTTTAAATAGGAGCTGGTCTTGTCGCTGCCAAAGCAAGGGTGGAGGTAATTAGGACTAACGGAGCCGCTCAGGGCCTTCGTACCGCAGAAGTGCTGCAGTCATTTCCAGTGGAGGGATTGACAACTGCGAGACAAGCTCTCAGCTTAGAGCGAAACCCCCTTTGAC
Organism: Fistularia commersonii; assembly: GCF_037954325.1. Lineage (NCBI taxonomy): Eukaryota > Metazoa > Chordata > Actinopteri > Syngnathiformes > Fistulariidae > Fistularia > Fistularia commersonii. The sequence goes on from NC_141309.1 coordinate 12,592,593, forward strand.
AGAATTAATAGTTGACAAACTGCTCCTAAAGCCCTGGCATTGTTTCTGTCACTTGTTTGGTTTGATGTCACTGTTAGACATTATAAATCAATAGTGTCAGGATTTAGTAATGTTTATAGCCAGCCATGGTTTATTATTTCATGTGACTGTCATGGACAAATAGTATTTATCAAAGCTGTCTATAAATTACTCCAGACAGAGTGCCGGTTTACCCAAATCCACTGTACTCATTCGAGGGCCCACTCCAGGATACTACTATATATTTTAATCATTTGTTTGTTTAGCCACAGACCCACATTAACCCTCTGCGTTCTCACACTCCTCCGAGACATATTTGGTCTGGATTGTTGTGCCTCCGCTGACACCTCAACACATTGCAGAAGCTGATCAAAGGGTGTTCCAAATATCTGGTCCCATCTCACCCCAGACCCGCTCTGTGTATTTATTTTAAGAAGGTTTTAGCCTTAAAAAAAAGTGATGGGGAAAAAACAAAACAAAATATCTTTAATATCTTCAGTTGAAACCTTCACCCTTCTATTTATGGCAGAAAAAGATGATCATAAAGATATCTTAGTCAGAAGTCACCGTTACGCTGAGCATCATTTTAAGAGCGTCCACTCCTACTTTATCAGTGTCACACTTTGATATGACAATTTTATAAGACATTTATCCCAGAGGATTTCTTTCTATGCACCTAAATGGCCTTTACCTTTACCTTGGTGCCACACTCATCAAAAACAATTAGAACCATCAGTTTTAATGAGATGATTGATTAGTCAGATCTCACAACACTTTGTAAACACAGAGCAAGTGTATATGATTGATGTTAGCAGATAAATTACTTACATTAACACATAGATTTATCTTGTTTACATTCTCCATCATAATAAATACTTAACAATGAGTTCTTATTGTCCTCTGTGCGAGTGTGCCCAGCAGTCATCATTCAGGTGTGTTGATGATTTTCCATCCATCCATCCATCGTCTGCCGCTTATCCTGCACTCCGGGTCGCGGGTGATGCTGGAGCCTCTTCCAGCTGTCATCGGGCGAGAGGCGGGGTACACCGTGGACCGGTCGCCAGTCAATCGCATGGCCACATATACAGACAAACAATCATTCATTCACATATTAGGGGCAATTTTTCCCAATTTTCTTCCAGTTAACCCGGTGCATGTTTTTGGACGTTGGGAGGAAACCGGAGAAAAGCCACATAGACTCGGGGAGAACACGCAAACGCCGCACAGAAAGGTTCCCCTTATCGGAATCGAACCGGGCTCCTTTGCGCTGTGAGGCAGAAGCGCTGTTGATGAGTTTTTTTTTTTTTGTTTGTTTTTTTCTGTCAAATAGACGTTTCAAAAGGGGCGATAAACTGCTTTGATTTTAAATTCGTGTCTGCGGTGTGATTTCTGAGGATCTCTCCAGAAGACTGCAAGAGAAGAGAGGGTGAGCTGAGTTGAAGCAATGGTATCGATCAGCTATAGCATCGACTATAAGGTCTACTTTCAGCTGGGAGGTCATTAGTTACTCCTGTGTGCTAATTCATCCCCGGGTTGAGGCGTATCCGTTAGAATGCTAATTCACTACTATGATCTGACAGCTGGGGTAAAGAAAGGGGCAAGCAGGCTGCCGCAAAGAGGCTGTGGGAGAGAAGGGAGTGGAGGAGAGGAGGGGGCAACGGAGGCCTCGTGGTCGGGCTTGGGTTTTGGTAAAGAGGTAGATTTTAGTACACGGGATGTGGAAGAGTGTGCATGGAAAAGAGGTGTGTGACTGACCCCCGCTGTCTTTGCCCCCTAGCAGTAATGATATAAAAGAAAGATGACATTTGGTATCCACATTTAACTTGCATTTTCAGTCCACTTGAGAGGTCCAGTATGCGTGACCTACCTTGATTAAGCCCGGGGCTGCATAGGACTGTACCCTTTAGACTGAAACAAAAAGTAAAAGCTCTGAGGAGAAAGCTGAGCCTGTATAATTGGGCCAAGTAGAGCTGCGGGAGGCAGGCAGTCTCCGCTTTGCCTTTTGTATATTCATGACCCCCCTGACTTGATTGATGGAAGGATAGCATTTGGTGACACTGTCATTTGCAAGTTGAAAAGGTAGTGCAGTGGCTGGAGCAGAGCTGTGGCTTCGCCTTAGAAGGCGCATTGAGAGGAGGCTCATTTCTATGCTGATGATATCCAGCCCCCTCTCATTTTCTTTGTCTCCGTTGGAAGGACATCTGCTGACAACACAGAGTTGAAAAAGAACCAAGTTGAAAATGAAAAGGGGAGAAAGAAACATACATCCTTGTGTTTGCATGTGAAAAGCGCATGGATGAACCATGATTTTAATCACGGCACAAGTTTTCAATTTCATATCGTTGTAATTGTGTCTTACATTTCATTAAAATAGAGCTGTTTGAACAGACAGCTGAAGGAACACATCCAGAACTCACATTAGCTTTTATGTGTTTTGCCTTTGAACTCATATTATTTTATTTCTCAAATGAGATAATAAAGCAAACATTGCTACTTTATCCATCTTTAGTTGTTGATAAGTTATATTTTTCCATTTTTACCCTCCCCTGTCCTTGTGTAGGGCCTGAATAACTATGAGTAAGTTTCTATACACACACACACACACACACACACGCACACACATATATATATATATATAACTTACATAATCAGTTGATAATAAGAACAAAAAGAAAAATATTCAGTCGTACTAGCATGTACAGTATTTGTGTGTTTTGCAACTTGAAATTATATTCTAATATATGATTTTTGTGTTATTTAAAAAAATGCCAAAATAAAGCAGTTGTAAATCTTGGTATGGTGAAACCATACTCATATTAAATTAACCCAGAGTCTGAGGGTAATTTTTAAAGCGAGGCCATGCAAAGACATTTTAAGCTGTCTAAATATTTTTCAAGTTGCACGGCACTTTGGAAGTGTAAAGAAGGAAGAATCTGGTGAGAGAAATATCAGTATCCTAGAGACAGTTCACTATCCCCTCAGCACTGCAGCCCACACTATCAGAGCCATAATTTATAGCTGCCGTGTGAAGTGTTCCCCCTTCCACTCCTATCTTTGTATATACACCAATTAACGTGTAAATTCTAATCACTAAGATCTTGGGATCGGGAGTCCATAAATGCAAAGCGACACGGAGAACTAAGCCAGCTGACATAGAATGAAGGTGACAATAAATAGGGAAATATCAATTAGGCATCAGTGACGAGATGTTATATTCCAGTGTGTGCTGGAAGGTGTCATACTGTGGGAGGTGGCAGTGTGAAATGTGTGGAGACATCAGGTTCCACACAAAGTTACATGGATTGTGGGTCTTGTAAGTTATGTGATGACACACTGCAAAGTGACACAGTGACTGTGTAACATACCTCCATATTAACATTATGACAAAATTAGGCATTTCTCATTTCTAAGTCTTAAGTATATAAATAGTAATTGACAATACAAATTCAAGGGATACCTTTTCAAAGATAAAACGTCATTGGAAAATGGCCAGAAAAAAAAATACAATTTTACAGAGAAAGTAACCGAATAAGCAAGGGAACATATTACACATTTTGAAGTTACAAAGGCAAAAACCTTGTATTTGAGTGATATAACGTGTCGGTTTAAAATGAATCATAAACAACACTTAACAGTTAAGGTAACGGCACTAAATTTGACTTGAAATAGCGCTGGAGTAAAACAGAAACAAAGAAACAAACAGAAAAAATATAGCTGTGTACACTAATCTAGCAAGCACATAAAACAGGAGTAGGTTACCAATAAATTTAATGCTGACTGCAATAATGCTGATGAAGAAAAACGCTGCAAGGATTCGCTCAACATTTGTGTATGTCTGAATTCACGCTATCCTCGTGGTGATCAGGGATGTTCTGTGCAGGGAGGCCTGATGATGGTTTTGCAAAGATGCTGTTTACAAGAGATTGTAAAGTATTAAGACCTACCAGAAAGGCCATTTAAATAAATGTTTAAAGCAGCTACACAAATGCATGTGCCCAAAATGGAGATGCACTCCTATCTCAGTAAGCATTGTTTGTTGAAAAAAGGGCTTTCAGGAAGCATGCGTGGTGTACAGTGTCACTGCTAAGACAGCAGTTCTCAATATACTCCACAGGGATTCCAAAAAATAATTGCCAGACTTGTGCGTTGTGATAAAGTTGTGGCATTACTGTGAGGTCTTCCAAAACCTTTGTGACTCACAGTGCATTTATTTTGTTTTTCCTTCATCCTCAGCACAGGGACGGGGATGTTTACTCTGCTGATTCAAAGCCTTGTACGCTGACTTTCCTCCACTGACTAAAAACATTCGATCAATTCATTGAAGACTCAAAATTATCCGTAGATGTGGATATGAGGGTGAATCGTCACATTTCTCTATATGTAGCCGTGTATTGGACTGGCAACCAATTCATGCTGATCCATGTCTGTTGCCCAGTGACAGCGACAATTGCCTCCTGCCCCCTCGGGACCCTTTGTGTGGGATGATCGGTATAGGAAATGAATGGAAAAATGAACACTTTCCCATATGGTCTCCTCAGCCCATTTACAAATTAACAATTGCTATGGTTTAATAATACTGTGTAGTTGTTTTTAAAAACAATTTTGGATACCAAAATGGATTTTTCTAGATGCCTAATTTTCTCTCCAACCAAAAGCCAGAACCTTGCAAAGGTCTCTGTTGGAGTAAATGACATGAGTTAAAATCAACGTTACTGCTTTAGGCGGCTTTAATAAAACAAATAAAAACATAAATCGATTGAACCATGTATTGTAAAATCTTGTAAATTCTGCGTATACATTGTATTTAGTTGTTATTATGAAACAAAACAATCACCGCTTCTGTCAAAAGTTCCCCAATTCATATTCTCTCGGATATTTTCTCTGCATCTGCATGTTGTCTCTGGGATTCAGAAAGCACCACTCGAAGCAACTGGATGTCGCTGAGATGAATAAAGCATGTGAATTGATTCCTCTATCACCTGGAAAGGCTGTTGATTTTGGGGAGAGTTATCACTGTTTTCCTAAGTGTGGCATGGAGATTTGCTGGAGGGCTGAGTGATCGATTCAACAGCCTGGAGCATCCTAGTGTGTTTATACATGGCTTGTATGGCAGCTTTCATAAGACATTTACCCCATGATTTGCGATGAGCTTATGTGTGAATAATTAATGGCAATTAATCCTTAATTACAGTAATTAGGCAAGTCACAGGAAATTAGGCTGCAGCTGGAGAAGCCCGTGCCTAGGAAAAGAGGACTGGGGCTGAGTGTACGTGCCATTTAGTGACAGTGGAGCTGCAGTATTATTGTATGGGAAGCCTGCTCCATTGTGCTAGCTTGCCAGCAGAGATAACAGTATTGGAAGACACCGGTGCAATGTAATCAAAGGCACCCACCCAATAAAACCTACCTAGAAAGGCCCAGGGATCTGACCTCTGACCCCGACACCACTTGAATTCCTTAGTTTTCTCAGAATTACATTGTTAAGAATTGGTGATTCAATTCAACAGGTTGTGACTGATGAGCCAACAGTAATTGCTCGATGCTACAGATTTAGCCCCCTTTTTTCTCTTTTATAAATCTAGTTTCAGCAGTTATTGGTTCCCCTCGGCTATACGCTACAGACATAACATGCTATTTACACTAAGTTTATGAATCCACTGTGCCTTGAGGGAGAAACACTCCCAAATAAAACATTTATTTGTACTGCTAATAAAACAATTAGCCACCTAAGAATTATAAAGGAAAACAGTAAGCCTAAACTATTTGGATGCTGATTTCATGGTTTGTTAATGGTAAGAGAGAGTAGGTTGATGTTTTCATGGCAAAAGATAGGAAAAAAAGAATAGGGATGGGATTCTCTGTGTGTCGCTCGGAACTCATTTGTGCTTTTCCATGCTTGCCTTGATGAATTTCCGCTTCTTTCTGCTCCTGTTGCTTTCAATTACACTCTTATTCACATTCCTAATTGATATGCCAGTCTCAGTAGATGAACCATGGACTATTTACAGTCCATTTTTCTATTCTTACACCAATGACGTTTTTCTGGCAAAATAGAACTGTGTAAATCACAGATATGAAATGTGTTGTTATTTGTAGTATTACTTTAAAATATCATAATAACACACACACACATACACACGCAGACACAAAGCAAATATGATTTACTCAAAATAAAATATAATTGTGGGCTCTTATTAATAATAACAGCAATAATAATTATAACAATAGCGATATTACCAACATCAACAATAATAACAAAAATTATGATGATTATTATTATTGTGCATAGTGCATATTTCTTTGTTTGTGTGTGTGTGTGTGTGTGTGTGTGTGTGTGTGTGTGCGTGTGTGTGTGATGATTGTAGTCAGCCACACTCGTCACCTCCTTTCACCTCCTTTTCTTTGTACAGAAGGACTTTTCAGCTAACAGGGAATGTAAGTGAGTTGAGGAGGCATCCAACTGTGATATTACATTAACCCATAGTGCTTCACCATGTCTGTCAGTGACTGCAGTATAAAGAGAACATGCTCTGCTGTACTCTTTTAGCCTTCAGAAGTGCTATTAGAAATAATGAGGATTTATAGTAAGATAAAAGAAGCTCGCTCGCTGCTGAATTCTGATTAGCAGGTCATATTCTACCACCAAAAGCTAAATAAGACTCAATGGCGATGCATACACAACTATTGTAATGTGATTACTGTATGTATTATATATCACATAGCCTTTCATGAACAAGCTGGTTTCTCAAAAGCAGATATTAGGATTTTGCTATAATACCATCTCACGCCGTGTTTGTAATAAAATATTTTATTCGGAGCTCAATGGGCATGTTATGTTGCTCAGCCATTAATAAGCAACTTCCTTCCTGTCATGCTAAGAAGCTCATAGTTTTCCCTGCATGTATAACACGAACAAGGAGCCACTGAGTGGTTGGGTAACAATACCTGAACAGCAGCAGGCTCCTCACTAGCAGGGGGAGATGCCGCCACAGTGACAAGGTCAGCATGTTCTACAGAGCCTGCACATACATTCCTCAATATAAGTAATATAAATGAGGTTGTGTTAGTTGTAAACTCACAGCATGTTGCCTCCAAGAGAAAGGGTTACCGCACAGGAGCAAATCTCCAAACCTCCTCTTGAGTAGGGTTGACTATGCGCATATGTCTAGAGAATAAACGATAGAGCAACCCATTAGAAATTTCTCAACACAAAAAAAATTCCATCTTTCTTTACTATGATTTGGGACACGGTAATGCAGAATATATACACCGAAGCTTCCGCTTGCATTTTTTTTTCCAAGATGAGTGTTTGAAAACACAGCCACGATATTAGCATGTACCCGCAGTCTCAGCCAAGAGTTGAGGCTACAGCTTTAAGTGGGAGCAGCAGAGTTTGTGTTGATAGGGGCATTCTTGTGTCTACAGTGGTGTATTCACATTGGCAATTAATTATTAATGCAGAAGCACTGAGAGGTTACAGCGATATGGTGCTCAAGCTTTCCAAGTACAGTCTATAAATGAACAGTCAACATAGTGAGAGCTTCAAAGGAGCCCTCTGAAATGTTTCAGACTCTCATGGAGAGGGCTTATTATAGTTGAAATGTTTTTCTAGGAGCCCCAGATATTCTTTGTGAATGCTATCGCTGAGAAAATACTGGGTATTTTTGTTTGTCTGTATCAAGAGACATGTAAACAGACAGTCAGCACTTGCAGTTTACTTGGCTTGAGTAGTGCACTTCTTAAGCAAGAACTTGTTTATGCTTTTAAAAAATCCCGAATTCAAGATTTGACAGAATGCAAAAAATAATTATAACTGCAATGTATAGCATAGAGTAAAACTGATAATAGTTACCCGTTATTTTCAAAGATCACATTTCTAAGTGGCAGAGACCTTGAAGAGTTTAATCACTGACTCAAAAGATCAATAAAATCTGCATTTTTTTAAGCATTTTTCTTGCAAGGTTCTCGTGCTGACACTGCTATGGATTTGCTAATGGAGAGGGACCTGTAAGGCTATCCCTTGGCCTTTGTCTGACCCCCTTAGTGTAGCCAAATTCTTTGGATGTTTGCAGGATCAAGTCACTTAATCTGTAGCACAGACTAGGTACAGAAAAAAAGAAAACCAGGAGAGCACTGGCAAGGGAGGAGGGGAAAGGGCAGCAGACAAGTGCCTCACTCTGTCTGAAGGCAGAGCACTCAGTACGCAGGATAAAGAACTGCAAATGTCTGCCTGTTCTGTTATGCACCATTGTTTCATACAGAAACAGTGTAGCAGGCAAGCACTCGCAGGCGGTGCTTTTTATTACCGCGAGACCGTAGACTTAGGCATTAGTGAATATGGCTCATTAAATGGCATGGAATGTTACCATTTTACATAATTTCTCCTGTATCGTTGTTGTAAATTAAATCCTGTTTCTGTCTCTGACTGCACTCCAGTCACTACTGGAGCCATTACAGCTTCCACATCAGCTCCCAGCAACTTGAAAGCAGCTATCTATAATTTCAGTTCCGTGTCACATGCAAAAAAAAAAACAACAAAAAAAACAAAACAACAACAAAAAAAAAAAAAAAACACGGGGCTTAGTTTGGATGATGTGTAAAAGGGCATGGCGCAAATAGGAGGAAATCTGTTGAAATATCTGAGAATTAGGCAATGACGCATTCAAATGACCAAGACTATGATGAGTAATATACAAACAGTATATGTGGCAGGGCTGTGAAACATAAGCTGGAAATTGCCATCTCTCTTTTTGTTCTCAATCACCTTGATGAAACAATCCCGAAGCAATGACTGTGTGAATGAGACGACTGACAAGCTGATTTTCCACCCCTGGCATGAGGCTGCTTTCTCCACTTAATGTTCTTCGATAAAGTGTTACACCGAAGTAAACTAGAAGAGCCTCCACTCCTGACACATGTGACAGCATTTGCATCAATTATGCAGTCTACGGCTGTGGCAGGAGGGAGCGGGAGAGAGGGGAGGGGATCGCAAAGAAAAGGGTTTGTGACAAGATGCAGAGGCAGAAATGAGAATTTCTTTTAAAAATGCACTCTTTAGAAAATAACATTCAAGATCATTTACATGAAAGCAGCTGCACCGTTGAACTCAAAGCAGCAACAAAGTCTGCCGAGCATTTTGACACTAAAGACTTTGCCAAACAGAGTATAGTGTAGCGAATAGTTCTTTGTCTCCTCTGTATTCACTGTACATTGAAAATTTGCCCTGAAGTGAGCCGGAGGAGCTGGAGCAATGATTTGAGGGAAGAAACTAGGCTAGAACTGAAAGAGGTGCGAGGGCCTTATACGACTCTTAATAACCGTTCCTGAATACAATCAAGTAAGTAAATATTTATTTGCTGGAATTGCTGGTAAAGATGTTCCTGGCTTGCCAACAAAAATTTGTGTGACAAACACAATTTATGATTCCCTTAAAACCATAGAGGCAGAAGCCCGCTCTCTGGCAGAGGGAATAACTTTGAAGCCATGTCCCAGTTTCAGTTTCAGACTCCAGGAGCATTTTATTTCACTGTGTCCAACCCTATTTCACATCCTAGTTAAGCACACTTACAAATCTGCTGTGCCATGGATTCGACCTCTCATACACATGTGAATCCGCACCAGCGCACACACACTTACACAAACACAGGCACATCACCAGGCCTGTCACTGCCTTTTATCCGTCGTCAACCTTCAGCTGTATGGTTTATCTGTAGTGACACTATAGCAAAGTGCTTGACTGCTTTTTGCCAACAGACTGCAACACTTTAACTGTACTTAGTCATGCATCATTATGGCAGACTCAAAGCGGTGTGTCTGGGAACGCCTGCAGATGGTGGAGAATGAACCATTTGGAAAGAAAGGCTCTGTGACAATGATGCTTATTACATGAGTAAGTGTATATGGACACGGGAGTGTGTCGTGTACTTGAATTTGAAAAAGGAGAAGAGGACGAGAAAAAAAAAAAGCAAGGAGCATTAATTAAAATAGGTGCTTGTTCAACAAGCTGAAATAACACCACGCGTGGTCCGTTCGAGAGATCCGCTATATGAAATCTGCATGCAGGTCTTTGTTGGAGGGAGCCTTTTATGTGTGTATTGATCAGTGATTGTTTACTCCAAAGGATGCTGACTTTGTGAAACGCAGCAAACACTCTGTTTGTTACAGAGATTTAACCCTCTTTTATTGCCTTTATTTGCTTTGTTCTGCTCTTCAAACCTTTCTTCTGCTGAAAATGTGATAGCATTACTGTCACTTGTCACTTTCTCTTTATGTCAACAGATGACAAAGCTTTTACATTAGGTATTCTGCTCCACACATGGGTATTTTCAACAGATCTCTTCTGCTATTGAAAGATAAATGTTAACTTCATTCAATAGAAACTCATTCAAGGTTCATACAAAGCTGCCTTCTTTATTCTTTGAGGAAATGAAGAAACCATTAGCAAAATATTCACTCACAGAGAAAGAGAATCTTATCTTTATTCCGCATGACCATGCGGAGCCATATTCCTTTTGACATCATTATGTAAAACCAATTTCTCTTTCATATCATTTCCGCTGTGGTGCATTACCACATCTATACACTCACTATTCTTTATTACAAAGTAGGTGGCCTTGAGGAAAATATATGCATTTCTTCCCTATGGCATAAAATATGCATATAGGTACCCCATTTCATCTCCAATCTGTGTTATTCCTTTAAAAATTCACCACTGCCTGCAGTCCGCCTTTAATATTTAATGTGACAAGTTTTTAATCTGTCATTATGCGATGATGAAGTAATTGTCAGCTGTCACCGTAATGATTGAATTATACAAAGGCACTAAAGTGGCTCATAGGTTGTGGGCTTTATTATTTATTTTTGCTTCAGCCTTAACGTGAGCTTGAGGGAAAGAATATTCCTTTCACACAATAATTCATCTTCCATCTTTATTCATTTTTCCTCCCAGGCCACACACACGAAGGAAAACCATGTATCACATCCATACATCATTCATAGCTTGTTTATCAGCTTTTAGTTTGAACTAATAAAAATACTGGAGCCAGTTGGCAGGGTATTTAAAAGATGGGGCTTTTAATGATGCATCCATGCTTTTGCATTTTGAATAGACATTTTTTCATCAATTAGCGAGAGCCACAAAACAATCATACTTACTCCCAATTTTCTTACACGGACACAAATGATCAATCACATTCCCACATATTTGGATGGTACATCACACGAATGCGCTATTGACGGCTGATCCCACAAAGTTAAACTACCTGTCGCCTCTTTTCTTCTGACAGTCGGAGAGGCAGTACAGTAATATAAGTGACATATAATGGAGTTACTGAAATGAATGTTGTGGCAGGTGAACGATGAGCACATCAGCACCTCTACGGGCCTCTCTGCCTCAATCTGGTCATGTTGGGCCCCAAGTGTGGAACAGCGTGGCACTGGGATTTGTGGTACCGTGCCGCCACCCCCCCCCTTTTTTTAGCCCAAGGCCTCCTCTACCTTTGGTATGCGTCTCAAGGTTAGGGGGATCCCGGTAGGCTGTTTAACAGCGTTGTTCTCGGATCCAAATGGCCTTTTTGACACTATCTACGCCGAGGAGAATGAACCTGGACAAACTAAGGTGTCCAGAATTGTTCATCTTTAGACTTGTTTTACATCTTCAGTGTGGACTCGGTTGTCCGGACAGTTCTGTATTCTAATATATCTGGAGCGGGGCTTTAAATCCCCACACCACGGAATTATTCTTAGGAAGTAGTGGGGGTAAGTGATTTGAACCGTTTTACTGTGAGGATCTGCTGTTTGCCTTACAGATGCAGCTTTTGCTGACATTCATTTTGCAGCCACTCGCAGCACTTGTGACTCCCAATGCTAAGAGAAAAGTGCCTGTGGAGCTCTATAGTGAATATACCTCTGACCCAGACGGAGGAAAGGGAGATTTATGAAATCCACATGTTTAATACATTTCATTTTGTCCAAGGGATTTGTAATGCTTACCACCGTATTTTAGGGTAGAAACATTCTGTGTAGTCACAGCTCGTATTGTCTGAGGAGAATAAACCTTGTCCGGTTCTTGCTGCTGAAGATTTGTTTCATTGCACCTCCCTTTCCTTGCAGACATCAGCCGTGCATTTTCCCAAACATTGCATTTTGTTTTGCCGAGGTGTTGGGCATACGCACCCTTAATCTTTACTGCATAATCCCCTGAAAATCCACTGCATAAATGAAAAAGATAACCCCCATATCAGCGTGGTGACAGAAAATAAGATAGGTAGGTGATTTAATAAAGTATTGATGCTGGCCCCAGTGTGATACGGTGTGTGACCTTTGCATATTCATTGTGTAGCACAGAGCAAGTGACACACTGCTTGAAGAGGAGAAGCTCTTGCTATTCTGAAAATACTTCCTGGGAGTGCAACATCAGTGGTGTCAAACAGAATGCAGCATATGGATTAAAGCGCAAGAAGGGAAGTCACTGAAATATTTGCTTTGCCAAAGTGTTGACACAGTATAAAAAAAGGAGAACTGCGCCTGTGCTTTCCCGTGGTAATCAGGTGCAAGTTATCGCTGCAGTGTTTGCCTACCTGATGGTGTTTCCATTTAGCCTCTGTCTGTGTCATCGGCTTCCCATTTGGAGCTGCGGCAGGAAGGATCTGCCCTCCCGTACAACAACCGCCGGCCGACCGGGGCTTACCATATAATACGTGCGTCTGTTTGCTCTGTCTTTGGGAATCAACACAGACAAACTGATAAATTGAGTGCGAAAGAATAGTCCTTTAAAAAGATCATAATGGTGGTCAGCTGCCACTGTGAGAGGGGTTTATTTCCTTTCGCAGCTGACCACATGAAGTCATAAATACTCCTTCCAGGGAAACGCTTGCTTTACATCTAAAATGCACTTGAGTGTAATGTTGACAGATATAGCTTGTGACGAGTGATAGTCAGAATGTATGAGTGCACATAATGCTGCTGTCAAACTCTGGTGCCAGACTGAAAATAAGCAGTTCACCTCTGTTTTCATTCAGGAGAGTGCAGCAGACAGCGGCAGCTTCCCTGCTGTATTTATTGACTTGTTTTACTAGCCTGAAACAGGGTGCTTTTATACAAGCCTTCTCAGTCTTAAGACTCTCTAGACATATACATTATTCCTGACTGAGTTACACATACATATAAAGGTGAATGGCTGTAGGCTAGGCTAGATATATGCTCTCTTTTCACCTCTTTCTCCCTTCTACATATGCACCGTTTTATTAAACCGCTGTTCTTTTATTTCTATTGTTACACCATGGATCCATTGTTACAACTGCACGTTGTTAACATGGAAATTGGTTTATTTTCACAGTATATATTATAACTTATTGTATTAAAACAGCATATAAGTTTCCGGGGTCTCTAAATTCTGACATTTGAATTTCACTTTTTTCTGCTTATGCTAAAGCTGATGAGGCCTATATTCCGTGAGCCTAAAAATCATCTTTGCTGACTAATCTGCACAACTGCAGTGGAAGATAATGAATGCCAGCGCCAAAGTCACAGTCAACACTATCATCCCCCCACCCGGCCTAAACCTCGAGCAGTATTTACATGATATTTCTTTTTTGAATAAACCACTTTTCTCTCCCACTGTGAAAATATTGAACTCTTTCACACAGATGTCATCTTAACCAAAGCTTATTAAAAAGATGGACATCAAAGTTGTGGGTGCACATTGATCTTATAGCACTTTAATTGGCCACCACAGGCAAGAGAACAACTCACTCCAAAATAGGAGGTGTGGAGTCGCGAGGCTGAAGAAGCGGATGTCTCAAGACCTCTCAGTGGATTCATTGCCAGTAAATCCTCTAGAATGAAAGCAGGGCTTTTCGAGGGGGTATGGAATTTCGCAAATACATTAGGAAATGTGATACGCTGAATTAATTGAACACTTATGGCCCAAGGGTTTGCTTCTTTGTTCTGGTATGTGTTTGCAGCTGCATCATCCTGTTCCTGACCTGCAACTTCAATGTTTGCTTGACGTCTTTGGAGCTTGACTTGCAACATGAGGCGATACACTCTGAAAAGGTCATACAGCTTGGTTGCCATGAGCTACCATGTGCTGAGATTACATTTTGCCAACTCCGTATATACTGTTTTGAGTTAAGCGTGCGGCACGATGAATGCAACCGATACTTAAGTCACCGCTACTCCATCAAACAGGACTGAGGTGAATAATGTATTGTGTTTTCCACTAAAGTAGGCAATGAAAACACAAAAACAAAGTCATTAATTGCCCACATACAGTAACCAAATGCCATCAAGCGTCTGTGCTCTCATTAACCTGGCATCTAATTATCTGCCTCCATTCTGAGTCCTGACAAGCCCTGCCATCTGAACCCTAAGCTAGGTTGCGTTGTGTTGTGTCAGCAGTCGCCAACCACAGCCAAATCACCATTAGGTACAGCGAAGACAAAAGCTTTCAGCGGCAAAGGTTTCCTCTGCATGTACAGCCACAATGTCCCTCCTGTTAATGTTGGCTCCTCCAATTAAATCTGAAACTGTTAATTATTGTCATTATCAGAGATAGCTCCCACCCCTACCCCCAATGTCTCCCTCACCGTGAGCGGAAGACGCTATGGGAGCCATGGGGTTTCGTCAGTTGTGTCTCATCCCTGCTCCAGTGAAGCCCTCGCAGGGATCGGATGCGGAGGGGGATTTGATATACATGAAAAGCGGGGTGGGAGTGAGGGAGTTTGCACGGTTCATCTTGGATAACTGGGGAAGTAAGTCACAGCTGATGGCCGCACCTCCAGCCGAACTCATTAAATAGTATGTAAAGCACGTGCAGACAGTGACTACCACTAAATCAAATTTTAGCCCCTTTCTTTTTGTTTGAGGTTTTACACATACACACACACATATATATTTGTACATAAATATAAATATAAATATAAATATAAATATAAATATAAATATAAATATAAATATAAATATACACACACACCACAGCCACGTGTGTGTGTGTTTATATGTGTATATATGCATATATATATGTACGTATATACATATTTATATGTATGTATGTATACAATTATGTTCAATTCAATGAGAAAAGAAGATATTCTATTCTTCATATTGCTTTCATATTCTTCTTCATCTTACCTTTAATGGGAAAGTGTATTTCCACCATTGTATGTAAAAGACAGTTGCTAAGTGATTCATTGAGTGTGAGGAGAGCTGAAAAAGAGAGGATGGCAGGCCGGCTGCCTGTTAAGTCTATGCGTGTCTCAACATCCTCTTTGGCCTGCTTCTGTCACAAGATGTTGTTTAGCACAGCCCTGATCTGCCTACCCACCCCTTGCGCTGCACACAACAGACCTACAAGTAGCCTAACCTGAAATACCAGATTCCGGATGCTTCAATCAACAGTCTCTTTGTCCAAGTAAATGCAACCAAAGGCACTTGTAGTGGATGTGTTTCGTGAGCTCCAGCACTTCTCACAAATGTTGATATTCAGCTCATCGGGTGCAATCTTATTTCGGTGTCCTAATCTCACTTGACTCATGAATGACTTGATATACAAATACACAAGGCGCAAAGAATTCTAGCTAAACAATTTGGAGCTGAATATCTTTTCTACAACAGACAGTGAAGGAAAGAGCAGCGCCTTCTGCTTCAGGCAGTGCAGCCTTTTCGTGGATACACTGCAAAATCTAAATGATGGACTGTCAACTCTCTTGCAGAAATGCCACTGCAAAGAATAATCTCTCTGGCAGTGGATCATGGTCGGCTGTATGCTACCAATGCCATTTCTTTGTTTATGTGTGTGTAGCCTTCACATGCATACATGCCGACATGTGCGTATGCATGCACAAATGCCCACGAATGCACAGAAACACATAAAAGAAATACACATCACATGAACACAAAATATGTCCACCCAAATATATCTATGTATGATAGAATATATATATATATACATATATATATACATACATATATATATATATATATATATATATATATATATATATATATATATATATATATATACACATATATATACATACACACATATATACATATATATATATATATATATATATATATATATATATATATATATATATATATATATATATATATATTACAATATATAATATAATATGACAAATAATGTACACTTGATTTGGCATCCGAATTAAGTTTTGTCTGTAAATTTGCCTGGTCATTGGTGGGTACAAGACCTGCTGGGTGACCTGGTTTCATGCAATCCCCATCTTCTAATTAGGAGGCTGTAGAAAGGCTGGAATGAGAGGAGGAGTGATTAGTTGCCTTTGGGTATTTCATAAGTGGCTTTCAGTGGCACATTTGCATTATTTGCTTGGGGTCTGAATCACAAATCAGCCTACCCTTGCAGCAAATTGAGGCTAGCAGCTCAAGACCATCAATACACGAAATATATAATCTTAAAAAAAAGGGGAAAAAAAGAAATAAGAAAAACATCAGAATATACAGAGGGACAAAATAAAGTATTGTAAAAAAAGGCCCAAATAATCTCAGACTGGACCTGTCTGAGTCTACCTGTATGACCAGAGCTGAAAAAATATTCTTTGATATCTCACTAGTATCCTTCACATTTGTCACAAATACCAGGATGTCTGGGTGCGCAGCGGAGTCTGTGTGTTTTCGGCTCATTCTGTGACTAGCGGACCTTGTGAACCATGTGTGCCCTATGTTGAAGCCCCATGCTGGATTTGTCCTGTAGGGTCAGTCAGTTTGCTGATCTGTAGCGGAGGTCCTGTCTACTCATTTGGCCGGTCTCCCTGACCGCTGCGTGCGGCCGCCACCGCCAGGCCCGGTCAGCCATCACCACACCACTTGGCCGTTTGCCTACATCGAGTCTTACAGGGCAGGAAACAAAGTGTGCACTCACATGTCCAAATATAAACACACACACACATATCACAAGCATGCACATATGATCACAAGGAGTGACAGTGGCTCTTGTGTACCCAGTCCTCCCGTCCTCCCTCCCTCTCCCCTCATTCTCCCCCCTCTAGTCTGTCATGTTGTGTGTCAATTCCCACGTATGTCTGTGCCGCCGTGGGATAGTGATTAATTTTGGTATGCTTGGCAAAGTGTCTCCAAGATATTTTCTTGCATTTTCTTTACCAACCATCTTGCCAACATCGACTCCCCACAAGCCTTGTAGTCATGGGTCAAGAGTGGAGAGCGTCTGCGTCCTCCCCCGCCACTACGCCCGTCCACCACTGCGCTGCTCACACGGCCTTTCGAACAGCAGAACACATCGGATTCATGAGGGGTTAATAGAAAGATAGGATACCTAAACTGACACAGATCTTCTATTCTGATCAGACACATTTTTTGTCACTCCACCTCCCAACTATCCCTCCAGCACCATGTTGTCTGTAAGGTGTTCACAAGCTTTGACCCATCACTGGAGGGCTGTAACACTTCACTGTCAGTGCGTCTGATTAGCTTATCACTCACCACAGTGGGAAGAAATTCATCATCATTCTAGACAGGCATTCCCCAGCTTATACCTCCTTTTTTCTATGTGCTTAAATATCCAAGTGACTGTCCATTCCAGTGTTTCGGCTTCACGTGCATAACCCATTCCGCGTGATTTTAAATTGCGAAATCCCCAGCCCCAAGTAACATTTTGAGAAAAATGTTACATTATGTGAAAAAGCTATTTACAATTACATTTATGGATGACATATTGCAGCTACATGGACTGTGACAGTCAAAAACACACATTTCCAGTGTCAAGAAAAGCTTAACAAGACATGTTCCAAATGTATTTATCTCAGCTCATTCAACAGAGAAAGTGAAACACAATGTGGCAAATGTGCTTTCACTTCCCTACAGTGTAGTATCAGGTATGGTAATTACTCTGCCATTAACATTGGGAATACTTAATGTGTATTAATGTGTTAATGGCATATTAATTACTGTACATGCAAGACAGAGCCCGCAGGCAGTCTCTCAGATTCTTTGTGCCATGTGGATGTAGGCCAAGCTTAAAAAAAAAAAAGCCTCTAAGAACATCAATGAAAGGGAATCCTTATGTTTCATTTGTCAGAACAAAAGATTTTTGGTGGTAATATGACCCAACTCTCAGCTTCTGGAGCTGAAAGTCACTGATCCAAGCACCATGACAAAGGAGATGATATGAAGTCAAAGGAGATGTGGAACACGGCTGAAGTGACACTGGCCTCTTTGTGAAATGGATACTCTAAGCCCTCTGTAGTCTCTAGTGTGTTACTTTGGCAGCGGGTTTTAATAACACGGTGGATTAGAAGCCTTAGATCCTGACTGCCAACCCGGAGTAAAAGCTCACCTTGAACATGCCTCGGTAACAGGCTAGATGCCATGCTCTTTTTCCTCCCCCTTCTGCCAGCCGCCTCCCTCCTCGCCCTGTCTACTCCACGGCTTTAAGGGAGATGACCTTTGCAAATATTGACAGAAAATAAATTCTGTTTCGATTAGATAGCTTTGGGAGACCTTTGCGGATCAATGCAATTAGATGAACAGAGTGTCGATACGTGGCTGGAGTCGTTCACCAAAGGCGGTGACTTGGAGAGGAGCACTGGGAGGTCAGGGTTACTTATCGTGAACGATACGTTTTGGAAAACGTGGTGGAAGTAACGCAGTTACAGCACGTCTTAATATACCGAAACTACACAAGTGATCAGCAAAAAATAGACTCCGGTAGAAGGAAAAGTAATCCGAGAAAAGTCAATATCTATGGGGTGTCTGTCAGAATCACAACTCTTCTTGTCCATTGTCTGGCATCTGACAGTGCAGTCATGGCAGCAGAATAAGGCGGAGAAGCCCTGAGCTGCCCGTTTTCTCCTCAGCAGGCCACATTAAACCAGCAGGACTGTGCCTTTATGGCTCTCCTGCTCACACTTCAGTTATGAGAGTAAACAAGCAGCAGGCCAAAGGTCATCTAAGCCCACCGAATAAAGGAGGGCACAGGGGGAGAAGAGGTGGGAGGAGAGAGGAGCAGCCCGAGGCAATGCTCAGATCACTGTCAGGGCTTCAAGCAGGGAGTGATGTACGAGACAACAGCTGCAAACCGGAAATTATTATAAACAGAGAGCAGGGAGAGTATTTGAGGGTAAAGGCTGCATTGTCTTTATCTCATAAATTTGTTACTTCCTTGTATCAGATACTGAGTGGGAAAGCTGTAAAAAATGAAACGCAAAACCACTCCTGACTGATAGGGATAGATTAATCATAGTGTCTTCTTTGGTCTCATCCGCAGAGGAGAAAGTAGCAAACATAGAGACCGGGGCTTTTCCCTGCTACTCCGTTTGTACTGTTGAGTGACAAATGAGGCAGATTAAGAACACGTTATATTATTAGTAGGAGTTTTTTCTGTGAAATAACAGGAGTAGATATGGATTTTTAATTCGCACAGGTTCTGTACACAGGTTATACCAAGGTGACACGGCATGCACACTTTTCCTCTCACTGAGATTAATCCCACTTTGACTGTGGAGTTGGATTAGAGCTAACTTGGGTGCCCGAACTTGTTTTAATACCCATATCATCGGACAAAAAAAAAATGTATAAAGATTTGAGCAGGCAAACAGCATATCAATGCTAGAATGTGACTGTGGCTTTGCAAGTTACTATACAGATTTGTCAACCACAAAGCAAATTAAAGATTTTATCTTGCGCAAGCCTATTTTGTGAAAGTTCTGTGATGATGCTAAGCTGAGACAGTGATTCTGCAATCTATAGCAACCCCAAAATGATACAGGGGAAGAAACAGCAAGACTGTGATTCAGTGGTATTTTTATTTTTGCTATTTCAACCCCCCTAATTTTTAGTATTTATCTGCTTGAATCCGAGACAGACGGATCATCCCTCCCAACGTGTGTTATGAATGGCCAGCTCAGGCGGCTGTGGCACAAATACACCCTGGTGGACTCCTGCAGGGCTGTCTGATTCTTAGGACACCAGAGTAATCTTTTTAGCCCGCTGATTTTCGAAATAGAAATGGACATGTATGATAAAAATGTCATAGCCACTCCACATGTCAGTGGACTAACAGGATTACATGTCACCTTCTAATTTCTCCCTCCGTTTTGCTTTGCTGTGAATGGCCACATTATTGCACACGGTAACTTTGTGGTAATATATGGTAAGAGACAAGTAGCTCTTTATGGTCTGTGATTATTTTGTTTGAATGAAACCAGTGATTTATGCCCATTTAGCTGAAAAGCCCTGTAAGCTCCCTCAGCTGCATTTCCCCTGGATATAGAGTGAATGGAGTGAAAGTGACAACTAGGCTTGGTGTGGAAATGTACGCTGCATCCCGGAGTTATATTTAATATACCTGACATGAAGAACGTGCCTAACTACTTACCCCCACCTGCAGCACAAAGTACAACCTACTGAGCTTGTGTTGAATCAGAGAGCGGGTGTAAATAATGAATTACAAAAATATGGACTGTAGTGGCATGCAAACTACCGACCGTTAGAACATTTTGAGATATGAAAACCAGGCGGCTGCACAGTCAAAATTTGAATCGTGCGCTGTTTTGTTTCACGTAGCATAGACTGGAAACAAAAGAGCGGTGCCTGTCCAGAATGAGAGCTTTGGGTGGAGTTGTGCAGATGCAGTGGCCTATGAGGTGGATAAGGGTTAGTGGAGCAGTGGCATATTGTCCACATGGCTGGCTTGGCTCTGCAAGCCTGATGGAGCCTTGTCCAGCATCTCAATGTCTCCAACACAAATAGCCACATTCATCCGCTCCTCTCACACCATTACACCAAAAAGACTCAAAGCCAGCCAATCCATAAATAGAGGCAAATTTGTTTTTCAGTGACACTGCAGCTGCACAAAACACCAGCGGAGATGGAAACATCACAGGAGTGGCTACGAGATGACGAGTTTCCTTTTTTCACTTTATTTATTCAGGAATGCGTTTTATAGGAACAAAAAAGAAAGAGAGACAAGAGAGGAAGCGTTCTCTCCCGTCGGTGGCGTATCGGGTCAGTCGGTCAAAGAGCGGTAAAAAGGCTTCTCTGATTGCATGGCTATTGGCTGACATAATAGAGCAACTAATCTTCTTATTTAAAATCCAGAGGCCAGCCATATCTTAATGTAGCTGTAATGAGCTGTTGGAAATCCCTGAATTGTGGGAGGGATTATTGAATTGAAACAACTCCAGTAATCATAACATTTGAGTAGCCACTCAGTATTTACTACCCATTGAGCTACATTTTTATCCACTTAGGAAGCAGGACTTTAGTTCCTTTTTGTTGTAAATCTCACCATGCAGTGAGTTTTTTTTTTCTTTCTTTATAAAGGCTGGTATTGTCAATGCAGCCAGGTGTGCATGTATGCTATCTGAATGGTGATGATGTTTTGCTGACAGACTGGTTGCTAGAAAACCATGGGGAAATAAACAGTATGGTGTGAATGCACAAACATAATGACTGACACAAAAAGCACCTTTGTGCAACTTATATGTCACATCTGTGTAATCAATGACACAATCAAATGCATCCAAAAAATAAAAACAATATAACAAATAAAAAGAAACGAAGCTTAAACGTTTTAACTTTCCCGAGTTCCTGACATTCGCAGTGTCGAAAACAGTGACACGTACTAGAGGTATAGTTTATTTTTCAAGAATCTCTCACAGAGTAGACGTGCCACTTCACGATTGAGCCTTTGTCAGTTTAAGGATGTTGCTGTCATGTAAGCCTTCCCATATTCAGTAAACAGTGTGCTGTGCGGTGTGTAAATAAAAGAACAGGCATATACATGTACGACAGGAACACAACACACACACGGAAGGTACCGAGCATGTACCCGCTGTGAAAAACATCCAACTACAGCAGGCTACACAGAAGCGATGCTTTTCATTGTGCTTAGCACATGAGTGTACTGTGTCTTACTTGTTTTCCCCATTCAGTATATCTGTGTTTTTTCCTGCTCTGAAGTAAGCCACTGCATGGCATAATTTGACCCTGCGTCCCTGTCTTGTGATTGCTGCAGGTCTCAGTATCCGTGGTGCCCAGGAGGAGGACCCACCAGACCCCCAGCTTATGCGTTTAGACAACATGCTACTGGCGGAAGGTGTGGCGGGTCCAGAAAAAGGTGGCGGATCTGCCGCTGCTGCAGCCGCAGCTGCAGCCTCGGGTGGGGCAGCTGATAATTCTATTGAACATTCCGACTACAGAGCCAAACTCACCCAGATCAGACAGATCTATCACACAGAGCTGGAGAAATATGAACAGGTATGGAGGAGACTCTGTCATTACGAGCACCCGAGTAATAAAGTTATGGGATGTAATCTGCTTTGAGACAAAAAAATAAAATTTTATACATATTATATATATGTATAAAATGATACATATACAGATATATATACTGCTCAAAAAAATAAAGGGAACAACACAATGTAACTCCAAGTCAATCACACTTCTGTGAAATCATAGTGTCCACTCAGGAAGCAACACAGATTCATTTTGACTTGTTTTAAGGACATTACATCAAAGTTGGATCAGCCTGGAGTGTGTTTTTACACTTTAATTTTGAGTGTGATTCCTAATCCAGACCTCCATACATTTGATTTCCATTGATCATTTTTGTTTGATTTTGTTGTCAGCACATTCAACTGTGTAAAGAGCAAAGTATTTCATAAGAATATTTCATTCATTTAGATCTAGGATGTGTTTTTTAAGTGTTCCCTTTATTTTTTTGAGCAGTGTATATATGACCCCTTATTTAGCTTGCTTGAAAACATCTAGAACAATGGACTTCTATTACAGCGAGAACACTGGCAAGTATATGCATGGGAGGAGGCGTGTTAGTGTGCGTGTGGGAGGGTGTGTCGTATGTATTTTATGCTTCGTACCTCGCGTTTAACTTTATTGCAAAGATTGAAAGACAGCCACAGTCATCTACGTTAGACGAATCTATGATCAGCCCCTTTACCTAACCCGTGGCGTATGCCATTAGATACTGAGGCATTATGGGATACATAGAAGGTGTAGCAGTGATGCTTCAGCAAGCCAATGAGGTAAATTAGACTAATTTACTCAGTGCTTTCTGCGAATGGAGGCGGGTTTGCGGGGGCATACGACACTTTGCCTAGAGTGAATGGATCTTTCTTAAGGGTGTTTCCAGGTTTTAATTATCTAAATGTAAATACTTAACGAATTTTACTCAGAGTAATGAGCTAAAGTGTGCACTACGTAAATGAGTTATTCTAATTAATCATGTATGAACTACTGGTTTAACGAAAAGCTGTTTAAATTCGATCTGCATTAGGGCCAAGCCAAATTGCACAATGGCATTTATATTCATAGATGACTTCACCTATTATGTAAAAGTAATATATAAACACTGCAGTTAGTTGAACCTTTTAGGAAAAATCATATGTAATGAAGTCATTTTATATGAAAAATGAATGCAACTTTGCAGTAACACCCCAAGAGATGTTCGGAGAAACTCAAAGCTGTAACGTGGCGTATTATCTGTTTTTGTCTTTTCTCACTCGACAGGCATGTAACGAATTCACTACCCATGTGATGAACCTGCTGAGAGAACAGTCCCGCACAAGGCCCATCTCCCCAAAAGAGATCGAGCGCATGGTGGGAATCATCCACCGTAAGTTCAGCTCCATCCAAATGCAACTCAAACAGAGCACCTGTGAGGCTGTCATGATCCTGCGCTCGAGATTCCTTGATGCCAGGTCAGTGGTTTGTGTATTTTCTATCCAGTTTACTGCTTCTGTTTGCCCCCGCATAAAAAAAACAAAACAAAACAAAACAGGAAAGGTCATTTTTACATTGTGTGCAGATCTGAAGTGTTTTTTGGGCAAAGTGCATGGCACTGCAGAGATGCGTGGTTTTAATTATGTCCATGTTCCACGCATGATTCCTTTCCAAGACAATCATGCCCTCACACCTGAGAGCGGTTATAACCAAATGAAACGAGAGGCGAGCCATGTGTAATGGATGGATGGGAGGTCATCAGCAGGTGTTGGTGATTACTCTAATCACTAACAGTGTGGTGCAGTGAAGCACAAGTTTGGGCCAAACAATCCGAGTGGAACCTCATTTGCTGCCCACTGCCTGTGTGAAGCCCAGTAAACAAGGCAAAATAAGCAAATGCTCAAGAACATGATAAGTAATGCCCTTGGGAGGAAAGGGGACCCAGATCTAGTTAGAGTTTGCTTGTTTCTACTGGAGATCCCTGGGGCTGTGGCACTTCAGGAACAATGCTCAACTGTGCATGCCGTGATTTCTATAATGTACCGAGATGCACTCCGACTGGGCTTTGCGCTCCATCACAAAGCCCACCCATCCGCTGCACTAAACTCCACACATTACACGCTTGGACTGGAAATTGCAGACCAACAGACCAAATTAAACAGTGTATGTGTTTTGAGATTGTGTATGTGTTTTGTGTGTGTGTGTGTGTGAGTTCATTGGCTGGATTCTGGTGTTCTGTGTTTTGACGAGACTCTTGGAGCAGGACACGATATTCCGCTCCTGAGGCCCCTTAGAGCCCATTCCTCATTATTTTCACCATTTATGTGTGAGATTGATTGTGCAATTTGTGCGATCCAAATGGATGGGTTAATGCTGGTCCCACTAATAGGCTTGCCCGGCCTTTCTCTCGTTTTGCTCCCCACTCAGGCGGAAAAGGAGAAACTTCAGCAAGCAGGCAACAGAAATTTTAAACGAATATTTCTACTCGCACCTCAGTAATCCTTATCCGAGTGAGGAGGCTAAAGAGGAGCTGGCCAAGAAGTGCAGCATCACAGTTTCCCAGGTGGGTAGTGGTCGTCAAATTGTAGCTGGTTGGTAATCAGGGTGGGAAAGGGTGAAGCCTGGAGGGACAGTTAGTGTAGGTCACACCGCCAAGACACAATGTCCTTAGCTAACCTTGACATTGTGGCTGCCTAATTATGCTTCAGTCAAGGCTGGTCCCAGTCAGTCAGAGCGCGGCCACAGGGAGGGGAGGCCTATCATCTTGGCCTCAATCAAAGCACTATGCTGTCCTTCCTAAGTTTCCCGTTGCTGGGTCCTTTGCCATTTATCCCTCTCATTCCCATCTGCCATGTGTGTGCTCTCTCGTAGTCGCTCAGGTCAGACACTGAGGGTAAAAAAGTGCATCATCCATAACTGCAAGGAAAGAGGTCTGTCGCTTTAAACCACTGGATGAAAATGGGTGTGTGTTTTTGCATGTCAGCTGTTCAAGTGCAGGACCTTTAATTCACAGTTATATTGCCAAGATGCGACTTTCCCACTTTATTTATAGCATCGTCTTCTTGTTGGATAGACCCGAAGGCAAAACCTCTAACACCTAACCCCCACGTCTAAAGTATTACCTTGTGCTCGCTCTTTTCTGCTATCATTGTAACTATCGAGATTTTTAGTCTTTATTGTGTTATAGATGTCCTTATGAGACACACATTAGAGGAACATGAATACATTTACAGTGTTTTGTTCTGTGTGGGACGGGGGTGTTGAAGGGTATATGAGTGTAGTCATGAAGAGTCAGATACTGTAAAAGCCCATTCTTTTTTGCCTTCAGGGGGTGGGAAGCACCATCACAGTATCACAGGTATG
This sequence comes from Fistularia commersonii, assembly GCF_037954325.1. Classification (NCBI taxonomy): domain Eukaryota; kingdom Metazoa; phylum Chordata; class Actinopteri; order Syngnathiformes; family Fistulariidae; genus Fistularia; species Fistularia commersonii. The sequence continues at coordinate 12,618,216 of NC_141309.1, forward strand.
TCATAACTTCTCCTGATCCACTGTTTTCATTTATCTGTACCTCCTTTGTTTATGTATGTAATGGCCTCACAGCTGTTCACTATAGAAGCCCCCCACCCCACGACTGAATCAGTGCTAAAGTCATCATGATTTCCAATACCTGACACTTGAATTTGCATTCCAAAAAGAATGGAGAAAAATTGTCGGTGTTCACATCTCACCTTAACTCACACAAGTACACAAGTATTTGTTTTTCAGTTATATTTGTAAACCACACCAATGTTACCATCATTATGTGTGTACAATGTTGTGTCACATGATATTTTGATTTTTCGCTGCTGTTTGCCATGATATTTTTGTTTCTTGTGTAGCATCAACAGGAGCGTGGTCTCTCAAATCTCCGTATTAGACTGGCTCCTATACCCCCCCGCCCACCTCTAATCACGGTGTACTTCATGGTAGTTACAAAAATGGGCACCAACCTTCACAAATGTTGAAATACTGTGTTTTCTGAGGTGCTTACTAAACCAGCCATTGTATGACTTCCCATGAGAACAAATCAGTTTTTGCAGAAAATTAGAGGGCTTTTAAAAATTCACTTGAACTCCTCTCAGGCCCCATTAGCGGTGCACTCCTCGGTGAGGAGAGTCCACAGCGGACGTTATTGACTTATTCTTAGTGCTTCGGCTCACTTTAATTGTGTAACCAAGTCTGAGGCTCAGTGTGCCGCTTGTCCACCTTTAGTGGGTTATCCCTCACTGTTCACCAGTCTCTCAGAATCACAAACCGCTCACTGTGGCTGCATCAAGGGCTTGGCTAAAAGAATTGTCAAAACTCCAAACTCTTTTTGTGGGCTTTGTTGATTACACAAACATTTCATTAAGTAAAAACCATCCATCGCGAATGATGTGCCAATACCAGTCGGCGGATTTGCTCAATACATCATCGCTGACGAAACACCCTGCATCATTTTAGCAAGGATTAAATGCAAATGCAGATTCCTTCAATTTATTTTTCGAGAAAATGTTTGACCAAAGTGCTTTTTTTTTTTTTTTTTCATCCATATCATTTTATTTGACTTGATTTAAATAGTCCGGTACGATTTAAGACTTTTCTCTTTTGTGGAAAATAACTGAATGCATTTAGCAATTAACATTACTTTGCGTGGCTCTTTAACTGGAGAATGCTGTCGTGTCTCCACTGCTTCATGCAAGTGACATACTTGGTTCCTGGATAAAGGCGTGGGATGAGGCTGTGATTCCAAAAGCCCTCACATTCTGTGACAGGGGTGTTGTTTTCAACTGTTAAAGCAAATAATTTGGCTGACATTAGTTAGTTTTATGTACATTACCTTATATTATCTGACCTGAGCGACATGTAAGCATATCGGGTGCTTAAAATAAGAAAAAAAAAAAGTTACTATTATCAATACATCCTTTATTTCAGTTTTTACTGCGGTTAACAATACCATTTTTGAATATGTATTTTTGGCCCTTACGTTATCTGTGATATGAAGATCATACACTGGTCATACATTTTCGCCCACTGACTAGCGAGTAGTTTTGGCATGATCTGAGTGAAGGAGTTGAAGGTAATGCTATTGTGTTCTTGCAAGGAGTCTGCATGGTCATTATACAATCACTGCCTTTGCAGTTGCTGATGTCAGGTAATTCAGTCAGTTCACACCCTTGCTCTCCCCAAACACAAGGCAATCAAATGCATGGCCTTCCACAAGATAAAAGTGAATTAGTTCTGGAGATTGGTCTCTGCTCCACACCTCACAGTACTCTGCATTTGTTTAATATTTACCCCAAACCCAAAATCACCAAAGCCAGAGTTCAATGGTCAGGGGAAAATTGTGTGTAAAGCTAAGAGGGGAGGTTTAACGCTGAGGAAATCATACCAGTGCTAAGGAGGCTGTTCAAGCTTGTAACACAGTAGCAAAATCTAGCCAAACCACAAGATTGTGTCCAAAGAATGCAGAATAAAAAGGGCTAAAGTTTAAATGTTTCAGCATACACTAGCATTGATAAAAGCAATATTAATAGATGGAGGGGTTAAACAGTATCAATGCTGTTTGTTGGAGTTAAACTTTATGACTGATGCCCCTTACAATGTAGTTGCTCAGTACACTCTGTGTACTTCTAAATTGAACAAAATGATGACTCGGGGGAAAAAACTATACATTTTTGATCATGTCCCGGGTTTTCAGGGCACTTTGTGAGCTGTCTGAAAGAGTGAGAATATTAGATCGTATTTGGCTCTACAATCCACTGTAAGCAGGTTAAGTAAAAAGGATGATAGCCAGAGCTTTCATTGCTTCCAATTAAACCTTGCTTGTTAGTTTAACCTCTAGGTAAACCCATCAAACAATTGATGTCAAGGAAACCCTGCTGCCAACAGTGGGCCTTGCCTGAATGGTCATTAATTTTAATTGCTTAGATATTAAAGATTTAGAGCACAGAGACGTGCCGGATAGAAATGATCTGTTGTCCTGCAAATCCAGTCAGTTTTTACGCCACAACACTGGCAGGCTGCTGGGGATATTAAAATGTAAGCTTATGGGTGGAAATTAAATAAAGGATCATTAGGGGCAGCTGCTCTTTGGCTGGTCCAGCAGTGGGCTCCGGGGCCTGAAAGGGGGGCAGCAGCTCAGATACAAGATGCTCTAATTTATAGTACCATTAAAAGCAAGCGTCAAGTCATTATTATTCCACTGTTATTGCAGAGCAAGGATTCGGACACGAGCTTTAAATTTTTACTCTTTGACTGACGTTTTTTTTTCGAGTTCAGTTTAAGGCAATTACCATACCCAGCTGCTCGATTTAGGTATATAGTTGGTATCAAATAATTTGACCTCAAAATTTCCTCCTGTAACGATCCAATATTAATTTTGATTAGCACACGAATTAAAACTAACCAGTCCTGGTATCTCATCATTGTTTTCTAATGTTGACAGCTCTTTACCCTTTAACTCCTGCTACTATCGTGATCATAAATAGATGCTAAATGATGTAAATCATGGACATAGCCGGCATGATCGTGAAGCCGCTCCCAGGTAGATATTTCTGTGACTCTGCTACTGGGATGAGCATGCCTTTCAAACAGATATGGTGTGATGTTGATGATGGTGGAGATTACGGTCTCAACACATAGCTCCATAGTTTCCCATTGGTGTTCAATCAGAATGAGATCTGGTGTCTGCAAAGGCCATAGCATATTTAAATCATTTCCATTCTCATCAAACTACTCAGCGACTCTCATGTTCTGCATAGAAGCATCTGTTATTTTTCTACACTCATTTATCCAGGTTTTCCTTTAATTTGTCACCCGTCTGTGTGCCACTGGAGGGAAATTTGTATCCTTAACAACCAGCCACACAAAATAAATGACATGTTATGCAGTAGGAGCCCCTTGTGTTTTAGTTTTGTCAGGAGACAGAACTGAGAGCATGTCATGCTCCCATCCACGGGAAGACACAAGTGGCTCCTGATTATGGCTTAATTAGCTTGTGTACCCGGTGGACATTACTGCAGGGGCTGGGAATTGGGTACTTGATGGACCCAAACATGACATCTTGAAACAGTCACACTGCTCACTGCACAGTGTTGTGGCTGCTTGACATCTGACTCCTCTGCTCCTCCTCCCTCTGCTCTCCCACACAGGTATCCAACTGGTTTGGCAACAAACGGATCCGGTACAAGAAAAATATTGGGAAGTTTCAGGAAGAGGCCAACCTGTACGCCGCCAAGACCGCCGTAAATGCGGCGCACGCTGCAGCTGCTGCAGTGCAAAACAGCCAGGCCAACTCCCCCACTACACCAAACTCTGGTAGGAATTCCTGCGTACAGACGACAAAAACAATGTAACCCGTAACTCAGCCCTTAACCTGCTGCCTACCTGCCTGCCTCACTCTCTTACGCATCATCCACACAGGGAAGAATGACAGGCGCTGTTCCCTGCTTGGGGATCACGGTGTCTCCTGTCTATAACACAATGCTCGGCAAACTCATGCATAAAGAGAGCGTTGCCGACTTTTGAACCGAGAACACATGTATTTTTGGCAAAATAAAAAAAAACAAAAAACAAAAGCAGGATTCAAAAGACTGCCATGGGATTTGTTTTCCCTTTCCCCTTCTGTCAACTATCTGTCATTTATAATGTAATGGAATGTAGTTCCAATGAATGGTAGATACTTTTTTTTCCCAGCTGGGAGCATTTTATCTTGAGTAATTTGATTGTTTTAAAACATATTTAAATTGATAATGAGTAGACCTGAGAGATGTGAAACTACCAGGGGATAATTAGTGCAGAATAATGAGTATAATGTGATGTTGAGGTTTGGACTAGGTTGACCTGCATCGGGATGTGGTAAGCTTATGAAGTGGTCCCTTTTTCTTGCACCCAGGATTCCAGATGAAAGATGAAGAGTTTCAGCTGGATTCTGCAGAGAGCAAAAACACTCTTTTAACCAACATGTTTACTGGTACTGGTCTTTTCATAAGCTTCTTATTGTCCTTGTCATGTGATATCTCCTGCCAATGTTAGATTGGAAGTAGGTGATGTGGAACAATTGGGAGCGTAAGCTACCAACCACATATAGACCCGGTCCCTTGTGTCATGTGGTTTTTCTTTCATTTACGTTGACTGCATTTGTAAAACAATCCACATAACCTTCTTCAGTCCTCCGTTATCGTCCTCTTCTGTTCATTTGGTTTCTTTTCTTTCCTCCTTTACACTTGTAGTTGCTTGCTTCATGGGTTCTTTCCTCAATGTATTTGTTTGCTTCAGTTGGGTCTGTGTTTTCAGACACGTGCAATGTGTCTCTGCATTTGTGTGCGTGCGTGTGTGTGTGTGTGTGTGCGCGTGCGCGCGTGTGTGTGTGTCAGTGTCAGTGCTTTCCTTTTATAGTTCTCTTATGCATTCAGCTACTTACATCTTCCCTTTCCAGGTTCTTCGGGTTCTTTTAGCCTCCCAAACTCTGGGGACATGTTCTTGAGCATGCAGAGTCTGAATGGGGATTCTTACCAAGGGGCACAAGTCGGAGCCAATGTACAGTCACAGGTAGGCTCAACAATCAGGGACAGTTCCTGACATCCAGTGCAGAGAGCTGTCCTTGTCTTGCCTGTGTACTGAGCCATTCACAGTGCAGTCTAAAGCACATCAAACCGGAAATGGACATGAATACGAAAACATGCTGCTCAAGCAAGAGCAGTCCAAATGACAATAGTATGGTTTGCAGTAGTGATTATAACAATAATTTTTACTGCCTACATAGCATTGGATGGAGTATTTTGGCAGCAAAATATAATCCCGCACCACCCTTATTATTTGGCAAAGAATGACTTGGTTTCAATTCCAAGTGCCTGTAAGAAAACAATTCCAAGTGCATTTGGCTTTGACTTGAGCTCTTGGGTTTGTATTGGGTTTTTGGTACTGTCTTTTCCCCTTCTTTGCTGTATTTTATATTGTATCCTTCTGTGTCATCCTGTTTGTTGTTGTCTTCCATTTTGTAATTTTAATGCAGCAACACAACAGACACACAGCCATGCAGTTATGAGAAAAGTCTGTATTATTATTTTTTTCGTTATTTTTCGTCAAAATAAAGCCTCATTAAAAGAAGCCATAGTGTACGTTTTACTTTTTGAATGCATTTGCTTTTTTTTTTTTTTTTATCAATATACAGCCACCTTAGAAAATATACCGGATTTAAGCATGCAGTATGTGTCTTTTCATGAGGAAACATATGTGATATTACAATTCTGCGGAGTACATTCTCTTGTCTTGAGGGATACTTTGTTGATTTCAAACTAGTCTATATCTGTTGCTTCACCGAGCATGTTTACGGTTACTGTCGGCCTCTTGGAGACACCAATTTGAACAGTCTGTCCACCCTGTCTGTCCCCTTAGGTGGATACCCTGCGCCATGTTATCAGTCAGACGGCAGGATACAGTGATGCTCTTGGGGGAAACACAATGTATAGTCCACATGGCTTAAATGTAAGTAGCATGATTGTTTTCACACACACCAGTGAGGCTTGCACATTGTTGAATGTCTTCTTTTGTCATAAAATCAACTTAAAGCACATTTAATAGGTAATTATACTCGTACAAAGATATCCAAAAAGACTTACTTCAGTTTTCTACATAACAAGTTATATGGTGGAAAAAGCAGCTTAAAAAATTTAAATTAGGCCCGGATAGGATTTAAAAATAAATAATTTGTACGGCACAGTATCTTTTACACACAGCTGTTTTGAAATTCTGAGACTTTCACAGAATTTTTCCGATCCTCATCTTTATGGTAATATATGAACACGTGATTGCCTCCAGCCCCTTTTCAGATATGAATTCCATCTCCCTTGATGAGGTTTGATACAGCGCCCTTTTTGTAAAGCAGTGCATAATCTGAAGCTATCAGAGTAGAGATTAATTTCGTTGATGAAAGAGGATGAAGAGCAAGGAAGCGAGAGGTAGAAAAATAGCATTCGACAGCTTTCTCTGCCCCTGTTCATTGTATCAGCTTTGTATTTGATCACTTTGTATTGTTATTCCTGATGGATGAAACACGAATATTCTGTCTAAAAAGTGTCATAATGAACATAAAGTATTCAATTTCATCGCACTGTTACTGAATTGAAAAAAAAAAAACAAACAAAAAAAAACAGATATCCCGTGAAAAATAGTCAGACATTTCATGTAAACAAACGGTGCAAGGGATGTTGCCTGCGATCAACGCGTTTGGTGTCATTTCGGTTTGGCTGAAACCTCATTTCTACGAGACATGTCAACTCCAAGCAGGATCAAGTGTTTTCACTTTCTCACAAGGTTTCTCACTTCTGTATGCAGTGTACACCCATGCCTTGTGGCTCAGTAGATCTCTGCACAATCTCAAGTAAAATAGAAAAAGACAGCACTGAGTCAACACTTGAAAAAAGGAATATGTGAACAAAGGTAGTTAAGTAAATTGTATTCACGAGTAAGTTGAGTTGTTGCACTGCTTTATTTTGTAGCAACAACCCAGAAAGTGCCGTATAGATATATTAGCATAGACTAACCTTTAGCTTTGGTGATGGTGACGTAGATGGATCCAATAAAGGCTAGGTCATGCCTAGGGCAAAGCAAAGTCAGGCTGGCGAAGACTGGCTCTCTCGAAGCGGCCCTGCCCTGTCACTTTCACTCAGCTCTCCCCACCTCAGCCAGCCCAGGCCCTCCCTCTTCCTGACTGACAGGAGAATATGTAGCGACAAGCTGCCGGACGATGCTGAAATCTGCTTAGACACTGATTTCGGCAACAGCTCTCATTGGTTGGAATCCGAGGCAAATTCATCTTTGCCGATGCCACCGAACTGCAATCAGTGCTCAGATAATATGACCAAAATCTCCCCGGGATGGTGTTCGCTTACCTGTTTTTAGAATAAAGCTTTTAAGATCTTATGGCAAGTAATGTTGTTGTAACCTCACCCTTTTCCCGTTTTTGTCCAAGACTAATGGAGGATGGCAAGATGCAACGACTCCGTCTTCAGTAATATCTCCAACAGAAGGACCTGGAAGTGTGCACTCTGATACCTCGAATTGATCCACTGTTAATGTATTTTAGCCTCAAGCTGGGCACGAACTCTTAGACCGATTGACCAACTGCAGAGAATATACATAACCTTTTCACAGCCAATTTCTTTTTCCTGTATGTTAAAATGGCCCATGACCATACCACATATGAAAATGACACTCTTCATCATAAACACTCAGTGTTTCTTGATAGTTCAGTGTTTGGTTTTTGTCTTCATAAATCCGCTTGTTTGTTGTAGGGGTAAGCACAGAGGAACTAATACGAAACAGATGCTATTCCATTAAACTTCCAAGATAATTGTCTCCACTAATCGTAACGTACTGGAAGACATTTCTATATTTTATGAGATTTTCTGACCTATTTTCCATTTATAATTGCTATTCTCCATTTTGATAATGACTTTCTTTGTCATGTCTCCCACTACATAGATTAAAGCGGTTGCTTATTGGACTGTAATGTGCTTGCAATCTTGTCCAGCAACTCAACAATGCCACCGTTGACAGCTCGGTGGCAGCTTTGTAGTTACTTCCAAGATTTATTTTGCCTTACAGCTGTATGCATTAGTACAAGCAAACAACTATTCAATGTCGGACTGTCTGACAAATAAAGAAGTGTAAATGATTGCTTGACTACGACATGACGCCATTCCGTATTCTATCATTTGATTTTTATTCCGCACATATGTAAACTTTGTTTTTACTGCTTTCGGAGACCAACAAATCCCCCATAGTAGATGATTTCTACAAGCCACAGAAGAGGAGACCCTGTTCCACATGAAAAAGTTGTATATAATATAACTTAATAGTTTGTATAAGTCCCACCAATCAATACACAGCTTTATTACCTCATCAAAATTCATGTAAAACAATATCCAACATTTCTGTAGCTTAGAGTGCTCACTTACTACCTCTAAAACAATTCCATCATCACTTTTGTCTTTTTTTTTTTTAAATTAGGTATTTTGATTACATCTTGTAACACTGTAAACTTCTTCATTCTCTATGTAATGTAATGTAATGTATATTTTAATCTTTTATAAAAGTGCTGCTTTATCGCAGCTTAAAATGACAAAACTAAAAATTAAAAATCATAATAATACCTTCAAAAAATGTGTGGGGTTGGGGGTTGGAGAAGTTGTTGGTCTGTGGCTTTTATGAAAGAGGTACGATGGACATTGTTGATAAATTAACAGTGAAACTGTTGTAAATACTGAAGAAAAAAAAAAACATTTTGAATGTTGCTCATCTTGTTACTAAATCATATGAAAAAAAGGAGAAAAAAAAATCACTACAAAAAATGTAATGCATAGAAGTTTCAGTATTCAGAACTGTATATTTCCAGCTCTGTCCAACAGGGTTAAAACTTCTTTTCTCTTTTTTCTATTGTATGTGATTCTGAAACTGAAAAGTCATGACAAATAATTTGTGGCAGTGATTCTAATGTAATAAAGATGTTTAGTGTTTCTTTCTAACCGGACTACACCCTGGACTGAAAAGTCTTCCTTGTGGTAGTTGTGTAATTTCAAACATGAATAAACCTTTTGCTTTCATGAATGCAAGTTGTATTTTTTTTTTTTTCATCATTCCAAAGTCATAATAAGAAACTTTAAAATTCAAATACCCGACACATACATTAACTTAGAGCTCAATTAATCCAGCATCAGTCAGCAAAGAAACACAGTTTGCAAATTTTAATGCATTGAACTAACACTAAATGTGTAATATGTATTAATTTGCATGCACTTATTTCTGCATCTGTAATATAAGCTCCGGGAACACTTTTTTTTTTTTCCTCGATAGGAAGAAGGTGGGAGCGTAACCTGGTTTGCAGCTACTGTGGATCTGACATGGTTAGTGCAATTAACTGAAATGTCAGGCACTTCTAATTCAGGCTATTTTGTCAGTCTGTTGTGGAAAGGCTGCCTTAATGGATCATTGGTTACCAATTCCACATGGAAATTGACATCCATTTGTTTTCATTTTCTCACAGAGTTTTTTTTCTGTGTCATCCCAAGCGTGTGTATTTTGGTCATGGACCCATCTGGATTATTGAAATATTTGAGGCCGACTACTGCAAAATATAGACAATGTTCCTCACTTGATGTTTAGTTCATTTGACGGTTTGAGCTTTCAAATGTGAATGTGTATTTGTTTTGATTTCAGCACAAGTTTCAACAGACAGGGAGAAGACAAGTAAGATGTAACAGGATACCATGGGTCTAATTCAAGCGCAAAGCACTGACGGTTTCCCAAGAGAGCATATTTGTCCACTCAACCAGTGCAGAGTTTCATTGAACACCTTTCTGTGAAAATCATATCTTTATCCTGATACACATTCTTGGTACAGATGTCCAATCCAAAAGATTCCCCTTCAGAGCTTTTATATCTAACACTTAGTGTGCCCTATATGATTTAATATTTAGTGTACTTATTCAAGCATGATGTTAATAATACTTCACATAATATTTCTGCAGATTGAAATAATGTCTGCCCCCCCAACATATATATATATATATATATATAGTCAAAACATTTATTTTGTTTGAGCTCCAGCCCTCCTACACCCTGATACTAAGATAATAACATAATTGCACATTGTTATTTCACAAATAGATAGCTTTACATCCTCATAATACTCAACACAACAAAACCAGCCCCAGAAATATCTGGATAAAGAAGTCACAATTTCAGATATTATGCCTATTAAGGGTTTTTCAATGGTCCATTAAAGCCGGCATTTTCTAAATAAAATTTACCATGAAAAACATGCATCATTAAATATGGTAATCCAGAATCACATTAGCAATATGCACCAAGCAAGTGTCAATTAAATTAGAGAAAGATATCATTTATATTATAAAGGCACCATATTAACACAAAATGTATTTTCTCTCTTTTTTTTATATTTTTAATAGCTAAAAAAATATAGCTTTTAGTGCATTGCTCACAAAAATATATAAAACTGCAGTGAGATTATTGGTACTGAAATGTAATGAAATATCACAGTGAGATATTATTGTTAAAATATTCAGGTAAGAGGTTTAATCACTAATACATGCACATTTTTGCATGTAAATATGTATATGGCACGTAACTATGACGAAACTACCAAAACACTTTTAGTATCATTCTTTGTTATCATAATTATGTTTGATAGAATACAGGGAATCAGAAAATTAAAAAAGAAAAGAATGGTCAGTCAAACTTTGTCTCATTTATCTCTAAGGAGACACATCTTTGATGAATTTACCATTTTGTGCAAAAAGCTATACAGTTGCGTAATTAGGCAATCTGAATAATTTAATGTTCTTGACTATTAAACTCACACAAGTATAAATATCTTATCAATACATTGCATCAAAAACATGATTTTCAGAGGTATTAAATTGATATAAACTTGAGAAGACACCTACCATTTTTAATGTATTTATAAACAAAAAATCCCTCAACCGCAGCTTAATGGTACATGTGCTTTCCAGTATTCTGCTCTTACAAGATTTGTAGAAAATTTTAACCATATAGTATAGATTTGCAGTAACATGACTATACTCATATCTTGAATGACACTGTAATTGTGTTGCGATACAATAGTTTACTACAACCTCTTCTGCAATGTCAGGAGGTCAGACTTTAAATAGATGCAGGAAAGTGATCACTTTTCCATTTCTCAGGTTCATAACACACACTGATACACTTGCTTTGCGAGATGATTTTCACATTTCCATGACAGATTTGCTACCTGCTTTCTTTAATTCTTTCTTCTTCAGCTAAAGTGGCAGCACAGCGTTTCTTTAAACAGCAGGACACTTCAAATTCCCGGTACACAGTAAGTCACAGTAAATTACATGAAACATTATAAGAGAAAACTGTATCGCTTTCTGTATTGAAGCAGTGATTTTGGAAATGACCTGCTTGTGGAGTTTTGTGTTTTATAGTCAGTGGTTGTTGAAGTTTCCGCAAAGTCAAATGCTGCAGTTTCTAAAACAAACCTTTCTGACAGAAATAAAATCTAGAAAATATTTAAACTTCTGATTTTAACATGCACAACTCGGTAGTATTTATTCCTTGAGTTCCCCACGGTTTGCTTCGTTAGAATGCACTTAATCCTGCTGACAAGAGAGAATGTGAAATACTTTGATTTAGTGAGGAGAAGCATAATGGACCAGAGCCTGCCCGCACCAAACTCTTAGTCACATAGACTACTATTAGATTCCTGCTTGACCTTTGAGCTTACAACTGTGGAGTGAATTAACATTTGATCCACACCCTTACATCTTTAGTTGAGTTCCTTTGCAATTTAATGTCGATCCATTCAGCCGCTCTCGTACTCAAAGACGACTGCGAGATCAAATGTGGCCCCGTTTCTGAACTGATGGTAGCTCATCATATCTTGTTGGGCAAAGGCAGGCATGTGAAGACTGGTGACAGGAGACAGATGTTTGTGTTACCTCTGAGCCGACGAATGTCAAGCAAAGGCTGTCTGTATGCAGTTGAGTTATACCTTTACGTCACACAAAACAGAAAAAAAGAACAAAAAAACAACAACGTCTTTGTGTTTGGCAGTGTCTCTGTCACTCACAAACACATTGTTGCAGTAGCAACAGTAACAAGAAGAACTCGATAACTGTTTAATGAAACTTAATTAAATCAATAGATGCCTCTATTTCAGTGAAAACATTTCAATTTGGATACATTAGTAGCTGATTGTCTTAGCATTGATTGGCCGGCACAAATTGCAGAATGAAGTTGTGACTATCAACAGCATAAATTTTTGGACCAAAAAATGTTATTGGAGCCTTTTCCCATTTTGAGTTTATATATATATTTTTTTTTTTGAATACTGTTTGTCTTTTCTTTTGAAAAGGAAAAAAAATTGAAGAGTGTATAAACATTTTCAAAATACAGTATGCTTTAGATTCACTTCCATGTATTGACTGAGACTTGAAATTAGTTGTAGCAACTAAACCGATGCTGTTCTTTAAGGTTCAACCAGAGAGTCATTACATTTGCCTGACAGGCAGGAGACTAAACTCATTTAACTGGTTTATAAACTTTGGAACCATCACCATGTAGGAAAGATAGTTCTTTAAACTTATTTCATAAATGTTTATTTGATTCATAATTAACGATTATGTTGTTGAAAAAAATGTCTTCAAGAGAAAATAATGGGATAAGATGTATTTGTCTCATGAACCACTGAATGTAAACAGAATATTAGTATTTACTACTAGGATAACAGCAAGTGATGTATATGACCTATACATTTTTTCTATATGGGATAGTCTACCATGAGTTAGTTTTAGTGATTAACTGCGCCTTCCCACCACGGACTGTAACTTCAAGCATGCTATCAATCTACTTATCCAAAACTTGGCAAGAATCCACATAAACAAAAGTTTAAACCGCTGTACAACTTAGCTTTGAATGTGACTTGCATCAGACAATTTTTGTCCTCTTTGGCTCATACAAAAAATGTAATTACCGTATGCATAATGCATGTACTATTTAGGGCATGAGGGGTTATTTTGCATATAAAATGGTACCTTTTATAATAAAAACACAAATATGTTGCACTTCATTCAGAAAGAATCTGAACCCCAAATCACTAACTTCAATGATTCTGGTAAGCAACCAAGAGCCAGCAAACCAATTCTTACTGGATATTTCCCTTCTAGGTGCATTGTCATGTACGGTGTGGCTATAGGGTAGACTGTAATGAAAAGTCATTAGCTTTTGGTCTATGCAGTTTACTCTCAGTCTCTAGCTGCAACATTTATATTTCATATCTTATGTTTCACAATGTATTAACAGCTGTGCCTTGTTTTTGCCATCTGCAGACAATTACCTTAGTTTACTTGGCTTTGTAATAATACCATGTTTTCTTCTTGCAACTCTCTCAATAGACAACATACTGCAAACTCTTGACAGGTGCTGAGGCATTTGCTCAGGAGACATGGCGCAGAGGATTATTACTGCATTATTTAGTTCTGCTGAAATAAACAAACATATTCCCTTCCTGGCATCATATGCAGCTATGAAGTCAGCATTGTATTCTGCATCCTCCAGCTTGGAGCAGCCAATTATCATTTGCGTCGACTACCAAGAACCTCGGTGCCTCTTTTCACCTCCAACAAGACCACTTACTGTCGAAATTTTTAGCTTCCATACCCTCTCATTTGCTCGGTATCTCCGCCTTTTATGACCTTTTTACATTCACCTTGCCTTGTTTCTCCAACTTGCTATCACCGCAGTGGCTCAGGTTCCACACCACAGTCTAGTTTCAGTATAATAACTTGACACTTCACATTGCATTAGTCTTAGTCCCGACAACAAGGTTATGTGACCTATAGTGTCAGAGAGCATACACCATACTTGCTTGGAGTAGCTATTTATCAAGACAGCTTTGGGCCACCTATGATTCAGAGCAGAACAAATACAGATGTGAGGCACTTATACTGAGGACGTATTTGTCCAGCAAGTAGAGCTTCAGCTGGCAAACATCATCACACAAACATTTCTTTTCTCTCAAAGACATGTGTATCAGAAATTGTGTTTATCCTAAATGAGCCCATAGGATGCGTGCCATTATAGAGGATAGGGTTTGTAAACATAATGGTATGATTTTAAAACTGGTCAATAAAGTGGTTTGTGCAGCAACTGTTAAGAACGCAACAGAAAAAGATCCCGATTCTTCAGGTCAATGCAGTTCGGTTGACTAAGAACCCAAATAATGTCATTACACGACTTGTGAAAAGTCGTGTCAAAAAGTCAAAAAGTTTCCGTCAGGCATCCTGACATTATTTTGATGCCTTGAGTCACTGCACCACTACTACCCATCAAATACAACATGTATATACCTTATTTTAGAGAGGTTTTTTGGAAGAATGGGGGGATGCATTCTGTGGCTGATCTTAAAAAATGTTCAGTAACCAATTCTTTATGCCATTTCTATCTAAAGCTGATAATACTAGGAAATCCAACTGAATGTAATGTAAAGTTTCTGATCGGCCTGTGGAACTATTTCAGCAGGAAGATTCATTTTTGCCCATGAGCCAGAGGTGCGACTTGCTTTTAACAGCATATTAGACTATAAAGTGAAATGAGACTATAATTTTAAGGAGGGAATTTATACACTGGCTAAAGTACAACTTTTTAACTCACTGTATTAACAGTATGTTTGATATTAAGAACGATCTCGTAGCAGTAGTTGTTTCCCATGACCAGAGGTCAACGCTTGTCCTTGCATTGAATCTTCTACTCTTGCACTTATATTACTATTTAAACACGTTATTCCCTCTGGGATTAATTTAACTCTTTAACATCATGTGTACATCTGGAAATGATCTGGAAATGCATCCAAAAAAATGCATCCAAAAAAAAAAATCACATCAAAATTTTACTCTTTCTATAAACATATTCTTAACATATTTCATGCCTAAATAGTGATTTATATTATATATATACATGTATATATAATAAAATTAAACATTAATAGCACGTGAAAGCATTTTACTCATAATGATCAACCCACCGAGAATCACCCATCTGTGCATTTTCCCTTCGCAATCTGGTATATCAATAGGTTGGATTATACTGTCACAATTATAATATATAGTACATTTTATTAATATGGATAAATGGCGATTACGACCTTTTACTTTGGATTCAGCAAGGTAGGAAGACTACCACAACTAACATGACATAAATTACATGAATATCAAGGTCTGAAACCGTAAGGGACACTACATGTGTTGTTAAAAGCTAATTTCCCCGCAGAACCAATTACTTTTTGCCTTTTTCCTTGACTCGGGATTAATGATGATTGGAGATATCTATTTTAGGTATACATTTATTTCTTACTTTGTTTGGCCATATTGTATGTCACACAGTGAACAACTTGTTCTATGACGCAACTTGAAAATAAAATAACTTGCCAAATGAAATATCAACACATAACATTAAAGGATTCAACAAATCAAGACCCTAGTCACAATTGTGTTGTTTTTTTTTCCCCAAGAGAAAAAAATGGTTGATTTCTATTGTTGTTTATATGTAGTTGTGTAATGAACAATACCCTTGATACATTCCAAATTTCAAATTTCTCTTTATTAAACCTTCAAAAGCAGCCTGTATAACAAGTATGCGGTTACCATACACTATGCTAATCTATGCTGTAATCGGCACCACAGTGCTGCATGATTTATTTTATTGCAGAAGAAGTAAACCCATATCACTCTTCCAGACAATCACAGGCTTAGTAAATGTGTTTATCTTATTTATTTCTTTCTTTCTCTCAGTCCCTCCCTTGGTCTCTGGGGTCCAAGCGGCCCCTGTCTGCTTCCTGGTGGTGTCTGGGAGCCTATGTCTTAGAGGCACCAGGATCATTTTCCCTCTGTAGCTGTTGTCACTAGCATAGACCCAACTAATTCATCTTGCTAATGGCAGGTGGGTCAGTTGAGCACTATAATTGTAATTTCCATTTTTCCCCACTGCAGTTCCTGGATCTTATAAAAACAGTTCTGCTTGACATCAATATGCCAGCGCATCTTGTGCACAATGTTTTAAATTACTGAGTTGAAAACTGTGGCGGGATGAACTATAATGGTGTTCTTTCTTCTAACCTGACCTATCCAAATATCCCAGTGAAGTTAAATTGTAAATAAGAAACTAACTCCTCTAATAATCCACCAAAAATGTAATTAAATCCCTGATTGGCATTCGATTTCGTTTGTGTTTTTAAGACAAAGCATTAGTCATTTAGGGCATAAAATAATCAATTTTTTGTTTTTCGGGTTTTTTTTTTACACCGAATGCATATAATGAACTGTAGACTGAACAGGTATTTTCTTCCAGAGTTACCAGAATGAAGTCAGCACTCACTTGCAGTCACTGGGGCATGAATCTCCAGAGAGCAGTGGACATGAAATGAGCCCGGGCTGATTTGAGTCGGAGGAAGGTCGTCACCACACAAATGAAAAACATGAGAATTGGTTCAAGGTCTAATCAAGTCTTCAGACTGCACTCACTGGGAGCAATTAAGTTCCTCCCGCTCTCTCTATGTAGGTAACCAGATCCTCCTATTGACATTCCCAATAAAAAGTAATTCATTGTATGGATAAAATAATCAGCTTCCACTGCTGGACAACGTCATGGCAAAAAACGAATTCGAGGATTGTTGGTCATTGCGTCAACTAAAAATAGTGTATTTACAGAATTGACCAAGGCATTAAATCAATGAATTGATTCACATAAAGGAACATGAGCAATCTATTGTTGATATGGCTATACAATAAATGATTGCTCTTTTGGAAAACGACCGATGAGATCTTCGAATCGTGAATTTCAAGAGGTTGGCACAGGGTCCACGACAACTGCTGAAATTCATTACCATCACTGCAAGTTTGATACAATGAAGTCCCCGTATTTTCTGTCTTGCTTCTTGGACCACAATACTTTATCATAAGTCATGCTTAATTTGTGTGGTTGTCGTGGGCACTTGTTGTTAAGTCCGTTAGCTGTGTCAGGACTGCACAGACAGCTGACGTGATTTTCACACTCCGGTCGTCTTTGGGACCGGAGTGTGAAAAGTAAAAGAAGATGAACAAATAAATAAAATATGTCTGTCTGTCTCCCACTGTCAGTCTCTCTTCATGTATTCAGCAAGATACCTCGGATGGAAATGTAACATTAAATATTATGGAATAATGTAATTCTACAGTGTTCTAAAGAGAACTTTAGAAGAACATGAGTGTAAGATAATTTTTCTTTTATCCATCTTTCAAACCCTTGAAAATCAATCCACCTTTTGCTGTTTCATTGCAGAGTATCTATGTGTTTTGCACATCACAGCACATGCTGAATGCAGATTTATTTGAAAAAGGGTCAGTAAAACTAAATGAGAGTAAAAATATTACCTGAGATCACTTTTTTGTGATGCTTTTTATCATAGGATGTTGCGTTTCGTAAATGTATTGGCTCAAGAAAATGGAAGAAAATACACTATTTTAGGTGTGACTTATGACTCTCATTCATGTGAGCTGGGATATAATGAGCAAATGTAAATTCTTTCTAGTGTGTCTGGATCATCTTAAGCTTGAGCACATATAATGTCCTTTCATGCGGACAACTCCTAACTGTTAACAGCTTTGTGTTCCTTGTCAAGCTTGTGCAATAGGAATGGGATGAGGGAGTTAGGAAATTATCCCTTTTTGTATTCTCGTGGAGAAATGACATAGTCAAAACTGAAGCTCTGACAAAATGAACAAATAAGTGGTAAAAAATGGTCACCAAAAAAGAAAAAAGAATAAAAGAATCTGATAGGATGTCTGTCATAATCTCACTAAATGATTCTTTCAATGTCGTCCTTCCATTGCTGTCAAATGACTTCATGGTAAACACATTCAACAAAAGGGAATTAACATTATATTAGAAAGACTCACTAAACAAACAACAAAAACAAACCAAGATTTCTTGGCAATTAAACTGAAATTAATAATAATGCAACCAAGAAGATACAGGTGTTCACTATCCTGTGCTTTCCTGCAGTGAAACCTTCCACCTTTCCTTTTACACACACACACACACACACACACACACACACACACACACACACACACACACACACACACACACACACACACACACAAACACACACACACACACATGTATTCCAAAGCCTGTTATTTATTAACTTGCATAATACTTATATACAGAGTGCCGTGTAAAACGCAGTTAAAATAATGTCTTTTTAAACAGATCAACAGTTGCCTAGTTTCAGATTATTCTGTTTCTTCACATTTCAAGGTTGTTGTTTTGTTTTAGATGTAGGTAATTTAATACAGAGTCAATAGAGGAAAAAATTAGATTCATTTTTTACAGACTACCGCATATTTCGAAGCTGTGACTTGAGCAGAATGTGCAAAATCTCACAAAGCATTTATTACATTAGAGGAAATGGTTTCTAGAGCAATAAAACAAATTGTGCTGCATGAATCTGCCTTCAGTTGTTGAATAACTGTTTAACAGATGCAGCTCTTTGGAACTCGAGTTAATCATTGCTGATTTTTACATCAAATTCACCTGCATATGTGCATGTTGTACTTTAACAATATCAAATGGAAAAGCTGCTATATAAAATGAAAGTGCACAAACTGAATGCACAAATGGAAGATGTTAATTGTTTTCGATTATTCCAAAGCAGCCCAGCAGGCTGAGTTGGGACTAATACAACTGTGGCAGAGAAATGAATGCCAAGTTACTTGTTAGCCCTCTAGTGTTCCTCACATTACAATCTTTCCAGCCTAATCACTGTTTAAGGGCATGAGATTTATGTGTGTGTGTGTGTGCGTGTGTGTGTGTGTGTGTGTGTGTGTGTGTGTGTGTGTGTGTGTGTGTTTGTGCATGTTGGCCGCTGAGAAAGATCAGCCACTATGGAACTATTGGCCAAAGTCATCAATATTTTTTTTAATCTTTGCGCTGAATAATATGCAATTATTCACTTTCTTGAATAGATTCTAATTTTGATTGATCAAATAATTTAATAATGGAAACACAAATTACATAAAGAAAGGTATGTGTAATGCAACATATGAAACAAGTAACACGGGTAATATTTAGCTGGTTGTTGGTTTGGGAGCCACAAATCATGTGATGAATGCATGCAATGCAATGGATCTGCAAATAGACTTAACATACTGCAAAAAAGACAGATTCATCAGCTGTGTGGTTATATCATTTGTTTGTTAGAGGACCCCTTCAGACAAATTTTAAAATACACTGATATGATTAATATGTTTATTTAATAATAATAATTTATCCTTTATTAATCTCTGGTGGGGAAATTTGTTCTCTGCAATTAAACCATCATGGATGAACCATGAGCAGTAGGCTGCCGTCCATCAGCGCCAGGGAGGCAGTTAAGGGTTCAGTGTCTTGCCCAACAACACTTGGACACACTCGGAGCTTGGAATTAAACCAAGAATGTTTGATTCCAAAGATGATTGCTCTACCTCCTGCGCCACGCCGCCCCAAACATAGTTTTCCACATTAAGAAAAGTAACAACTATCTTTGTTTTCTTCTCTTTGACATAGTGGATTCCTGAAACCCCACTGGTTAAGTTTGGTTAGATACTTACCCCATAAGCTTTGTCATTATACTCACAGTCCTACACAATGCAGGACTGTGCTCCACTCCAGCAGCCTTGAAGAGGGATCACTATTGAGTAAATAATTCTTATTATTTCCATGGGCAATCACCGTGACTGCCAAACAACTAGGTACAATGGAAGCACACCTTCTCTGGGGCTGAGCTGAACATTGATACAGTTCTGCTGAACTTTGAGGGCCGCCACTCCAAATGTACTTTCCATTTACTGTATTTGAAGGTGCAAAGACCAAGGGAACCCAAGCTCAGACTTACCAACACTTTGCTTACTTATTTTATTTTATTTTATTTTATTTTATTTTATTTTATTTTAATCATTTTTTTTATTATTGATTTATTATTAAGACTTTATTTTTTAAGCTTGTATTCCATATTGTGATGTATCTTTGATGTTGTATTTTATGTATTTAATTTAAATTGTATATAGGTACCCACTTGAAAAAAATGAACTGGCATTACTTTGGATCCTTTCATAGATATTGTGTTATTTGGGCTTTATTCCCCAAAGAAGTATTTTGCTGATAATGCCAACATGTTGGCACTATCAAAAGAGGGTTATCAACAGTTTTGCACATCAATTGATTCCCTTTGAAGTGAAACTTGCCGTAGAAAAGTGAAGATGTGAACTGTAATGAAATGCTGACAATTTTTTTTTTGAACATAATTACTTAGGTTTGGGGAACCAACCCTGCTGTGTGGTCTTTATATTTTTAATGTCCATGTCAACAGGTTTTTCCTGATAGCGTCAACATAAAAGCGCATTTCAGCAGAAGGTGTCATACCCATACACCTCGTACATGTTCATTGTGCTTAGTTGCAAAGTGCCTTTCTTATTCATGTCTTAGTGGGCATATGCCACACAAAGGAGACCTCACATGAAGATGATTTCACTGTGAGTTTGCGCAATAAGTGAAAGTAAAGCAGTTGTACTCGTGCACTGACATGACATCAAAGCAGACCTCAACACTTCTGGGCTATCTTGGGAAAGTGATGATGATCTTAGCTGCGCTTCTAATCAACAGTGAGACAGATTGCAATGTACAGCTGTCTGTGGGATACACTCATTTGGCAGGTTGACATAGTAGGTCCTTAAAAGAGCATGCGTCAGGAAGTTGGAACTAATAGTGCAATGTCTAACTTCACGAGATTAGCCAAGCAATGACATAGGCTTTGCCGTATAGAAGCAGTTTTTGAAAAATGTGTTTGGCAGTTGTATGTGAGGTGAGAGAAATGAACGCAATATGGAGGTCTCTGCAAGAGTGGAAAATAAGTGAAATGCAAGCCATAGGTAGCAATATTTTGATAAAGTAATCATGCTCCAGGAGCAAGACTCTGATATCAGCCTTTGGTGATTCTGCTCAGCTCCTCTGAACATGGCAGCATCAGATTTACAAATTGAAAATCATTAATAATTCTAACCAGGATGTGATAAATCTGGAATCACTCCCGATGAACCTGGACATACTTTCATAAATCAATAAGATTACTTGGAATTTTTTTTAAATCTGACGTCAGGGTGTCAGGCTTACTAATGGTTTTTGTAGATCCCTTACCGTGATATATCATTAATCTGAGATACATTTGAAGTGTGTCACCAGGGCAATATGTGATCTCGCTAGCATTAGGAATATGCTGGTCTGTGTCAATACAGGAGATGTAAACGGATAAAAGCGTTATGGGATGTTGAATCACACTGATGCCGTGGGTTACATTTAGATAAGGCAGTTCAATGAATGTTTCAAAGGAGCAAATGCAGCGGAAATTGGGGAGTCTTACATTTCAGTGGTGCCCCCGCCGATCGGCATAACGATAATGATAAAATACCACAATTAAAACAAAATACAGGTAGATGTAAGATACCGCTATGCCTTTTTTCTTCGTGCCGTGCCTTGCGCTCCCTCCTAAACCCTGTGAGCAAACACACAGTGAACTCTGCATCTCCAGAAATACTTTCTTCATTCTGAAAGCATCGGGTGCCGAGACTTAAGAGTGCTATTGTGAAGAAGGAGGTATTGACTGTGATGGTGAACAGGGCACCTCTGTAATCTAAATGTCATTCACTGAAAAGCATCTCCCACACAGCCAATGGTTTTCATGTGAGCGTGCCTCCAAACGATTCAATTACTTTTTTCTCTTTCTATTTCTTTCACCCTCTGATCTCCAACCTTCTTCGTATGCACTAGTTGCTTATCTGCCGTGATTATAGTCATTATGAAGGAGCCGTGTCTGTGGTGAGATTTCATCGGGAGCAGACAGCCAGCTGCCTCTGAAACCAGCGCCCATTTAACAGGAGCCGTGCAAAGTCTCCAGCGAAAAAAAGTAATACTGAATATTTCAGCCATAGTTTTACCCGCACTTTGCCAAGGATTGCTCGGGCAGTGCAAAATTGGGAGAGTGAATTACAAAAATAAAAAAAAAAAATACAAAAAAATCTCTTTATTCTGAGCATATTCCGTAAACATTATTCACATAAACATGATTGGCTCCATCTGGAAAAGTGTAAAAAGGCTAAAATGCACAGCCCGACTGTATTTCCTGCACAGACACAAGGAGAAGAATGGCAGCCCAAGGATAGAAGGCTGTATCAGACAACACAGCTGCTCTTTTCATGTTCAAAATCTGTTTCTCGTACGTCTCCGTCTAGGATTTGGCGCATAGGAGGGGGTGGGGTTTAAATGTGATGGAACAAAACTCATTTTTTGACAATGACATCAAAGGAGATGGCGGCTTTTGTGTTTGAAGTGGAGCATGTTTGAAGTGTTCTGAAGACAGTGGAGTGGTACGTTCATTGTTGCTTCACCATGGGGATGATTATCAGCTGCTCTCGGCATGAATCTCTGAAACAACTGTCAGCATGACATGTGAATAATGATCTCCCTTTTTCACCTGCTGACACCTAACCAACTCTGACACCTAAATACCTACAGTACTACTATGGTTCAGACGTTCAATTTTCCTTCTCTTTCGGTGGCTTTTTCTTCCAAAAAAAATTTTCACGATCGCTAAGTTTTTGGTCACGTATCCTTTCACGTTTTCTCCCAATCAATTCTGCGCATATGCATACGTTACAATTGAATTAACATATTTATACACTACTAAAAGTTGCAGTAAACACAGACACACAAGCACACGCAAACAAATACATATAGGGGTGTGTGTGTGTTTCTGTGTGTGCATGTGTGTGTGTGTCCTTGAGATGATACCCTCAAATGTCCATCACCCCAATATTTAAAGTTGCTGTCAGGAAAATGTTAAAGGTTTTTTAAAGTATGTGCATTTCTCATAAGCTGAATCAGATACCAAATGCTACAACTAAACAATAGATATTAGATTTACTGAGCAGTTACATTATTTTTTATTGATTAATATTCAACTAATGATCCCTGGTTTAAGTCAACCTGAACTAGACACTTGCGAGACCATTAAACTATCAATAATCGGTCGTAAATTATCAATGGGGGTGAGATAATGTCTCAAAAGCAATTATTTTCAGGTCTCTCAAAACACAAATAGCTTAAAATATACTCCTAATAAATGTTATAGGGAGGAGGGAAGTGACACAAACACTGTTTTCTCCCATGATGGCATGAGTCAGGGAGCAATGACCAACTCGTATAAACCAGTCTTTCATAGAAGCCATCATATAACTGTGTGTGCTTAATGGTTACATTTACCTAGTAAAACAGGCAAGTTAACAGTCCTCCCAATATGTCCAGTGAGCTCCAGATTTAGTTGGGCCTCTAAAATCCCCCTCTGCTAACTATTATTGTACATGGGTTGGCAGTCTATAGTCCAGCCTGTAAAATCTTTCAGGAAGGGTCATTAAGGATATTTCATTATCTCCATATTGCCAAGGTCAGGATGTCCATATATCCACTTTACGGCTGCTCGGGGAATATGCTGCGACTGTAGTATAATAGACCAGAAAATGTCCACACCAGGAATGATGGGAAATCAATATTGGGCCCAGCTCATCAATACAAACCCCATTTTCACAAGCAGTAGAAGGAACTTTGAAAAAAAAAAATGTTGGGGAAAATAGATTGAATCAGAGGGAAAATAAAATAAAGCAATGTTTTATTGTTAATACAATGTTTTTTGTTTTTTTTTTGGTTTTGTTTTGTTTTGTTTTTTAAGACTACAGAACGCTGGATAACTCATCACAGAGGAGGTTTAAACTGGTTTGGCTTGATTTTACTTTAATCTGCCAGCACTGGATCAGGCAGTCCATAAATGTCCCAGCCCAGTCATGTAACCGCGTTAAAGTAGAAAGAAACATGGGTTGTGACAATGATTTGGCCCATTTGTTACAGCACTGGCAGCCAGGGGCCTCAATCTGCCTTTGGTTCATTAGAAGAATGTTGATGCCTTCAGTTTATAGCTCAGTAATGGAAAGAAGAAATGTAGGATGCTGACAAACAAAGGAACATTTATATTATTACAACTTAGAGAGGATGTGTAGCGTAAACCATTAAATCATTACTAAAACAATTCCGCTATCATGCTCAGATGATATTTGACACAAGTTTATGTGTGCCATTTTGATTAAGTAATTAAAGCCTGAACATAAAAGGCGTGCTGTTGACAAATTCATTGTAACACACAGTCTTCTGAGGGACACGGTATAAATATTGTAAGGTGAAATTGTCAGTACATGTTGGCTATTTGTTAAATAAACATAGCAGAGCATGTTGCGGACCAACACAGAATTTACAATGCACTATGGTAGAGAAAAGAGAAAACAGCCCATGGTTCTTTAACCACCCAGTGGTAGCCTTGGGCGTTGTTTGTTTATGCAGCAGAGCTTCCACCAAATGAATACCGTACCATCAAAATGATGTCGGAAAAAGCACAACGCATATAATGCCTTCTTTCCTACTTCCCATGACCGTGGCGTCACAGCGATCCAAAATACCATAATTCATGGTTTTCAGTTTTGTTCTAAGTATCGTATCTCACAGTCCAATGTTTCCCTTTGACCTGAATAACTGTTTGTCACAGATACCAGGTACTGTTACAGTAGATTGTCTTTGTGTGAAAATTAGACATTGTCTACTGCATGTTAATGGCTTATTGACCATGTATAGTGTAATGAGACCTTGGGTGCAGGGGCAGCCATGATATATGAGGGTGACAATTGGCCTCTGCTGCACTGATGACCTAATTTCAATATTCAGGGACTTGGGGATAGAAATGACACTTTTCACATTTACGTGCCTTGTATTAGCCCCTGGCTTACTGTATCTGTAATGCCAGGCCACAGACAGAACCACACACTGCGCAGAGAGCATTTGGCTGGTTAGGAACCACCAAAATTACAGTCATTCATTGCAAACACAGCAAGGTGTGCACCCTACAACCACTGACAGTGTGCACAGAGAAAAAAAGCATTTGACTCTTTCAAGGAGTCACCTTCATCTTTTCCGTTCAACTGACTTGATGCATGTATTCAAGAAAATAAAGCAGAGGCAGATTCTAAAAGGGCTCTGTTTTCAAAGATAACCTTGAGGATGTATGGCATTTAGCATTCCGCTCAACCCCATCCATGGCTTCCTGAAAGCGGTCATGGCTTCCCTAAAGCTCATATTTTGATCCCTAGCTTTATACTGAGAAACAGTAATACCTTTCCATGCTCAAAAAAGGGTTCCCTATGTGCGCTTTCAGGGACATAGCTTCAAAAAAGGAATTTAAAAAACTGTCATTGCATGTTAGGGCAAAGGGGGAACGAAGCTCAATGACCTATTTGCATTTCTGTATCAGAGAGACGAACACAAGGGTGGGGTGCAGCAGAAGGTTATGAAAATGCAGACTTACTTATCATTCATCCTTTATTTTTCTTGTATTAGTGAGTGGAGGTGTCATGTTTGGCACATAGAAAGTCTGTGTTCTGCCAAAGAGATGTGACGCCAAGAGAAATAGGTGTTGTTTTAACCTTGAGCCTGATTTGAGCAAACATGAATATATTACATGCAGTATCCTTGGTACCAGAGCTGATGTGTTCGCATTGGATTCTTGCTATGCTACTGTATATTAAGTGGAGTTTTTACTACAGACAGGAATATGAGCTGTCAGATTCTGCTCAGAGGACAGGTGAGCAACAGCGTGGCAGCCTTGCTTTTTGTCAAGGAAAAATATCTGAAAGACTTGTTAAGGGTATGAATATATATTTTTTGGATCCACAAAAATTCTCATTAATTGTACTTATTCTGATGCATTTTTATACTCCTGAGATGCATAATACTGCCGTAAAGAAAAAGAATACTTGCAGAAAAAGTGTGTGTGTGTGTGTGTATATGTGTGAGTGTGTGTGAGTGAGTGAGTGAGTGAGTCGGTTTTTGCATGCCATGGGGATCGTGCTGCAGTACCTCATAGTGCTCCGACAGGTCCACTGTGTGTGGTGTTCTGCAGCATCAGCAGCCGGACAGGGGCCAGACGGTGGATTTATGATGCCAGGGAACGGAAATGACCTGCTTCTGTCATTGGGTGTGTGCCCCATCACGAGAGGCTCTAAACTATATTGGCACAGCGCTGACAGACATGTTTGTCATCCAGTCAGTTTTGAAGATACCAAGCAAGGGGTATTACTCCTTTGACAAGCACTTCCACTCAATCTGTGTATGTGTGTGTGTGTGTGTGCACGCGTCTGTGTCTGTGTCTGTGTGTGTGCACGTGCGCAGTGCAGGTGCATGTGAGTGTGAATTTGCTTGTCTTTTCTTTTCTGTTGAGTCTCTTTTTTTCAACTTTCTCAAGGTTTTGGTGCACAGCTGTTTCTATATTGCCTTACTGTTACCCACCATGGGCCTAAATGGTGAAAACCATATACTCTCTATGGATTCATCTCCACATTATCTTTCAAACCCTGCAACATTTTTTATCATTTCTATTTTATATTAAACTCCTATTTTACGTATTTTGTGTATCAACTATAGCAGGAGGTTGTTTTCAACTTTCCAGCCCACTGTGGGGAAGTGTTGCATAAACAGTGACACCTTCTGGCATACTAAAAAAGACATGTTTGATTTAAATTAAAATAAGTAGCAGTACCACAGCTACATTGTGCATTATTTGAACCAAGTGGTAACTACCATCAACTGCTCTTCCTGTATGTTCACTGAGAAATAAACTGATCAGCCACAGATATAAATCAGTTAAAGTACAGACAAAGCAAATTAAAGGAAAATTCAACGTGATATGCCTCAGTAATATGTCGGGCATCCAGCCTGCCATATGGACCATGTCAGTGTGAATGTTGTGTGTGGAACGACTGCAGGGGAGAACATCATTCCAGTGGAAATTCCCTCGATTGCTGTTTGATGATAGCGGTGGAACCGGCCAAAAATCCCAAGTGATATTCTTACAACTCGGTTGATAAGCTGGGTCTAAGATGTAAATAGAAATGCTCTCCGCTTGTACAGTGCTTTCAACACCTGGCGGATTCAAACACCTTGCAGTTTTCAAAGCACTTTATATTGGATCTCACATTCAACTAGACACAGATGCACTTGCATGGCAGTTGCAGGACGCTCAGCACAGCCATGCAAGGACCAGATTGCATGGAAGAACTGAGTGCTCAGTGTCTTGACCAAGGACACTTCACAAACTGACTTTGCTTAATTAACACATAACGCATAATTAACTTTTAACTGCTTCAACATATTGACTTGCTGACTAAAACGTTTGGAAATGTTCAATATGTAGATTATAAAACACTACACATACACATATGCACATACGTGTATGTATGTATACAAGCAACATATATTGTAGTAACGTTTTTGCCCATGTGGTTTGTTATAGTGGATAAACTTTCTTCATGAAAGAATTTTTCCAAAGTTTATTGAACTTTTCTTTTTGCCAGCACATACATTTTGTATTTTGCAGGATATTTTGCAATTTTTGTGACCTTTACACATTAGGAGTTTAGAGAGTTGGCAAAAGCATGTGTCAAATGTAAGAAAATAAAGTTTGGAATGAAGAAGACCAAAATTGTTGATGAAAAATGATAATAAAAATAACCACAAACTGACAAGAAATAATCAAAATTACATTTAATCAAAATTATACCCCTAAAAAATTAGCAAAAAATTATCCAGGAGGCAAAACAAAAAAAAACTTTGAGAAGTTATCTGAGAAACAGATTTTTATAAAAATCTCAAAATAATTAGGAACAAAGAGGTTATTTTTTTCTTCTCATTAAAGTACTATATTTAGCACTGGGTTCAAGAACATCTTTAACATTTACATATCGATACTTTTTTGTTTATTTCTTTACATTTTGGGCAAACCTTACTGTGTTAATGCATGATGGTGTATCTTGCAGATGCTTCTGGATACACTTTAAGTTGTGATTTGTCATTTTGTTTTCATGTAACTGAAACAACTTCAATGAGCACTTTTGTCATTTCTTATTCTTTTAGAAGCTACTCCTTGATGTACTGTATCCATGCCTAAAAATACATTTAAAGAGCAGAGTACCCCCTGGAAAGGACATAAAGTGTTTGCATTCATGTTTGTATACATTGCATGGTTCTGCAATCAGATCAATAAAAAGCATTAAGGAAAAAGAAATGTAATTTTCATGTTTTACCATCTAAATGCAAGGTTAGGTGGATGAGGATAGTCCAACATTGTTCTGACACTTATAAGGTGGTAAATGTGGTTTTGTTAATAAGGCAGGACACACAGTGATCGCTTCACATGGATATACAAATACAAATACTCAGACTAACATGGGCAACACTGAGCAGAAACTGCCAAGTGGGGTAATAAAAGATCCAGCTGTAATTAAATCACAATCATATCCTAAATCAATCTTTTGTCAGAGTGAAATGGATGAAATATGCAATAGCAAAAGCCACCTCTGTCTGTGCCTGATTCACAGCAGTAAATCATTTCATCAGCTCATTTAGTAAATGCACATCATTTATTAAAAGACTAAAAAAGAAGAAGCTTGTAATCAAAGACTTTGGACCATATCTTTGGAAATTGGACCAGTCTTACAGCTGATGTTAAGCAGCTTTGGCATTAAAATCTCTGGATGTGATTTATAGGGCAGACAAAATTCTGTTTCCATCCACTTGAACTTCCATTTCTCCATCACCAAGCAACCATCTACAGCCTTGCCTCACCCATCCACTCCGATGAATATTTTATAAAGATGCAAAGATTTCCTTCTTCTCAGAGTGTAATCAAATGCACACAGTGCTGGAGGGATTTAAAGAAGAGATATATAGTCACATCTTAAAGAAGAAATCCATTTTTCTCGAGCCTTGCATTCATTTACGAATCAATGTGCCTCTCAAGAGACCAGCAATTTGAATTCACGCATACACACGTGCACACACAATTGGAGACCTTTTTGTCATTACTCTTATCCTCTAAGGTTTAAATGCTTTTAGACAGCGGGCATCAATTGCCTGCCACTTCTTAGTAATCAAAATACTGTCATATAATGGTGCTTAATAGATCACTTAGGAATTATGCTAATTGGAGGCAAAATAAGGCTACAGCGGTCAACAAAAGACTGTGGGTATTCATTTATTTCATTCATATACAGAAATAACTGGATCAATACACCACACACAATTTTTATCCCAGCTGCTATTTCTACTTTGAATTTATATCTTGAGATTTTTTCAGATTTTATGTAACTCAAGAGATAGCAAAAGATATTACACATGTTCACTATTATCATTAGTAATATGATCATTGTTACAGTGAAAAAATGTTTCCATTTTATTGAGTTTGAAGAGTTTCTGAATGCGTTATGAAAACCTGTGGCTCAGGGTGCAATCCATTCGGGCCCTGTATTTTCATTGTCATGTTTGAAAAGCTGTAATGCTGAACTGTTTTAATTAGTATTCTGCTCTTTATGGAGATCATTGTTCACGCTTGCCTAATTATGTTGAGATGGTCCAAATCTCCATCAAAGGAAACCATTATCCTACATCGATGCTGAAGCAATGGGGATTCCATCTTCAGCCCCTAGACAAGGCTATTATTGCTTGGCTTGGGCTTGGACACGCTAAATAAACACATCAATTTCATAGGTCCGGAAAGTTAGAAATTGAGGCGAGATTGTAGTTATCAGCTGCATATAGTTGATGATATGAACAGCCTACTGTAGATCACAAGCGGTTTTGCACGGGCAGGATTGACCAGAGCGGATGTGTGTGCTTCCGTTTTATCAACATCAGTTTAACAGAGCTAATTTCTTATGGAAAACCAGTAAAAGGAGAAAAAGACGTATTTATTTACACATATTTGTTTGATTTGCATATCCAACGCTGGTTTTAAGAGACATGGGGGAGGGGCACGGGATTGATGATGTACTTTTTTTTTGTGTATGTGTGTGTGTATGTGTGTGTTGTGTGTGTGTGTGTGCATGAATTCTCGCCTGAGAGCCTAGTGACTGTGATGGTTTCAGATTTGATTAGGCAGCCCAGGGGCCTCAGCAGTACAGCATTGCAATGGGCCGGCAGGGGCCTTGTACAGGCGTCTCATTGCTCACCATGCCTCACTGGTGATGTACACATCAAGTGTGACCGTCCGCTTGATTTAAACAGCAGTCGAGCTTCAATGTGGGAGTGCGCTCACTCAGTACAATATTGTGGCCCATCCATCCGGTAACCACTGGACATTGGTCCCTGCCAAATACATTGAGCTTGCCACCACATTTATATTTAGGGAAAGACAATTGATGGTCTATGAAGGCAGCACAAGTCTGAATTTGTCTGGCTTATTACCTGTAGATCGGGCCAAGTTCATTTTAATCCACAACTTAACAAGACCCAGAGTGACTGACCTGATCAAATACAATTACACCCAATTTGAATAAAAAACTAAAAAACAAACTGACATTTTATACAAAGCAACAAAAAAAAATCCCCCTCTTATTATTTTGTTTTTTGCCTTCTTTTTCTTCCTCAATATGGCAAAAATTTGACTTTTTAATTAGTATTTAACCAACTATTCAAGTAAGGAGCAGGAGAACACTGCAGAACTCTTCTTCACAGTAAATATAGTTCCAGTATAGCTTCCAAAGCTGAGTCATATACAGGTAAATTATTTACGAACCACAAGACTTCCAGGACAGCACGAGACGGAGTGATGATCTTCATTTAGCGTATCTCATTTGATAAAGACGGTCTCTAAATTTGTCTCTGTGAAGCCTTCTGGCCAATTCACATCTGCTTGTCAGTCGTCCATCATATTATCTGTTTGTGAATGTTTCACTGAAATTCTGGCAATTCTGGCAAAGTCTGAAAGGAAAAAAAAAGAATAATTAGCCAGTTCGAAATATAATTAACAATGCATTAATTCACTGCTCACTTTCTTTGTGTGTACTCCCACTTATTTAGACCCCCTCCGCATTGTCCATTAGATGTTAGATGTGCTCTTACTTCAATGTTCATATTTCTCTGTCACTCCTAAGCAAAATAGTTAAATCAACTAAAACAATATACTGTACCATTACTGTACCAACAGTACCTTTTCACACTGGGCAGTGTGACAACAATCTGGATCTGGTAATGACTTTAGTTGTGAAGTACAGATATTGCATGGTAACCTGTCAAAATAATTTCTCCATCTGCAACCAGGAAGCATTGACGTTGAATTCAAAAATGCATTGTTTAAAGTCAAATCCAAAGCCCAGAACTTTGATTTATACAAAATGGAATATTTTCACATTGGAAGTAAAGCCTCAGGGGGATTGTTATTTTTAAATGAGGAAGAATATTTCGACTACCGAGGAGGGAAGACTTGAAGAGATCTTGGCTATACGGGTAATAAACAGTGCATGCGTTCAGTTCCACAGTATAAATTGTCATTAAACTTTTGAGATCCATGTGCTGCAGGTAAAAATTATGAAATGTTCCACCTAATGTTGTGAAAAAGTAGTTTACCTTTATTTCAAAAAGGTATTTTTTTCTGTTGTTGTCTGATATGGATGTTTGATGTAGATATGAACAAACTACAGGACTGTCTCAGAAAATTAGAATATTTTGATAAAGTTCTTTATCTTCTGTAATGCAATTACAAAAACAAAAATGTCATACATTTTGGATTCATTACAAATCAACTGAAATATTCCAAACCTTTTATTATTTTAATAATGCTGATTATGGCTTACATCTTAAGAAAACCAGAAGTCCTATCTCAAAATATTAGAATATCATGAAAAAATAATTTTTATGTTTTTTAATTGCATTACAGAAGATAAAGAACTTTATCACAATATTCTAATTTTCTGAGACAGTCCTGTACAGGATCTTCCCCCTGTATTTGTCATTCCAAAACATATATATTTGTTCATCACTTTCTATATGCGCAAATACTATTGGGTTGTGCTTGTGGGTGGAGGGTGCAGCTCAACAGGTTTATTCACTGTACTTTAGATAAAAGTACTGCTGTGTTCAAAATAATAGCAGTGTGGAGTTCAATCAGTGAGGTCATTGATTATGTGAAGAATCAGGTGTCGTTCAGGTGGCCCTTATTTAAGGATGAAGCCAGCGCATGTTGTGCATGCAACTCTCTCTGAAAACCAAGCAATACAGAGGAATTGTGAAAGGTTGTCAAATCATCCCAGGCTGGAATATCTGTTTCCATGTGCTAGAAGTTGGTCGAGCAGTTCTCAAAAACAGTGGTTATACAACTAAATATTAGTTTAGTGATTCACAGGAATGCTAATTCTTAATATTTTACAGTTTATTGAGTGAATATTTGAGTTTCTAATAAAAAATGCAGACACTGCTATTTTTCTGAACACCCCAATATCATTTTTTCCTTCATTTTCTGTAAAGCAATTAAAACATTGATGCTTTTTTCTTCATGTTTTGATGTAAAATATTATGTGCAGTGTTCCCAATAAATGGAAAAAATATATATATTATAAAGCTTTTGAGCTTTACTCACATTTTAAAAAACGCCACTATTCATTTTGAACACAACGGTAAATAATGATCACATATTTGATTCATAGAAGTCACAGTTGAACATCAAAAAAAGATGCAGTTGCCAGGTGCATGATGTGGTTTTCACAGTTTTGGACTCTTCGCTGTGCTTCTCTGATGAAGGGTGACATGTGAAGTATGACATCATGCCAATGGGCACCTTTTTAGAGCTCTGTACCAGTGAGGTCACTGGTCTCCTAATGACTTCCTCGGGGTTCCTAGCCGGCCTCCTTCTCTGCAGCCTATAGGCTCTCTCCCTCCACCCAGTGCTCTGCATATCCGACATGGGTTTCTCAACGCTTGGTTGGCCTCTGTGCTCATTGTTCTTAATCAAGAGACGGAGGCATAAAGATGCAGCAAGTCAGTTAATGCATGCCCACTGGGATCAGTTAGATGAAGCCAAGTGGAAAAAGTGTCCCTCTCTTTTGGTGCAAACACACACACAGGCACGCACAGACGCACTCTTTCACAAACACACACACACACACACACGCATATTCACGCTCGCACAAGCACGCAGACACACATGACGACAGATAGAGACAAATTTTGGAAGGCAATAATGGAAACTTTGGTGGTATTTGTTCATGTGAAAATCAGATTTTTCAGTGGCATGTCTACATGCATATAGTATTGGATACATTTGACCAGTGCAAAGCACCTTAGGACCCTCTCATATGTCCAAGGCAACCCCTCCTCACCACACTATGTATTCTATTGCAAGTAATGGACCACAGGCCAAGAGTGATATTTTTCTTACTACTTTTGCATCCAAAGGCAGGATGAGAGGCATGTAAATCAGGCAGCCCATGTACTTCTTTAATATTTAACATAGGTTATTAGACAGGGCAAAGATTTGACCCCCAAGCGCTTCTGCACATCACATGAATAACTAATGTTGGCTGATTATGTTAATCAGTAGTACTAGGCAGTGACGACCAGGAATGCAGTACCACTGCTTCAGGAGAGGCTATAATCTCAGATGCATCACAAAAATACAGCCTAGGCTCATCATTAGCTCTGGGACACAACCGCTTCACAATGTGTGCAGCATGGGGTGATTTACACTTTACATGCTCAGCTTGAATTTTCTTTTAATATGGACACTGGAGATAAACATGCTGCATTTGAGCAGCTACTGGCTGTACTCTTTCTTAACAGATAATCAAATACTTTCATGATGAATGGAAACTACACCAGACTGCTTTAGAGATTGATAGCTCAAAATGGCAGTGAACAAAACAAATATTTTCATAACAGTTTTTGTTAAGCAACAGCTGTAAATTGAATACAGTTCAACTGAAATTACAACCGCAAACTAGGGAAAACTTCACTGGAGGAACCAAACCTTAATATTAGCACATAATTCATTCTCCCATTCATACTAGAACCATAGCTGTGATTCGCTCAACCGATTACTTTTGCTTTAAGAAAAGTCGTTCATATGTATTGAGCGCATTCAATAATGCATCAGATCAGAGGGGTTGATCAAGGTGCGCTCGAGAAAAGCAGAAACATTTATTTCATAGGGGACAGAGCAGATTTTAACAGCTTATTGCTGTGTCATATAGCAAGTGTCTGTCTTCTTTCGTGTTTGCTTTGAACCAAAGATAAAAACATACTCTTGGAAAACCATTTAGAGGGAGAAGTGGGTTGACCGTGGCTATATTCCATCCCCATCACCAGAGTTCTTTGGCCCCCACCATAAAGAATTCCAACGAGACAATTTTGCGCAGTGTGGGGTGAGCTGACAGGGAGTGTTATTAAAGCGCAGGGTGCTGACCGCTCTCAAAGTTATTAAAGTGCTGTGAGATTGTGTCTGTGATAGCCCCGCCGGTCGGGATGTCCTTCACACACAGGTACATTACAGCGAGGATGCGGTCATCACGGGGAGAGGGGTGAGAAGAGAAGATGGGGTGAGCACAGATAGACACACAAGGACCCACTATGAAACAGTGTCATTGTCTTCATTCCTCCTTTTAACAATAACCATAGTTAACCCGGAGTCCAAGATTCCTTTTAAGCTATCATTTGCGTAAATTATTCAGAATCAAAGCCCCCTGATAATGTTCAAACCCTCAAGTTTGAACATAAAGTTAACAACATAAAATGTATTCTAAAATTCAGCATTTCCACTTAGCAAAAAAGAATAACAGCTTTGCAAGATGACAAGCTATTAGGCCTAATTCTCAGCTGATGATTTGGCCAACATCGTTTTTGTCTTTTTCTCTTAAGCGAGTAAAGTCATTGCCAGGATTTCTATTACCAGACTACATAAGCAGCATGGTGCTGCCACAGACACATTTACAGGGATGGCATTTTATTCTGGGAATAAAGAACAACATGACCGTGTCCCTCGCTTACCTTTTTTTCCTCCTCGGCACTTTCCCCACTTTTTCAAACCATATCAATCTGACAACAAGAACATTTAATTATCTTAATAGTCTCGTCTCAAAGCAAGAAGTTTCCTGTTGACAGTGTTAAACTTGGGCCTCCTTAGATGTGGTTTGCATCTTCTCCCCATGCCCATGAGTTCTGTCCAAGCTCTCACACCTCATCTTGCAGACCAAAAATATGCAGTTGGTAAATTGAAGACATTCATTTCTCCGTGGCAGTGAATGTGCGAGTTAGCAGCTGTCTGTCTCTGTATAAGACATGACCCTGTGACCAACGTTTCTGGGATGTATCACATCTGTTGTCCAGTTGCAGCTGAGACTGATCCCAGCAACATTGCAATTGTGCAACT
Source organism: Fistularia commersonii (assembly GCF_037954325.1). Taxonomy (NCBI): domain Eukaryota; kingdom Metazoa; phylum Chordata; class Actinopteri; order Syngnathiformes; family Fistulariidae; genus Fistularia; species Fistularia commersonii. Next base: position 12,653,626 of record NC_141309.1, read on the forward strand.
TTCCGCTGTATAGATAAATTGAATTAATTAGAAGAAAACAAACAAAAAAAAACCACACACATACAAAATTGCAATTGCCACCTCTGCCATTCTATCATCTGTTTTTTTTTTAGTACTTATTGAAGTAAAATCAGATCCCACTAAATCAAGGATATGACCTGTACATTGAGCAGAATTATATAAGGTTCCCTGCTTCAGTTAGATTACTTGGTGAACCACTTTAACCTAGATCTTAGAATCCAAAATTAATTAAAAATATCTTCAAGTTAGTTAGATGACCTTAGTTGGGAAACACAATGTTCAATACACACACTATTTTTTGCTGTTCTCTTTGTCAGAGGCAGGCTCTGTTAAGCTGCGGAGACCGCAGATGAGGTACCACATCCTATTATAGCTGTGGAAATTTAAATCCGTTTTTTGCTATATATACCCCGGATCTATGGGAACACACAAACATAGCAATATCACATATCGGCCAAAAATAGTAAGTGCAAGCCTTAACCAAAACGTTCCCTTGCTATGGTCATCTATAAATTACCATGTTGTGCCTACTGTTATATTTGTATCACAATTCTGAAAGATTGTTGCAAAAAAGGTTCATTTACTGCATGGAGGGGTGCATACAGAGGGGTGAGGATATTTTAGAGACAAAAATAGGGAGCACCAGTGCAAGGCCATTTTACAACTTGCTGATAGTCGGGCACCAAAACTACTATTACAGATGTGAGGTTGCATTCATAGGCTGTGAAATAATGTTTTTGTTTCAAACTTTAATCAGACTAGTTAGAAGTCAAATTATGAAACACAGCTAAATTATCTCTGTAATCAAGCCTCACCATCAATGAACATATAAAAACTAATCATAATTGTTTAAACAGTTATTTGCATCATTTGGAAGCATTCAACCATGCCTTTTTAAGTACCGAAGACATGAATGAAAAGAGTAAAGCTGATCCTGTTGCCCAATTGGCAAGCCAGTTGTGATGACAGGCAAATAGGGGAACAGCTAATGGACTGATTCTGTGGGTTTTTAGCAGCGAGGATAGAGGCCTGAAACATAAATCTACTGTCTGTTCCTTCTCAATCTGTTTCAGTTCCACTCTGACATGACTGCATGGGGGACTACGGTCCTCGATTCATCACCGGGTCTCGAAATAACAGGACACCTCCAGTTTGTCATAGTAGATTAGTCTGTGGCCTGTAACCACTGTCCTTAATAAAGTCTCTTGTGTTTCATCTGAGGTGTCCATGAGACCACCGGTGCAGACCTCAGGGGAAACGCCAAGGGTGTATCGACATCCCCTTTACTTTCCTACAGCGGCCAATGATCCAAAGACAATGGCTAACAAACAGTGAAAATGAATATTCCCTCCTCTGAACGATGCAGAAGGCGTCTCAATGCAATTCTTAACTCACATCTCTGTGAATTAAGATGTGCTGGTGAGTCTGCACATGACATCACTTGATGGTAATCTATGATATTTCTTAATAGGTGATTAGCTTTTACTTTGTGAATCACAGGTCCTGGCAATGAAATTCTCCTCAGTCTTTAATAAGTGCTTGACCATCCAATGGGACTGTAATGGACAGTGCAGGGTTAGGCCGGGCCCGTGATTGCTCCTCTCTGCCTTGCCTCTTGACCTTGACTGGCAGTATGGCTCTTTGAAAATGTAAGTCCCCGTCTGACAGTATGCCTGAAGCAATTTGGAAGTCTATATACATTAATATAAGTCCTATTTATTGATCCTTCTGCTACTGTTCTCACAGTCTGGCAAGATACTGCTTCTGTTATCACGCCATTATGTCGGTAACGTGATCTGTAGAACGGGGATATGGAATTTTGCATGAAAACCCCTTGTAAAACAGCAATATTATATGTAAGGGGTGTCTGACCTTGTAGAAACATAGAAAAAAAAATGCGGGGAACAATTTACGCAAAGGGGATGTCAAAACAATGGGCACCTCGCGTTTTCATGGAGAGTGAAAATAATGATTAAACCTGAAATGACCAAACTGAGCAGTTCATGTATCGACCGAAACCATAATTTCTCCACGTAACTATTGTCATTTCTGCTTGCGGACATGAATGGACAACAGAGTCATGCCCCGGATGGATCCGGGGCTACTGGGGGGGGTTGCTTATTTAGCCTAGGATGATGTGTGCTTTCTCTGGCTCCAGAGGCTGCCCTCTTACTGTTTACCAGGAAGTCCTCTGGGGTGAGGTTGAGCTGAAAAGCCCAGTCAGAACCAGTCAAAGAGAGCGTGGTGCAGTCTTGACCCTGGCTCTCCACTCATTGTGTAGTGCAGCGGTGTAATGAGGCCCTGTGTGGATATTGATATGACAGAACAAAAGGCCAAGGTGCAGTAAGGACAGCAATCCACACGTTTCACACCATTTGTTTTTCACACCGTATCCATCACATTAATGGGTCACCTTTCTGTGACAGCTCATGATTACCTGCTTACCCATGGAGAGAAAAAGGGTGAGAGAGAGAGAGATGAGAGAGAGAAGGGGAGAGAGAGCGAGAGAAAGAGAGAGAGACAGACAGACAGACAGACAGACAGGTAAGTCCAGAGCAAGAGATGCATGGAAAGATAAGAAGCAAGCGTCCTCCTGTGCTGAGGGTAAAGGGTGACTCCAGGCTGGAATGCTGCTCTGGGAGAGGGGGATGGGAACCCGGTGCCATTTTTTTATTCTTTCATGAAGATTGGCTCCGGCCGTGTCATCATCCCCACAGAGTGAATTTATGACAGGTCAACTCTCCATGTAGTCACCTGATGGATGGAGAACATCCAAGTTTATTTGGGGCATAGTGGAAATGGTTGAACAATTCCCTAAAGCACCACTTATATCCACCACAAGAAAACTGAAAAAAAAAAAAAAAAAAATACAGGAAGAAAAGCTATAGGTTTATTTTAATTGATTCACTTATAATTTCGCTTTATGCCACCTAAAGGGTTTTTTTTTTTTCATTACGTTTACAAGAAATCCTAGCAGCCAATTGCATCTCCTATGCTTGGCAAATGAATAATCATTGGCAGTAGAATACTACAGAGCGAATGTTTTCGTCCCATTGATGAAATATCTTCAAATGAAGCTGTGTATTTCCCTGCTTTTCTTCCATCTCTGTGTTGATTATTGTCCATGCATGGCTCATTTACTGTAATATTCATTAATTTCAAATGCTGAATCTCCACGCTTGGATATATTTTATTGCTGAAACAATGAGTCTGCTGCTGGTGCTTTGGAAGGATTTATACAGAATGTTTTTTTCTAATGAATGCTGGTTTGACACTCGCTCTGGCCTCACTTGAACATTACAAAGTATTGCAGAGATCGGTCTTTGTGCTCAGCTCTGCTTTAAGTGTCAGAGCATAACAAAAAGAATGTAGAGTAAAAAGAAGCACGTTTTGTTCTCAACCGCTCACTCCTTTTTAAGAGTGCTTTAGTTTTACTTCAGTCTTGCAGTGCCCTTACGTAATGTTTAGCTCAACAGCCTATACATTTCGAGTACTTGGGCCATCCATTAAACTTCTATTTGCTGTAAGAAAATGGCAAGATCCTGTCTTATGATAAAATATTACTCAACCTATGTATCTTTGAAAAAGACCTTGCTTCAGCATATCATGTAAGACACCCGGGAGGAGGAAAGAGAGTGTCATATTTTGTCTAATTGCCTGGAAGCACTACTGGACACTGCAGAAAATAACGTCTGCTTATGCATTTATTTTGTAATCCATTGATGCACCTTGCTCTGGCCACGGTCTGAAGGGATCAAACCTTGGCATGCAAACAAGTGTTTTACTATTAATGGGGAAAGGATTGCAGTCTATATAGCAGTGAGACGGTTTGCCATATGTCATAGCAATCCAGCAGATATGAGATGATTGTGTCAATACATCTTGCGTCTGCCCAGTGGAGGCTTACTCTGCATTACACTAAAACATGAATTATATGAGTGGAACAACACTGTGTTGAGCCGGGACGTAAATCAGAAGGGAGAGAAATTACTGACAAGTTTTGCTATTAAAAGATAATTGTAATCAAGGTGCAAGACGAGCAATGAAGTGGTGATAGCAGATAGATAGACAGCTGCAAAAGATGGATTGTTTTAATTTGCACCAATTAAATTGAAGTTCACTGGATCATCTTCAATCTTCATGAATACTTGATTTTCTGGCCGCTATAAAGCTATTAAAGAGAGTGATTGGACTCTAAGACTTGCTAAACCAAATTTCATGCTGCACTTTCATTAACATTTGAAATAATACTATGTTTTAACTTGGGGATCCAAGCAGTCCAGTATGAGATATTCATTTGCTTATGTGCAGATTATGTATTGTCTTGTGCAAAACTCCAAAAAAACATATTGGTCATCCTTCCAAAGGCTGACTATTACTTTTCAGTGAAATAAATCTGTTTAGAAATGTGTTTCATGAATCACCGCCACTATGAAAACTGATGTCACATGTATGAAGTTTCCCCCAAAAGGTCAAATTTTGCAGAAGAGAAGTAGCATGCTTTTTTTTTCCAAAATTTGCTTGTCAGCAGTTTTTAAAGCTCAAATCTACTCATTCAATGAGTAGATTTAAACAACACCATTCTTGTGTATGACTTGGAAAAAATTTCATTTTCAATTTCAATTTAATCACTTTTGGCAGTCAATGAAAGCAAAATCTTGTCTGAAGTAGTGGATAAAATTCAAGGTGATGTTTTGGCAACAAAACAATGACCATAAGAGTAACAATCTGAAATTCCCCCGTGTAAACTAAATCCTAAACCTGACAAATTACTTCTGAGGTTATTTTTGGATATCCCCTCATACATCCACTACATTAAATAGCAAATATTGCGCTTTGTACACAGCTGTTATTAGTTACTTCCTATGCAGCAAGAATCTATGTATGCATGATATGATATAGTATTGTGTTAAAATCATTAATTAATCGACAAAGAAAATCTGAAAAAGAAGTAATATAACATAATTAATGTCATAAAGTGGTAACTTGGGTGAAGATAAAATACTATTAGTATTATTATCATCATCACATAAATTTTGCTCTTTTTTTAATTCTTTTCTGGCTTTTTTGTATGATTATTTGATTATACATGGATATATCATCCAAAAAGCGACGTTAATTATTTCTCGAAATGCAACCCCAGCCTTTCATAGTTAACTTCAACAAAACACAAAGTATAGCACACATTTTCTGGTTGAATGTATATCAGTGTTTTTCAAAATTGATCTCATCTCGATGGCATTGCCTTAATTTCTAAAGGTCAGTGATCTTCATGTTTGTTTAACTGTGATGTAGCTTCCGAGAATAATTTTCAAATAACCCTAGAGGGAGAAAACAGAGCCCTTGGAGCAGAAATTTCATGTATTTAAGGAAAAGTTATTTGGTATCGGCAGATGTAAATTGGTGTTGTAAATCACAATTTCATACACAGGAAAAAGGCATTGAGAGTGGTTGTGGGAGTGGAGAGGCATTGCAATGGGGGCTGGGAGCAGTGTTCCACAGTGTTTGCTTCTGAGCCAGGATTGCTCCAAGGCAGGGGTGATTAGTGCTTGTCGGTAATTTGGCAACCTTGACCATGTAACCTTGCTAAAGCTGGATTAACATTTTACCCTGGTAAAGTCAGAGATGCCTTAAAACATGTTCCATTTTTCTGCTGATTATTACTTGGCTACATCCTGCAAAGGCAATTCAAATATGTGCCCTGAGTATGTGCATGACCACTCAAGTATAAGCTCCCATTAAACTTAAGTGTGTTGTGTGCCGCCACATTTTTGGATGAATACTTTTGATTGCTCACCAAAAAATTACCTGCATGTGGCTTTAGATATTGTGCACAATAGATATAGCTCGAAAAACCTTTGAAGGATAAAAATAAACCACAGGGATTGTATTTGACTCTTGAAAAAATGAAATTAGATTCTCAGTGATGCCCTAAGAGATGGGATTTTTCTGGATGTTTTTGTTTGTTTTTGATGAATATACATTTGGAGTACTTTTTTCTTTTCTTTTCCTCCTTTTAACTAGTCATTTATAGACAGTATCCAACTTATGTAGCGGGTACAGCATTTTCCAATAAGATAGGAAGAAGAAAAGTACAAAATAGAGTCATTCAAGATCAACCGAATGGCCATTTGTACTTTAATGGATTGATCATACCTTCCATCAATATCAAATGGTGCAAAAAAGGCTTCCATTTATGGAGGTGTGTAATGGTAAGTTTAGCCCAGTTCTATCCATTTCTGGTCACTGTTTACTCTATATATGGCATGGTGTATAGTAGCCACAATTTGTCATATTTCACTATATGATCTGCTTTCTATTAGCATTCAGGATAAAGTGAAGGTGAATATGACGTAGTGTCCGGAGACTTACCAATCAGTCACCGGAGACCCTTCCCCCTTCTATGATACACTGATGACTGTTCAGCTTTGATAATTTTTGTATGACGGGGCACGGGATGAGGTTCCCGATACCTGTTATTAATGGTAATCTTTTTGCGGTTCAAGGCCTGCTCTTCACTTTGATACAAGGTTATGTCGTCTTTTTATTTTGAAGTAGAGCCACAGTGTTTTAGTGACATTGGTGTATCTGTGGTAGCCCAAACACTATCCCCTCTAAAAAGCCGTGGCTCATTACTGGTCCTCTTTAGCTTTACTGAATCTAAGTTGTTAATTAGCTAGACCTTGAATTAGATTATTTGCATGTCTGAACAAGGGCTAAGGTATTAATGCTCCCTTAGGATAAACTGTAATAACCTCTTTGGTGGCTGCAAGGTCCCTTTGGAGGAGGCGCCATGGACACTAGCCCCTAGAAAGTGAGAAAGAGCACAGACATTTCATCCAATTAGCTGTGGATTATACTGCTCCTCTCCCTTTGAATCCTATTTGCTGTGATAAGGTGTTCTCCTACAGGGGCCGAGCTGAGCTTTACTATCAGGAAAAATGATAAATTCACAACCCAATATTAAAATGCAGGGCCTTCCATTTCACACTGTCTGACATGGAAGGAAGAAACAGCTCAGAAATCAATACAGGCAATAACAACCACACAGGAGAAGGAGAGGTTTGCCAAGTAAACACCCCTAAATACCCTTAAGAATCTCAGAAGCAAGCTGCATTTCATTCCACACATCACACTTATAGTGCTCTCTGTGGTTTGGTATGTCCTTGAATTATTCAGAACCTGTTAAACTGTGGGAATGGTTTTAAGAGTAATGTGGCACAATATCACGGTGGCTATTGTTATTGCCTTGTACTGTGAAATATTCACAAATATTTATCTCCTTCTTCTGATCTTCCCAAGAGCGCATGTTGTAATATCACCCACCCAGGTTCTTTGTGCCTCCACATAACCAGCATGGTCACTTGTTTGATGGAGTCAAAGGGACAATTTCACAAGATTTCCTGTCTCCTTTAGGCTGTAACCAGGACACGTATGGAGAAACCAGCATCCAGATTTATGTTTTCCAAGCCCTCAGACGCCTCACAAATGATGTTTAAACACCCAACACCTAGGGTTTAATTAAGTTCCTCTAATCGTGTTCCAATCAGAAGCTTGGACTGATGGGATGGAATTCCTGATGTGCATTTCTGTCAGTCTTAATTGGATAATTGATTGCCAATTTGAACCTGGCCACACACTGCATACACAATAAAGTGCCTGGCCGTGTTCCTGAGGATTCATTTTTCCATCCGAATAAAGATGCCGTTTCGATAGGCAGAACTCCAACTATTGGTCTTTCTGAAAAATAAGCCTTGGCTGCTGATACAGATTGGAAGTCCACTTATGAATGCCATAAGAATTTTTATTATCTGATCATATTTTTTTAATGCATTTATATAGTCTTCAGTATCCTCGCATTCCACTGCATACAAAGTGCCTGATTATACAATAAAAGTTATTAAATTAAACAGCGGTAGCTTCAGTTCTTCAGTTGGGACGGACAGCTAAAGGTGAAATGCACGGTTCGTTGAGGCAGTACAATGTTACCTTCTGAAGACGTATGAGTGCATTGCTCTTGAGCACATCAAGAAAAACAAGAGGCATTCTTGGCAAATATTTTACTGCAACCCCAAATATGTTTCGATCTTGTTTTTAACGATTTGCCAGTAAATCGGTGGCTCGTTCCCCTTTCATACACATAAATAAGCATAAAAAGTGTAACAAGAGACAATCATTTGAATTAAATTATACAACACCCCTGATTGAACTGTAGAATGAAGTCGATAAACAAACTATAAAAAACGGGAGATATTTATCGCAGTGCGGTTGCATTGCATTGCATTGCATCACACAGGTGTCCATGATTGTGTTTTTTTTCATCGCTTTGTCTTGCCGTTGTCTTTTGTAAATGCAGCAATAGCTTGGAAATAATCAGGAGGTGATTCTAAAAGGGTGAATAAGGATGATGAAGAAGCACAAGGCGAGCATTAATATTTATTAGGTAGCTGGAAGCTGGCATTGAAGCAGTTCATGGAAACAGATGAAACAATATCAGTTGTCAACATTTATCCAGGCAGCCTATCAAAACATAGACAATACATAAGTCAGATGTGTTGGATTATCATAAGTACCGTAGCCAAAACATATAAATCTGCTGTACATCTCGAGAATATAAAGTCTGCTAAATATTTAAAGAATAAAAAATAAAATATATTGATTTCTTACTTTATTGACCCCGAGAGAGGGAGAAACTCTTCATTCTGCCTCTTCCTTTTCTTGTTTGTGGTCGAAGCTGGCAACGGTTGCTTAAAAACTTCAGCTGTGCTGAATATCAAACCGATGGGAGAACACGCGACGTGATGATAACAAGCTATTATAATGGTGAACAGATTTCTATATATCTGAACGCACTTACACATGTTTACCTTGTCAGAGGAAATCGGAGCAACACGACCGTGATGAGAAACAGATCTGAGGAGTCACCAAGTTGATCTCTGATCTTACTCATCAATGACCGGCCCGCTCGCTTCTGAGACGTTTGGCACATTTGGTTCCACTTAACCTTCCCAGCTAAACTGTGTGTTTATGGTGTCCTTCATGATCAATATGTCATCCCACAAACCGCAATTTAATCATCTGAGAGAATAACATTTTCACTTGCTTTTTACTGGGATGTGAAATTCTTTTGCTGAACGCGGCGAAATGTTTTGACACGCCGAGTCAAAAGTCTCTGGAGACCTAATTTTGTGTGGACAGCGTTGACTAAGTCATTTGAGTGGGCTTGTATAAACTTGTTTTAGTCCCCCTCACCTGTTTTGCATTTGCTGTCTTTTTTTTTCCTCAAGAAATTCTTTACCCCCCGTCCAAAGCGAGCAAACAGTAGAGGAAGAATTCTGTTATTACAAATGGCTTTTGTAAACCCCGAAAACCTTGCGACAAGTTTTAGCGCTCGAGTGCAATCCTTTGTGGGATTCGGTGTTTTGGCCGCTATTTGTACAGAGTGAAGTTTCTTTGGAGTCTCCTTGAGACAAGTGACCATAGCAAGGCAAAGTGAAGGCCTTATCAGTCACCCCACAATGGTGCCACCCCATGAATTATATTAGGGCCGGATGTGGCTAGCCAAGCTACTGCATTGTGGACAATCTGGGTGACAATAAACATGTCGCCACATGGTTCCCTCCATCATTCAAGTCTAGATAGCAGATCTGGACCTTAACTATAGCTCACAATCTCCTGGATCTAAGTCTGACCTGTTAGAGAGATGGAGGTGAGGCTCAAGGATATCTCTCAGAGAGTCTGCTCTAATACTGGGAGGTTATTATTGCCACACTGGGAGGAGGCAGTCTGCCTTTTAAGTGTTGCTTTCTTTTCCTTTCTATATTTCTATGTGTTACAAAGTAACAGGAGAAAGTACAAAAAAACACCAAACCAAATAATGAACAAGAACCTTGGAGAGATCCAACAGCAAATGTTTTAACATAGATTATTAATTGTTTTGGTGTTTTTTTTCTGTCTCTCACTAACAGAATCCTTGTTGATAAAGGACAATAAAACGAGTTACTTTGAAAGCACCTAAAAGCTCAAAAAAAAAAAAATTTGGGCCACTCGGAGGTTGGAAAAACAAGCTTTGAACACAACTCAAACTCTGCTTTTAACTCTGTTTTGGTCTCAACCAACCCCTAGGGCATTTTAGCTGCTAAATGCCACACTAAATTCACCAGCTATTTAGCTGTCTGGAAGTAAACAGCCACTTTTGGAGCTTTATTGATGAAAACTGCTGCCTGCTGTGGCTGAAAACGAAGCCATGAGTGCTCGAGAACCTGAACAATAGTCTATGTAGCTTTGGAGTCGTGAACAGGATTTAGTCATGGTTCTCTGCAGGTTCCTGCACTTTTGATGTGAAAGGAAATATGGACTGACACTAATTCAAAGATATTGGTTAAAGGAAAATTATATCCTGCCCTCCGCTTGATATGATATGAAATGTAATGTTCAGATTTACAGGTATGAACACATTTACAGGCATAAACAAAGCCTATGATCATGGTAATCATTTTATCTTGTTAACACAAGTTATTATTTTTCATGAGTGAGTCGATTACACATGTGAACATAAATAGTATGTTTTTGTATGCACATGTAATTGAGATGACTATTGTGTATTTAAAAGTTATCATCTTGTTTTCACAAGAATATTATATTGGGACCGTAGGAGAATCATGCATGTGTATCCAAACATTTTTGGATTTGTACATTTTTATGTCAACTAAAACAGTAATTATTCACAGCTGTGATGAAGATGGATTTGGTTCTGGGACACTTTTGTAGGTATAAGTTCTCATTCTGCCTCTTGTCCATTTATTCCTCACAGTCGTCTGACAATCGGATTTTCCTGATGTCTTACAAAAACAGAAAAACCAGCAGTACAATGTTTCTCCAGCCCAACTCACCTCTCTCCAGTCGTGAAAACCATACAAAAATACCATACACTGAAAAAATGACTCAGTGGTATTAGAAAATGAAAAAAAAAAAAATTAAAAAAGTTCCACAAAACTGGAGTAATTGGTTAATTTGACAGAACATGCTTATGGCTTGATGATAAAACCTAAAGTGAGGATTAAATCATGCATGATGAGGGCCAAAAAAGGTTTGGGGGGGGCAGAAGGGTATGAGGAAGTGAAAAGTGAGGCATAAACAATGGCATTTAATACAATTTCATAAAACCACTTATAGCACATGACAGGGGTTCACATGTAATCACTGTAAGTGGAGAGTAGGATGGGGGCTGCGTCGCCGTCGTCATGATGCCAGAACACTTCTCTCTGACACGTCCCCTGTTTCTTCTCATTAATCCCCCAAGCTGTATTCATTAATGGTCACTCCCTCAATGCAGCATGTTGACACACCCGAGTAAAGGTGCACCGGCCATCGTTACAATAACCTGCTGTTTATATGCAATGGGTTAATTAGTTGTACATTTCAAATCTTATTACTTTCTGTTTAATTAATGAGTAAACACAGTTGCGTTCTTGTATTTAGCATATGAATGAAGGCGTTCATTTTGGATTAGATCCTGATCATTTCGGATAATTAACACGTGTCGGAGAAGCAATCGGAAATAAACCTTGCATCTGTCGTTTTTTTTAATTTTTTTTATCAGACTAAGTGTGAAAATTCAGCAAACATTTGACACGCAAGGACAGTTGTGTGAGGATGACTGTCGGGGGGTGCAAGGGGAAATGATAAATACAGGAGATTTACAGGTCCTGTGACTGTCAGATGCATTGTGGAAATAGTGCTGTGTGTGCTGTTATCGAGATGGGCCAGTTAGTGGCTTTTGGAGGATCCCCTGTTCTGAATAGGGCTGTAGTTTCGGAGGGCAGCCTTTATGGCTCACCAGTGCACTGACCACAGCCCATTAACTCAAAGAGCCTCCACAGGAGCACTGGAGCAGGGAAAGGGGCCATGACCTGCCTGAGACCATCTTATTACTTTAACACATTATGTCTCCCACTGCGATCTTTTTATTTAAGTGACTTCAGCTGAGCGCATCATCTCGGGCCAAGACGGGGACAGACAGGGGCTTCTAGACAAGTGGCGAGAGGAAGGGTCAAATGATTTATTGGAAACGTCTGCTATCGGCACAAGAAAAAGGGGTGCAAGGATGGACAGTGAGTAAAAGTGTGCTGGAGAAACAGTTAGTGATGAACCTGACTGCAGTGGGAGCCCTTTATGGTAAGAAGACGCTGAGCTGACCCCAGAACAGCTCCTGGGAGGATTCTCAAGTTCTTACTGATGAGCTTTTGCAGCTCTCTGAATGATCACATAACCCAGACAGTGAGGAGTGATGCGTAGAGGGGGATTCAAGATGTTGGGTTGTGATTTATTTCACCACCATGTCACTCTTTATGAGCCACACCAGTAGATACGGCCTCAAACGTTACTGTTCTCCAGAGGAAGATCAGCACACTTTTCCAAAGTGTAACAGCAGCACATATAGACTTACTCGCTCCATTTTCGCCTCTCATGTTTTTGTGCGCTTATCAGCCAAAGATCGTATGCTGTGACTCACTTATGCAAAGAAAAATGTTCTTCTCAGAGCTGCGTTGGTGTAAATAAATCCTGAAATTTTGGATTAACATGTGTCATTTGTGATATTCTCCTTTATTAAGCATGCAACCTCCGTGATGTCTCTCGTTTCCCTCAGTCAGAAAGAAACAACTTTTTCAACAATGTGAGATCCTCAAGATGTTGTCTTCATTGATAACGTTGCCTATGATTTATCTGGTGATGTTAGTATATTTAAAATTACATTCATATATGCTGCCTTTATTCACACTGAATACATACCATAATTCCAGTGACCTTGAATTTACCTAATGATGATTTGTTCCATCACCAAGGAGTATTTATTGCAAATAATTTGTTTTGCAGCAGGAAAATACGGTTCTTTTGTCGATGCATATTTCTTAAACCAGCATTTCAGCACTAATACATCAATTTTATAGGAAGATAAACAACTTCATTCCCTTTTACCCTATAGTTTAGTCCATCTTTTTGCTTGAGAACTCAAAATATATTAGGGGTACCAATGTTGATCACCAGTTTATAATTACAACACACGGTCACCTGCATTTCAAGCAGCTGCCTTTGGTTTCACACAAACTGACAAGACAGCGCAGCTTTGTCTACCCTGCGCTTAACTCTAATGAACATCTTTTCAACCCCCCCCAAGAGGCTGAGGTTAGTCGAAAATTACCTGTGTGCGATTGAGGTTATACCAACTCCCACTGGTGGGTGGTTTAGACACAAATCGGTAAGACTGAGGTTAGGAAAAAAAGACTAGAAAAAAAGGCAACGCTCATTCATTTTAGCATACACCAGCCTGCGCACAGGTTATCAAACACATTTTAATCAAATACAAATTCATACAACAAGCAAATGCTGCAAATGAACACCATCTTTGCTACAAACCTCATCAAATCATATCACATTGGTCTTGTACTTTACTTCAAATACTGTAAGTAGTATAAATGTAAAAGTAATGCTAACAGGAAGTTTGCAGCTTGTCAAAGTCGCGTGTGGTATGCGTCTTCTGTTAAGGTAGACATCATTGGTTTTGAAAGCATCTCCCCCCATCTTTTTTAAATGTTAAACATTAGTGATTAATCATCGATATAGAACCAGGGTTATTGTAAAGAACATGTATGTAGGCAGCAGTACATCTGGCCAAGATATATTGACAATCTATCTCTGGTAAACCACAGCATAACAAACAGGTTATCTTCCTGTCAGAAAGACAGCAATCTAAGGAATGTAAAAACTTTGGGCATTAACAAATACACGGTTGAAGCACAAGGTGAATCTGAAAGAATAAATACAATACAATATATAGTATTATTGTTGAAATCAATTAAGGTCTTGTAAGATATTAAAATAAAAGTATGTTAACGGTGTCACCGACAAGATCAAAATGCATTAACGTTGTTCTACTTTCAACCATATTTCCTGACTTCTCACTTACCCCTAAAAGTTCAGAAAAAAATGTCTTTACAAGGCCCCTAAGGTTCATGACTGGGGTCATGGACATTCCTCTATTATTGATTTATCACAAACCATTAGGATTACAGAAACACATCTGCAATCCTCCCATTTTCAAAGGCTACCCCATCTTTTTCACACAGCATCCCTGACAACCCCACACATCAAAACTACCATTACGTTCTTGTTAGTTCACACTGTCGATTAGAGAAGGGCAACATAGATTCATGCCAAGGGCTAAATGTGTTTATTCTAATTCCTCCCCCGTCTCTGCTTTGTCAAAGACACCCACAAACCCAGTACAAGTGAATGGCTCCAACAGCTCACATCAGAAAGATTCAATCCTTCAGGAAGTGGAAGTAACCAATTAGATTACGCCATTGCCACAATCTGTTACGAAAAATAAACACTGGGCCATTTCATTAAGTTAATGAAGACAAAACACATTGATGAGCTCTTAAGTCAATTAACGATATTTAAAAACAGGCGGTGCAGCCCCAAGGTAAATTAGCATGCAGAAAGCGAGGAGGACCCAGGTTCAAACAAATTGTGCGTGGAACCCTCTGGTTCAAGCCGTTTGACTCTCTCTCTCTCTCTCTTCTTGCATCCTCCCCTCTTCTGCTCAAACAAGCTTTCATTAGACATAATTAACTGCGTGCTTTCAGTCTTAGCAATACCAGGAGAGTCCAAGACTCAAGCATATGAATGATGGGGAGAAATGCAGAAGTGTGCTAGGATGGCCCTTTTCTACCCACTAGTTACATCATTCACAAGACTGGGATTATAGTTTGATGAGAGTATGATGCAGTTCAGGCTTAATCTATAAGATCAGAAGGAAAGCACAATATTTTTGAAATAATACGATCAGATCCTCTTGACTCAGAAAGCTGTTTGCCCAGTTTCTAAGGCTTTCTACTCTCTTGTTCTCTTGATTCTGTAAACTTATTTTATCCTCATGGGTATTAAGACCTCTGTTTGTCTGTCTCTGGCTCTCTAGTCTCTCTCTCTCTCTCTCTCTCTCTGTTTCTCTCCCTTTCTTTCATGCACAAACACACGCACGCACAGACACACACACACACACACACACACACACACACACGCCCGTGCATGTGCATCTTGGCTGAAAAAAGAGGTCTGAAAAGATTGTGGTTCATTTCGACCCACACTGGATGGAGGCCTCATTTAGTGGCTGCTGGCAACTCAATCAGCCTGCCTCACACTGATGAGTGAGTGACTTCTCTTGGAGCTCCAGTCAATATGTGTCTGCAGTGATAGAATATCAGTACCCATGCCCTGTATTCTCTCGACCCAATGTTTTTATTTTTTGTTATTTTTATTTTGTCTAATTAATGATAAATGAAACAACGCAGACACTTTTCAACACTCCATGTTGTGAATCAATACCCCAGTGGGTTAATCTTATCTTGACCACAACAAAATGTTCAGGATTAATAAATAGTTTCCCTTTATAAGCATTCCTATAGAAGTCAACAGAGATGTAAAATAAACAATATAAAATGAAAGCATATTTATCCAAATCAATTCCAAAGGATCTTTGATTTTGTTCTGTTGTTGATTTGTTTATACACATTTTGAGAGACAGAAATCACATACGGCTCTGCTTTGCAAATGTTATGATATGATACAAAACAAAAACATAGTAATAAAGACAGCAATGATTTCTATTAACATCTTTGAAAAAAGGAAATTCCCCAACATTTAAAAAAAACAGGATTGTTAGCAATTGCTATAATCAAGTGTAGAAGGAATTTGATAAAAACTGAAGAATAAGATAAGAACTGAATATGATGGTTCTTATTAGTGCTCACAATGTTTGAGACTTGAGTGTTTTTTCTAAATCTCCCGGTATAGGAATTTATATCAATAGGCGTAATGTTTTAATGCACAAGCAAACTATTGAAATTGCCGTGTTATATCCAATAAAAGACAATGTAGATATTTCCTTCTTGTGTTTGTTTCGAACTGGTTTTGTTGCTGTGAGTAAAGAAAAGCCTATATTTTGAAACTGGACAGATGAGCAGAGCTCACTGTCCCCTGTGTCCTTTATTTAACACAGCCCACTGCACATGCTCTGCAGCCTGCCGACCTTTTGACCTGCCTGTCAGTGTGACGGCCTCTGTTATGTCGAAGTAGTTATTTCATATAGATGGTCTCCCTCACTGCCGCTCATTTATTGAAAATAATCATCAAAAAGATTACCCCAAGAGAAATTTGAGCAATATTTTAAAAAATATTATGTCTATTGTTTAGGGATTTGATGATTTGTTGATGTGTTAAAACGTTCAATATATTGAAATAAAAACAAACTAAGGATAAATATAAATCTACAATAACTGAAAAAAAAAATCCCACAGTAATGTCTATGTTAATTTATCACCTGACATTGTGTTTCATTTTCTGGCCACTGACCCTTTGCAATGGTGATGTCAAAGCTCCCTGGCAGAACATGAAACACCCATAAATTAGTGTTGCAGTTTTAAATCATCTTGTGTTTTAGCTGCATTCCCACTTGTTCTGAATAGCATGATGATAAAGGGATAAAACTGTGCATAGTAAACAAAATGTATGCATTCAGAAGCATATGGTATTTACCAATAGTCTTACTGTTAGAATGAATCATGAATTATCATATTGTAGAAATAAAGTAATTTTCTATTAATAAATAAATAGATAGATAAAAATATAAATGATGAATAAATGAATGATACTTATGTAATTGTAAATGTAATGTAATGTTAATTGATCTGTTATTCACTGGGTTTAATAAAAATGTATCAACTAGCAGAAAAGATTGAGTAAGAACCTAGCGAGGGATCTTGAACATAGTATATAGATGACAAAACATGGGTAAAATATTTCAAAACCTGAGGGATGGTAAAATTTGCGATCAAATGAAAGTGCAATCAGATATACTGTTCAACCAACTTGCGCAGGCCAAAATACCCAGCACTGTAAAACAAGTATTAATGTGATGAATTCAATCAAATCTAAACAGCAAAGAAACTCATTTTTATCAACTCAATGGTCCCAAAAAGCTATACAGATAATGTTAAATGATTCAAGTCTTAAGTGATCGAGAAGTACGGCAACTAGTCTATGTCAAAGATATGGGCCTTAGTAAGTCATTTGAACCATTCATCCTACCTATTTTTTAAAAAATGTCAGATTTATGTGAGGTTGAGGTGGAAATGACATCACCAGAGTTCAAACAAGTATATTTTTTTCTGTGTTTGATTCATCTTTGAGACCTTTAACTTTAATTGGGTATTACCAGTGACCAGCAAGCAATGATGACCGTAGACATGCAGAATAAATCAAAATAAGGCGACAAAGGTTAGACACCTGCAAGGAGAGACTTATATATGAGAAGTGAAACACCAGTGGAAACCGACCTTATTGGCCAACTAAATCATCAGGCTGCATGAGTCATTTCATATAGGAAGAAGAATATGTAAAAGAAATATATTTTCATGGGTGCCAAGTGTCATGATGTTGGTCATCAAAATATAAAAAAAACCAAGTAAGTCAATCACCATTCAGTCTTCAAAAGCTTCTTTTATGGATGTCCTCTCACACCTGTCTCCTGTCTACCCTTGTATCCATTCAGCTGGGATTTTCAATTTATTTCTAATCAACGTTTATCTAATATTCTCCCGACAGGCAATTAAAAATTCAAACTACCCCGAAAACCCATTGCTCACTTTTCACTCTCTCCCAATGTTATTTCATTAAAAGCTCTTGTTGATGAGTTTGAGGTAATTTGCAAGCACATTTGATTACCATATCCTGTACCTCATTCAATTGCTATTATTGGGTTCTTTTCCAAACTTTTTTGGAAGATTACTTCAAGTCATGCCACGTCTCCAGTTCAATGTAGGAGAAATACACAAAAACATAGGCAGCACAAGCGACAACCTTGTCCTTACCTTTAACAAAACAGGGATGGTTCTTAAATTCAGAATATCGCGTCACATTTCATCAGTGTGTAATATTGTGATAAAGCATAAATCACAGTGCAAGTTTGGGCTGCTACCTCACCACCATGCACTAGCTTAATTTCCTCTTAAAAAGATATAGTTTGAAAATTGCAGCAAAAAATTGCTAAAGGTCAGTTTGTCATCCTTTTTTAAATCTTTTTATATTTACATAGTATTGCTAACCAGTGTATTACTGGCTAACACAACAATTAAATGGATTGATGGATGGGTCTGCTACTCTGTAACACTTATATTTTTGCTAAAGAACAAAGTTTGTTTTTTTGTTGTTTTTTTTTGACTGAATAATGAATTAAAGCTTAACAGATAATTACTAAACATTTATATTTTCACTGTTATTGCTTCCACATTCATCTGTGATGCAACTGATGACCGGGTACCTGCAGGTATAAACACCAGTCTAAAATAAATGCCTTGAAGGTAATTGATCTGTATGTGCCTGAGCTGCTTGTGAGCAGAAAGAGAAAAAAAAAAGCAAAACAAACCACCCTTGAGTGCTGCACGCTCTCCGACTATTTAGGGCAGCCATGTCCAGCAGTGGATTTGAATATGCATGACTATCCCAGCAACCCTTGCAGCACAACTCTTTATCCAGGCACCAGCCTCTTTTCAGAGAAAGAATACACATGCATCTCATTTGAATACGTTACAGACGCTGTCATACACTATAAATACAAGCCCATGAAATATAATTATTGAGCAATGAATAATAACAAGTGACACTGGGATCTCTGTGATTTGAGGACTTGAGAGATTTTGTATTAATCAATTCGCCTTTGACATTCTACCAATATTTAGTGACTGACAATTGATGTATGTGAGATATGTTTTGCAATGACTTATTCCTTTTTTGACTGGCATCACACCTTAACAGCTATGCTTATATGATCACTGTAATTACAGCTCAAACCACGGCTGCGCTGTTTAAATGTAATCGAAGGTGAGCCACTATAACTTTGTTCCGCGGTATGAATCCTGCGCTGACCAGTGCCTGTTTTGACAATGTCACTGTGGTAAAAGTGTCGTCTGAAGATTTGCTGCAGGTTTTGAAATCATTAGCTTTCCCTAGCAAACATTTGCACATTGTTTGGGTATATATTATGTCACGCTCAGGACGAAGACAATGATTGTAATAAGAAGACAGTGATCAGCAAGTTATGTGTTTGTAAAGGGTAAAAGCATGGTAAAGCCTCTCCACGACTTTAAAACGATACACATTTTACAATGTGAAGCAAAAAAAGGAAGATGTCCTACTACTAACTATTGCATCAACCATGTTGAATTGCCATGCCTTTATAAGGAAAGAGAAAAGACAGATTATAAGTTTTGCTGTTTTTCACTGAATTACCCATGACTTTTTTTTTTTATCAGCTTCATACAGTAAAAATAAATACCTCAGTAGAAGCTGAAAAAATTCTATTTTAAGAAGATACTTCCCAGCTCCACTTAAGAGTCAGTGCAAATGCAGATGCACGGTGGGCACAAGCTTCAAGACCATGAGTCTGAGGAGAATCTGACTGTGCTCCAATCAACAAGTACTTGTAAACTTCACTATTTGCAATGCAGGGAACAGGAGCCCTCCAGTTTACATCTCGAATACTCGGAAGGTGGCAATATAGTGAATGTGAAGCTATCTTGCTCGGTCCCTGTGCTAGACTAGCTAATTAAATACTAAGGAAGGAATAAAATCTTAATGAGAAACACAAGCTTGTTGTGGTGTTTGGCACTGACCAGCTCCCTCTTATTAGGTGTACTTGCCCATATGTGCCTCGGTGAAGTGCCCATTAGAGCCTTCCCTAATGGATCTTCATCCATGGCACTGAGATGCTTGTGGAATATACTTTTCGGCGGCATCAAAACTTGGCAGATGAGTCGGCGCGGCTATGAAATTTCTTAGCCACAATAAATATTTTATGCAAAGTAAAATTAAATTCTTTGCTTAGTTTAAGCAATTTCTCCTGTAAGTGGTGTATCTGTGAAGGAGATTACAACATTTGCTGGTTTGTTTATAATTTAATTTTTTATGTTGTGGCTGGCGGTGGGGAAAGACAGAACACCTGTGAGTGTTTATAATGTCCCATCTCCCTCACAGCTGCTCCTTTTCAAAACACCTCACTGGTGCAATAATTTCATAAAATTTCATGATTTACCATCTGGTAGACTGAGCTATAAGCACATGCAATAAGCATTTGTATGGCGCCGGTCCCAGAAAGGTACAATAACTGTATATTTTAACTTAATGGCTTTTCGGGGCATGCAAATTTCCACGGAGCAGATTGCCGAGTTGCTACAATGTAAGTCTGCGCCCGTCTGTCTGCCTCTGTCTCCTTCACATTCCCTCCTATACAGTACATGCTCTATCATGCCTATAAACATCTATACAGCGGTCCTCGGTTGCCTCTGTCTTACGCTGTGAAGAGGCCCATGTCAAAATCTAGATATCAAACTCCAGAGAACGAGAGACACAGTAGGAGGTAGAAGCAGATTATTTTCCTTTTAGCATCTAATGTCTCTGCATTTGGGTAATTAAAATGATTACTACAACAATTACACCAAGTAATTAGAAACTAATTACACTGGCATTTTTTGTGATTACAGGAGCAGATGAAAAATTAAATTCATTGCATATTCATGGAAATGAAATTAAATAGTGTTGGGTGGATGAGATAATAGAAGCTTGGAGAATGGTATTCCGAGAGGTTCGGGAGCTGTCTGTGGCTAATGCTCTGAACAGGCATTTTGTTAAATCAGTGATAATCTTTTAATGGCCTTTAAAGAAGTTCATATATAGAATCTTGTGAAATGCACTGAAGGGTGTGATGTTTTTCTTTGTCTCTCTTCTTTATGGCACAAGGTATGATTAAACATTTCTGCGGTACAGCACATTAAAAAGATTTAATCATTATCTACTGAATGATGGGAGACGCCAGACGCTTTATGCCTCCTTTATGTCGCTACATGCATAGTGATTGAATTAAATATCTATTCCTCATTTTTCTATGCATCATCTTTCTGAGCCTTTCTTTCTTTCCTCCTTTCTTCTGACATTCCACTCTTTCTTTCATCTTGTCCTTCCTCTATTTCTTCCCTTCTGCCTCCCATCTATCGACAATAGTCAGGGCTTTAGCTGCTGCCATAATCGTGTAATGAGATTCTTCAGATTAAATAGATTTCCTGTTAAACTTTGGGCCTGGTAGATCGGGTGTCAGGAATGAATGGTTATTAACATTTAAATATATCAGAGAATAAGGCAGAGTGGGGTGGGAGTGAGTGAGAGAGAGGAGAGAAGAGAGACGAAGGGAGACAGAGAGGAATGAGAGAAAAACAACAAAATGAATTTTTCATTGTTATCGAGTATGGATTTTCCTCTTCATCAGATTTCTGTAAGACCTGATGAAACCAAAGTAATTAGAGACACGCAAGCGGGGCACCTCAAAGCCATTACGGCAAAAAGAGTGCTGATACATCTTCACGAGTATTGGCATTACATGTCCATTTGTGTTTAATCTGCTCTCCTACTCCTTTACAGAAAATTAAATAACAATATCACCACATAGCCAGGGTAACTTTTGTGCTTAGGGAAACTGATAGTGTTACCTTTTTTCAACATCTCGTCAGTTGGATCTCTGTGTCGTTTTTTTTTTTCTCTTGCATGGAGAAATCAGAAGCACGGGGGTGCTGTCATAGTGATCATACTTTGTGTCAGTATGGCTGTGATGGAGAGCGAGGCATTTGTTAATGTTAATGCTCCAGGGGTTAATGTCTTGACAGGGATTATTACAGCTATATAAAACATCCAGCTTCGGCACCGGCTGTTAGACATTACAAGTCCTTTGCTGGTCCGTGATTACCTTTCTATAAAGGTAAACAAGATATTCAAGGATAAATACTAACCTACAGAATGATAATTCAAGAAATGAGTCATTAAATTGATTGGTCAAACACAACTTTATGATTGCGAGTAAAAGCCTTAATTTACCTCACAGGTGGTACAAAATGTAATGCATGTATAAAATACAAGACCTGCAGGACATATTTTTTCAGGCTAACTATTTTATTTCTTATTTTTCCATTTTTTTCACAGGTGTGGAATTTACATACTCACAGGGAAGTAAATATGAGTAAAAGTCCCACAGGAGTTTCGTAAAACACTGATCATAACCGAGTCTAGGTAAGTCTGTGATGTGATGACATTGTTTGAATACATGAGAGCATTGCAGTTTGATCGAAAGTGTTCAAAAATAAATCCTTCCTCTCCGTTTCTAATAAATCATCTCCCAAACAACGTCTCTGTGTGAAGAGGATGGTTTATGAGGAATAAAATGTTTATTTATGTAGTTGTTCATAAATCTAAGAAATGTCTTGCCGACCACGCAGAGTCAAAGCAATACCGGACTTACTTGCATCTCAAGCATTACAAACAGATAAGTGAAGGTGTGTGTGTGTGTGACGTGACAGTGAGTGTCACAAAATATTCGATATCCTTTTTGTTTTGTTTTTTTGTTTTGAATCAGAATCATAGAAACACGGGACGGGATGTAAAACCGTCCATTGTGCCAGTAGATGCTATGCACTTACATGAGGTATATATTGAGAGCAAAATGAGAAAGTATCAGAAAAGATATACATTTTGTGACACATCATTAGTAGTGTGCCTTTGACCTTTTGGGTGTTTCGGCCATTTAACACTATTCACCCTCCTCAGGGGTGGCCAGCTACAGGTTGATCAGGTCTGAGCTTGTGTCTCGTGCCCACCCATCACAATGTTAGTTGTCAGCTATGCGAGCCCAGCAGGGGTCCTTCAGTTCTAATGGAAACTTACTCCGAATGTTTAGTGCTATCTTAATGTTCTAAATCAATGGGCCAGATTTAGTTTTTCATGGCTGTAATGATTATATTATTCTTTGTTTATGAACACAAAGAACATGTTTATTTTCTGGATAATCTCGCCATGAATTAAAAACATTAAGTTGTTCTATTTCTTGACTATTGTCTGTACTAACAGGCATCATGATAGTAGAACTATTGATCTTTTGTGCCCCTGGGCAGTGGACTCTTGTCATACACTTCTGCATTAACAAGCAAGACAGGAGACAGGGCTTGCTTTCCCTGTAGTTCATTGTACTACAAGCCATCCTTCATATTGGTCTAGTCTGGCTCTGCGAGAGTGGAAAGGGGGGCTGCAGTGGCAGTGGACACTGGAAGGCCCCTCTCCAGCTTTGCAGTCCATCGCTGCCCACTTGTTAATGACTGGGCTATGAGAAGCTGGTCCTTTGTGTATGCCATTATAAAGCACTCAAAGCCTCTAGGATGGCAGCAACCTCACTCCTTGGCCCCAAGGCACTTTGTAGAGAATAAGCCACACCTCATGCTTTGTTTTCTTGCTCCATGGGATCTAGCAGAGCATGACAGAAGGAAGCTAAATGAGCAGAAGCTTGTAATACTTTTAAGAAAGTACAACTCTACTTATACATCCCCTCAGGCAAAGATCATACAATGTATATTATATGTAAATTTGACAATATAAAAGTTTCCTGCAGATATGTTGAAAATATTAAAATACATTGCAGATTCACAGTAATTGGTCTCTTTAGATATTTACTAATTTTGATGAGCAATAGTTTATGTAATGAATGCTGGTTTAAATACAATCCACTAAGGTCCAGTGATCCAGTGCGATTTCACCTCACTATGTATAGCATGATTAAAGATCTAATTTTGGTACAAGTAGATAAGAAAGTAGATACGGGCTGTTCAAAAGTTTGCATAATATGACATTATCTGTTCTTCACGTCTCCAATTTATCATTATATTATGACTAGCAGAAGTCAAAGTCAACTTTATTGTCAATACTGCCATAGCATATGTGTTAGGGTAACACGGAGGAGTGAAATTGTGTTGCTCTAAGTGCCCATGCAGCAGTAGTGGAAAAAAAATGATAACTACCATAGAGAGCAAGTAAGACATGGTTATTGACTGAGTCCAAAAAAGTTCATTTAATTTGATTCAAATGAAGCTTTCATTTGAATTTTGTCTAGTTCCAGGTATCATCGAAACATCTTGGCGACCTCATATTTTTTGACGAAAAACTGTGTTTTTCCCATTTTTTTCACATTCAGTGTCACAATATAGTAACAGTCACTTTCAGGGTGTTGTTCTAAATGTGTAAATGTTGGGTTTTAAAGCTGAATGATTTCTCTTAGCAAATAATTTCTGTTAAAGAATTGTACGTTGCAGGAGTTTTTGTATACTTTTCAGGATATTGAGAACATGTCTTTGATGCTCTTAGTTTATTATTCCAAAATACTGGCCAGAGAAACGGCAGCCTCTTACTGCGTAAAATCATTGACTTACATCAGTCTATAAAGAGTAAAGTGAAACTGGTACAACTTCTAGTGCACCCCTCAATATTTTTAATTTTCTGAGAATCGATAAAGTTCCCGTGCAAGTTCATCAAGTTCATCTTTCTAGCACAGCGTTAACCCTTTCACATTCCCAGACAATCTGTCTAAAGGTTTATTTCTATGATACTTAGATTCCACAAATTGGAGCCATACATTCATTTGATGCAGTTATCAATAGTTATCACATTTATTGTGCAAACGTCAAGGATTTGACTGGTCAGTAGCAAACAGTAAGGCTGCAGATCAAGAACTCATAATATTTTGTTTCCAATTACTATTGATTTTACGATTGGTTTGCTGCAGGATGTTGTTTTATTGCTAATATATTTAATGTGCAAATCAATATGAACACTTGCTTGACTCGTTCATGTGAAGGCGATAAAATCAAGGACATGGACTTCAAACAGCTGCAGAAACTTTCTTATCCTTACAGGTGTGACTTCTGTGGACACGGAAATGCGGTCAGTTGTATGTAAAAATAGCTGTCACAATTTAGCAAATTGTCACCGTTCCACTGTGAACAGATCATGTGCATTTGCCTTCAGGTTGGTAAGTTGTCATGTTTAAGTGCATTGTTACTGTATTGGCTACTAGCGGGGGCCAGCGGTGTGGTTTATCTCAACAAAAGACCATCAAATGTAAGTGCAATTACTGCCACAAGCAATAAAACAGCCTCCGCAATCCATGGGAACAACGAGAGGGTGCCGAGGAACCTGAGCGCTCCCCCCGACCTTCCCGTGTGGGCCTCAGTTTGAGTGATGACGGCTCAACATGATTGAGTAATGCATAGAGAACCAGACCTTGCGGAGTACATTTATAATCTGTAATTGATAATGTAATAAAGGCTGTGAATAGGCTCGGAGTGACTTCTCTCTGTTTGTGCTCTCCGTCAAGACAGGCTTGTGTATTTCATGACTGGATGAACGTCGCACAGCGACGTGGGTTCATTCTACCAAAATTACCAGTGTTTCTTTCTCTATCGCTCTGCTTTCTGTCAGCTCTCTCTTTATCACAGACCACCTCCACCTCTTTTTCTTTTTTTTCTTTTTTCGCTCGGCGGACTGTGTGACACAGAATTGACGTGTAGGTTCGGAGGCAACATGATGCTATTGAGCTGTGATGTAAAGGCAGCTACCAGGCTTCCTAAATACATCCATGCTAGAGAGGGCACGGTGCAGGGGTGCAGGGAGGCCTCACCGCTGTGTTTAGCTCAGCTGCAGGCCTGTTAGATCAAATGAACCACTCCATTCTTCCACACCAGCAAGGTCAGGCAGGGGATCTGCAGTAGAGCCAGTCACATGGCCACGTGTGAGTTGAGACCGCTGAGATGGAAGTCAATGTTTATGAAACCCGACAGTGATTAACCACACAGGAGTGTTTTTCAAATAGAATTGAAAACATGGCTTTTCAAAGGATCCAACGGATTGACACAATACACACTCCTGTTATATAACTAGATCCAATTTGGACAAGGTGTCGGAGACATATAGCAGATCATTAAAAAGGAAAGGACGGCCAGCCATGTGAGAGAGTGAGTGGCAGACGCTTCCAGTGGACTCTTTGGAGGCTGCCCGCTACTTGACAGTGTGTTTCACTAAACTGCTGCGGTGGGGGGTGTTGGTTATGGGGCTCTAAAGTGAGATAGAGGTGTACACTGGTCAAATCGAAGGGTAAAGTGGTAGCTTTGGCTGCACTCCTTCCTAATGCCCTAAGGCACTTCCACCATTAGCATTCCCCACTGCGGCATGAGTTCATAAGACTAATGGAGTTGCTACCTGGGGACATTAATTGTGCGTGACACCACTCGGGGGCTTTTGTGCACTCACACTAATATCACTGCGCCTGCCTGACAAAGCGCCCGAAAAGATTACAAACAAACCCCAAATAACTGCCAGTATTGTGTTCTTGTTTGACAGGAGACTATATGTGAGTTTGGCGTGTGTGTGCTTGGGTGTGTGCGTGCGTGTTTGGGTGGAGTGGAGTTATTTGGGTTGAGGATTCTCCTGTTCACTTACACCATGTTGTACAACCAACCAAGGGAGCGATGTGATATGTTAAAGAAAGAGAAAGGATGACTTCATCATCACAGGACAAATCCCTTGCAGTGTTATAGCGCACATCAAACTTCTCCTTTGCCATGACACATGCATGACATCACCCAATAAAAATGCAGACCTGAGCTTAAGTTACTGCACGTGAAGCCCCGAGAGACTCTTTAATTCAAGGGTGCACAACAAGCAGAGGTATAATGGAGGGAGAGTGAAGAGAAAGGCTATGGTGTCTGCAAAAGTTACGGGACATGAATGTGGCTTCACGGAGCTCTCAGCACCATCTCATCCACTCTGTTGTACAATGACTAAAATAGATAATATTCCACCTTTGTGAGGTTCAATTTTAGTTTTTGGATATACTGATGTTATATTGATTCACTTGCAGTTTTGTTTGTATTGTTACCAAACACGTCTAATGGTTTGTCTCTCTGCCAAACCGAGGCAGCAAAAAAAAAAGTATTTGCAGTATTGAATATATTGGTGATCAGTGAGATTGAATTGCTGTTTTGAGACATTTAAGAGGATCCTTTTAAAGAACAATAGATTCACACAAAAAGCAACATATTTTCATTAAAAATGTTAGGTGTGTTTTAATTCCTTAAAATGTTGGTTATATTCAGTATTCCTGCTTTTTTTTTTCTTTGTAAATAGTGAGTGACATTTCAATTAGCAGTTAAAATTAAATCCGTCTATAGCACCAGTAATTTGCATTTGAGAACAGATCATTTTGTATACAATTAACACCTTAAACACACAACTGACCGACTTTGGTAAATTATTTCAAGTTCTATAGTTACCCATACAAAAAGAAAAGAAAAAAGAAAATACATGTAGAATGAAAGGAAACACAGGAGAAACAACCGCACGTTGCAGCTGAACAGACATCTGTCTTTTGTTTTTTTTCTTTTGTTATTTGGGATTACATATGTTCTTCATTTTAATTATAATAGTTTAATTTAATGTTAAACTACATGTTTGAATGCTTAACCCAAAACTCTTAAAGTAATCTCTTTAATGTCAATGCCATGTTGAGAGTATGACATTGTAGAGAATATAGAAATAGATCAACAGATTTAAAGCTGTTAGGGTCTTACGTATGTGTAATCACTCAAGTTACTGAACTACTGAGCTGCCATCAGTCAACAGCCATACACCGAAAAAAAACAATTGATAAGTGAACAAAAGCACCGGATGGCATCATAGTGATGGCAGTTATATACGTGTAACTCATCTGATAAGTAAACACAAAATATGTGAAGCAAGGGATAAATACCTCCTGTTTTAAACGAGTGTACAGGTGAAGTTTGAATCTGGCAAATAAATTGTATTTATCTAAATTAATTAAATTAATTAAATTGGATTTTTTTGTGATTTCTTTTGATATGTAATGGTCAGCAAATATTATAATTTTCCAGAGAAACTGAATCACTGATTCTTTATATTTGACAGATCCACATTACATTTCTTGATGCACCAATATAAAAATGGTATGTAGTTAAACATGGCACTTTTTGGAAAGTAGAGCGTGTGGTTTTGCTGTTATCTACACATACACGGGCTTTTCTTTGAAAACCAATAAATAAAATAAATGCTAATAAATAAATAGATTTTGATATCTATCAGTTAAAATTAACATATTATTTTATTAGATAGTATGATATGAAAAAATAATAACCAGCTAATGGAAATGTCACAAGCTGTTTTCCAAAGCATCAGCTGAGATGTTCCTTCATGAAAGAAGGAAAGATATATCGACTAAACCAGAAGTTCAACACTTGTCTGCGTTCTGCTTGTTAAGTTTTTCTTCATTTTCTTCCCTAAACAATCACCTTTTTCTCTGAATTGCTTTCAAAGCTGAGGTGGAAGGCTAGTGGCCTCCACTCCAAAGAGTCAAAGTAATTTTACCATTCCAATTTTACATTTGTATTTACATTACAAAACTGAACATTTTGATTTGTCATTTCTGATCCTTTTTTCTTTTTTCCTTTTTTTCAAGTCCATTCTCCTCATCTCTTGCTGGAAAATCATTATCCCTCTTTGTCATAGCATGTTCTAGCAAGCCACAATAAAGCAAGCGCCATGTAATGAATGTCAAAACTATTTCCATCAGATATTATGAAATATGGGTTCAGAAGACCCATTCAAAGAGATAATATGATAATTTGATTTCTCAGATAGGCTGAACGGAAATGCCTTGTCTGGACATTTTGAAAAGCAGAATCCATTACTTATTCTTAATTCACCCTGGCATAAATTAAAGGATTTCTGCAGGCCATTAACTCATCCATTAATACCCAGGGTCAAGATTATTGAAGCCCTGGGTAAGGCAATATGAAGGGCTATTTCTTCAAGATGTGTCATCTAATGATTACAGTAGGGTTCTGAATGCTCTTCTATTAATTGCAAAATTATCCTCTCCTTTTGCTTCAGATAAACAGCAGGGAAAGATAATAGTCACACGGATAGATAATCCTGTTGCAAAAAATTAATTTCCATTTCATTTGTTTTGCCATGTTTCAGGCAATTTCAGTGCAGCGGTTGATTGTTTCAGAGGATATGAAGTGTAAGAACAGGGGAAACTACTGAAAGGTGGTGTAAAATTAGGTTTGCGTCAGCAATTGAAACCCGCTGAGCTATTTTTAATTTAGAGTGTTGGAGTGTGTGACGAAGGTGGCTAGAAATGCAGAGAAGTATAAAGAGATAAAACCAGCAAGCACATGCGCCGCATGTGTGCAAATAGCTGTCCTGCTCGCATTTATAGACATAAGACAAATCCAAATCGTTTTCTCGTGTGCCTGCGGTGAAAAACAATGTCACAGAATGTGCTTCGGCTTCTGTTCTTCTTATAATCTTGACTTTTTGTTTTGCCAGGATACATCCGCCCAGCGACTAAAGCTCCTGCATAAAGTGTATAAATTTGCTCCTGTGCTCAGCAGCTCTCCATTTGGGAGTTGTGTAAAAGAAGATGAAATTAGGGCAAATAAAAATCATATTAAAGAATATTACAGCCTAACAGCCATTAGTCTACAGCTTCCTGTCAGCTTTTGATGGATTCCTCACTTAGTTCAATGAATGGTCTAATGACGTTGATATAATCACATGCAACCAAATAGAAAGTCAGTGTGTTTCTGAGATCCATGTATAATACGGGGAACAAATTTGCTTAAAATGCCAACAATTACTCATGCTTCGCAAATATCTATACAAAATGTACATCTGGAAGGAGAGTGTGTGCAAACAACCCCCTCAGTTAAGAAAATCTTCCAAAATCATGCGTTAAAACAGATTATAACTTCTCTGATCCAGTTGCACTCTGACATACTAAGGGGAATTAATTTTACAAACAGGGAGTTCCTCCTTATTTCTTCTTGGCAGTGCAGAGGCATTTGGCTTCAAAACGGATTCTGACATACACATGCACAATAGATGAGCTGCGCGGATGCTCACAACCCATGAATACAAAGCTGGACCTGCAGCCTGTAGTGGGCTAGAAATCCTTTCGTATTCACTGACCTCTTTGCTATTTCATCCTCTCTCAACTATTTTTCTAGTTTGGGGAAAACACTTTCTATCACTGTCACGTTGGGCAAGGATAAAAACTCTCTACTAGCGGATTAGCTGTCTGCCTGCTCCACCAGTGTACTGCAGCAATAAAACACAGACGTGCACATATCTTGCACAGCTCCCTTACCTTTAGTTTGAAAGCTGGAGTGGGAATAGGATTTATTTTCTTTCATAATTTTAGCAGACAATGACTCCCACTGTGGTATGAAAATGTGACCAAGCTGGTTCCATAGCCAATCTGAGGATTTACTGCGGTAGTTTAAAATGATTGGCCGAAAGTAGGGATTATAAAGACAGAAAGCTTTAACGACGCCTTTTGTTTTATTAGACACATTATGTGTGAGTGAGTTAGTTTGCCTTGTTTTTTTTTTTTTTTTTTTAAGTTCCACTGAAAATTTCAAATGGATCCTGTAGTCTCTGCACTCTGCAACATGACAGTGCAAAAAAAGAAAAAAAAAAAAAATCGCAAATGTTCAGTCAATTTAATTAAGACAGCTTAGTAGTGGCACCCAGTTGCAGGGTGTTTAAGCTAATTACGGTATTAATTACAACATTAATTAAATGACATAACTGGCTTTCAAAACAATGACTCTTGTATCCCTGGTAAGGTAAAGGGTTAATTTACTGGGGAACCAGGCATGCATTATTTACATGCTTGAATGAATAATACATTTAAGAAGTGGGCTTATAAATTTACTGGCACAAAGAAAAGCAAAGCTCGGATGCAAAGCAAAGCTTATTTAAATATCTGTCTTAAATGAATATTTTTTGAGTTACGATCACGCTGAGATGGGGTAAATCTCTTTTGGTGGTATCTGTAGGGATTCAGGGGCATAAGCCTCACTATGTTGAGAAAACAGAATTGTAATTTCATTATTCTCTACTCCATTCATTCAGTGCTGTGTGATGAATTAAAATATTGTTTGTAAGTATAATCATAGGTATAGTTGTTTTGTTTTTCTTAATCTGTTAGGCTGACCATTTTTTCAATGAGGCAACATCTTTATTCTCTGCCAGGTTTAGTTGTAAATGGTGTATTTCAGCAAAACTATCTGTCAAGCATTTACACATTGGCACTAAAATTCAAGCGTATATGATAACAATGCATGAAAATACATTCATAAGAAATTCTTGTCATTTTAAACTGCTGTTTCTAATCTTTACCTTTTATTCATACTATACTATTTATAATTTATACAGCATATACTTATGCTGCAGCTACATTATTAATATTATTCTGCATTTGTTTCATTGATAGTTTATTTTTCCCCTTTTTATAGTTAAACTGCTCTCTGTCACTGCAAGTAAAAAAACATCAAGACACCTTTCCCAAAGTTATTATGATTTAGTCAACTTTTACCGCTTGTCTAATTGTTTATCTGTTTTCTACATGTATTTTTCAGGCCCTGTGACTGAAGAGGTAAACAGACATAACAAATAAAAGAGAAATTAGTAAAGTTTGTGAGGTACTACACACTACAAAAAAACACCCCATTTCCACAAAGCAGACATATGAAGAAAAAAAAAAACATCCTCGTCTGACGAGTGACTAATCAAGGCAAGCGAAATGGTGCTGCAATAAATTACTCCACTGTGAAATAAACCACACAAACAGACTGATGATAATAAATGTAAATTATTTCTGGGCAGAAATTTCCCTGGTACATGAGTAATATGAACCATCAGGAAGGAGTCTTCCTTAACATTAATTACAGAAAATGACAAGTGAGCTGACAAGTAGGAAGGCTCATTATCTGAAAACATATTCACAACTTCGCAATTTGCACAAGATGGACTCCAGCTAAATTAATCTCCTTTCTTTGCATGAGCCCCTTCTAATTTTCATGTTATTAACAGGTTTGCAGTATCACTCAGTGCTTGTCATCCTAATCAGATTTTTCGGCGTGTTCGGGAAACTGTGGTGTCATTTGAAAAGGATCAGGCCTCATAATGTGCTCTCCATCATGCGTCTGAATCTACAAGGTTGCTTTTAATAAGGTTCCTTAATCATTTCTCCTTTTTGCTCAACTTTTGGTCTAGTTGCCTTCTATTATCACTCTTTTCATGGAGAGGAACCATTAAAAGGGGAGCAGGCTTATCTAAGGACAGGAAGCATGGACATGAAATTCACTGGGTCACAATGTGATTGAAACCCTACATAACCTCCTATTTATTAACTTGGTCACATTTTGTTTCTTTCTTTTCTCTGCATTTTCTGAACCGTAACCGGAGACATTTTCTTTTATATCCTGATTTTATTTGAAAATGAACATTTGAAAAAAAATGCCTTTGTGTTCCCAATGCAATCATTTTAAAGTAGCTGGAAAGACGTGAATTAAAATAAAGGAATTTAAAGACCCTGAGATTACTTTTTATTTTACCTGCACCAGTTAGGATGTTAGTCAAGGTGAAAAATGTTCCACAGGAAACAGCAGGAGAGCTCATCAAAGCACACTTGTGTCATGATCGTATCTCACAATGTGCAATACGTCAGTGTATTTATTGTTGAATTTTAGACTAAGTTTGGCCCCAGATGCATCTGGTATCTAATTTAATAATGAAAATAAATAAAAGAATTTACAGCTAAAGCAAGACAAAATACAGAAAAAATCATTGTAATTACTACATAAAAAAACGCATTTAAAAAGACTTTTTAGATACAATTATTTCCTTGATGTAAAATTCATAGGTATTTCTTCTGAAACCTTCTTTGGACCACAGGATATTGCAAATAATACTGGCCCATTAACCATTCAACAACATTTGTAAGATACAAACTACAACAAATACTCACAAAACACACCAGTAGCAAAACAAGCGTTTGGGCAACAAGAGCACATCTCCTTAAAACATATCAACAGATACCCTTTATTGCTGCCCACAGTCATCATGAGATAACATTCATACATGATGAGATATTCAATAGCCCACGAGACTTTGAAACATGATTCCTGATTTTCTTCCAACGATAATAAATCCTTTGCTTTTTTTTGAAGAAAATATGCTGCACTACATACGCTACACGATAAGTAATGGAGTTTGTTTTGGTCCTATGTGGCAGTGACTGCTTGTTTCAATTAAAACCATGTATGCCACTGTCTTTTAAGTGAAAAACAACAAACACATGTTCAAATATGTGAAAACTTAAAAGTAAATATGTCACACCTTTTACCGAGCAACCTTTTTTTTTGGACCACATAGCTGTAAGAACCCAAACAACTATTAAGGAACACACTTACCAAAAATTGAATTTGCTGTTGTAATCCGAGCCCGCAGGACGGAATCATAGCTTATCAGCTGTCATGAACATCTGCTCAGTCAAGATTAAT
The DNA here is from genome assembly GCF_037954325.1 of Fistularia commersonii. Lineage (NCBI taxonomy): Eukaryota > Metazoa > Chordata > Actinopteri > Syngnathiformes > Fistulariidae > Fistularia > Fistularia commersonii. Next base: position 12,686,994 of record NC_141309.1, read on the forward strand.
GACAGCTAGAGACTGTAGATAGTTTGTTTCCAGTGGTTGTGGTAGGCATATAAAAAAAAATTACAAAAATTGTAATTATTGTTTTTTTTTTTTTGGAGGCTGATGCTATTTTTCACACACAGACACACACAGGCACACAGACACACTCAAACCAAAACGACACAATTATAAGAATATATTTATATATGCTTTTTCAAAAAAGGGTACATATTGCTTGTAATATAATCATCAACATGTCATTGTTTCAAATTGAATACTTTGTTCAATTATAATTAATCAGTCACTTCACATTGCACCCAGTGCACAATACCTGCAAAAAATGCTTAAAAATGTGAGTTTGATCTGCTATGAATTAATAAATCATAGCAAATATCAGATATTCGCATTTCCAAAATGTGATCTGGAAATTTGCTGTATTGCAAACCCAGTTTAATTCACAGGTAGCCTCATGATAGCTGAAGCAGAAATGCAATATGTCATGCAAAATTAGTTCAGAGAGAATAAGTTTCAGGGGGAAGCAAAATGTTATGAGGGAGTCCATAATGGCAGAGGCAGCTTTATCTGTGCTGCTCTCTCACAGACACTAATTACATTTCACAGATTGTACCACAATAGCTGCTGGTAACCTTTAGTGGATGGGCTTTTCAATAATGCAAAGTACACATTTTCATATCTATTTTTCCCACTGTGCTTCCCATTTATTAATTTGCTGAACACAATAAAACAAAGACTCATCGTAATGTGCTCCTTTGCTCAAAAGGCACCCAACAAGATAAAAATACAAAGCCATCCCTCATGTAATGAAGAATGGGCCTGCATGCAAACCAATAGCATAACGTCTGATGTTTCCAATTTGAGAGGCTATTCGGTTGCTAACTGAAATTGGTTGCAGTATGCTTTTGCTTCTGAAACTTCCCCTTTGCACAAAGGCTTAAAAAAATAATTGAATTTAATTGCATAGTGTAAAACAAAAATAAATACCCTCAGTTTTTCTGGAATAATCACAATTCACAATTATTAGAGAAAAGTGATGAACTGATGTAGAAATTTTCAATGGGCCACATATAATTTTCGAATATTGGATACAATTTAAAGCTACATCACATTATAAACAATTAGTATAAAGGCTCCATGATGAATGAGGCCTTTGTAATTTTTCTACTCCCATTACAGCCTTGTTTACAAAATACAATGATTTGTATTTATGTATTTTCTTGAAATCAATGTTTGCACATGTGTGGTAAAGTATATTATTCTTCTAGTGTTCAATCTACAATTTTCAGATTTCATAAATTCTCAGTTGTGGCTTGATCACTGTCATTGTTTTAATTGATGAAATGTGTAACAATTATTTCTTCTGTATTTTGATGTGGCATTGCCATCTTGCCACTAGCCTGAAACAATACATATGGACTGCATATGGCTTCTTACTGAAATTCAAATCACTTTCTGAACCTCAGGTGTACTTTCTTTTCTGCCTGAAAAGGAAAAACAAGAAAGAAAAGGAAAAAATTAACAATAAAAGTATCGGAAAAAAATGTATACATATACGCATTGGTATACATGACAGATATCGAGAGGGATTCAGGTATACAATTACTTATATTATTGTTTAATTCCACCAAATAGACAGGATCAATGCTGTTGATTTAAGTTTACCTCATACCACGAATAACATGTTCCTATGATCTAAATAAGCCATGGCAGCCACTACAAGGGATTTTTAATTGAATGATTATTGTATTAAATACTTGCTTTAATGGAGCGTGTACCTCTCCAATTATTTCTGTTTTAAGAACCTGAACCCTGCACAGGTCCTTAAAACCACAGGCATTTGGTTCACTTCCAGATGAGTGATCACTGTTGAATTGATGTCTATCTTCATCCGTGACACAACTATTTATAAAAAAAAAACAAAAAAAAACATTGTCTATCTGTGACTCTGATTTGGCTGCAATATCAAAGAATACAGTTACAGCACAAAGAACCTTTCAGGTTTTGGCACTATGATAGTCCATTTCCCTGCAGAACTAAGTCCACATTTACAATACAAGAGGTCATAGTAACTTCCTTAATCCTATGATTTTCCTGATAGGATCAATATTTGCCACAACAGTTCTCTTATCCACAAAGCTTGAACAAATAATAAATGAAGCGGTGATAGTGGTCACCACATTTTTTTTTTCTTTCTAAAGCCAAGCACAATTCCAGATTATGAGACAATTCATGGAAGAGTCTAGTGTTCTCTGAGATGATACTGTAGCAAGTCACGAATGATGGGGTTTATGTTGATGCTTGTTTTCTGCATGATTTTGGGGGATGCTAGGAATTTTGTGGATGTGGTTTGGGGTGCAACGCGTTCTGTTTTTTGTTTTTTTTTTAACCTGGAATTGAGTGGGAACAGTTAGCTGTATTGCAGGCCTGTGTGGCATGGCTGTGGCCAACATCAGCTATTGCTCATTAAAAAGACGTTTTACTGTCACACGAGTGTATCCCTGACTAAAACGCTGCACTATATTATCTGGCAGAAGAGAAACCCCAAGCAAATTTTGATACATTTCAATCACTCCATATGTAATTCACTTGTCCTAGGATTTACTTTATGTACAGCCATGAGTCCCTTGACACCGCTCGCTTGAATCAGGAATATTAGGATACTGTTACAGCTCCCTGTCTGTGTGAAAGCACACTGCTATGAAAAGGAAGGAAATATTTACTCTGTTTAAAAGGGAGCTGCAGAACAGCTTATCAAAACAGATGCTTTTGAGTTTCTATATTATACCTCTGTTTTGAAAGTTCTAAGGTGTTATTTTTCACCAGGTACATCAGAATGACCTTGCTACCATGTAACATATTGGGTTTGCGTCAGAATTAAATGATTTCAAAAAGGGTGGTTATCAACATCTGGCACGGCTCTACAAATTTAGGCCCAAAATATAGCTTAACTACCTTTGCAAAGCATATACAAGGAACTCTTCTGTTGTCATGATGCTGACTGTGAAAAAAATAGCTCAATATCTGAAAGCCTTGTGCATGACACAATGGAAACATTTTCTATATTTGGATACTCCTTACTTAGTTGGTAATATCTTTTTTTGTCTTTGGTAATTTACATTTCATATACAGTGTCCATGTAAGCATTTTAAAAACTCACTTGATTTGTTAAATTCAAGAGTTGAATATAAAGTAGCTAAGAATATAGAAATAACAGAATTCCTCACTTCACATATGCAACTTAAATCAAGAAATTAGGGCAGAGTTGAGCAACAATCATGATTCCTAATTCCTCTGAGATTTTTGTGGATGTTGGGGAGCAGGTGGAGCTGTATAATAAACTGGCAATTTAAATAAACCACCACAGTGAGAAGGTGTGATTGGAATTAAGGATGTGACATAAGACCGTGCAGCTGCTGTGAACTAAAAAAAAAGGGTTGTGTTGTTGAAGAGAAGTACAAACTATTTCAGCATTTTTATACTTAGCATTATGATCTTCAAGCTTTTGCGGGTCTGCATCTCAAATTTCATACATTTACTGAATGTTTTACGTCATATAAAAGCTTTATGATCTAAGTAGGCAAATATTGTCACAAGAACCTTGAACATATTTGCCAAAAATTAATATGCACAAATAATCAAAACCCAGTGCACCAGGTAAAACTTGAGCATTAAACTGATGTAACATCAGGTACAGGTACAGGTACACACATATATTTCAGCTAATTTTCTTTAATGTAATGTGTGTGTAATGTGTTCTGGTTGTTTGCTTGTAAGTTAATTTGCTTTTTTGTTTATTTGTTGGTTTGTTTTCCTACTTTTTTGTTTGTTTATTTTGTATGTATGTATATACACAGCTCAAAAAAATAAAGGGAACACTGATATAAAACATGTGTGTATGTGTTTGTTTATTTTCTGCTACATGAATCTTGTGATCCTGCATCAGGAATATTAGAGTCAAGATAAAGCAGTTGCAAGTCAGTCTCAAATAACAATCAATACAGTTGATCACTGTAGAGCCCATAAAGATCTAATACACACATGTGGCTGCTTGGACGATAAATAGATTCTGGAAAATATTGCTTTGGTCAATTATATCAATATTTGTCAATGAAGTCTACGGCTATCCATGCTCTGGTCACACAGAATTGTTTTAGAGAAAATATCTGCCAATGTACATCTTAACATCAATAACTCTAAATACTACATAAGATGAGCCCTAAACCTATTCCGTTAATAGGACAGCTCACTTTCAAACTATTCAAAACATGGCTGTCTTGCTCCTGATGAAGATAATGATCCTGTTAAAAAAAAAATCAAGGTTTTTCTGCTTTCAATTAATTATACAAGGTGTGCATCATACTTTACCACTTACTTTATCAGGTATAAGATCAGCAATTACAGTTATAGAATTTGAATTGATTCTGTGTTTAATTATACACTAGCTTTAAAAAAATTTAAATGGATATTTTATCAAATCTTTTTCTTGATGTGCTGCACATATACTATATTATTCAGTCTATATAGTATGCAGAGTATATATAGATATCCTTTTTAATAATTTTATAGATTGTTATACTTGATCACTGAAGATTTGCAATTTAAATCCAACAGGCAACAATCCATTGGGGAGTGTGCTAATAGTTTGTTAAAGAGTATTAAGCCACCCCAAATCCAAATAACGTTAAAAGACAAATGTTAAGGGTATCAAAGTTATCAACAAGCAAAACCAAACTGAAGTCAATGCAATAGATCTTGACACATCTCAACAACATTAAACAGTTTTATATACACACACATTAGCACACACACACACCCGCGCATGTAGATAGACGGATAGATAGATAGATAGATAGATAGATAGATAGATAGATAGATAGATAGATAGATAGATAGATAGATAGATAGATAGATAGATAGATAGATAGATAGATACATACATACATACATACATACATACATACATACATACATACATACATACATACATTAACAATGACTTCCAAACCAAAAATATTTTGACACTAACACTAAACCACATTTTATCTTTTTCCTCATAACACACTGCCCCTGATTGTTGCCAATGTCAACCTCCCAGGTGATCAGAATTCCGACTCCACAAAGGTTTAAGGGCCTCACATCCCAAAGACTCACCTGGAAAGATACAACAGTTTTCGTCCAATAATTTCACAAATTACTTTGTGCTTGCCTAATAACATCCCAATAAATGTGTCACTGCTATTCTTCTTGAAATTAAACAGCAGTGTGGTGAGAAGGAAACTTAATTTTTCAGCCAGCATTCTGTTCAATGCAGTCCTAGATGTATAAGAATCCAAACTTCTATTGGCTGCACAGAGCATAAATATTAACTTCTACATCGGGTGACTGCCAGTATATCCACTGAGTGAGCTGTAATGCGTGAGCCCTCCACGTCTGCAAGGATGTAAACAGCATAGACACAGGAAGCTCTTACTGCAAGGCATGGTAATTTAAAGTAGTTGGTGAGGATGAGAGGAATAGGTTATCGCATTGTTCAAAATATAGCTGCTGTGTAGTGAAAACTGCTTGTGACAATTTAATTCTGATTTCAAATTTTTGCACTGAGAAATATTGTAACAATACATTATTAGGGTGATTAAAATTTTGCAGGTCCCTTCCTTGTGAACAGTCGATTGGTCAGGGTTGGTGGAGCAGGGCTAACATGGAGCTCAGACAATATTTCTCTACGACATATCTTTGAGTCAGACAGGACCCATTCCTCATTTCACTGTCTTTGATTTAATAAAGCATCCATACTCTGGAAAATGAGGAACACGAAAGATCACTTTCTTACTTTTCTCTGAAGTTAGCTTGTCATCACACTCTCTTCTCTTAAACAGCCCAACCCAAACTCAAGTTCACTCCAGCACTCTAAAATCCATCACCACACATCTCTGTCAGTGCCAGAGAGACTCTGAGTCGGGTGCGCTGAGTTGTCCACGCTTACCCAAGCACCAGTGGACCTCTGATGGGGAAATGCTTGGCTGCAGAGAAACCTGCACGAAATTAAATTCTCCACTTGGCTGACTAGGGTGACTTGTCCTGGTCTGCCGGCCTGTTCCTTCATTATTCCTGCGCTGATAACTGACTGAACGGGATGTCTTGTCTGTTTAATGCCAGCTCAGCTGCTTCATGGGAGGAACAGGCTTGTCACTCTACGCTATAACTCACTGTATTACCATCTTCACTTCATTTATTTGGCTTGGATTTCGTGCACCCATCACGCCAGCCATCCCCCCCAAAGACACTTGCAATTCACCACTGCTCAGCCTTCTGCATCTTATAGGAAACCATTCAAAATAACCTGTCTAAAATTTTCATTAAAATGTCATTTATATGTCACACAAATGATTTAGGCTGAAAACAATAAAGTGACCTTAATTGTACCTTCTGTAGCACATCTACCTCCTTGTAGATGCCACTAGATGGTTGACTTTACCTCCTTTTTTTTTCAATCAGAATTAAAACATTCTTTCCTGGTTTACAGTGCTGACCACAACAATTACCACCACTGCCGGTGGAAGATCACACAGTAAGCATTGCTTCCCTACATTTACGAGCTTTGAGTTAAAGGTTTCTGCATGAGGGCACTGGATGATTGAAAGGTGTGATATGGAAACACAGGCAAGCAGCCACTGTCAAAGACATGGCTTGCACTTGACCCCACAAGCACTTAGCCTCCAACCCACACCCACTTTAGAGTCTCTAGAAATAGCTTTCCTTTCTGAGCGAGCCTCATGGCATTGGTGAAATTAAAATGAATATATTCTTTCCTAATGCACTGCTATGCAGTGTACTAATAGTAATTCATAGCCTTAATGTAAGCTTTCAAGTCCAAATGCTAGTGTTGAGGGTTTTAAGCTCATGGCAGCTAATCAATAGTAAATCCTATTGTCTTATTGGAACATAGTCACTCAACATATAATATCAAAACTAATCAAAGGCTTGCTAAAGTAGAAAGCCATATCAGAGAAAATGGTATAAGTGTTGGAAAAACAGGAGAGAAATCAGTGTTTGGAAGTCATTATACACCTAACGCTCAACACATATGTGTAACCACAAAGCGAATAGCAGTGTGGGACAAAATGCTTTCCAATGTGACAATTGATTGCTTTTTGAGGTAGTTGTTGGTTGATTTCATAATTGGTATAATTTTTCACAAATATATGAGTGTCATACCATGATGGGCTTTAGAATCCTGGTAATGCAATGGCCTGCAGTTCAACCTGAAGATCAATAATGTATTAAAACCAAGAGCTCATTGAAATAATACAGGTTTGCACCGCGGAAGAAAGGCACCGAGAGAAAAATCCGTCAGAGAAAAGTATTTGATTGTAAGCCAGGCCTTAACTGTGATATGTATTGTTTTCACACCAGAGATTTTACTTGAGAAAAAAAATAAAAATGTGGGAGTGTGTGTGTTTCTGATGTACAGTACAATGTGTGAGCAGCATAAAGCAGCACTTAAAAAAAACTGAGCCCAAATGAACAGCAGAACCAAAGTTGTGAATACAAACTGCTCATTTTCTCTTATTTGGATAGCAGTCAGCATGTTGATGAAGTAAACAACCTCGGACCATTTTGCCTGCACAGGTCATTATTTGCAGTACGTGACGAGTGTGTACCATTTGGCAATCTGTGGTTCCCTGCTGCTATCGCTTCCTGTTGAATCTTCCTGTTTTGACAGTGTTTGAGAACAGAACACTCTGTGAGGTGTCAGGTGAAGACTATATGTGACAGATTTGGAGGGGAAATCAAGGGAAGACAAACAGGCAGCTAAATGCCTGGGAAATGCCTCAGCTCTACCACAGAAGGTGATAAGTGCTGTTGACGTGGACATGACAAGCTAGCAACAGCAAACCTCAGGACATGCAGTCCCACTGGAGGCCCAGAAGTGGACACTATTCTCGACGACTGCTGAACGCGCTTAACGGACCTTATGACGAGAATTAAAAGGAAGCAGGAAAAGGCCGTCATCACCGGTGAACACCCACACCTAGCATTAACCACCCCTTTCTTTCCCACAGCAAGCTGTTTGATGTTTTGCAGTTTCTCTTCAGCAGTCAGCTTTGGTTTTGATCAAGGTTTGATTTTCTGTGATATATCTGATGCATGCCATGAAAGCAAAACAAGCCCTCACAGACAGAGATGGTGTCTAAATTGTACCTGTTGCAGAGCTGTACAATATATCCAAACAGCACAATGACAGAAGTACCTGTACATCTCCCTCTCACACAGGCTGCATTAGACCATACATCTATTCCCATGAATTATAAAATGAATTTTTCTTCACATGCAGATCATGCAGATCACTTCTTGAAACGGTTCTGGGGCCATACTTCAGTAACAGGAAAGAAAAAGCTAGATTTAAATATTCATTTAGAAAAATGTAAACGCGTGAACCTCAGAGCAAAACACCGTACAGTTAGGATTCCAAGCTGTACAATAAACCATTGTTGAGACCATCATTTAAGATAATAATATTCAGTGTAAAAACAAAAAAAAAACTTCAAGTTTCTATTGGTGGAATATCCACACTTTTAGCTATTTATTTGTGGCATTTGTGCATTGCTAAAATGTTCACATTTTATGCAAAAATTATTTCAATGTTATACTCACAAACACGCACACAAATTAATGGGGCCAAAGCAATGGAATTATTCACCAGGCGTGTCAGCTAAAGCTTTATCATTTGCAGGAAGGAATATTGTAACATGTTGCCTGTACTACGTGTATACAACTTTGAGCAAATATTTTTGATTACATTAACAACATTCTAGCCACAAAATATAATTCCACATTCATTAGACCATCCCGTTATCCGTTAGTTCGTTCCATAGTGCAGTATGACCAGTGGATTTGGGTATTTTCTGTGCAAGACACAGGCATCGTTGAATATTAGGACAGTGTTGTTGTTCAAGACAGCAATGCTGTAAAAAATATATGCTGTGTTGTTAGGGAAAATAATGATACTGGCAATAATTATGTGCGTCGATGACAACAGATGATCCTCCGACAACAAGTAATTGACCAATTTCATATAAATGTAATAAAGTAATTTCATTTAATTATAATATTAAATGTAAGAACAATTCAAAATAAAACCATCCCACATCATAGCAGTCCCGGAAAATAGTTGAAAGTGTTACTTGACCAGTCTCGAAATTGTTTTGAATAACATTCTCATCATAGAGCATCCATCTCATTGGACCATTTCAATTTGTAATGCTTAAAAAAAGGATATATGTTGGCTTTTGAAATGTTCTCTGAGACTGTATGGTGAATCAAAATTGGGATAAAACATTTGAATTACAGGAGACAACTGTGATTTTTGCCCTCCTGGACTGCTAGATCATGAATATATATTGCATTATGAAGATGTGATGACATTTAGAGCAATCACATTTAACCCTCTTCTCTTGTGCCTCTGTTTCTCCTCCCTCCACTAATGCATTTTACAGCAAGGGATGCATCTTAAAAGATTCAGGGAGAAATGTCAGCCATGGCAGACACTGCTTGAGAGCTGGGGTCATTTCAGACCGGTGTCAGAATTCTGGAGACCACACACACACACACACACACACACACACACACACACACATACACATAGATACATGTACACATAAGGGTGCTTTATCCTTCACCTACCCCCTCCTGTTTTCTTCCTGTTTCATTTTGTCTCAGCCCACCTCCACTTTAAATATTGGTTTACCTTTGTCCATGTGACTATGTTTGAGGCAGCACAGAGGCACTACCAGGGAGAGAGGCTTGACCAGTTGGGCGCTGTCTCCCACCTCATTACCAGATGCAAATGAAACGGGTACACATGTTTAATATTTAGTGGCAGCAGAAATGTCAAGCTGGCACAAGATGGAATTAAACAGCACTGTCAGCGCAAGTGAACTCAAGGCTTTCTCAGCTATTTCACTTCATATTGAGTTACTGTCACAGTTTATTTCACAGTGGTGCGACGACTAGTGTGAAAATGTTCCGTGATGCCTTTAAAGACAGACGGGGAATCTAGGAAGAAGTAAGAAGAGCATTGTTCTGATGAGCACTTACATTTAGTTATGAGCTTTTCAACAAAGCTTTGTTGCATTTAACAAAGCTGTACTATTCATCATGATTTCCATAATTGCATTTCTGTTGTACTGGACAATAGACAAAAAAAAAAGGTGAGCTCATGTGTGGTAGAAGCCAGAGCCAGACATAAACTAAGAATCTCACAGTAGATAATAAGCACTATTGGATTGCTTAGACACAGACCTCCCCAGAGAAGGGTTTGGTTTAACTAATCCTGTTGATCCGTTCCCATATCAAATGTGTCAGACCACACCAATAAGGCATGAAGGATTTTAGGCAACATGGCTTTGCCTTCTGCAATCGCAACTATTACTAACAGCTCCAAGAATTATTACATTCTAAAATAAAGAAATAAATGAATAAAAACAAAAAAAAATAAATGTGTGAACTATATTGTCTTGGATTTTCCACTCTTGTCACAACACACAAATGCATATTATCAGAGTTAGGGCAAAGGCACGTTAATATTCATTCTAATCAGCATGGCAGATAATACTCGGGACCATGGGGACCTAATTAAAGATGCTGTACATGGGAGGTTCATCTGCATAGCACTGCAAAAATCCCTTTTCAGACATTGGATTTCATTGAATGTTGAATTGCATCTTATTTAGATGCACATCTTTGCTAATGCATTGCAAGTGATGGCCATTATAACAATAGGTCTGTGTGAGATGTGGGATGATGGTAAGATGATCAAAAAGAAAAGAGACCTTGAAAAGAAGTTTAAAGGAAGTTTTTTTTTTTCTTTTTTATTAATCAAAGGCATTGGACCTCTACATTGTTTGAGTGAATAGAAAATGAGGAACTTTTGCTTTAGACGGGCAGTCAATGAACTCCCACTGACTTCTAAAAAAACTGAAGTGTTTCATTATTCCAAGGTGAGGGCTTTAAAACAGCATTTTAAATGTTGCCCCACTGTTCAAGATCATGAAAACCTTTAATTTCATGCAAATGAACAGCAAGGAGCATGGAGCTTAATGTAAACGAATGCTTCTTTTGTACTGCTGTAGAAGTGAGCTGGAGAGGAAGACTAGGAAGAAAATTCCCAAGGATTCTTTAATTGCTATCTGAAATTATGTAAATCCCCCTGCTAGGCTGAGTGCAATTATCCTGTGCCTCTCGCTGCCAGCTTTACTAATGTCTAACAAAATATCGGTGGCTGACATTTAGACGTGCTAATGCAAATGAGAATTAATTTTTCTTCCGAGACAAAGGCCAGTCGAAAGATCACACAATTTTATACAATAAAGGCTGAAAAAAGTAAGGTTTGCAAGATGACAAAAATTTTGATCAAGAACCAGCCCAAGTATTGACGCCCATTTTATCAGCGTAGCATGGCACAGAGTAAGATTATTTCCATTTTCCTCTGTTCAACACCATTCATCTATTGCTACAAAGAGACATGCTGCAAGCAGTGGACATTAATTTGCAGTCTGCATTAATTGCACTGTTCTTCACTTTTAGTAATGGTATGGTGCTACCCCCCTTATTCGAACCCCCCATTGTTGGTACAGGTTCCTGCTGTAGCTGTGATATTAGACTGTTTGGGTTGCATTCTTCTATTTATCTCCCCAGGTACAGAGATGGATGTAGGCCAGGCACTGCAGCCTAGTGATACTCCCCTGTGTACAGCTCAGAACACCTGTCCCGCTGTGCGTCTGCACCCACAATCTTTACCAGGCCAAGGAGGAGCACCATCTCTCTCCACAACACTTTTCCACAGCTCACTGTCTCCGGGGACCTAAAGGAGCAAGATGTGGAGTACACAGGGATCTGTATTCAGCATGAGCTCGGCTGCTCAAAACAGCTTTTCTTAACCAAAATAAGAAGTTACAGTCTGCTGATAGTGAGATAAAGTAGGCTATTAATATTTTTGTATAAATGCACCATGGAAAACACCACCAGCTGTGGCAATACACAAACAAGGAAAAACATTGCTATGTACCAACAAGTGCTTGTCTATAGTGCATCCACAACGCTGACCTGAAATTGTAAAATAACTTTGTCAGGTGGCAAAATCTGAACAAAGAAAAATGGACAGGTCAGCATGAGAAGCCAGTTTGCATTGATACAGTTCTTGAGGAACATGAACTATAATTTGAAGCATGTGATCTCGATATTTTTATGAATCACAATAAAAACTGCATCTCCTGCAGTTCTGTGCACAAAATTAGCAAAACATTTGTAGATGTCCAAAAAATATATTTTTTTTTTAATTGTTTATAGTTCCTTAAATAATTGCTTTACATAGCATGCGCAAATATTGACATCCTCATTTTGCAAATGTAGAAAAGATAGATTTTTCCCTGTTTTTTTTATTGTTTGTTTGTTTCTCATTTTTGCTGGATAAATTATCAGACTGTAGCTTTTGAGATGTTTCTACAGGAACTTTGTGAATGTTATCTTGCGTCAACTGCTAAGTGTAATTTGGATGTATTTGCAATTATATTTAAACTGCACTCCATATCATTCTCCTTCCATGTCTCATCTAAAGTCTTCTAACTCCGATCTTCCCTGCTGCCCTACCACCCGTACATCCATCAGAGGGCTGTCATGACAGAGGGGCTTCGATGCTCCTTCTTGATGCGGCCATCAAGGCCCTCTATCTAACGCAAGCCGACACATCATAATAACAGTAAGAGGCCTTTCCTGTCCACTGTCATGCTTGGAGAGATTAGTTCCCCTCCACAAAATCCAGGTAATTTGCTTTTGCTGAAGCACATTTGTAGATCGTATTCTTTCAGGTTAACTAGTTCACGAAAGGAGATGAGACACTTCCTGCGCAGTGTTTGCTTCTTTGTGCCATTATTTTGTTAAACTACCCTGAATACAAGCCAAACAGACTCTCATGGTGTCCAAATGCTGGTGAATGTAGTTCGATGTATATCAAATCAAATTTAATGTACAATTTTTTTTTTTGCCTCAATCATGTATTAATTGTTTGGTATGTGTAATGTGCAATGTATCTCATTTGTTTGCGAAAGCCAAAGAATGAATGTTCCATATATTATTAAATATATACACACATATAAATATAAATATATAAATGTATGCACACACACACATATATTTATATAAATATATATAAATACTAACACACACACACTCATGTATATATATATATATATATATATATATATATATATATATATATATATATATATATATATATATATATATATATATATATATATATAATATTTATATTACCAGGACAGGCCTACAGGAAAGTGGTCAAGCAAGAGTTAATTTTGGCTTAGCAGGTCTAATGTCTATTTCTTTCTTTATTAATCACAGAAGGATGCTCTACATTCCCTTAGTGTATGAATGGGCTGTACTCTGTGTCTTCTCACATTTGCTGCATGATCATATTTCATAAACTCGGCATCTGAATTTTTATGTAGAGAGTGTGCAATATTCATGATAAACTGAATATGTAAATAAGTAACCTTTATTTATGATTCCCTGCCAGATTTATACTCTTAAGTATTACTTGGAATGATAAGATGGATAGACAAAAATGTTAGTTAAGGGAATGTTTGTGTGGTCCTAGGATGGTTGATAATTAATCATAATTCTGTATAAGTCATAATTCTTCACGGCTGAAACATTAACTGATCATATTTGTACTTCTAAACAATAAGAAAAATTACTTTCAGTGATCCCACTGAAAAGGCTGTGCTTTTATGTAGCTTCCTGACTTCTATTTGGATGTATTGTGCTGCTCTGCCGAGCCGAAAATATCTACAAATCTATTTGAACGAATCACCATGGAAAAAAAGCCCAAAACTAGTCGAGTCTGTATCTTTTAGTCACACATTTTTTCCTAATGCTACATTCCATTACATTTCCAGCCAGTAAGTGCCTTGGAATTACCTGTCCCATCATGAAGCAGTCCTTTTTCTTATTGTTTAGAGAGCGGTTAGCATGCCGGAGATGCTCCAAATACGATTTTACATCCACTTATGGAAATCCATTGTTCCTTGTACATTTCCACATACAAACCAATATATGCTTTTCTAAGAGGTCTCAGACCTCAATTACATCAAAGGCAGTTTGTCCTGCTGCTGGGCTGCCTGCTGAAGGGCTTAAACAACTGTGTCAATGCTACCCCCTTGTGACCACACTGCGGCAGAGGAATATCCAGACAGTTGTTGTTTCATTGCAGAAAATACCAAAGAAAAGGTCCATCTAGGTAATGTTAGGACACTTGGCATGTTGCTTTTATGGCATGAAAAAGAAAAAAAAATTCTTATCCTTATGTTGTTTATTATCCTCTGCATGCATTTTTAGATCACCTATTAGAGTAAGATATTAGGTTTTGAAGCTAATCTTACCAACAAAAAAAAAAAACAGATAACTCAAAGAAGAAAAAGTATGAAGTGAGTTTAAACTAAGAAAACTGAAAAATATCCCGCTGATGGAAATCAATGAATCAAAATGACGATTTCTATGGTACATAAGCCCGTGAGTTATAACTTCACTTAAAGACAAGTGGCTAGTGTCTTCATATTAGTATATGCTTTCGGACACGGAATAACAAAAATGGAATAAAGTTTGATAGATTTTATTTGTGCACTGGAATTGAAATGTGTCATCACAGCACCTATTGAATTTGTAGCTCCCAGATATATTTCATTAAAACCAAAGATGTCTGCAAAGTTGCTATGCTGACATATAGACAGATGTGCATGTCAGAAGCTTGAGAGAGAATATTTTGGAGGGCAATCCTCCTGCTGTCCTAGCCCTGGCAAGAGATACACATGAAGTCTTTTATAGTATGGACTTGAAAAGAAATAATTAGACACAAAGATATATAATTCTTTAAAACTGCATGGCTCACTTGTCATATGTGACAGAAAGGAAAAGGGGTTGGATTCTCTGAAGTGCAGTTTGCCATATGCTGACACTTTTATTCCCCAAGTTTGTTCTACCTTCAAAGACAGTGCAAGATTGGGAGGTTGGAACACAGGCTTTTTTGTTGTTGTGTGTTATTTTCATATGGTTGGTAGTGCAGTAAAAGTTAAACAATGCACAACCTTATTTAATTTGTTAATTAAAAGTAATAGCATTGATAAATCAAAAATCTGTGACCAATCAAAATCATTCAATCATTCTTAAGCAGTGTTTCTGTACGTATAACACCGTAGGTAGTTTGTTCTACAACAACACATTCATATGTCTACTCAATGCTGCATTAACCTTGGTTAAAGATGACCATGATCACATTAGACAAGTATAAATGTTTTCTTTGAAATAATAAGTGTAAATAATAATTAAATAAATGAAATACGCCAATAATAAATAGTAATTGCATTTCAAAATATGCACATGACAATGTACATTTCAGAATGTGTTTATAGGTGGTCTTTTAAAGTTGTCTGATATTAGTTTCTACCTGCTTTTTCCCTCATCCAATGCCAGCAACATTTTTTCTTATTAATATTTAACATATCTCCCAATATTTTCACAGATAATCAACCAATGGGAAAATGCCTATACATATATCATGAATTTTTCCAATGAGACATAGTAAGCTAAATTCATGTTGGGTCTAGTAATCAGTTGTAGACCATAATTCACCTTGCTCCTCTGTGGCAATGTCTGCTGGGACCATATTAGAGGGCTGCGCCGTGTCGACATCTCATACAGCCCCCATGTTAGGCCGTGTCATTCACCGGGCAACTGATGGGAGGAGCACTAGCCTGCATTCTCATTGACAACTCCCATCGACTTTCCTTCACGCACATCAGTGAGCTTAAACCATTTCACTCAGGGTGACCACTGTCCCCCCCCCCCTACACTGGACAGGTTGATTTGTGCCTTGCTGGTCGCATTAAACACAGCTGCGACTTTTATCCTCTTAAGTTTGTATATTTGATCTGACTCTACGGTTTGAGCTCTCATTAATAGTCTGTGCATGAAAAACATCACTGGAAAGCACACTGAAAACACGGCTTCAGGCACCATGTAAGTGAGCTACACAAACAATGTTCACCTCAAAAGAGGAGAAATAATGTTTGACCTTTTTTTTCTCTGACCTTAGGTACACATATGTTAACATGTGACCTAATACCGTGCCACAGTATTGTTATATATGTCATATAATCATTTCAACTCCCTAAGGATTAAGTCAGCACACAAACATGACCAAAATACATATTTAGATTTATTTGTCTTCCACTGTCCAATAAAATATATTCTTTGCATTTCCATCTCTGGGCTTTAGTCCCAGTGGGACTCACTGGCTGAGAAATGTAATGCTTTCAAGCTTCAGGGAACTGCGATGTGAGCAATGTTCAGGATGGGGGAAAAGTGGTACACGGGCTAAGTGTTGTATTATATAAAAAAAGAAAGAAAGAAGAAGTGGGTTTTCACATTCAAAAAGCCTCCGAGGGTTTTTGCCCTGACTTAGAATTCAGGTATTATTATCATTTTCATCTTAGGAAACGGTATTACTGGTGGTTTCCACCACTCACTTGATCTTTTCTACTCATTTTCCTTTTATTCATCAATCTGGGGCATCATTGTCAAAATCAATTTGATTTGTCCATCCCCTAATGGTCTTTCTCACTAAAACAAGTCATTTGATTTATAAATGTTCAGTCATGGAGACGTTTCAAAAAAAAGAAAAAAAAAACTCAAATTACCTGTGGTAATGTCATTACAATTCATGAAAATAAAATGTGCAACTTTCTAATGAAACAAGTTGATTGTAAAAGCGGAATGAAATATTTTATGATGTGCTTATGAGAAAGAAAAAAAAGGAGGCCTTGATGAAAGCTGTGCCCTTCAGTGCCTTGCGGGTTTCATCCTCATGCCATCCACACATGTTTTAGGGTGTTTGTGGCAGCAGAGGCATCCCCTCTGCGACCAGAATCATAAATGAATTACTATAAAAAGGGTTACTTGAGGGCTGAATGGCTTTTATGTAATTGTGCGGTGGTGAAAGGGGGTAAGGGTGTTTCCATAAAATTTCAATAAATTGAGCATTTTCTCAATGACTTGTTACCCCAGAGAGCGTACGGTGAGTCTTGAAAAAAATGAGAGACAAATACTTGCAAGGGTAATTTAATTTGGAACTTTTAATACAGCAAAGTGGGTTGTAGGGATTTTTTTCTGCTCAATCTAAACCAGCTGTGTCATTATTGATCACCAATGTAATATGCATTTGTACATTTGCAAGGATACACCCAGCTTTTCTCCTGAGAGCCATAGAATAACTTATCCTTTTTAACAAGCCTTTAAAGATAACACTGTGCCAGCTAACTGACAAAAAAAAACACATTTGTTGCTGAAACCCTTGAAACAATTAGCTTTAAATAATTAGGTTTATCCTTGAAGGGGTTGTACACGGCTGCAGCTGGTACTGTCTGTCCACTCAGAGCCGACCAGCGGTCAATTTCAGCATTGACGCAGACAAACAGACAGCAGGCAAGTCGGATTAACCAGTAACGTATTCTTCACAAGTTCCATTGATAAATTCCTCACTGGAATAATATACATATCAGTAAATTACCACAACCAAACTAAAGCAAATTCAATGCAATACATTAGAGCAAACAGAAAAGGTGGAAACTTTGGTTATTTATTAGTGCAACTAGCATAAGTAGATACAAGTAGCAAAGATATAAGTTGATGCAAGCGGCAAACGATATAATAAACATAGTTTTTTCAGACAATAATATTACCAATATACTTCCCCGAAACTGCAGACAGAAGCTTTCTCTGTATATCTGTAATATTGGTTTCTCCCTCTTTCTGTAATTAGCAATGATCAAGAGGAATTATAAGCGGCGGTTAACAGCAGTAGACTCCTCAATGACCCTGATAGATGGTCAATTATAGTGATCAGGTCATGGCGTTTATTGGATTTAAAGTGGCAGTGATGGGCCCTTTTGGCCTAGTGTGGGTAATTATCACATTTATGCTTGATTTAAGACGACAGTGTATAACGAGAAAGAGTTGACTTAAATTTAATCATTTTCTTATCTATGTATTTATGCGAGAGTTAACAATGGATGGTCATGAGTGGAATAATGCAGTGAGTCTGGGATTAGTGTGATATTCACGTACTGTGCAGCCACTGAGCAGGACATGTCATATCTTAGTCTGGGGTAAAATGTACTGCTTCAGACATCTGGTGCGAGAACTAGACATATATCTGGCAACATCTTATTCCGTTCATTTTTTGGTGGCTCACTAATGCATATGTATAATTCACTTATATGATTCACTGTGTTTCAGAAATGTGTATGGTATATTTCACTTGTATTGGAACTCTTTTTTTCAGTGATTTATTATGAACTCCACAAGGAGTTACATTTTTAAGACTGCTCAGACTAAAATTTTTCATGGGCAACAGCCGCTGGTTTTCTGTCAGGGGAAATGTGCCAATAGAGAGCAGATGCTACAAACACAGATCACAGTTGTCAATAAAGTTTTCTCTTATTTCTGTCACTCTTAAGTTAATAGAAAAAAGAGAGAAAAAAAAGGGAAAAAGAAAGGGGAAAAAAAGCATCGCACTTTTCTTGCTTAGGTGCCAGTAGACAGCTTTCTGAATCCAGATACCGAGATATGATCAACTCAAAGAATTCTGGAGTAAACCAGGGAATACATCAGTGCCTTGTTTGTTTACTTTCTTCCGCATGGCAGAAAAGGTCAGATGCAGAGGGTTATACTGCATGGCCCAAGAAGAACTCAATAAAAGCCAAGGAATGAAAACAATATCATTCATATTTTAAACAGCTGGCACCAAACAGAGGGAGCCTTACACCAGGGTGCCAATTATTCTCCTTCTCAGGGTTTTGCAGCAAACCACGGTTGCACAGATGTACTGTGCAAAAAGAATACAAAAGAATCCTAGTCTTATATATTCGGCACAATAATCCGAGGCGATCAACCGAATATGGTAGCTTTCCTTTTAATTTCAATCATACCATACCATCTTACAATTATACCATACAATCACTTAGATTGTATGGTATAATTGTAGGATTGTTCACCTGTTACATGAAAATAAACAATACTGTCGTACTTAAAAAAATATTGGAATGCTTTATTTATTCATTATTTTTAATTCAAATCATAAAATCCAAACTAATACCAAAGCTAGAAGATGGGAGTAAATGAGGTGGTGTGAAATGCAGATGTTTTTTTAAGGCTGTGAGTCTGGTGGCTTTATGATTACATTTGTGTCCTCCATGGACTTATTAAAAATCAGCACAGCACAGTCTGTGCTCTATCATCCTCTTGCATAATTACTGAAGTTGTCATCCAGCTACGAAAAACTTCCTTTTCTGAAACATAAAATAATACATGGAGGCTCAGTGTGTGTCAGGGCTGAGGTGATACAATCCTTTGTGTTCTCTAGACCAAAATCTGAACCAAGTTATCGGTATTGTTTTCTAGTGAGATAGAGCCTGCCACTGCCTATGCCTTGTCTATGAACAGTAACATGCATTGGATATTGTGTTTCCAGTAGCTACTATTGTAATTTTGCAAGTGTTGTCAAACAATAAATGTATTTTCTGACAGGTCAAAACACATGGAGAATAAACAAGAAATAGCATACCACTGGCTATGTCAAGATTTTTCTAGCATTGTATATGTCAAAAGGTTGGGCACTCATCACTGATTCCTAGATCTCCTAGTTTCACTCATTCATATCTAGTATATTATTCGTATCTCCATATCATTTACTGTTATATTTCAAGGCAGGTTCAACATTACAATATATTATCATAAACCCTCTCTCCACGAGCTATAGCGTAAGTAATTATAGTTGCTGCAGTTACTAAGTTTGGCAAAAAAACAAAACAAATCTCAGTACTACCCTGTAAATCATACAGATCCAAGTCAGTGTAAACAATCATTCTGCATCATAATAAGCCACCATCCCTTATGATATATATTTTTTACATATAATACATATAAGGAGTTGAGTTGTGAAAAAAGGTACTTGGTAATGTATGGTCAAAATATGCAGCTTGACAACAATGTGGGAGTCATGCTCACATACTGTACTACCCTGCCATCATGGCAGGTGCTCATAGCATTTTTTCTTGCTTTTTTTCCTTGCTTGGGTAAGATGATAATCCAAGCCTAGTCCACTGACAGACTGCAACATGATTCACTTGGACAGTGACTGACTGCACATCCAATTTGTTTCAACTCCAGAGCAGCAGCTTATTATCTGAAATGCATGAGATGTCTGTGCATGAGAGGCGTGATCAGCTGGGGCATGCGCCAGGGCTGCTGGGAAAGTAATCAATAAGGGATTGTCTCTTGTAGTTTAGGCCGACACATTATGACAGAGCTGAAAATTAAACAGGCAGATATTAATAATAATGGAAATCAAAGGCTCATGGGTGATGGGTAAAACTGAAAATATGTATCATGTTTGGCTGTGGGTGTCTGTGCACAGACTATGGGTGGAAGGGGAGTATGCTTGTTATGTTTCGTCTTTGCTGAAAATGCGTAAAAATATGAGACGCAAGTACAACATCGATGGAATTGTGCATAAGCAGAATTACTAAATATCTATATACTATATATACAAATCATTAAAACATTAAAACCAATATTTAAACAAATGGATTAAATCACTAAGTTTTTGAGGGAGTAATTCATGAAAATATTCAGTTTATGGATAATGTCAACATTAAATAGATAATATTTAATCTAATAGTGATAATAATTTTTTTATTACCTAAAAAATCATATTAAAGAACACTTCATGACTTGTGTCTTATAGTCTATGTAGGTTTTACCATCAGTATAGTTAATACTATACTTTTATTCTCCATTTCTCCTTTGCTCCTCTGAGATAATCCGGGTATACGGAACATACTGAATGCATCCTCATAAAAATTAGGTTATGCTTCAGTGCATGGTATGTAACAGCAGTCACAGGTCTTAAAATGAAAACAGAATTAAAGGGAGACAGTGAAAAAGAGATTCCCCTGCTGTGTCAATTAGCAGAGACAATCCTTTTCCATTGTTTGCAACAAATACACTATACCGGATGGGGGTGGGTTGAAGTTGGGGAGTTAACAAACTGCATTACAGGCCATTATAGATGCAGTGTCATTGATTATTTATACCCTTATAAAATGCCTGGCTCCCCAGTGGACCAGGCTTGCTTGGCTGGTGCTGATAAAATGCTCCCTCTAAATCACCACACCAGGACAAACAACACATCCAAATACATAAGAGAGTTGAGTGACAAAGTCTTGAGTGCAATAGATGTGAAAACATCGGTATTGAGACTGGGAAAAAAAATGCTGTTATAAGTTAAATCTGTCATTGTATCTTATCAAATGTGTGGCTCGGTTTATTCGTGTTTGTTTTTTTTGGGTTGGTTTTTTTTTTATGAAAATAACAAATAAATTAAGTTTTAGTGCATCAGAGTACCTTGACGTAGACAGATTTACCCATGAGGAGGCCAGTTGACTTTTAAATAAACCTAAAACATTGTTCCAAAATATCCATTAACACAGTCTTAGTCATTGCACATCAATCATCTCATTTATATTTTGTTTAAAACAATTCAAATGATTTAGGTCCACAAATCAAAGCTCTGTTATTCTGTTTCAGTCTGCCAAACTTTTTTTTTTAATATATTTCTTGTCATTGTATTTGTATTGGGTTTGATTCGTTTCAAGGAAAGAGAGCTCTCTCTCAAGGAAAATTAAACAGTAATTTACATCCTTATAGAATCTTTAACAGTTGTTATTTCGCATTTGTTAACAGGCAATCAGATGGCTGCTACTGGTGAGCTTGTGAGGAAGTCAGCACTTTTCTGAACCTTCATGTTATAGGTCTCAAAAAGAGCAGGACCTTCTCCACTGAGTCACATGCCCTTGAGATATTTGCCTTAAGATATAAATGGTTGGCTGAGCCAACCACCTCAACATAATATCCACAGGGGACACAAAACAGCAGTCTAACCTATCAATGCCTTGCCTTAGTGACAATGACATTACACAGCCTTCAAGAAACCCTCAGCTTTGT
Source organism: Fistularia commersonii (assembly GCF_037954325.1). Classification (NCBI taxonomy): domain Eukaryota; kingdom Metazoa; phylum Chordata; class Actinopteri; order Syngnathiformes; family Fistulariidae; genus Fistularia; species Fistularia commersonii. The sequence goes on from NC_141309.1 coordinate 12,709,128, forward strand.
CGACACAAACACGTCTGCCGTAATAACACGCTGCCCTCTAAATATTTGTTATTAGTCAGATAAATTGCAGCTCATTAGATGCATCTTTAATCACCTAGGTTAAAGGTCCAAATAGCAGATGTCCCCATACAACTGGTAATAGTTTAACAAAAGCAAAAGAGAGTATTGTATTGAATATATTATATGATCAGACAGTGACAAACATATGCCAACAGAATCGCAAAGAGGAAAAGTAAGTCCATATTGGACACACTTCCCAGAGCACGGAAAGTGTGAAAGAGAGGACAACATCTTGTATCATCTATCTTCCTTAAATGCCGAAGCCGTGACAAAGTGGATGGAGAAATTATGATAAATGATAAGACATATTTAGTCAATAACTATAATTCTCTATCTTCACTCTGCTGTGTTTTTATCCCCGCATTGTTTAGTTGAAAAGACACCCATTCATTTAAATAGCACTTTGAAGGCCAGATTGTGATCAAATTGAAACAGGCATTGTACATGTTAATATCAATACATCCATCTACAAGATAGATTGTCAAAGTGTCTTTTTATGAGTGTAGATCTTATTTACACTTTAAGAGGACCGGCTCTGGATGCAGCATAGTGTAGGTGCAAAGGTCTGCACTTCTGGTACCACTGCAGGTAAGCTTTTAAATCTTTCAGCAGGGGTAATGCTCATATATTTTTTTCTACTATCAGTAGATAAAACCTGCTTTTTCTCACATATAGAAGCTGAAACTTGAAAATTATGTCTTAATCTGTGCCATCACCTTATGCTTTATCCGCTGATTTGGTATATGCTGGAAAAAAGAAGAAACGATGACTCATCAAATGGCTAAATATGAGTTAATCTTATAGATCTTATCATACTCCATGTGAGATATCATTTTATCTTATTTTATTTTATTTTATTTTATTTTATTTTATCTTATTTTATTTTATTTTATTGTTTCTCATAATTGCCACGTTTGGTATGTCAAGCCTGTGAAGAAACTTAAGTAAAAAACAACTTGTCTTTGTACTTGTAGGATCATGTTGATTATTGCCTCCAGATTTAGAGGTGTTTAAAATACTTTGTTGTTTCTAGACCATTTTGGAGTGGACATTTTATGTATTTATTTTTTTATGGCTGGTTGCTGAAAATAGACTTTCTATGTGGCAATCATTAAAAATGACTTGACTTTTAATAATATTGTGTTGACAAAACTGTAATGTGAGCTAAAAATTGCCTTCCATGGCAGATATTTTGACACAGAAATAATAAATAATAATAATGAACACAGCCCTGTATTTACTTCTTGCATGTCATTCCGAGTTTCTTCAAAATGAATAGCGTGATAATTACCGTAGTCAAAAACTTTCTTTGAAAAATAATCCTTTAGTTGATGCCTTCCACATAAAATTTGATGACTTAACCACTTTGATGTATTGTCATTATAACAAATTTAGAATATTTTAAAAGTGTTCAAAAGTGACCCCTACTCTCCTATGACATGAAGTCTTCCAGAATGTGCAAAGCTATTCAAAATGTGGAAATACGAGCAGACCTGGAAACTTAGAAAATGACAGAAAAATGAGTGAAACTTGTCGCAATACCAAATTCCCACACCGAGAAAGATGTTGGTGACGGCTCCTAATTTGTAATATCTTATTAAAATACTATTCAGAAACAAAAGTGAAATTCAGTGTCCTTCCAAGAATGTTTAAGAAACATCCTATTACTTGACTGAAGGATGATTGACTTGGTTGAGGAATACGGTAATAGACTTAAAGGTGAACCTGAGAAATACCTTCTTACAAACTGTGTTCCGGACGCCATTAGTCACACTGCGGTCTGGAAATAATGCAGCAACAGGTAGAAGGTTCTGTTGCCCTCATAAAGTTCACCATTTATGTGTTCAAGCACAAAAAGCTGCTGAATCCAAGGGGAAAGAGTGAGGAAGGGGACGAGAGAAAAGGACGGGGGGATCATATTGTCCGAAAAATGTTTGCAGAGTAGATATTGAACACCGTTGTTGAGGTTACTATTTATCTCATGCCAGCCAAGTTGGCATGCACATCTGGCACTGGGTACTTAGTGCAATTATTTATGATTTCCTCCAAGATTTAAAAGCTCTTCGCCCGGCCTTGTAATGCAGTAACTGATTGCACTGCTAATGTAATTAAGGGGAGATTATGATGTCCACGTGGCACACCAGATGGTGGCATTCACAGCAATGGGGGAAGGCACAACTGGCACACCACTGCACAAGGGCAGTGAGGCGCAGTCGGTTGGAGCAGTCCAGACTCCCCACCAGACGGAGGGAGGTATATGTGTTTATGCATGTGTGCATGTGTGAGTGGGATGGGCATGCACACATTCATGTGCACAATGTTTGATGATAAGTTGAGCAGTAAAGTTGAAGGTTTTATTATGAGATTTAAATTAAAAAAATGTGTGGCAAGGATTGACCGTCTCTCAGTGCACGAGACAGGCATGCATCCTGGAACTCAACGGATTTCTTCTTGGATGATTAAATTATATTCTTCGGGCATTTTAAGAAATGTGCTCTTTTTTAATGTGATTTATTTTTTTAACTACAAGTTTGATTGATTGCAAGAGGTCCAGGCATTTCCTTAATTTTGAACTTGTACATTTATGTTCATTAGCAAAGAAAACAGATGGCATAAATGAAAATTAAATCTCATTTGGCAAAGCCTTCATGTGTGAGGAAATGTTTCTGCCAAAGCAACAATGAGACTAGATCAAACTGACCTTTAATTAGCAAAAACATGATATTATAAAACCTTGCAAAGTTGTATCCTATGGGTGCAGTAAGGCCTCTTAAAGCCTGTTATAATAAGCCGCTCAGGAGACACTTTTTTTATGCGTGGACAGAAAAGCAAGCAGGGTGAGGGTCATATATGGAATGAGACCTGCAGATTTTTATGCACCCTTTAATGGGTTCATACAGGTGACAGGGACATTGGGGCACAGTAGATTTCCCAAGCTGATATAGGGATATTATTACTCTCAGAGTGGAAACATAGAAATCTCCATCTTCAGTCCCAAGACCAGTGTTCAGCAAATTACCAAACGTGGTGAATGACCTTTACACATGGAAAGAAAATCTTTGATATTTTTTTGAAATCATTTGGGTGGAAAGTCATTCAGGGTGTCGCAATTTTGGTTCTGGGTCCCTTTGGTCTCACACGGCATTGATAACTTACCATATGTGCATGACAGTTTGCATATGCTAGTATAATCCAGTGTAAATCAGGTCACCATTAACAGGAATGTATCATAAATAAATAAAGTGTAATGAACCTTTTGGAAATGTCAGCTATAGTGCTATCTATGCACCCCATAGAAATCTGACACTGCACTCATTCATCTTCCTTGTAATACTCAGCGTGTGATGTGGCACAAATTAAAACCCTGTTGTAGCTGATGGCTTTCACAGTTGGCATGTGTTGCTTATATCTCAAGATGCTCAGTGACTCTTTCATCACCTAATCCATAATTAGACCATTACTTTAGCAGGTGGGCCTCTGCTCAACAGTGTTTTACCTTTCTTTCCATCTTTTTCTGACACCAATTTTGTAGGATATCTATGTGAACTGACACAAATTCGTCAGAAAATGATTGTGCCTTTCACTGGCTTGTCAACACCTTGATGTGAAAGCATATGTTTGGGGGGTCGAGTGTGTTTAAAGTACAATGGTGGGTGTTACTGCTCTTTACAGTATCTATAGTCATCACTTCCTTATTGAAAAAAAGCTTAACAAAGAAATGAATCGATCAATCATTTAAAGTTGCCAGTGATGGACAAAGTTGTTCATATCATAATACTCCAAAATGCAAACGAAAAATCCCAAACTGAAGATTGACATATGAGTATTATTAGCAAACAATTATATTCAAAAGCATCCATAGTTAAAGTCCTTGTTATACAGGCTGCTTTATATCAATATAATATATTATGCTGTGTTTTTTTAATTACAAATACATGTGAATGTATCTTCATACTTTGCAGTTTGTAGTTTATCAGAAGCCAGTCTTAAATATTCTATGTTGAATAATAGAAACATATCTCTATGCTGCATACTATGTGTGTTTATGTGCAGGTGTGCGTGTGCGTGCATGCATGGGTGTGTTTGTTTGTGTGTGTTTATAATTTCCACAAAATTCTGCAAACCTTTTTAAATGGCAACATATAAAATCTGCACCTGAAAACTAAGTAATGCTGTCAGATAAAGGAAATAAAGATAAAAAGGAGGTGATGTTTCCCTCTGAATTGTGGTGTTGTAATGAAAACTTGACTTGTGTGAATGTCTGTCATTGCTATGTGTCACTGAACTGTGTTCCAAAGTATATCTTGACAAACGATCATCATCTCAATCTGCAGATTTTTCAGGCATATATTGAAATACACTTTTACAATACATTTGCAGTGATATAATTACTTCCTGAAGGATAGGTTCGGCATTTTAGGAAATATGGTCAGTCTCTATTTCTCTGATGAGAAGATTGATAATGGGGGAAACAGAATCTCTGGCATTGTGTCTGTTTTAAAATAGTCCTCCTACAAGCATCAAATTATTTAATTTGGTTTATTTAACGTATCATTGGTCCTATTAAGTTCATATGGACAGGTAGTGCAGAGGTGTTGTAACATCTGCGCATATATTTGTTACTTTTGTCAAAATAAAATTCCTTGCAACGAAGAGCAGGAAAAGTTATTGCATTCTGTGCTAACTATGAATAAATTCAAAGCATATACACACACAAACAGAGCAATTCTTTTGGAAACCATCTTTCATCATTTCTCTTTTGTTTATTTTCTGTTGTTGTTAAGTGTCTGCATTATATAACACCACACAAAGACCCTTTTAATGTTTTACTCTTGGAGATGTACAACCATATGTCAAAGCTGCAATACTCTTGATCTCATCTTTATTTGATTACAGTAATGACATGTGATTATTGGCGAGACAACCGTCACAAGGCGTGACCCTTAAATTGATCCATGTAATGACATATTTAGTGATGTACAGCCTTAATTTAGTTAGTCTAACAGAACCAAATTGGATCTAAAAAATTATTGCAAAGAAATACACTGTCCCTGAGTCAATGTGGCATATTAAGAACTGCTCTTTATTCTCTATGCATACAATGATGACATAAACTGACATATTTACCATTGACGGTGCTTTCATACTCTCATCTCATTTGCAGAATTACATCCTTTTGTGCTGCATTAATTTACTCTGTAGCATCCTGCCCTTTGTTTTAATCAGCATGAGCATGGCTGGAATTAAAGCAAACGGAACAGGAGCTTTGTTTGGTCGGATTCATGTCCAAATTTCTGAGCCATTTTTAGCTATACAGGTCTGGTGCTGACTTATGTCACCAAATATTGTGGACTTTTTATTTACCTATAACCTAATCCTTCCTCAACCTCAACAAGTTATTTTAGTTATAACTATGACTATGATCGGAGCTATAACCATAACCATTACCATAATGATAGCCGTAATGATAGTTTAACAGACTGTGTAAGTATAATACATGAGAGGCTGAACTCTGATTATATGCAAAGTGAAATTTACATATATATGAATAAACATTCATGCATATGCATGCCTATGATACTATACATTCACACCTAGCAAGAATGACTAATAATGAGTATGACTGCATAACATACTTCTTTCTTTTTTGTCTTCTCCTTTCAGCTTTTCCCTTCAGGGGTTGCCACAGCGAATCAACCTTCTCCATCTAACCCTATTCTCTGTATCCTCCTCTTAATCACAATTTTATTGGCAGCAGTTGACGTGTTTTGTTTAAAATATCATATCAGCAATGTCTTACCTTTACTTGTAAATTAAGTCCATGTGCTCCTTCTGAAGCATAGATAACTTGCTTGTAGAAGTCTTCCGTTTCTTTGTCCAGTTTTAAAAGTCTCTCTGTCTCAATGGAAATCACTGCCAGTGTCGTCCTCAATCGTTCCTGTTCCGACTTTATGTTTTGAGTCTTTTCGGTGACGAGGATGAGCGCTCCGCCAATGTTGTCGTAGCCGGAACGGAGACCACCGGCCGGAGCAACTTTGTCGCCTCAGGAACAGTTTGAATGAGATCCTTCTGGGCCAAAAAGTTGAGAAGCTGCCCAGGATAATTACATTCAGCCCGATGAGATTGGCAAAAATATAGCTGGATGGCTGCATTTGACTTGCTAACTGTTTACTGTAGCTTGCCAGTGCTAATTGTATTATTCTGTAGCCGAGAAGTAAGAAGGATTGCTGGGGATCAGCGGTGCCCCATACCATGAGGCACCGTCACTGTGTGCCTCACTTACTGTCTCTTCGCAGTTGTTTTATGATTACGAGAAACACGAGAAACACGTTACAGTTGTTGACGAAAAATATTAGACACATCAGCTAAACTATGGAAATTTTGTTGATATATTAAAAGTGCTTTTTTAATAGTGACATCCACAGAGACAGCAATATGGTCTCAGGGAATAGCATGCTAACACAGTTGGCAGAATCATTGTGCAATCCATAGTGGGCTCAGCTGGTTGCAGCGTCACTGAACGTATTTTCTTCATAATTGAAAGGTAAATGTGAATTATTTTTAGCGATTTTGAAAAAAAAAAACTAAAAATGCTGAAGCTATGTGGAAAATAACTTTATGGTACAAATCACGGAATAAATATAACCATTTAAGTTATTTTTTCATTTTGCATTTTTTTTCTTTCCGTGATGACAGGTGAGGCCAGGTCTCCCCTGCCTCTACTGACTGCACGTCACTGCGCGTCTACCTATTTATTCACTATCCCTCCTCTGTACATGAGCAAACCGTCTCAGTCTGGCTTCTCTGAACTTCTCTCCAAAACATCTAACTGTGCTGTCCCTCTGATGGACTCATTCCTGATCCTATCCATCCTGGTCACTCCCGAAGAGAACCTTAGCATCTTCATCTCTGCAACCTCTAGCTCTGCCTTCTGTGTTTTCGTCATTGTATCTGTTTCTAGTCCATACAGCATCACTGGTCTCATGACAGTCTTGTACAACTTTCCTTTCATTCTGGTTAATAGTTTTCCATCACATAGTACTCTTGACACTTTTCTCCACCCATTCCAACCTGCTTGAACCTGTCTCTTCACCTCTTCTCCACACTCTCCGCTGCTCTGGACGGTTGACCTCAAGTACCTGAAATCCTCCAACTTCTTGATCTCCACTTCCTGTAGCCTCACCATCCCACCCGGGTTTTCTCATTCACACGCATATACTCTGCCTTGCTGCAACTAATCTTTATTGACTCCTTAAATGTTGGACTCACCTCACAACACATATGTGATCAAGTAAGACAATGAAACAGTTTCATTAAAATCCAATGTTTTCTTGGCAAGAGTGTGGTAAAACTCAATGCATGAAAACACAATAGAGGAACTTTCAGACTGAAAATGGGATAAAAGTATGGCACAAGACCTGAAGCCTTTTCTTCTCTGCGGCCCGGAGGCCAAAGTCCAGGTCTCACAGGTGCCAAAGAGGATAAACACATTTCAATATGGTAAGTCAAACTGGCAAAAGAGATTAAATAAGTTGTGTGTATATTTTTATTTATTTCTAGTTCAGGTAGTCTGGGTTACTTTTACATTGGGCACTAATTTGTTTACATAAAAAATGTTTTATATAAGCGAAATCTTTTTGCAAATTTTAACTTCTTTATTCATCATAAATGTTAAATTAATCTCATTGTCTAATTAAAGACAATAACAGCTCAATAAAGTCTCTGTATCTAATAGAACACTATCAGAAAACATGTTAGAAATCCTTTTGTCATCTACTTATAATATATATCATTTTACTGTGCAGTCTTTATACAAAAGGCACACACAGATGCCCACAGGCATGCTAGCATTTGAACATCCAGCCATTGTCTGCCATTTATCCTGCTTATCCAGCGGCACACCAGTAGCAGGTCAATCGCAGGATCACATATACAAATAGACTATCATCCATTCACTCATTCATTCAAACTCCACACAGAAAGGTCCCCTTGTCAGAACCGAACCAGAGTCCTTTGTGCTGTGAGGCTGAAGCGCTAACCACTGTGCTACCCAACAGCATGATTAATACAAATACTTAACATGCTTAAAGTGCAGGAATGCAAGTGCATGTGGCTCATGCGCTGCCTTCCAAAGGTGTGGATTGTTTCCCATCAATGTGCTCACCTATGGGAAATGACAATCTAACAGGTATTAACATCAATGCTTAGAAGTTATTTTTATTAAGTCAATATACTTACAAAAAAAAAAATCTGATTTCAAATATGATGTTCGAGGAAATAGTAGAGCAATACATTGTAGTAATTGCTGTTCAGCTCACCGTGGCTGTACTCAAAATGATATGTAGAAGTGCACGGTCAGGATGTCTTTGCAAAATGGAGTGAGCTTGAATGGGTTTGTTGTAAATCCTGCTTTACTCTCTCAGTCTTAAAGTGCTAGAAAAGAAAGCTAATTTTGAACAAAGTCATGTCACAAAGAGATATTTCATTCTATTAGGTAATTAGCTCTCCAGTTTCATTTGAAAACTACAGTTATCCAACATTTGTTAAAGAGACAGCTCTTTCAGAAGTAAATTCCCTAATTTGATCAACTTAATTGCAATATATTTTGTAAACATCAAGATTGAATGCTGTAACTTTGTCAGTTAGTACAAGAATGCTTTAAACCTAATCTAATAAAACTGCGTTGGGAACCTTTGCAAAGCCACTTACCCTGTAAAAGGCTTGCATTCCCATTAGTCCAAAATTCCCTTAGACAGGAATAAATGGCAATTGATTGGAACTTCCTTGAAAATATGTGATCACTCCCTCTAATTTGTGATTTGGTGAAGTCATTTGGTAGACTCTAGATGTGGGTATGTCGTTGGTCTCACTTGTCATTTGATCCCGGATTAAAAGGCCCCTTTTTCTTCTGGATCCTAATAAGCCTCATCAAGAAGTCAATACCCTGGTGTTCTGGTCGTTTCGGCCGAGAAAAACCCTCTCTCCTTCTCCTTGGGATGACCTTTGAAGACACAATCTCCAATTTGTTTAACTCTGTGTTCATTTGTGCATGGAACATCACTCTAAATGAAATGGCGTGTCTGGCTCTCTGATTTGTCCCAAAGTAAAAGAATATTTATTTATCTTTGCATCCAAATATTACTTGAAATCCAGTGGTATCATGACATTCCCTTTTAAGAAGAAACACTGCTGTGGCTGGATAAATTGAGGCTCATCTGCCTTTGAACGGAGCTTCGCCATGTCCGATGCACCTACTGGATCCATTTCTGGCCCACAATGCTCCTGCTGGCTGCTGCGTTGTGTGGTTGGAGTATTATTTGTTAGTTCTTTGAATGGAATGCCATAGTTTGGGTCAGTTGCACTAAATTTAAAAAAAATTATTTGATAAGCATCAGTTGAAATAGACGAATAGAATTTTTTTTTTTTTAATGTATTTATTACATTACTGCAGTCTAAATAGATATGACTGTGTTTTAATCCTTTTTATTCATAAGGTATTTGGTGCTCCTCTGCTCTTGGTTGTACATATAATTGAAGTAACTGTTGTGCAGTACAACACACTGCCATGATGTTGGCAGTCATCCAAGGTGATTGTTTTTTTTTTTTTCTTTTGTCAGAGCTGTTAGATGACTTATTCATGAAGTTTACTTTGATGATTTGGAGGATTCGCTTCCTGATATGTTATCGGTTGCCACACCATTACATGCACACCAAAGGCAGAAGTTTAACAATGTTTGCCTAATCCCCTGAAGAGTCATTTTGAATGTGTCCCAATATTTTCTTTTATTTTTTATTTTTTCCTGCTGAAGTAAGTTGTACAATGTGTACAATTTAAATTAGTGCAGCGCAAACTGGCTTATGGAAAGGCTTTATTTTTGTTTTGAAAGAATACTTGCAAAGGTTAAAAGAGAATACATTGTGAGTTTAACAAAGGAAAATCAAGCTCAAGGGCAAATCACTCTTCCTCTTCCCATCCACTCTTCTTGCTGTTATTTTCACCCTGTGCCCCTGGTTTTTATCTCTTCCTGCTCCACCCTTGTTCTTGTTCTAATCTCTGGCAGATGATGGTGGGTTGGCATCTGAATGGAGCCACTGGCAGAAAAATTATGTACACACCACACAGCTGTAACAAACTGGGGAAAAACATATTCGACTTCCTCCACTTCTGCTCCAGTGCTATGCAGAAGATATAGAAATATAGAAGGCATCAAAACCAGACAGGAAGTGTACAGGCACTGTTATATCTCCCGTAATAATACCAAGAAAATTGTTTGTTTGTTTGTTTTCTTGTAGTTTGTTTAAATAATAAAGAAGTAGAGGTAGCAGTAGTTGATCAGGGGTTTTTTTCAGCACCTCATGGCAAATAATTCACTGGTTCATTTCCAACAGAGGGCTTGTCTGCTTGAAGCTTATTTCTCCAGGTTCTCTATTTTCCTCCCACAATCCAAAAGCATGCAGGTTATTTGAAGACTAAATTGACCTGATGTATGAATGACAGGGTGAATGGTTGCGTGTCTCTCAAATGGGCCAATGATGATGATGATGATGATGATGATGATGATGATGATGATGATGATGATGATGATGATGATGATGATTATTATTATTATTATTATCATATGCTGTTGTAGTCTTAACTAGCTTAATTAGTAGTAGTAGCCTTTAACTTTTGACATAATTTCTATGTAAAATTGAAATGTGTGTACATTTCATGGTTATAATTCTGTCCCAAATTCATGCACAAACTATCTGAAACGGAAAGGTAAGTGACAAACAAACTGAAACTACACTCATTATTGATTTTAAAGAGTAATTTATTTCCTATGTCCTTTTCTCTGCCCTTCTGTTCCTTCTCATGTCTTTCAGGGTTGAGAGCTGTGGATGCCACAGTGAAAGGTAAGAATACAGATTTGAAACATCCCTGTACATAGAACCACAGCATTAAGATATCCTCATTATTACCATAACATCCACCAATTCCCTCACATCCTTTGTTGCAGCTTAAATTTATTGTTATTTTATTATCTCATCTAAGTTATAAAATAGTATCTCGTGGTCATACTGACCTCATGACATTAATGTTAAACAAATGTATGAGACAATTAATGTATATGTCTTTTTAAGTATAGAAACTAAGGTCACCACTTTTTTGATATCGGAACGGCAACAAGGCAAGACCAGGCTTCAAATGTCATTAATTTTTTTAAAGGCCTTGACCATCCCATGACTTAGCGCTGTTTACTATTTGTTGCATTAAGTGTGAATGTTTGACTTGTTCATTCCTGGATAATGTGTCAGTCATTCTCTGAGTCAGAAGATGTCCATTCAACTCACTGCCGGGCCCCAATATGTGCTAACCACATCCAGCTGGGTGGGCTCAGGTGACCCTGCTGAATACTTCTCGGGCGCTATTATGCCAGTCCAATGGCCTACGCCATGCTTTGGTGGTTCCTTCAGAGATGTGCTTGGCAAGGGTTCACAGAGGTTCAACAAAAAGACAAAAATTACTTTTCCTCAATCTTTCATCTCCCGAGCCTTGCCTTCGGCATCTCCCTCACGGTATGTGCACACAAACTCAAAGACAGGATCACCAACAGGTGTTACCCTGGCAGCTACTGAGTCCAAGCCACCACCGCACCCAAGTGCAAAGTCACAGCTGAACCCGCATCCGTCAACATGCCTGCACCGTACACCTCCACAACCTTTTCATAGGTCATAGAAATGTTATTCACCTCCAAATACCATTATCATAAGGTTATTGCTTTTTAAAACCTGGTGATCTGAAATGTATTCTCAAGTAAGAAGTTTGAACTGTCTCCTCACGTGCCACTTGACAGAACACACTAAGACACTTAAGTATTTTAAAAACACATGAAATCAAAAGGAATGCCTTAAAATGCTGTAAATCAGCCCCTATTCAAGTTCATTTGTCCCATCTTGAAGAACCTCTTTTGAATATCACCATGTGGTCTTTCATCTGAAGAACTGAGGCACAAATAAAAATATCTACACTCCGCCTCAGTGTACTAATGAAATGACGAAATGGGAAAGTCTCAAGATGTATTCTAGTGTATTGATGTTATTTGGCCCAACTACTTTTCAAAATCTCTCTTAATACTGAATGCTTACCACACTTACCATACTTTATATACAGCAGATCAAAGGGCTGATTAACTCTTTTGCTTTCTGATGCGGTGTGTTCACATCTCTGAACTTGAGCAGGTTGTTGCAACATAAGAGAGCACAGGGCCAGATCAAACACTGTTCCACTGGGATCAGCATCACCGCTGCAGCACCAGCAGCCACCCAACATCAAATGCCATTACCCACATTCATGCACTGTGTTTCGGGGTTGCAAGGGGGATATGCGTGCATTTCAAATTCACATGAACATTTGACATGTTAAACCTATACACTCATTATTTGAATGTAATGTCTTTTGAAGAAACATAGTACTAGCTTCTGATGGGCTCAGTGGCTAGGTTTACAAAGTCATACTGTCTGAAAAAATTCAGATCTTTTTTGGGCAAAGATCCAGATTTATCTCTTATTGACATTGAGAGGAGAAGATGGATGTCACCTTCATGTCCTTGCGTTGGGTGCAAGCTAAGCCAGGTGTCAGTGTAGTTTTACTGAGCTTAGTTTAGCAGAGAGAGTACGGACAGAGGCAGAAGTGAGTAATGCTCATCAACTTTGAAGCCATTTATACGATACACCATTGAAATGATCATTTTCACTTTTTGAAAATCTAACAAAAATGAAAATGATTTTTTTTTTGCTAGCTAAAACTAAAAATCTTCACCGTATACGTCTGAGAGGGTGCCTCATATTTTTGCATTACTTTAATGATATAAATGACTACCTCTGTGGTTCAAGACCTTATTTTAGTACAGCAAATCAAATCTTTCATTAAGCAATAATGCAGCATATGACAGAATGTCATATACTATAATCGGGTGGCCTGAAGAGTCACCGAGTCAGACTCCGGTGTCCAAGACACAGAAACTCTCAACAGAAAAACTCTCTAACCTAACCCTAACCCCAACCCTTGTGATCATCTTTTCTAAATTAGATGCAAATATGACTCCTGTCTTTCCCTGCACCATGAAATTTAAATATTTTTCAATTTGTTTTTTTCTACTGATTAAGTCATTGATGTTCAAGTTAAAGGTTATAGAGCGCATTATATCAAACACACGCAGGTACTAATAAATTGGCTATATGTTGAGAATTTAAACTGGCATTACTTTTGACAGCAATGGGGAATTGATCATTTTAAATGCTTCAAATTATCAAATTACACTGTGGCCCTGGCCATCTTTCCTCTGCAAAGAGCATGAGAATTGCATGAATTACACATTAAAAAGAAGAAAGAACTCTTTACTGCTAACTATTTGTTAATTCTTTATTAACAGAAGCCACTTAATCAATTTACAGCAAGGAGATACGATCTAGTGTAACATAATTTCCGCAGTTCTTCTTGGAGAACACTGTTCGGTTTACCCATAGACCACTTACTTATATCCCAGGTGGTTCCATCCTCAAGAGACTTTTCGATGTTTGCCTTCATAGTCTTTTATTTACAGCTGTGCCTTTCAGTGCTTTATACTACCGGGCTGTCATTGGATGTCTCCAGAGATCCCTCACAAGTTCATTCAGCACCCCTTAAAGTGTCTCATAGATGTGCTTTCTGATCACTGTACATGAGATTTTAAGAAGTGGCAGTTGAATCTGTCAGTGTGTTTTAAATCAAAGTGTCTTTACATCAGAGCTATGACATCTGTTATCATATCAGACATACTTTAGTAGCTGAGATGTTTATATTGATTGATCTGTGCATTACGATAAAGCATTAGAAAAGAGTCACAATAACTTTACACATGCCTTATGTTGCTTTGGCTCAGTGGTTGGCATTTCACATTCAAGTTGCGTCGCACCCTTGCTGCTGGCAGCGTTGGCAGGATGATGCCTGAGGTGCGTCCTGAGAGGACCGTGCCCTCGTTACTCCTCAACTTGACTTTGGGTTTCACAAAGCGAGCCCCTTGTTTACGCTGACAGGATGTGCTGGCTACTGACCTGTAAAAAGTGGCCAAGACGGGTTGTCTTGTAAAGAAGAGGGAGGCTGGTGATGTATGGGCTCCTTCTGGGACCTTTCATGGAACTGCTGTTGGTGACGCCCAGCAATCCCTCTCTCTGCTCATCTTATGCTCTTTCTGTCTCTCTCATCCCACTATCTATCTCCGCTCCCCACTCCGGTCCCCGCTCTCATCCCATCTAGTCGGCAGTGGTTTTGCATGAATCTTTCTATGCCATGTTTTCCCCACCCAGTCACTGGGGTCATTCATCATTATTGTCAAGGGGGTAATGTGTGTGGGTGGGTGCAGAGATCTATGACTTCTTCATTTGAATGAACCTCATTAGATTGACTCTTCTTTGTAAAGGACCCTTTTAGAAACTAACTCTGGCAGTTATTTAGGTGATTTTCACATGATAGCCAATTGAACATGACACTTCAGCCAAGCGCATTTGCTGTAAAAAAAAAAAAAAAAAAGTAGTTTTCATGTCATATTTTTTGCTTTATCATTCTGCATAGCATACCTGCATCAACATAACTATATGGGGGTAGGACCTTGAGCTGAGGCTCTCAGATGCTATGATATGGCCTTTTGGTGTTGTTGTTCTCGCTGAATTTGAATGATGTTGAGGAACATTATTATACTAAACATCAGGACGGATCCATACGGTAAAGAGGGCAGTAAAACGTCACATCGCTTCACATGGGCAGTGTTCTCAATTTATCAGTGCTCCACTCGAGGGATATTACAGTAGGTTTTGCAAGAATACATTTCACACACCCCTAAGTAAAATGCCTGTTTTCCCATAGAAGCATGCTGAAGTTTGCTTTCCTTATTAGAGAAGATTGTTGTCAAGGCATCTTTAATCAGGCTGGTCCCTGGGGATGATATTTTTAGCCACCTTTTTGGAGGCTAAGTCTCCTTTACCCACACAGAGCACTAATGAGATGGAGCGCTAGTGTAGGCAAGCGTTAATTAAGGCTACTATGCAAGGGAAGACGCAAAAGCAACATGCTCATGGCATACATACATTAACTTATCCCACCTCCTTCTTATTTTCTCTACTTGTTTTTCTCTCTTTCTTCCACGTAGGTTGCACAAACAACAGATGGCTCTGACGCCGACCTGTGGAAGGACGGCTTATTCAAATCCAAGGTCACTCGCTACCTCTTTTTTCACCAGAAAACCTGTAAGTGTGAATGTAAACTTCTCCCTTTATGCATTCTGCACCCATCCTTCATCTGCATCACCTTTTTGTTTGCCCGTGGTTATTTGAGAACATTTTTGCAGCCAGAATACATCACTGCCCTTTGCACTTTGATCACCGAAAATCCTCAAAAAGGCCAGTGTTACTCGTGCTGTTTTGAAGTTTTACCTATAACTGATTTGCATACATATTCAAGATGAATAACACCTCAGTGAGATATTTTTCATGTTGTCCTCCTGAGAATATAATTTATGTTTATTCATGAAACAACAATGAGCTGTATTTCAACTATTCCTAATTATTAAATCAACAGTGTCCCTGTAGAGAAAATATTTACAGAGCAGTAGTTCTTAAAATGTTGTTTACATAAAATGTGAAACAGCAGGGCCCTTCTGATATTAAGCCTTAATTTCTGCAGCACATAAAAAACATATATGTGATACCTCTATTTATAACCAATCTAGCCACACTGAATGTTATGGTTACATGGCCATAGAAGGTTTCTTCTTGACATCTCAATTGCTCGCCGTTCTTATAGCTAGATAATATGTGCATAATGATAACGGTATCCAAATTTACCCTTTGTCCTCTAAAATGCAGTCAGCTTGGCAGCAACTGCCCCCAGCCCGAGTTCAGTCTGGACCTTAGGTTAGTATATAGAATACAAATAGCTTCCCTGAGTTTCTGTGTATTATCTTAAGATGTGTGTCAAAATAGTTTTGAAGACTTTGACAGAAATAAAACAGGACAAAGCCATCAACAAAGACTATTTTATCTGCCAGTCAATGGCGCTCCCACTCTAATTGTCTATGACAAAAACAGATTCTGTAAAATTAGCCTCAGAATTATGTGAGGGAAGCAAATAGTTTGTGATTTATCATACTCTGGGTTGGAGGTAGAAAGCCCATTTTGTCAGGTACTGATAGAAAAAAATCTCCCTGGCAAAAGAGGATAGCACTAAAAAAGGGTTCCATGCATAGCAATAACATTCATCCATGTTCCTCCTTAAGTCAGTATAAAAACTATGAATAAAAAATGTCTCTAATGGTAATGACTGCTGGGGAACTATCACAGTAGAATCCAGGTTTTCAGATGCATCAAGTCACGCCTGGCTCAGCCCACTCTCTGCTGCCACTGTGTATTATTGCAATTTATTATGTCAAAAATGGAAATGTAATGGGAGGCAGGGAAGAGTCATGCTTGAAAATGTCAAGTTCACAGCCCCTGATTGTTTTTAACCAGTCCCATTCTGTTGATCAGGCTGCCTACACCGTCTCCCGGCATCCTACGGCTTCTTGCCGAAAGGTTGAGAATGATTACAAGTTCACAAATGTGTTCTGTCAATGAAAAAAAAAAGCTGTTAGAGAGTAATTACTTCAGCTATTTTGTCAACCCTTGTCTTTTGAGACTTTGTTAGCTTTTAGGAAAGTCATTGACTCTATTATCTCTACATTTTCTTACTAACCTTTTCTTATTCTTGCTCTGTGTCCTTTTAAAAGTTGAATTTGCATAAATCTTCTGCTGTTTTCAATGTTTTCGGGCCCTGACGTTGCGGACATGAAGCTGACTGATGTCAAGGACACGTTGCCAGAGGGCTTCACACCTGTACAAGAAACAACAGACACAAGTAAGTAACAGTCAATACAGACCACGACCTCTCTCTCCCTTTTTTTTTCACCCTCCGACCAGCTTATGCGAAGGTCCTCGGGGGCAGCTTTGCTTGAGATAGTGAATATTTTATGGGTGCAGGTTAGCTTAATTTATGGTAGACTATGGGAATAAAATAAACATTTTGCCCTGGAGGTACAAGAGAAGAGGATCATGAGTCATTGTTTATCTCAGCTGGAGCTGTGCTTTTCTTTATGAGGGCCTTACTTATTTATGTATTTATTTGGGGAGAGGACTAGTGGATGGGGGTTATCTAATATTAATGAAATGCATTCCCCAATGGTTTAGTGCTTTTTGAGTGCTATGTATTTCCCCTTCACTATCCATGCCTTGGAAATGTAATAATATTTTTGTGTGGGTACTGAGGACAGCTTGTTTATTATTTTTATTATCACTGCATTTATGCTGCACTTTCAATTGTTCCTGGGGAAATAAATGAGCAAGGCACAGATGCAATATAGGGAAGCATGGCAATACTTTTTTTCAAGAATGAGGAAAAGAGATTATGTTTTGTTTGTTATGGTGTAATTTAATGTTTTATTACTTTATGTGAATCCATGTTTAATGTACACATATGACATAATGTACGAGTTTCCATCTAGAATAGCTGGTTCAAATCCCCATTGTGCATTAAAGTTGATGGAAGATTCACTTGCTTCTGTCATGTTAGCCACTAAAACAATAAAAATGATAATAATATATGCAGATTTGGGATCTTTGGAGTGCCCAGCCATTTCTCTTTGAGTGCACCGGGTCACCCACTAACCTCTATCAAGTATGTTTCTGAAAGAGGTAACAACTGAATAGTTGATCATAAATTATAGTTGTGAATATGTAGTTCCAAGAGACATTTCAATATCATTTTTTGGCTTAAAACGCAACTTGATATATGAACCCCTAATTCTGACCTAACACCCTAATCTATACCCAATTTATCTAAGGAAATTGCCATGAGGAAGATGATGCTATGTGTTAAATTTACTCCTCGAGCAGTCGCTGAAAAGGCCATAAATGACATCCAGATCATTGCTGAGTCCAAATACTATCTTGTTAATTATGCCTGTGTGGGGTAAGTTCTTTCGTATCACTTTGTTGTACAAAAAAGAAAAGAAAATCGTCACATGCCTTTATCGATGTTGTTTTGCACTGAGAAATTAATAAGTTGGGGATATGGTACTGAATGGGAGAGGTTCCTTGGCTTCGATCGTCTCAGGAAACGTGCCGCTCCAGTAACAGTGGTACCCGGTCTGACTTGGCAAGGTAATGTTATAATGGAGCATTTAATTTTGAAGCCAAACATTCCTGCATGGCTTTTTTTTCAATTTCATGCTCTTTATTTCTTCATGCGATTCTTTTACCGGTTCCACACTAAAGACACAAGTGATTGTGTCTCACCCCACAGAAATCTGTCGCTAAAACCGTGGCCGGACAGCAAAGGTATAGCAAGGGGGAATCTGGGAAGACAGGCTAAGTTGATAGAAGCCCCTGAACAAGAACACGAATTCACTGAGGACTAAAATCCAGCTATTTGCCTTGTTCCAGGAACCAGAGGCAGGTCGCTCCTGGACTATGGTGACAGAAATGTTTTTCCGAGCAGACTGAGAGGAGGAGATGCAGCCCAGAGAGGGAGCAACAGCTGCAGAGGAAGGGAGAAGAGCTCCAAGATCTCTGTCATGCTGGAGTATGTCTTTCTGGCCATGCTGCTCAGGCATCCTCTGCCTCAGGCCTCACAGAGAACTCAACAGCAGAACAGCTCAATAATTTATTGCAATGAAGTACTGGGAATTTCCAAAGCAAATTCTAAATAAACAACCGAGACCCTCTCCGAGTAGTGGTGCTGTGTAGAGGCGAGCTTGGCATCGGTCGGTGGTGAGTTTGCCAGAGTTAATTGCCGTGCATCGCCATCCTTTGCTCAGCTGAGTGATAGCCACTTAGAAGCTTCAACAGTCCAGAGCTTTGGATATCAGCAGGTTCATTCAAAACAGAACTTCTCTTCAAGCTGAGTACGGTTTTGTAGGGATTCCATGTTTTGGAAGTAGATGGTCAATAATCTTTGATGTATTGGAGTGATGGCAAGAGCTCTGGCCCATGTGTGCCTTTGCAACTCTTACCGGTAATCCATACTTCTTTTGAAGACCACTTTCAAGTTGGTAAGGCTCAGAGGTTGGAATAAATTGCACCTCGAAGCAACTCACACCCCCTCCCGATTCCTGCTGAGATCATAGGCTGCTGTTTTTGTAATAACATTAAAATTCATTCCACAGTCAGAGAGTCTTCTTTTGAGAGTATTTCCATCCATAATGTACTGACACATAAGGACAGGACTGTGGGGAATTTAGACAGTGGCAGTTCTTTGACCATTTATCTTGCATCTGTGTAGTTACCTGTACTTTACAGAACTATGAACACAGATACAGATATTTTTTTGCAATCAATTCAGCAGTCACAGATTAGAGAATTTGACACAGTGATTAATAAACATTTCTTATTCAAGTACAATGCTGCAGTGTCACCGTCCATATAATACCACTCACCTATACTTTATTCATATTCAGCATGAGCTCTCCTCCATCCCTCCTCGGGGCTATCTATAACAACTTTATGGCCGTCGGAGAATAGCACCTCTTAAATTTAAGTGCTCTTTACAGTCAGTGGAAAAGATGTTTTAAATACAGTCAATAATGTATAAATTTTTAATGGCCCCTGATAATGATAATTTCAAAAGCAGTAGTGATCCCTTTCAAATGTTAAGCTGCCTCAGGCAGTGAGAGCTTGTTATAGTTGTGTACCAACCTAAACTGCATATCAGATTTTTCAGCAGCTCTGAGCTGAAATGCAAATGCGGGATGTTCCATCATTATGTGATGCTTACGCTCATTGAATCAAGGTCTTCAATAGATAGATCTAATAACAAATTTCCATCAGCAAACAGAGTCACTTTCACTTTTATTAAAAGCGAAATTGTGATTGTTGAATGGTTCCAGTGGTTCTGCCATTTGCAGCCACAAAGACAAGTTGGTGACAATAGTGCAATCTTCTGTGCACATTAAACAAACTAAGAGTGTTAAATATCTGAAGTCTCTTGATCAAGTTTGTATAAATGATTCCAACTAGTGACGTTTTGCTCTTCTGATCTATAGCCGCAGCTTGATGGCGACTGCCTTAGCTTGTATCGTGTTTGAACAGACTGTATCAGCCACTCCCTGACGTTATAATCTAAAAAACCTCCACTTTCTTCTTAGCCTTTAAACGCGTGCAGTAAAGTGTCCCTCTAGTTTTCTCTTCTGGCCACCGCTACCATTTCCTCTCCTGATAAATCTGTCATGGCTGAGGCCGATATCTGACCTCTACACTAACTGCCAGCGTAAATTAGCTCCGTCCTAATATTGCAATTTCTTTCGACTCACCCAGAATCAAGGTTTCTGACATTTCTTTTATAATAATGGCCTTTTGTACACACAGACACTTTCCTAATCAAAGACTTGTTCTGAGAAAAATGTCATGGCCAAATATCTTTTTTTCATCACTTGGCTGACTTTTTTCTTCAACACATGAAATCAAGCCATCATTGTCTGAATTGGCATTCGTATCAAACGTTCTGGATTACAATGTTTTCTGCCTGTGATAGTCCTCATATTGCCGCAGCTGCAGCTGCAGCTGCAGAGGTATTGTGTCAGCCTTTTTGCTCGCTGGTTAACCAAGACTTCCAACTTAATACGACTAGAGAGGGGGGAGGGGGGGGCTGTGACTGTCAATATGTGGCGTGACAGATCTCTCCTCCGCGTTGTTCCAGAACAATCCTTTCCAACTCAATCTCACTCATTACTTTGTTGTGCTCAAAAAAGTTGCAAAAAGTAACTCAGATCAAGAAGAAGGACTCCAAGAATGATCGAGTGATCAGCTCGGATCCGATGAGCTCAGACTGTTCGGTGATTTGCCACCAAAGACAGAGAGATCCTTCTTTTCAATACTTGACACTGAGTTTAAAGGAGGATAATGATGGGTGAGAAACCAGCTCCCACAAAGCAGCACTGTCAGCACATAGAAAAAGGTGTGGAGATGTTGTCATGAGAAAGGCTGGATATGTGTCAAAACAAGAGCTTCCAGCTCTCTGTATCGCGGCTCCGGCTTCTCGGTGATATTGCTCTCATCCTCATCTTACCTCTCCACTGACTACAGCGCTCTACAGTTCCACTGTCTCTCCTGGTTCCTCTTCTCTCTATATATTTTTATTTAACACAGACAACTCTCTTCTTCTTACATATGGAACAACATAAAGAGCACCATATAAAAATCTGTTGAACTGTATTTCATGTATGTCAGTTATTCCTTAGTGCAGTGGTTTGCTTTGCCACCCTAATGTGATTCTAACTCAGTCAGATTTCATGAGAACATAAGACTCTTGATCTGTGCTGTAATTGTGTAAATCTTTCAGCCCGTGTTCCCAGTTTTACTATAATCTGATGAGGAACTACACTATAATTGAATATTCAAATTAGGAATATGTGTCAATATGGCTCTCCTTGCCTGAAATGAGAATTAATTGTTGTCAAAACTCCAGTGGCCACATAATACAAGCCTCCCAACACTGCTGTTGATAAGCAAATGCACTTGCCATGTTTTTGTCTTAAGAATTAGTTCTGAAATTGATTTGCCATATGTTAGACTCCCCAGTGTACGTAAAATTATATTTAGAAATGATCAATTTGGACTAAGAAAGTTTTGTGTTTCAAGCAGATGGGAAAAGAAACCCTTGGGGTTTATGATAGGAGCCTATTATGAACAAATTTCTCTGGCCTCACAGGGGCTCTTTTGGATTGGAAATATCATCTTCACATTCTTTGATAAAAAAAGATACCAGGATTATACACAGTATATATGTATGTCATTTTTTCCATTTTTTTTTTTTTCTTCTTTGTTTTTTTGTTGTTTGGTTTCAAGGCTTATATGAACTGAGCCATCTCAAAAAGTCATCTAAAAACAAACAACTAAATATTTCTCTCCACCAAATCAATCTCACAAAGATGTGTACCTTTCTTTCAGCTCTGGAATCAACCTTTACAAAGTAAGAGATGCCTGCATTCAATATGGCAATCGTTCCCTCAAGATTGATGCTAACCTTTTAAAAATTCACCATTGGTCCAGATTTAACATGGCCAAATGCTAATGTAAATGAGGAGGAGAAAAGTCGACCCTTTCACTGCAAATAAATGTGACTCACAAGCTTCAGCTTATAAATACCACGGCCAGTCAAAAGTATTGTTTTATTGCACTTGATGGAAATCGCTGAATTTATTTATTTCATCCAACAAGGTAAAGCTTTAAGAGCAGCCACACCCATCTCACCTTCAGGTAATGCTTTATTCTCAAATACGGTTACGTACTAAATTTTGATTTCCTCCTCCCACTTGCACAGTCATTTATGCCATCAATAAAGGGAACAATAGAAAACATCAATACACAAGCACACTTCATTATTTGCATCTTAATGACCATTAAAATCTGTCCGGGGTGTTTAAAGTTTTGCATTACTCTATGTCTGCTTTGCAAAAACGAATCATAAAAAATGAAAAAATAAATATATATATATATATACATATATATATATATATAATACATCTGTATTCCAGTCATGTCAACATCCAATTTTTTTTTTTGCGTATTCAGGAAAAGATCTGTTTCATACTTTTTTTTAACTTGTTCCACACAGAAGCTTGTCATGCCGCACACATGAAGCTGACTTATTTATTTATATATTTATTTTTTGCTTGCTGTGAATTTATTGATCCAAAGGGGTGAGTCACAGGGTACGATTCATGATAGCTTGATTGATGAAGATTTCAGTCTTGTATGGTTTGTTAACTTCAACTGCCCACAAAGTGCATTATGTGCTGTTTTCTTTAATACAAGGCCACGAAACAGACTTCCCTTGAATAAATGGAATCTCACAGTTCCTCCAGACTTTACACGATCCTGCTCCATACCCTTGTTAAAGGTCCGATCAAGCCCCCAGGCAGCTGATTCATGGTTTAAGTTTTACTGTATTTTTCCCCTTTAGAATCAGCCTTTTATTTTAGAGTTCTGCTTTGCCTTCAGATAGAAAAATGCCAGTATAAACATACTGGTGTGTGTTTTTAGAATGTTGATATCCTTGTCAAAAACACATGTCAACTTTACATTAATACCATGCCCAGTATAGATCAATTGACATTACAATATTGATCTGTTTCTGCCAAAAGGAGGACCAGCAGCAGTCCAGCCAAGCAGTAACAGAACAGTGGGAGCTATACCATGACAGGTAAATGGTCTCAAAGCTTTGATGAATCCAAGTTTTTAAATTATAATTGAAATTTTAAAGACACTATCATTCACATTTCCCAAAATGTTTTGATTTGTTGAAGCCTGACTTGCTCTCAGTGTAAATTGTTCAATTTGGAATTTTTCCATCAAATTTCAGTTTTGTTTCTGGATGTATTTAGCTTGGGAATTGGGTCCATAAATGCTTTGAATTAAGGTTTCCTCCACTGTACAGGGCTTTCCTTATCTGAAGGAATGTGACTTCCCAAAGGAGCTCTGCATTACACACAAAAGAACATTTAACAGCCGTCAAATATGATCCATCACACGCCGTACTTACATACAGTATGTACCATGAACACACTGGGCGATTCCCCGATCTTGGAGAAAGTCAACCACAGAGCAATGCTTCATGACTGAAACAGAAAAAGGCTAATTCGTTTAAAAACAGCGCTTAGCTATGTGACAACCTCGGCACGCAAGCCGGCTGGGGCTCTACCCCTAAAGAGCCTGTGATCCATAACAGGTGAATGTAGCAGGCAGGGTTTTATCCAGCTGGAGAGAGACACCATGTGGTGAGGATTCTTCCTGCCGCTCCAGCAGAGGCACACCCGAGCTATGAACAAGTTCCACCCTGCAGTTTCAAGACATCCATCAGCGTTAAACAAGAATTTAAAATTTTATGCAAAATATTTACGTGCAGAAACGCATCTGTGCTTTAACGTACCTAGATACAAGCAGATTTTGTACACCTACAACCGTTAAAACAAAACACAGCAACTGACTAAAAAAGTAATAAATACACCATTGACGGGCAATGATAATCATATAAGTTAGTCGGCATAAGAATGCAAAATAGTGTGGCCCTGAAGGAGCAGACATTAATACATACCTGAACAGTTTGCTGCGCCGTTTGCTGTGCAATTCCTCCACTGGGACAGGGTAAGCAATACGACAGTACCCATGCACATACTGTACTGTACTCTGCCAGCAGCGATCATTAATCTGCAGTATAATGTTCTGTGAAATCACATAGAACTTGTCTTTCATATATCTTTATGTGCTCCTTCATGAGTTGTTAATGTTTTTTTTTTTTTTTTTTTTTTTTTCAAGAAAAGAAGACAATAGAATTAACCTGAGATAGTTCTTTAGTTCTTGCTTTATTGCCTGGGACTTTGTACTCGTCACCCTTAAAGCATTACACTGTGAATGTGAGATAAGCTGACTTCCCTTCATTAACAATGTGATAGCCTGCAGACCAAGTGTGAGGTCGTCGCCAACAGCCTATTTGTGTTAAGTTGTACCATAGTGATTGCTCTTGTGTGTGTGTGTGTGTGTGTGTGTGTGTGTGTGTGTGTGTGTGTGTGTGTGTGTGTGTGTGTGTGTGTGTGTGTGTGGCTGACAGCTGGCCAGGTTCAAGTTGGTCTAAAACCATGTGCGCTCTGTCAAGCTTGTACAGGCGCCTTCTTTAGGATTGATGAATTGCCTGCTTTCTTGATTAAACCCTCCGTCACTTCCCAACAAAACAAAAACCCCAACATGAAAAAAGCAAGTTATGGGGAGGAGAAGTAACATGTCTGAGAAATCTGTCATCTGCAGTCACATCATGTACAGATGTGATGTGCAGGCACTTTGACATTTATTACCAGAATATTTAAACCTAATTCAAATGTATTTTTCTTCCCTCCTTCACTTGACAGTTCAAGCTCATTTGAAATGTTAGCAAGTTTTCATAGCAGCGCCAGCCTTTTGCTTTTCTTCATCATTGTTGCTTTAATTCATGGCAAGTCCCTTTTGCCAATCAGGTCTGTTATGCATGCACTGACAAGAAAGCAATATATTTCGAATATTCCCAACCTTGCATCGCTGAAATGTATTTAAAGATGATATTTTTAATTCAATTAGATGTGAGGGTTGAAGTCAAAAGTGTAAAAGTCTTAAATATACCTATCAAAGAAGGTATACTGCATACAGTGTTCGGTAGACATCCAGTCACAATAATGTAAACCTAATAAAAAGTAATACATTTACATATCTATCACATTAATCAAAAATAAATCCTGACATTGGCCCTTATCTAACGTAATATGGAGAGCAATTATTTTACGATCCATTAGAGGAACTTCAATTAACAGACACGAGACAATTCATCCTTCAGAAGAGGAGGATGAAAACAAATAGAAGGCTTAAAATTAACTTGGGTTTGCAAAATATCTTGGCAGGATGACAGTGATTTTTGATTTTCAGGAAACAATACTAGAATTCTTATTAAACTATGTGCATCTGCTTTTAATTTGCTGCAAATAATTGGAAAATGCAATGGAGCTTTCCAATTACTGCTCTACTTTACAGTTTTTAATAATACCCTCATAATATTATAGTTTATGAAATGACAGGTGAGTAGGTGTATGAATAAAACATAAAGCCCCGTAATAAGAGACAGAAAAAAGTGAGACAGTTGTTGGGGGGCTTTTAAATGCTCGACATAATTTGCATATATTAATCTCCTCTTTTCAGCCTTATCAAGTATTCCACTGTATTTGAAGTTAAAATAGTCATGACAGGCAGGGGTTCGCTTCGTTTTTCCAAGGATTTATTACTTGTATAATTCTGGATCTTTAATAAGCCAATATGACTGATCCTCTGAGTTCTGTGGAATTTGGTTAATTGTTCCAGATGGTGCTCACTGATTATGCAAAATTACTTTCTTTCTCCTCTTTTTCCCCCAACTACACCATTTCTTGATTGACTGACATGGAGAAAAAAGATTATTTTTGGCGCAACACTTTCATTAAGAGGGTTCTCATCAGGTTTCAAACAAAAGTTCCATCTTATCTTCCTGTGTAGTTCTGGGCAAGGCTGTGCAGAGGGAGGAGATCAGTCTGCTCTTATCTCAAACCATGATGGATCTCAACTGCTTCTGCACCACTGGGGCTATATTTTAGAATAACACAATTCTTTAGGCTGAGGGATTAAAAAACACAACCTCTGGGTACTGACACAAAAGTTATTATTAGTGTATGCTATTCTGTTCTTTTTCTTTTCTCTTTCTCGTTCTCTCCCAGAGATTGATGACATTACTAAGCAGCAGGGTTGGTCCTCCACTTGCAGCTCCGGCTCCATCCACAACTCACTAAGATTCTGTTTTGCATCAGCTAAACCGAGCTGAATGAATCATTTATGGAAGTGTTATGGGGGAGGTATGGGCAGATTTACTGCAGCGCTTTTAGTAGAGATGGAATGGGATTTCTATGAAACTGATCTTGATGTCTGAAGTAATGCCAAAGCTTACATCAAGACATGAAAGGAACACTCTTAAAATCCACATTTTACCTCTAAATTCCTTTGGTCAGCAAAACAGAGAAGAGAAGTTCAGCTGCAGACTAGTATTTGCACCTCATGTATACTTACACCAGGACATTTACAAATGTTCACAGACCTTTAACTTAACAATAATTTCAAGCTTTGAAAAAGAACAAAAAATTAGACTTTACTTTTATTCAGGATTTGCTTCAACTCCCACAGTAAGATCCATAGTTTTATAGCGGCATACGTGTGTGTGTATGTATGCGCTTCAAACTAGATATGTATAGAACGCCATATGTATGTACATTTTATTAAACACACACACACGCACACACACACAGGATAGGGTACTGTTGGTCTTTTCCCATTTCACTACATACTATCATGTCGTGCAAAAAAAAAAACATTTCGATGTTCAGTGCTATCATCTTGTTCGAACTTCATATCAATGTATACTCATTTTAAAATGATTCAGCCGAATCATTTGGGAATATATCCTCAGTCATAATGTTCAATTATATTTTCACAGAAATAATAATATCTTACAGAAGAAAAACAACAATTCTTTGATTTGTTACAACCCTTTTTGAAACATAGATTTTTACTAACAAGACAGACCTGATATCAATGTTGCAGTTTTTGATTTTTGCATGTTTTCTGATGAATCCTAAATTAATCCCAATAGGATTCGGCCAGAGGCATTTGGATCTTTATTACAGTTCAACGAGTTACTGAACCTTTTTTTTTTTTTTTTGCATTTGCAGACCACACTGGACTCTGGAGTCTTGTTTCTCATTGCATTCTATCCATCGCTGAGACAGAAGCAGTGCTCCATTAGTTCCAGGGTCCAGACGTGTAAAGCCCCAATGGATGGGCTTGTCATAGCTTCCTCATTTGCCCCATGTACAGCAGGGTTTGTTATCACACATCTAATTAGAACTTGATAAAAAATAT
This sequence comes from Fistularia commersonii, assembly GCF_037954325.1. Classification (NCBI taxonomy): domain Eukaryota; kingdom Metazoa; phylum Chordata; class Actinopteri; order Syngnathiformes; family Fistulariidae; genus Fistularia; species Fistularia commersonii. The sequence goes on from NC_141309.1 coordinate 12,736,695, forward strand.
TTCACAAAAATCCAGTCATTAAATATAGTTTAAGGAGATTTATGGTCAAACATGCCTTAAAGATCTTTTAATGGCTCTGCTGACTTGTTAAGTTTGTAATTAATGATCTTCTAATACATACTGTGGTGTGATTTAGAAAGCACAATGAGATTCTGGGAATGAAGTCGTTCTCGAAAAGAGCATCTGGGGCTCCCAGAACTTATATTAAATAGTTCAACTAAGCCCGCTTTTCTCAGAGACATGAAGTCTGCTGTGAAAAAGTTCAAACACATCAGCGTTTTTACAGATGAGGCTATGGTTGTGATAGGGTGTAAAGAATAGAGTGAGGTTTGGAAACTGCAATTTTTCTATTGCATAATGGTCAATTAGTGTGTACAGAAAGTCCTGCTTTACAGTTGATGTTAGCATTTTAAAGCGCTTCGCACCGGATGGTTGTAGTAACGAGTTCACCAGAAAGGAGAGTTAAACTAATTGTAAATGCATATGCATCTGATAGCTAACTGTAAATGCATTGTACTAATAACTGTCGCCTGTTTCACCAGGAGAGTAATGGTGTCCTTATTAGCATAATTAATGACAAATGGCACTGTAGCATTTGTGGATTGGTTCTAGGGGATGATAAATTGGTGGATGCCCAGGCTAGTGGCTGCCAAGGAGGCCTCTTTGGCTGTCATCCCTCCTGCTTCTGCTCTGGCACAGTTCATTACTCACCATGTGAGATGCCACTTTACATTGCTTGGAACTGTGAGCATGGAGAACTTAATAATGCCACCTACAACCAGCCAGGTCCTGCTGCTTTACAGTCCATAGTTCAGAGGGTGAGCAGCTAAGGTCAGGCGGGGGTTTGAGGGGACCAGGGCACCGTGGAAATCATCTCCTACCGCTGCTCTGGTCAAAAGTGATTACTCATCAGGTACCACTTCTGGGGATCCGCGGCAATATGTCTCAATGTCTAGCGCGAGTGAATGTTTCTTGTTAGGATTTGTGAGGTTCTCCACATTCGCCGCATCATTACTGCTTAGTTTGCCCACAGAACTGCTAATTAAGAGGGGATTTGTGTAATTGTGCCTTCTGCTGCGTCCCATCCGGCACATGCAATTTACTGTCAGTCGTCTGCCAGGTTTTACACTTGTCCAGAGAGGTGCACCCCATTTATACACACATTCTGCTGTGCATTTACCAGCACACTCAGCAGGGGATCCATGCTAGTGCCATGGCCATGTTTTAAAACACACCGGGCTGCTGATTAAAGTCTGATTGTCAATTTCATTTCGTGAGATTTCTCAATAGCGATCCAGCCACAAGGGGTCCCCAGTACTTCCACGCTCTGCCACAATAGCAGCTTTTGTCATTTGACCAAACAAGTAGAAAATGTTCATCTCTGAACATCCAAAAAGCTGACAGCCCTGTTTAAGGTATTAACAAATTCTAACAGAAATTATGTTGACTGTTTTTGGAAGTTATCAAACTTTATGAAGCACTCTGGAGCCTTCTGTGTTCTGTAGCAGTGCATGTGGCCAACTCACCATAGGTGCTACTGGCTCTGCCCACTTTCTGGAAGATTGATGGACTAGAGCCTGATTGGGGCTGCCTCCTGGCTCCCTTCCTATAACCAGATTTTAAGGACTGCTTGTCACAGATGGAAAAGTAAGTTGGTCATTCCCCATAAGCTCGCCAGTTTGCATCCCTCCGGTAACACAATCTGTGAATTATTTTATTTTGATTCTGCAAACAAATCAGCTGATTGACTGGACATTAATGTAGTTTGTGTTTTTCCATGTTATTCCAATAATTGAATCCACCCTCTCATGTTTCAGTTCGTATTTAACCATTGACTTTCAGATTTGTCTGCTATATTATAAAAGTAAAAGTAGGATTGTTCTGTGTGTGTGTGTCTGAGGTGTGTATCTATAAATTAGAAAAGAATATTACTCGTATTTCAGCTCTGTATTTCTTTGATCTGAGTGTGTTGATCTGTGGAGCCTCTCTGCTTTCAGTATATTATTTGCTGCAAATGGAAGGTAGGAAGAAAAACAGAAACATCAACACTCAAAAATCAAAATCAGAAACATTCGTGTCATTTAGGCGTCTGATCAATTTGAGAACTAATGCAATACGGTTTTTGAAATATCAATTGATTTCTCAGTAAACACTTAAATTATTCAAACAATGCACTTCCTCTTTTGATAGTGAGGTTTCAACCGTATTGACTTTTTTAAATAAAAACTTTTGTCTTGCGGGCTTGAAAAAGCAGGAGAGGGATAAGAAAGAAAAGACTGAGTTTCATAGAGCCATAGTCATTAAAAGACTCCGAAAATAGCAACTCGCTATCATCTGTTCTCATAGCACGGGTCAGAAGCTCTGACACCTCCAAAATTCCTCCCGTCAGGGTAGGGGGCCATTTGTATTTTCTCTCATTAGGCAATTTGACTAATGACCTGCCGTCGCTGTAGAGTTACTAAGGGACCCAAAGTCTCTCTTGCAGCAGCCTGAACACACACCCTCTATTGGAATGGCACAGATGGCATGCCCGGGCGACAAAATAAACTACAATATGTCTCCGAGATGCTGTCAAGCCCGGGCACCATTTCTCATGTCAGAGTGTGGCTAAGGGCTGTGAGTGGGCATGGGGGTCCTCCTTTAGCTCTCTGTTCATCTACTCACCATTATCTGCAAAGGTGACAGAGAGCTGGGTCTGTAACCAGAATAGAATTTCCATGGTCTGCCTATAAAATCCACCTCAAATTGGGAGTCACAACGACAGGAAAGCTTTTGCGATTCCTAGCCTAGCTGCGTGTGTTGGAATATAAAATATAGAATGCTCCAAGTGAACTCAAAACTATTATTGAGTTGCTTTACTTACAGGTTTACCCTATTTCGATGAACCTATAAACTTAATTGTGAATAAAAAAAAAAAATTTAAAACGCGTAGTAGACGCTCCCAGTTACAACTTATCACTCTAACTAATACTTTCTCACCTCACCGAGGTACCAGACAAATTCACTCAAGTAATCGCACTGGACAAAGATCAATGCAATATGCAATTCTGCTGAATTAGTGAAGCGGAAAATAGAAGTTCATCAACATCCCAAAGTGTTACCCCTGAGTTGTGGTTTAGGTAATATGGGGTACGCTCAATCACCCACGCATAATTTCCTATCAGTCTGCGTATGAGTATAACTACCGCGTGCAAGTGTGTATGTGTGTGTTTCGTTTTGTCTGCCAGAGCCCCGGTAATGCAATGTATGGGCTGAAGACCTGGGTGACAGTGCATCCAACAATGGAAGAGTGAGGGATTAGTGCTCAGCCCAGCGTACGAAGGAGCCCTTCCCGCCCTGAAACAGCCATTCATCTGTGCCCAGGGGCTGGAGATGACAATGCAGCCATTGCTCATCGCACCTGACGGAGCCATTAATAAGGCAATGATCCACACGGGGCCTGTGCTGACTCCGTTCTTTACACTACAATCACTCAAGCCATGGGGTCTTCCTTACTTAACACCACCTCTATGCTCACCATCATCATCGTCATCATCATCATCATCATCATCAACAACATCAAGATTGTCACTGTACCAAAAATACTGCTTAAAGTTTTCATATGGACTGCTCTCATTCTCCAAATGCCAAATAACTACCCAGTTTCCCATTCTGCAATACACTCATGAGTTAATGGACCGTAGCCTGGCCATTTGAGGAGCAAGAACATGCTTCATAATGGGATTCCTGGTCAGAAGATTGTATTTACATTGTTTTTGCCCTTTGCCCCTCCCTTGGATTTTTCACCGGAAGAGTATCAATTTCTAACCACCGAGTCGTCTTTAGTACCATTCCATTTGTCTGGATGTGAGATACCCTCTCTGGTATAGATGGTGGAGGAATACAAAGTGAGATCTGGTTTTAAATGTAATCCTTGAGCAATAAAGAAACTCTCTGGCCTTCGGCACTGGGTATTCATCTGTCCATGCCACACAGATCAATCTAGGGACACGATCCCTGCTCTCCGATGCATTATCTTAATTCGAATGTATTCTCCCTGGCCACCTCTGCCTAGTATTGGTGCTCCTAGCGACACAATAGTACACGCGTATGCACTTGTTTTTAAACTAACCATTTTGCCTACCTGTGGCCACATAGCTAAAGCTGCCACACTAAGGTAGATGTCAAAAGTGGGGTTTGAATAGCTCTTGGTTGAGTGGAAATATTGGGGACCAGGGGCGAAACCAATATCTCGTTGCTGTTTTTATTACATTTTTACTGTGGGAGATGATGAGAAGCCAAGAAACAAAATAAGCTTTCCTGCGGTCATAAGGGTGCAAGTCTTGCTTTGATTACAAAGATCACATTGTACTACACTTGTGTAGAGAGTACAAATGCTGGGTCCCTAAAAAAATCTGAAAGTTATAGAAGTGTCAAAGTGAGTGATATCTTAGCATTATATTCTTAAAAAATATTGCAACAACACAGAAGACCAAAAGGAGCCTTAACTCCAAACGGATGACTCATCAGCAGTTTCAAATTGTGTTTATGATTTCCTTTTTCTGTCCCAGTGGCCTATTGGAGCCCTGGTAAAAAAATAAAATAAAAAATAAAAAAAAAACCCCAGTTAGAAGTTTTGCCTCTTGAGAGTTGTTTTAAGGCCAATGCCAGCGAGTTTTGTGCCTCTGAATCTTGGAGTATTATAATGAAAGCAAGCAGCTGCAGTTTTTCCTTCAGTCTGGGAACAAGAGGCTTTGTGTCCCTTGTCACCCTGTGTTAATTTGGGCCCTAATGTATTTTATAAACAAAGGCCTGCTCTGTAGCCTGACAGTCATGACACCTTGATTCCAGTGCAGGATGCATGCAGTATGGAGTTACACCATTAATAATCAACTGGCAGCCATCACACCATTTTAACCACGATCATTATGATAAAGGGCATACACTTAATTACAGGCCTGCTTAATTATAGCTCTGTTGAAGCTCGTTTGTTTGGTCAAATGCTAATTATACCACCACGCACTTGGCAAGTCCTCATTTCAATCCACTTCTTGCCAGCTGAACAGTGCTGCTTATTTTCATGCAAATTTGATATCTGGCAAACGTTTTGTCTTTCTTCTTTCCATTTTTCTATGCCTACTATGACTGTGTCTTTGTTTGTGAGGTGAACATCTCTCAGACAAGACAGAATCAAAAATAATCAAGCGTAATTAAACCAGAAGAGGGTTGGGAAGGGCGGGTTTGGAAGAGAGAGTAGAGGTGTTCAAATACAGCAAAGAATAAAAAAGCCTTTCATCTCTCCACAGACGGAAGGAGGGGAGGTGCCAGGGTGTCTGGGGATGTTGATAGCTTTGCTGTTTTATAATCCCACACATTTAGTCTCGTTGAAATTTTCACAATCAAGAAAAGGGGCAATATGTTTTTTTACCCCAAAAAAAAAAAAGGAGGGAAACTTCAACACTGTTTTCTTACTTTTTGCACCAATGGATGATGCACCCTTTATGGTCTCTCAGGAGAACCATGATAACCCAAAGGAGGTAAAAAAAAAGTGTCGCTGGAATGCGTACTTCATTTAAAATTACCTTCAATTCTTTGTCCTGTTTCTGAAACCTATATTGCATTCAGATTTTAAGGAAAGTGCCCTTGCACCACCCTCTCCTCTCCTCTCCTCTCCTCTCCTCTCCTCTCCTCTCCTCTCCTCTCCTCTCCTCTCCTCTCCTCTCCTCTCCTCTTCTCCAGACTGAGTGATGAATGCGTGCAGTCATGCACAGCTGGCTCAATGCAGTCCATTTGGCTGGCTGGCAGCAGTTGTCACTATAGCCCCGTTTGTATTGACACAGAGGGAGAGGATTAAAGATTTTAAGCATGCTTACTTAGCCATGAGCCTAACCGCCATGTTGTGTGCGTGTGTGTGTGTGTGTTTGTGTGTGTGTGTGTATTTTCTTCCACACCTCTCCCTCCTCTCTATGCTTTTGATTTTAGATGCAGCAAGTCAATTTAATGGGCATTACGATCAAATCCCTGGCAGAGATCGAGGAGGAAGTGAGTAGAGGCTGCAACGCTTCGCTGCCGCTGCCGCCGCTGGCCCAGAATGCAAAGCAAACAGTCTTGGGGTTGTAATTAAGTGTCTGAGACAGCGAGGCCCTGTTGGCTTCACTAAACCCCAATTGAATAAAAGCATGGCTTGGCTCAGCAACCATTCTCTCTTAAAAGCTTCATCTCCTGTTCCAAAACACTTGACTTTTATTCCTCAATTCTTCACTTAAACAACTCAATCTAGCAACTTTATATGGTATAGATTCCGGAGGTCTGCTGTTCAAAATGACGACCAGATTGTGAGATTTTTTTACCTTTTTAAGTTTCTAATCGGCTTCAGACTCACCAAAAAGTTAGGCCACGCAGAGCAAGTGTAAGTGCTACAGTTTCCTCTTCATTTTTGATGAAACACTGTAGCCTGCAGGCATTCATAGGAAGAAAATCATGCGCGTACAGCTCCTTCTTAAGGGGTCCATGTGTTTGCAAGAGCCGGCAAAAGAAAAGCGACCGTGTGTGTGCATATGTGCTGTATTTTTGTGTGTGCTTTAAACAAAGTAACAACCCCCCTTCTCTCTCATTAGCACGGTATCTTGGTATCAGAACTGCCAGGAAGTGACAGACCACTGTAAAAGAACAGGTGCTGTTAGGTTTGAGATGTGTTACAGAGCAAACATTCACTCATCAAACTGGGTGTCTGTTCTGCTCTCTGCCTCTGTCTTCTGTCACATACTATCCAAATCATACGGAGTCGCCATCTTGTCATATGGTCATCTGATTGAAGCTTACATTCAGCACAAGTATTAATGGTGTGCTTGTTTGTGTGTGTGTGTGTGTGTGTGTGTGTGTGTGTGTGTCCAGGTTGGAGACAGCATGGCTGCTCATCCTATATGCTCTTGTCTTTTTTTTCCCCTCCTTGCCTTATTTACCCCTCCTCTACCTCCTTTCTTTCCTTTCTTCCTGGAGAGGGTGATTAGCAGGAGGACACATGGTGAGCTGAGCTGGGGAAGGGAAGGGTAGGCCATGAGAAATCATTAATTACAGCCGCGCTGGAGCTGATGAAGTAAATGTGAGATAGTGTAACACACAGGATTTAGTGAAGTGGACGACAGCACAAGATTAATGGTGGGGCCAGGCTGATGAGGATGAAGTCACAGCTTAGCTTGATAATTAGTTTCCAAGTGGAAACATCCCTCATCATTGTGTTATTTTTACTTCTCTTCACATATTATTATTATCCCACAATGATATCTGGAGAAAAGGAGGAGAAATGTAGTTGATCGAATGAATACCAGCGGATTTTTGTTTGGTTTTGTTTTCTTTTTAAATGTGCCCTCCTGTAATGTTTATACCAACAGAATATTTTCTTTCTTTGTCTAAATTTGGTTCTTTCATTAATTATCTTTTTGACTGCTTCTTCTTTTTAATCAGAGATGGCAAATTTTTACGCCGTTATATTTGTATTTGTGTGTGTGTGTGTGTGTGTGTGTGTGTGTGTGTGTGTGTGTGTGTGTGTGTGTGAGTAGTATAAAACTGTATTCAATGTATTTTGAGCAGCTTCTTCCTCTGTTGTCCAGAAGAGGTCACTGTGTCAGATAAAAATATGACTTTTATTTTTATTCTTTGTATATATTTGTATCCTTTTAAGACAGCGGAGGTATCCTCAGCACAGATTTTATTGCGTATTTTCTTTGCCCATTGGAAAATATAGATTAATGAAATAAATGTTCTGACTAGAATTTTACATATGCACCTGTAATAGGGGAAAACTGTAATAATCACAGCCACAGTTGTAGATAAGACCAGTTCCTAACAGGCATCACTTAAACCATGTCTCAGATGATGTTGGTTCCAGCAATTAGGCATTCTTTTCATTTCCCAAATGACTTACAAAACTTGCAGATATTATAATTGCTTTTAGCCGTGCATATCTAATTTGTGTCTTTTTAAGTGTTAATTAGTACGCAATTTAAAGTGACATCTTCATATAGTTTGTTCTGCTGAAAAATGTTGTTGGCAGCCGGCTAATGGTTTTCAGAGGGAGAATACCGTGATGAGGAAGAGTGTATATCCATTCACGACAAAATTTTCATTAGCACCTATGTATGATAGTTATTCATTATTTGTAGAGTTATCAGTGTGTTTGTGTTTGTATCTCCATGTGAGTGTATAAAGGGAGAGTCGTGTACAGTGTTATGTGAGAGGTGTGAGAGGGAGAGCTCCAAATAGAGGTGGAATTAATGAAGACAACATGTCACATATTTTTGGCAGTGAAGCAGGGAAAGGAAATGAAGCTCGGCTCGTCTGGGTGACTGCCGCCCATGTTCGAGTGTGTCACTGTCCTGTCAGCCTGTGTGTAACACTGGCAGACATTGATACATGCTCTCCCTGATAACACCCCATTCCCCCATCCATCATCCTAACGCACACACAGACAAGTCTGTGCGTGTGTGTGTGCCCATATATATGTATATCTATATATATACATAAATACATATATTTCTTTTTAACTTTTGCTTTTTTTTATTTATTTGATCATTTATTGAGCTGTATATTCAATGTGCCGTACCAGATGTGTCGAGTCTTAATTTCTGTGTTGATGGGGGTGAGTGCCAGCGCAAGCAACAGGCTGGTGACGTGATGGGACAACTTTTGGTTTTGGCACCCGGGACTCCGATGGTACCGGGTTCGGTACTAATATTCAGATTGGAGTTGTGCAATTTTGGTCAGTGTTGCTTCTGACGTTTGTTGGAGATTTGGAAACTTATTTCAGTGATCATACAGCATCACCTAGTGCTGTTCTGTAGTAATACAAGTGCCTGTGAAGCAAGCAGAGCGCGACTCAAGCGGGCCACATCGTTTTAATTACATCTATTCATAATGATATTAAGACCATCTTACTTGTTGTAGTTTCAGTCTATTTTAGAAATCACTCTTGGTTGATTTAATGTTTTTCCTGGTGCTTTCTTTAGTTTTCATATATCTTAATCACTTCTAATCACAATAAAGAAGATAGACATATTTCATACTGTGTGGGTCACATCAATGTGTTAAAATGTGTTTTAAAATGACTGTATTTATGAAAGAACTCAGTAACAAATTTTGCTTGTCAATGCTATATATGGTATGCCTGAGTTGTGAGATTCTTGAGCTTGGCATCAAGGTTAGGGACAAACTTTGCCAGATGGGGGCAGTGTACGCTTGTATATTTTTTCATTCCCTTGCTCTCTTTGACTATTTTATCATTAGTTATTAGGCAACCGAAACCATGAGGTATCTTAAAACATTATAATATTCAATTCAATTCCCAGTTGTGCATGTTGCTAAAAAGGCTTTGTGCCTAATTCATTGTTATATGTTTTTAATATTTGGATTTTAATTGTCATGTAAAAATATGTCACCGATGTAACTGTTCTTGCTTTTACTCATGTGAATCTTCTCTTGTTGTACAGTTTCAGTACAACTTCGGCATAGAGTGAAATGTGTAACTTCCCACATCGGTGGCCCAAAAAACAACACACACTTCAACCAGACTAATGGATGGACTGAGGAATGGTTTGTTTAAAAAGAAACGGAAAACTGTGCTTGATTGTACTTCTGTTAATAAAACCACAAATAGGAGAAGAATAAAGTCTTGCAAGACTCAGCTTCCGTATTTTCAATATCAGAATTCACTAATCATTTTTACCATGATGGATTACGTATCACTGTGAAAGCACTAGTTATTTCTCAGATTTTATTTTTGCAGATTTATGAAATCATTCCTCTTATCTTACTAGCACAGTCTAACAAGATGGTTTGACAACAGTACAATGCTGATCGTAAAATCTACTTGAACCTTAAAATAGATTAGTTTATGGAGTCAAGCTGGCTGTAACTCACATTTGTTCATCAGAACATTGTAGTCAGTGAATGGCGGTGAACACAGACAAACAGATCTGTATGATTTGAATTTTCCAGTGGAAGTATCTTTCTGTCAAAAAGTTCATCATGAGCTGCGTGGAGAGCGTAGAAAGAATTAGCAATGCTCCGCAATGTTGAAGATTTCACCCAAGAAACCCACCGCCTTGAGGACTAACTCCACAGCTCAGTCAGATCTTTGAGAACAGAGTTTTGAAATTTTATTTTGCATTTTCCTCAGGTCCTGCGGAAACTGACATGCTGTGAATTTTCTAACACTTGCAAAAATATCTCTTCTATTAGAGGAAATGCATTGTAAAATAAATATTTCTGCAAATTACATGAGCCTATGCAACTAGTTTCTTGTATATGCCTTGGAATTAATTTATTATGTTTTGTATGTATATATATATATATATATAAAACAGTTTGATTTTGTCACATTTACAATGTTAACCATCATTTCTCAAAATTTGAGTGAAATTTGAGTGCTGCTAGATTTCACTTGAAAAACAAAAACATGTTCTCACCTCTAGTCACAATTATCATTTGCAGCTAATTAATTTGTCACAATCCATTTTCACGATTTTTTTTAGTTGCAATCAGCTTTAGAAACTTGTTACTGGCTTAATATTCCCTTTTGTTAATTAGACTCTTCTCCTGCTAAGTTTTTGAACTTATTGATTCCACCAACAGTGCGCTTATGTGCCTTACCTAACCGTGGTCCCTAAAGACTCTCAGTATTCACAGGTGTTAAATGAAGTGTTCAGCAGATGACAACCCTCTACCAGGGTTTGCGGTAAGTCCTCTGTTCTGCTGCTGGAATCAGGGCGACAGTCTGAGGAATCTTCTGCAGAGGGAACAGCTTTCACGCTCCTTCGTGAAGGTGACATTCGTGTCAGTGATGCCCTACAGCACATTGACAGGCTACGGCAGCCTTCCTCCCCACTGTGTATAAAGAGCACACTCTTTACCATATATATCCACACAGGCGAGGTGGGGAGAAAAAAAAGTGCGTAAAGTGTGTAAATGCTTCATTCTTTAGTCTAACCCTTAAAATAATAAAATTATACGAATTGACAAATACATATATATATATATAAAAACCTGTTATAAACAATGGAGAATATAAGAGTGTATTGCTTTGGTATTTTTTCAAAATGTTATTTTTTTATGAAGGATATACTGTGACCCATTATTCAAAAAAAATTTTTTTTTAATTATACATACCATCTTTTAAGACAATATAAGATAGAAACAAGGGGAAGTTCACAGGATTCTAAATGTAAAAAGTAAAATAAAAACTTCGGTAATATATTTTATTCTGTTATACAAAGAGATTAAACCAATACAGTAAATGCAATGAAATGTGTTGTCAGAATTTGTTATATAGATTTCTCCCTGCATCACTGAAGCCTAAAGAGATAAAAAATAAAACAATGTGCGACAGATTCCAATGGCACAATAATTTCTGATGATATGGCATGTACTCTATTTGTAATTCTGCTTCCAGCAAACATTTTCATTTTATGATTAAATAACCTATTCTTCCCCTTTGAAATAAAACAGTCTTGACTTGGGCCTAGAAGATGTACAGAGAAAAAATAAGCATATTAAATGTTTTAATTTTGTATTTCTTTTTTACTGCTGAATCTATAAAAAAAAACATTCCATCACATTGTGATAATCAGACATTTTACTGTAGTCAGATATGATGAGCAACAGGCCGAGTCTGACACTGCATTTCAGATCTGAGTAGTTTGGGGTTAAGCTGATCACTAATTGGAGATATGTGAAGCAAAGGAAATTTACAGTTTGCATGTAGCCAGAGCACATGTTCCTACGCAATAGCTGTGCAATATGACCGCTGAAAAAAACTGCCTCACGTGTTTTGTTTTTTTTGTTTTCTTATTTTCCAAACCACTTTATGATATGGTATATAATGGTGATTTACTGATTAAAGCCAGTTTGTGCATGTATGTGTGTGTGTGTGTGTTTCTACGGGTCTAAGCACTGGAGAAATTTGAAGGCTAAAGAAGTAATTTAAGGCTGTTGTGTGTTTCACATCTGGCAGATCTGTTTTAAGGCATCCTTTAAATTCCCTCTATCTCTAACCTACCAGGCCTGTGTTTGGCGCACTCAATGCTGCAGTGTTGCTGGGAGGATTTGGCTTGCCGGAGCTGAGCTGAACTGCAGAGCCGCACATCAAAGCCCCACCCTCAGTGAGTTTGCCAGATGTCCCATGGTCATTTTTAAACTCACACCCCAGCTCATGACATGGAGCGGTGTGTAAGCATGTAGGCAGAGGTGGATGGTCCGCTTGGAAATTAGAAAAGGAAGCCTGTATTTATGAGGTGGTTTGAGGTGGTGTGTTAAGACGGGCTTAGCCTGCCACTCTCCTCCTGACAGCCCTGTTTCCCGTGAGCTGGGGTGACCAGAGACAGATAGAGGTGAAGGAGTAAAGACAGAGATCCTGTCAAAGCATGTCCAGACCAGACCTGGACCCACAGTGAACACACACAGGTGATGTAGCCAATTGGATGGGTACAACTGACGTTCTATTTTCGGTACATTTCATTTTGAATCGAGTGGGTTTGTCAGCAAGAATAGGAAAAATACCGTCAGACCGCGCCTCCGAATAAAATGTGCTTCCCCCTCTCTGGGACGGAACAAACTCCGCCTCTCGTAACCTTGAACTTGAAAGAAATACGAACGTGTTAACAATGATAACAACTTGAAGCTATTAATGCCCCGCTTACCAGGTAATTCCAGCAATCACTCATTCTGTGGTGACATCGAGTGCGGAATTGTCCCACAGAGGCTCAAAGTAGGAGGTTAGACGTGTGGTCTTCTGTACGCAGTCACCCCGGCGAGTCCCCGGGCTGTGCTCGGACATCAAATCTATCTTTCGGTACTCCGGCTAGGGGTAACATAAGTGATCTCCCAGAGCGGGGATCCCCTCTCCTCCCCCACGCGAGGAGATCCCACCTCCCCTCGCTCCCTCTCTCTGCCATGGCGGCCTGCCCATGTGAGTCAAATTATTGTAATTGGGCAGGGATGTAGTCGGGTGTGAGGTGATCTCTCTCTTCATCCCGGCCCCCCCGCCCTCTCCGAGATATTTCTGCACATGTTGTGAAATGACCAGCAAATATCTTTTTTCCTCCCTTCCACCTAACACTGCAAGTGACACAGAAATCAATTAACTTCTTTCAAGTCGGATCAAAGGCCCTAATCGCCATCCGAGTCTTTCCTCAACCTTTTCCTCAACCTGCGGGACAATGAACTCTCTATCGGACCGATGCGGGAGGCAGTCGCCACTGTTCAGAAACGGTACACGGGAGGTCATCGTAAACAAACATGAGGCGATTTGAAAGAAATCCAACAAGCATCTCTTTCGTCAAAACGGGGATGGCGTTTTCGGCGACCAAGATTAGCTGTACCCTGTGCGGGAAAATAAGAATATACAGCGACCCCTATACAAGGTGTTTGTCCTGCGACTTTAAACGTAGACGTAGTGATGCAGCGTAGAAATGTGACATCAAACTGATTTGGGCATCAGGGGGCAAGTGGAGCTTTCGTCCACAGACAGGTGCACTGACCCCATCCACCCCTGAAGGTGCCACTTGCATTTTATATGACATTAATGGCCGGCCAGCATTTTTAACAGCCACCTGGATGCAATAAAGGGCCAGCTCCTGAGCTCTGGCTGCCCAGAGGATTTCCCTGCAGCTCCCGTGGGACCTCTAGCTAGTTAAGATGTTTATTAAGCTGAAAGTGGTCCAGTGGGAAAACACAGCACTTCTGAGAGATTCGGGCCAGCAGTTTTCTTGTTAGTTGGAGCGCTCCTTGGAGAATTGGGTTTCTTTTCCTTTCAAACCTCAGAGGGAGGACGGGGTCAGTTCATGGGGCCATGAGGTTGACTGACTGGTAGTTACCAGGCACATGAACCCAGGAAGAGAACCATCTCGAGACATTCCCCATCTATGTTGGCTAAACACACCCGAGCTCTGTACCGCTGTTGTTTCGCTACGACGAATGTTCAGCCGTTGAGGATTAACAATATAATCTATAAGCGCCAGGAAACAAGAGATGCGTCCCCGACCGGGGTCTTTACTGTAGAAATAAAATCCCCCACAAACACGACTAAAAATAAGGTGGGAAACCAAATGCCGCCTCCATGCAGATCTTCATGATGTTAGTTTTACTCTGTGTTTGACCTCGGTAAGCTGCGCTGGACCTCTAGTTCAAAGCTGCAGTCTCTCGCCTGAGGCGCATGGCCCTAATAACTTCAGTTAGTCATTGTTTTGTTTTCTAAAAGTTATCACCCTTTTTACGCTTGAAGGAGTTTTGCAGAGGCACTATTTGGTTTAAAAAAAATTGCTGGTGCTCGTTTTGTATAAAGGTGCGTTTTTCTTATGTGATTGTGGTTATTTATTTTTATTTTTTTACTTTCTCCGAGCCAAACTGAAGCCCCCTTCCTTTGAAAGGAGCAACACGTGCAGCCAGTGATGGGATTTTAGTGCTCTCTGCCTAATGTTCAGGACAGATTAGAAATGTTCGCCTGTGACAGATGCTGTCTAAATCTTCACTACCAGATCCAACCAGCTGCAAGACATCTGGTGGATTTCTACCTTTTTCTCTGAAGTGCGGCCTATTAATGACACACTCACAATCATACATGCACACACACATACACTCACACTGAGGACACTGAAAACATATCCAGCATGTTTTAAAGAAAACGCAAAGAGAGACCCGCTTGTGCACATTTTGCGTTGCACAAAATAAGCTAACGGTCTTAATTTAAAATTTTTTATATTTTTCATATTTGCTTTTAATATTCTTTCCATCATCATTCACTCCTATTCAATTATTTCTTTAAAATAATTATATAATATATAGAGTTGCCTGAAATTAGATAATAAATGATTCACCTAACTGACAAACTTACGATCATTTGGCACCGAAACAGCAATGAAACACCTGCTTATTTTTTGATTTATTATTTTTAAATGGAATGTATCTATGAATGGATTTTAAAATATCTGTCAATGCCTAATCCATAAATTCTGCATACACATTCAATTTATCCTGCAAACTCGGAATTCCAAACACCACACAAGAAGCGAGCTACTCTTGTTGTTACTGGCGCAATTCCTAAAATCATGCTCATGGCCTCCCGCAGTGTCTATTTTTTCCCCTCTCAATTTTTCTTTCTTGTGAGAAGAAACATTATTGTTGCCCAGACAAAGCCACTATACAGCATGCAAGCCACAAATCTTGCCTAGGCTTAAACACAGTTGCTTATTATGAAAGGAATCAAGCACGAGGCAACAAATGCAAGGTTTCCTGTTGTGACGGGGCACCTCTGTCTTGGATGATACCCAAAACCCCGCTTGAGAAAAAGAGTTAAAACTCATGCGACATGCAACAATTGGAGAAAGTGTCCGATGTAAGTGGTCGTGTGTACGCTAGAGACTTTTTTAAACTTTTGTTCATTTCTTCTGTGTTATAACAGCTTACACTCACATGAATACTTGCTTGGTCATCACAGCTTTGAAGAAAAACAACGGTGGTCTCACAGCGACAAGTCACTTTTTCATTAGTCCTAAGAGTTATGATTCTACATTTGAGGTAGATTACCAGCCAAATTTGTCAACCTTTTAACAATTTTTCAAAATGATCCACCGAAAAATATCCTGCTGGCTTTCAATATGTAACAGTGTATAATTTTGCATTTATAGCACAGCAATGACTGATGTGTATGACAAATATATTTATACAATACAAAAATAGCCACAATTAATTCAATGTATACCAAATCACAGCAACTATTTTACAGTATTAGAAAATGCATAATAATGCATCTTCATGTTTGTTTTTCTCTTGGGGAGTTATAAGTCAAAAGAGTGTTAAAACCAAAGTGTATTGCCTTGCTTTTTGAGAACTTTTTATATGTGTGTGTGTGTGTGTGTGTGTGTGTGTGTGTGGTTTTTGTGCTGTTTGTATGTTGCTATAAATATATTTGTAGAAATAAGAATAAGAATAAGAATAAGAATAAGAATAAGAATAAGAATAAGAATAAGAATAAGAATAAGAATAAGAATAAGAATAAGAATAAGAATAAGAATAAGAATAAGAATAAGAACAACTTTATTTACCCCGAAGGAAATTGTTGTGCCAGAGTTTCAAGTAAAACATAACTAGAAATTGTGAATCATTTTTAAGAAAAAATATATTTCGTATCAATTGAACTTCTTGAACCAATACTAATTTAAAACTACATTTCTAAATTCCTTTCCAAATTGAATCATCAAATGCACCCATGTATGTTTACATTCACAATAACCCATCATCTTGTCAGATGGATCATTGATTAAAAAAATGTTTAAATGCTCTCTCTCTCTCTCACACACACACACACACACACACACATACAATTACATTAAATTGTGCATCCCATTGAGTTGTTTATATTATAAACAAAATGGTCGGAGTTGAAACATAGATCGTAGATAGATGTCAACCGGTGGTTTAGTGCTTTTTTAGAGCAATGGAGGGGCTATAGATATGAGGGGACTGGTAACGTATTCACACCTGTCCCAAGTCTTCTCTCCCAGATAGATGGATGGATGGATGGATGGATGGATGGATGGATGGATAGATAGATAGATAGATAGATAGATAGATAGATAGATAGATAGATAGATAGATAGATAGATAGATAGATAGATAGATAGATAGATAGATAGATAGATAGATAGATAGATAGATAGATAAACAGACAGAATCTTTGAGCTTTGTGAGAAGGGGCAGAAAGAGCAGCTGTACTTCTTACTTTTGCCCAGCAGGGGAGGATGTTGTAATTCAAATAGCGGGTCAGGGGTCTCAGATAACATCAACATGCAACTGTGAAGTAATCCGAGTTAAGACTGTTGGGGGCCAGGTGCAGGAGGGCCACTGCATCCGGGATCACTGTCATCATATGAAAAGAGTCTTCATCGTTACCGAGATGCTATAACTCCGAGTCTCCAAGGTCAATAAAATACATTTTTATTTATAGGGACCACTTTCTTAGTCCTTTAAATAATAGTTGTCTATGATCATATGTCATTAATGTGCAATTGATTGATTGTCGATGCAACCAAATACGGGTGTGATTGAAAAAAAAGAGCATAATATTGTCTCATTTTGATCGAAGATTGTGAATATAAATGAATGATATATATATTTCTTAAATGTCACAACACAGAGGCACACACACACACACATGATTGTAAAATTATTTTGAATTCGTTCGTCTGATCCATCCAATTTCAAAATGACCCGTTTCGTTTTCAACATAATTGGATATAAATTGAACTTCAAAAGTCGGTGTGTGCAATGCCATCAGAAGTAATGGTTCTGGTACTACTTCTGATATTTAATGAAAGTAGAACTTATAGTTTCAAAAACATTGTGTTTTTTATTATAACCATTATTTATTTTTATTTATGTTCCCTTACTCGCTAAGAAACTGGTAAATAGTTTTCGGCCGCTGTCACGGGATGGGGTGGGGGTGGCGTCACACCATCTGTCAAGAACTCGATAAATTTGTCAGTGGATGGGGTGGAGGGGGGGGCTGAATCCAATAAATCATAACATAAACAAATCTATCCCTGGGTTGACAGTGCTGTATTATTCTTGGGCTTAATCCTCGGGGAGTAGCGGGATTATGCCGCAGTATCAGTCCTCTGCCTGTCTCAGTGTGATAGAAAGGGCCGTGCGCTCCAGGAGAATAACAGCAGTAATATGTGACAGGATGGGATAAATATCCGCTTCTCCCAATTATTACGCGCGAAATTAAAACGCAAGCTAAAAAAATGCCGCCCGTATATTAAGGTGTCAGTGTCTGTCAAGCTTTTTTTCATAAAATCGACTTAATCGATTTAGTATTCGAGGATGCTCGGGCCCCGCGGGGGCCCTCAGACTTCTCAGCAGTTTGTTTTGAGGATGAAACGCCGCAGTCTGTGCGTCACACGATTCAAAACCGCAGCGTTGAAACACTTTTTTTTAACGCGCAGACGGCACCAGACTCGGCTGGGATGCATCCGATTAAAAGTCGAATCGTCGCAAATCTTGGAGAATAAAAGTAAAAAATAAAACCAAAACATCCATTTAAAGCATCTTCGTCCGAACCCCTCGAGGTAACGACGCGTCCGGATGACATAGCGGCTACAGTTTATTACAAACGATGTGATCTTAAAGTTAGGTACTGTGGGTGTGAATGTCAACGTTTCATTCACGCTTTGATTTTTCTAATTAATAAAGGCAAAATTAGTCAAAAATAAAAACAAGAAATAAGTGAAAAATAGTGGTTTTACAACCCCCTTCATTGAAGTTGGGTGTCAACGTTGCTTGCTTTTGATTTGGGGGTTTGTGCCGTTTTTCTCTCCAAGGAAAAATGTCCCTGCAGGTTCCCAGCGTGATTTTCTTTTTTTAACGCGCCTGTGCTTCAGGGATGAATGAAAATACCCCTTTGCAGCCGAAGCAAAGCTTCTGTCCAGATCAGGACGCAGATACAGCTCCTGCACACGCACACATGTCACTCTGAATATCCTCGACGGTTCAACGGGGTTTCTATTTGTTTCTGTTTCTCTTTTTGTCTGTACACAATACTGACTTCTGTCCAAATTCCGTTTGAAAAAAAACAAATCCATCCTTTGTCTCTTCTAAATGCTTCTGTAAGCTCATACATCATTTCCAGCAACCACTCGTATATTTTAACGAAAATTATTATCCTTATCATCTATACAGCATTTTACCCACAACCATTAAAAGTATATCACAGTTGTCTAAATATTACACATTAATAAATGGTTATCCGCTTTAATAATTTGACAAGATCTTCGTTTTCCAATCGGGCGACTTTTCCCTCACAGATTTCAAAACAACTCTAAAAACTTTTTTTAACATTCTCACCCCCCAAACACCAGGTCCTCCGCTCTAGCATATTCCAACAACAATATATAATAATTTCAGCTTCCTAAAGCCTGCAGGCCACATTTCATCTCAACGCGGAGACACACCGGACTTACTGTATCAATGCAACGGAAAGCGACGCAGAAACTGATCCCGCCCGCAGGATTGCACACTCTTGCGTCCGCGGTGGCGCACCAGGCTGGGATCTTAACTTACCGCTGGATGCAACACTTGTGGTTACTCTTAAGTAAATTGCTTAACTTGAGGTGCATCGGTGTGTGTGTGTGTGTGTGTGTGTGTGTGTGTGTGTGTGTATTGCACACCTGCCTGTGGCTTATAGAAAGTAAGGGAGGGCAGGGGTCTCATTAAAACACCCCCGGCTAAAGATGGCTGGATTGATTTATTGAATGAATGTTTGATGTTTCATTCACACTAGTGACCTGGGTGATAACCAATGAATGAATGAATGAAGGGGGGAAAGGGAAGTGGGGAGGGAAGTAGCTGTGTGTCGTTGCTTCACAGAATATTGATTATGTTGTATTGATAATGCTCTGCTCATAATGCTAAGATAATCCAATATAGTGAGAGACGGATAATTGATCACATGCTGATGGACATGATGGGGTGGTGGTTCATGACTTACAGGGAATCTATTTAAACATGGTGTTTTGATTATTTCATGAAAAATATCAACCCGAAAATATCAGTAATGTAAACACATTATAACACACTATAACAATGTAACACACTATAATATACAAAGCCAGCACTTTGAGACGTTTACCTAGTTTTCTGCACTTCCCTCGGTGGCCGGCAGAGGGCAACGCCAACAATCTGTCCTCTGTCTCTCAAACTGGGCTACAGGTCATGAGAGAGGAGACAAGACGCGGCCAGGCCTGTGGACTGAAGGTAGACTCCTCACATCACCCTGTAGGCCCGTCTTCATGCCTGTGCTCTGCTTCCGCAATCCCCGTAATCTCGCGATAAACCACGGGAAATTATTTCAGTGTGCTAACGTCAGGTGTGATATAATTATTATTATTATTATTATTATTAATATTATTATTATTATTATTATTATTATTGTTGTTGTTGTTATAAACCATTGATACCGGGTTCATTTAATAATAATAACAATGATTATTATTATTATTATTATTGTTATGAATAATTTATCCTTTATTAATCCCTGTGAGAAAATTTGTTCTCTGCAATTAACCCATCATGGATGAACCATGAGCAGTAGGTATGCCGTCCACCAGCACCAGGGGAGCAGTTAGTGGTTCAGTGTCTTGCTCAACAACACTTTGACACACTGGGAGGAGCCGGGAATCGAACCAGGAATGTTCGGTTCCAAAAATGATCAAACATATTCATTGTCGCTAATATTTGCTGCTTTCAATATCCCCCTTAGGATTTCAGAACAATCATTTCCATATGTTCACCCCCTCCTCCCCACCGCGCTCTTTTATTTTTCCCTTTCATAGGAGTGGATAAGAAGCATCCACTCATGAAGCTTGATATAGAAACTCAATATCAGATCTCTCAATTCAATAATCCTCGATCACCACTGCAAATGTCGTCTTTTAAAAAAGAAAAAAAAATATAATAGTAATAATAATAATCATAATAATAATAATGATAATTATTATTATTATCAGCATCATCACAGTATCAGTCATAATTACAACCATAATCATAATCATATAAGGCTGATCGTTTTTGTGCAATTAATGAATTTATTTTCCACAGATGTTATTTTATTTAAAATTATAATTTAATAATGATATTCAAGTCCGGTTAGATAATCCACGGCCATGATAATAGTCACAATTAAATTCTGTGCGAGTTTTTTCGACCAAATTACTTTCATCTTCCTCCTTATCATCATGATCGTGTATTGTTTTTCGTATGTGTGAGTTCTGCTGCCGATGTCGGTGGTGTCACTGGACTTGCGAGGCTCCTGGACGGGAGATGGATGGATGTCGGGCTGCTGCACCAGGTGCCTTCAGCTGAAAGGACACAGCAACTCCCACTGCAGACAAAAGCTGCACAAAAGAGCAAAGAAAAACATATGATGCTCCAACACACATACACCGGTCACATAAGCAGTTCACCAGATATGAATCACGGCCTAAATTTCCTTTTTCACGCTGTGACTGTTATCCTAATATTTTAAGTGAAGCCATATCCTGGTATTTTTATGTGAATTAATTTTCACCGAAATTCGTGTTGTTTTTTTTTTTGTTTTTTTTTTAGAGATTTGTTATTGTTATTGTTATTGTTGTTGTTGTGCGGTGTTTTCCACAGTCTCACACTCGGAGTGGGTTTTTATTGGCCTGCGTGGAGCGCACTGTACTCTGCTCCAATAGCATCCCAATGGCCCTGAATGGGGATTGAAAAAAGTGCAGCCATGCATGCAGGAGTGGGAGGATCCACTCGCTTCAACCTCGATCTCAGACTTTTCCAGCGACAGGCACAAGCAGCCAACCGTCCCTGCGCCTCGGAGACTTCCAGCCGGGACACCTGCACTCTCTCGTCTCTGGATTTGTTGTCAACTTTTTTTTTTTTTTCTTTTTTTTTGCCTCCTCTCAGTTGACACAATTGTCGTTTTGCCGAGCAGACTTCACAGATCTCCTGTCATCGCGAAGGGCAGAAGAGAAGCTTCCTCGGCGCTGAGAAGAACAGGTGATTTCTTCGAGAAGAGTTTGTTGCTCTCTGTCTCAGCTTGGGGGGGAGGGAGGGGGCAAGCGCCACTTTTCTACCTCTTCTCCTGTAAGTTTATTTTATTCTCTCCCCCTCCTCTTCCCCCTCCTTCCCAACTTCATCCTCCTCCTTCTCCTCCTCCTCTTCTTCTTTTTCCTCTTCTTCTTCTTCTTCCTGCACCTCCGAGCTGCAGGGTGCTGATCGGAACCCCCAAAAACGGTTTCTCCCGATCACGTCTGCGCCCCCTCCTCCCCAGTCTCTCTCTCTCCCTCTCTCTCTCACACACACTCTCTCTCCCTCACACACACACACACTTTCACACACACACTCAAACACACACACACACACTCACACACACACACACATAGCGGGGCTTCCCAGCCGGGTCTGACGGTATTCTTATGGATATTGCAACAGGTCTGGTGTTACCGGAGCGGCTCTCGGCGGGAGAACAGCCCCAGACGTGCATCATGCTGGACGGCATAAAAATGGAAGAGCATCCGCTGCGGCCGGGACAAGCCGCGCTGGGAGTCCTTCTCGGTAAGACCGGCATTACGCACATTATGCAAAGTAGGGCTTCAATTAGAAGAATAAAACATTTTATTTTTTTCCACACAAAGCTTCCCTGTGAGAAAAAGATAAAATGATACAAAACAGAAAGTGATCATGGTTTAATTATTTTGGGGTGCGAGTTTGCGGTTCCGGGCCTCCGTTCGGTAACGCGCTGACCCTCTGCGTCCCGCCGCCGCCGCCGCCGCCGCAGGACCGGAGTGTCACCACCACCCTTCCGTGTGTGAAGGATGTCACCGGCCCATCTCCGACCGCTTCCTGATGAGAGTCAACGAGTCCTCGTGGCACGAAGAGTGTTTGCAGTGCGTGGTGTGTCAACAGCCGCTCACAACCAGCTGCTACTTCAGGGAGAGGAAACTTTACTGCAAACACGACTACCAACAGTAAGCGAAGCACCCGAGATCCCTTTTTTTTTCTCTCTCTCTCTTTCTTTTTATTTTATTTTGGGAGTGCAGCCAGGTCCATTTTCTATTCTCTCTTCTTCTCTTTCTGTCTTCAGCCGTTTTGGTTGAAATACTGGAGCGGCCTTTCTGGCCTCCGTCTCCTCCAGCGTAGAGACAGAACTACATTGAGCTTTTTGATTATCTTTTAATCATTGTATTATTAACCTTTTTTTTTCATCAATCGTGAGAAACTAAAAATTATTCTCTGGTCGCGTGTTTTTTCGGTTAATTCAGTTAAAGCCGAGAATAAAAAAAAATAGCGAAATAGTAAATAATAGTAATAATGAAAACAAACAAACAAGCGGAATTAAATAAAGCGTGTAATATAAGGCGTGACTTGCGAATGTGAGAAACGGGCTCGACTTACTCTTCGCCGGGAGACACTTGAATTTACGGTCGTTGTTATTTATTGGAATATATATTTTATAATCGTCGTCATACCGAACCACGGTGTGCTTATGCCGGTGTCATCGGCGTTTATGTAAAGGAACCGAAGACGAAAAAGGAGAAAATGAAAAAAAAAACGGCGTTTTAACTCGGGCCCGAGAATGTGACGGCTTAGTATGGGATTTTACATTTGTATTTTATATTTCCTGCTCGTGTCATCGTTTCTTCTCCGTCCACTGACTCACATTCAGTTTCATTTAAAGACACGAAGATCCCATTTCAACTCCTTTATTACACTCACCTAGATTTACACCGCCCGACTTCCCAGGATATACATTTCATTTCATTTTTTAATGTTTTTTTTTTTTTTTTTTGCTGTTGTTAAACCATTAAATATTTTAGGGTTGTTTTTTTTTTTACTATTCGGCGGTCGAAAATTACTGAACGGTTCAGCATATATGCGACACACAAATGTCAGTTATTTTATAGGTAATTAAAAATGTACATATTTGGATGCACACACTTAAACATATATTCATAAATCATCCGCACGTACTCACGCTAATTAAAAAAATATATAGTTTAAGAAAATAAAATATTTACATTTTCTCGACGTAGTTTTATTATAACCGAATGATCACGAATGAACGCAGAGAGGTGGATTCTTGATTTGACCGAATTTACTGCCATAAAACAGCTGATATTAAATCAAATATAAAATTGCAGATTCTTCACGTACAAAGCGATGTTCCATTTTCTAAAAAAAAAAAAAAAAAAAAAAAAAAAAATGAATGGAGTTAAATACACTTTAACCTTCGAAATTGATATTATGTAGAGAAGATGCATTGGTAACTGTTGTCAGGAGATAGTCACATAAAAGAGAGACAAATATTTAGGCGGAGGAGAGACTGTAAAAATGCTAAGGGTTGGTGTTTGGCCCTGGCAGGGCTCCGGGGTGCCCTGTGTTTCTCATTGCATGACTGCATTTCATGCTTGTCACTACATTTTCAGCTTTTTGTGTCTTGACTTTTTAACAATTCTACTTCGATTACTGGGACATTATGGCTCTCTGCTAGATACCTTGCAAAGCAACAAAGAGTTACATCCATCGCCATGTGTGCCATTCATCCAGCTCGGTGACAGGAGTGTAGTCGTCGGGTAACAATGGAAAAATCATAGCAGTTACTATGGGATACCAGAGTCATGGCGTCACGGCTCAGAGGTGGCTGAGACAGTCCAGCGAGGAGAGGGGATTTCTTTTCTCGTGTTTTGTGACCATGAAGAGATTAGTCAAATATAAAGGCCGGAATCTCTTTTATGAAATAATATTCTCTTGTGACATTTCACCCCCCATGTGCTATCGGAACACTATATTTGGTTCATAACTTTGCATTACCCGATTTAATTGCTACCCTAAACATTGTGTGCTTCTGTGTCAAGTACTACGATTCCAACCAAACAAGACAACCTGTTGGTTGCTACCCTACTCTCACACACTACTACTCATCACATCCTTTAATTCTTATTACCTTCCACCCCCCACCCCTCCCCCCCCACACACACACACACACATACACACCCCACACCCCAAGTTAAGGTGGAAAGTTAACTGGAGGGTCCCTCTGTCACACTGGCAGAGGTATTCATTTTTCCCCCATTTTTTTTTTATTTCATTTGCATTCATGGGATATTTAAAGATGTAATTGGCACCTTTTTGACTTTTATGACACCCATTTAAGATGCATTTGTCAGCCCACAAACTGCTTTGGGTTGTGAAGAGAGCTGCTAGCCATCCAGAGGACTTCATGCCTAATTACATTCCTACGGCAACTGATTCATGCCCCGTAATCAGCTCTCACTGGCAACAATAAATCATGGAATTGGCAAGCGGTCCTTTTTCACACCTTTGGTGGAGGTGTAAGTGCAGGCAGGGGAAAACAATTGTGTACCATGTTATTAAAACTCCCACCAACACAGTTAAACCCATCCTGCTCCATATAGTGCAATTACACTGTAACAAGATAGGATTATATTGTCCCTTCATACCATATCTTTTCACCTTTTCATGTCATGCAAGTGCGCCTTGCTTATTTCTAGCTTAATGTAAATATTTAATATTACGAAAACAAGATTTTTTTGGTGCGTTTTATTTTTATGCTATAGTTTGGATCCAAAAACGTGGGAGATTAAGTACGTCGGAGAAGACGAGGAAGTCCACAGTACAGCGCTGCATCTTGTAGGAATATTTCCGAGAGAGTTTGATAATATGAAGGCAGAGCTGTCAGATATGTGGGAGCCGTAGCCGTAGAGGAGGGACAAGCTTGAACGAGACACACGGTATTTAAAAACTAGGGTGGAATTACCCCTCCACCAGAGAGTTTGTTGTGCCCCAGTGTTTGGAGATCAATTATACATCATTAGAAAGAAGGAGATCTTTTCCCCAGAGGGACCTTTCTTCTTACCGAGCAGATGCTTGAAAGAGGCCATGTAATAAGGCTTTCACTTGGGCGAAGTGTTGGTCAACACCCCTGTAATAAACTGCCTTGTTAGAAACGGCTGTGGGCTCCATCTACAAACATTACTGCATTATACATCAAGCAGTCTTTTTCATGTCCTGCTGATGTGTAAAACCGTGATGATTTTTTTTTTTTCTTCCTGACCCATAAAAATTGTATGTTCAAGAAAAATGTGTTGTTTTTTTTTTTTTTGGTCATACATCTAAATCAAGAAGATTTAACTTTTTAATGCATTTGGTGCGAGCAAAACGAAATGCAGGTTATGGTAGCATGAGTAAAAAAAAAAAAAAAAAAAACACATCAGTGATGAAGCTATAAAAGCAGAGCTCCCAGAACCTGTCTCAGCTCCCATGTATGCTGGACGATCCCCCGGTGTGCTGAGAGGTGCTTTTCAGAACAGTTTGGAGGGCCCTCCTGTGAAATTGTTGTTTTTTAATTAGCTGTGCTTGTGACGCTGCAGCAGTACGCTGGGTAGATGCTGACGGCTGAATTTCTGTGTTAGCTTGTCGAGTACGTGTGTGTGTGAGGGTGTGTGTGTGTGTGTGTGTGTGTGTGTGTGTGAGTGAGTGAGTGAGTGCTCTACTCACTCTAGGACACTCCCGTGTGGTCTGGCATATTTTTGAACACTCGTACCCACTAAAAACAACAACAACAAAAATGGATGTAGTTTGTGTTGTCAACCCAGAGCAGTAGTTTTGTAGTTAATTAAAGACTGTCCTTAACATTGCTTAATTTATTTCAGAAAAACAACAAAGGAGCTGTGTAGGCTCTTCTGAGAGTATTTGTTTCTCTGTCAAAGACTTTCTAACTTTCAGCAATTGTTTCTTTGTTTTTTTTTAAATATACCAAAAAAGGATAATACGTCTATTTAGCCACTGCTCTCGGATAAATAAAAGAGACAAAACTAATGTTAGAACAACTAAGCCGGAGAATATTGCTTCAGCTTCCTGGGATTTTTACTGCTCGGCAAGGAGCTAGCTGAAGCTGACCCTGTTCCTCTGTAAGGAAGTATTGGGTTTTATGTCAACATGGCTCGGCCTGTCCCAGCAGCATACTAGGATGCATCATCTGTCATCTCATGGTTTGCTAACGATTCCCTGTCCAACACTTTTTCACATTTGAAAGGACCTGTTGGGGTGGGATTAATTTGCATCAGCAGCTACATCTTGAATGTTTTTATTCTCTCCAATCTATTCAGACAGCATCGTCGAGTGATAAATATTTGATCTGAAAATATTGTTTTACATAAACCTGGCTCGATATGAATAGTGCTGTTGTAAAAGCTGCACCGGCTACATGGTTCAATATGTATGTGTTATTTACTGTCAATTCACCTTTTTAATACTAGCCGTAAGTCTTACGTATACCGATGTGTTTGTGTGCATGGCAGTAGTTGCAATACGAAGCACTTTGCAGGATGCAATGGAAAGCCACAGAGGCTCAGCCATGGTAATGCCCATCACCACTTTAGAGGCCAGGCTGGTGGCGGGGGATGTAGAAAGAGGTCTGTGTGGCTGTGTGTGAGGGAGCTGTAGTGCAGGGGAGGAGCAGGATCTGCAGAGGGATCTGCCTGGTGTGCTCACATTACACTGGATGATAACAGAGGGGTGCAGAGGAACTGAAGCATGCAATTTGTTGGTAGCCACAATTTAACCTCATCTCCTAAAGCCGGCTGTTAGGCAGCCAGTGGGACATGTCAGTCAATCGGGAATGCTAATCAGTGACGGTGAGAAAGCCTTCAGCTCAGCAATGCAGTGATTTTCATTGCTGGCTCCAAGTCCTCAGGCCTTCAGGCTTATTTTCACAGCGTGACAAGTCTTCATAACAAAAGCAAAGGCAACCACAAACCATTAAATGCAATTTACAAATTAGATTTTGGTCAAATCTGTGAAATAGTTTAATAGGCTTCTATACATAGCCAGCCGAGAAATATCCGCACTCAGCAAATGCTTTCAATTTTAATTTGCCAGCTTACGTATTGAAGGAGGATTCGTTTTTTTTTTTTTTTCAGCATCTGGATTTTTTTGCTACAGTGGAATGATTCGATGCAAATATGAAAAATATATACCGCGCACTATTGCACTATTTCCAGTGACATTTCGGATTTTGCTTTGCTCCTGTTGCTCCTAACCGTATTTGTTTGGAAATAGCCCGTACTTGTTTCTTTAGGCAGCCCGGTTGAATGTGCATGAGAAATTGAGACATGGCCTCTGCTGCTGGCTTACAGTGTCGCTGCTGGCCCCAACTGTGTATATGTGATCCCACTCTGGAATGTTTTTCCAACACGTAGACTTTTCACAGATACGCTAGAGAGGACTGGCATCATGGTGGCAAGTGCTGCATTCAGACTGTTGTGTGCCCAAGGCTTACTCTCACACTCACGTCACACATTCTAGCTCTACTTGGGAATGGGCAAAGCTATGTGTTTGTCGATATACACTCCAGGTTGTGTGAGGGTGTGGGTGCAGTTGTGTGTGTGTGGGTGTGTGTGTGTGTGTCTACATTTGCTTCTTGTCTCCGCTCCTTTCTTTGTCTCTAATCAAAGCTTCTTTCCACTGCCTCGCATTCACTCGGCATTTATAGTAATGTTTCAACCCCCTAAACCCCAAACGTTACAATATAAAATGAAAAATAGCAATATAGCCACAAAACAATAATTATGTTTTAGAGAGAATTAGCAAGAGTACAATTTGCCGTCATTTAATGAAATTTAGGAAGGCGGTAACAATGAATGTCATTTTTTTTCTTCTACTTCTAGAAGTATGTTTTATCCCCTTAATTTTAAGATTCTACATGTCATAGTGTGGCTGTCTGAATCTGTGCAATATAGATATTTGTACAGATACAACAAAACATGTTTCTTTGTCTTTTTCTTCTTACCCCTTTTAATCTTCATCAAATGAGATTAGCCATCAAATACCGGTATTCCTGCCCAAAGTGACTGACAGAGATTTGCACTTTTATCATTAAGTGTGACACTAAGCTGGTTGGCGCTTTGTATTGAATCGAGGGTCCGACGGAAACGGGGGCTCCTAATCCTTTTATTCGTGTCAGACCTAGAAGGAGGGAAGAATGGGGCTGGGGTGGGATGGGGCTCAGAATACCATGGTCCTTAGTCCCCTCCAGACCTGGCCTCCACAGCCAAGTGAGCATGAGACTCATCTTATGTGGTCTATGCATTCAAGCGCACATGCACCGACACAAGCACACTGAAGCTCATACATAAGTTCACGTAGAGCATTTTGAAATGTTTGTATGAGCGCATGCGCACAATAATTCACTATGCTGTATACATTTGCATTGGTTTGTATGTGGTTATGTATTATCTAAAAGACACGGATCACTGTTGGAGCTTGTAGCTGCTACATTACAGCATTTGATGATTATTCATATTTCAGTGAAATCTTTTTGCCCAAGATGGGAGTAATAAAGTTTGTAGTTTATCTGGTCAAGGTCCAGCACTGGCTTTTGTCTGAGGCTCACATTGGTTTGTGGGCATCACTTTCTTTGTGTGTGCACCCCTGCGATAATCCATCTCCGGCGGGAGTCCCCTGGGGCACTTTATTTACTCATTCAACTGTTTGGAAGTCTGTTAGACTGCAGATCAGATGCAGTGAGACCAATGTGATTACTTTAACCAGCACTGCAGATTCCTATCCAGCATCTCCGCTCACCCTGGGCTGGGGTGCTGTACAGATGGGAGGGATGGTCCATCTTGGCTCAATGTTTTCTGGTCTGTGGTTAAGGCTTGTCTAAAATTCTCACAGACTGTCATGAAAATTCCACATTGGGTGCCCGCACATTGTAGTGCTAACTCACGTCTTTCGGTTGCAAGCGCAGTGTGTGTTTCAAAAAGTAGGGGCTGCATTTTTCAGGTCCTCTCCTTAGCGGATCATAATTCAGCAACATATCACATGTGGTGTCACTGTGTATAAACTAACATCTATTTTTTATTGCCAGCAATGTGATGGATTTGGTTATCCATCCATCAACATTATCACGGAGCTAAGCATTTGGGGCTAACCCCCATGTTAAACCCCTGCAGGCTGTCACGTTCTTTGAATTTACTCTTGCCTCTCTGCCCGGCGTGGCGGAGGAATATGGCTGAAATCAGCTGCCAAGGACCAGCTTCTACAACTACAGCTCCCTAAATTCATATTTTACAACCAGCCCGCTCACGGGTGATGGCTATTTTCGCAAGAAATACAACTGTGTATGAAAACAGTGCGGATTGGCTTTCTATGTGCCTTCTTCACTCCTGTCTTCTCTGAGCAGCCCCCCCACGACAAGTCAGCATGATTTGTGCATGAGGTCTCGTGACCCATGGAAGCTTCAAAAACCAGCGAGAGGAAATATTTGGATGATCCTGATGGGGGAGTGGAGTTGTGGGAGAGAGGCGGAGATGATAACAGCCTGGTGAGACCCAAAGTAAGGCGAAGCAGAAACCGCCTGCAATGTCATCATGTGAGTTTTACATACAGTGCGGTACAGATGGGAACCCATCCCGTGCTCTAAGACCCTCGCCCAGGCAACCAACAATGAGAGTGTCTCGTACGAGAGCTCCCGCAGAGGCCCCGAGATCTAAATTAAAATGCACTGAGGAACTGGAAAAAAGACATAAATAAAGGAGGCATTTTATCATCAGGTACCATGCCATGATACTGATCCCGTGTACCCCGCCCCCCTGCTGTACACAGCCGATCCTCTCTCCTCTCCCCCCTTTACCTTTTCCTCTACTGGCTAGATATTAATATTTCCCTTGAATCCGCTACAATACATCTTCTCGGGAAATTCCATGACTCCTGACTGCTGCAAAATGATCTGGTGTCTCTGAAAGGGATGAATATGGGGATAAAACATAAAGATTTTTCAAAATGTTTTTGTACGTATGTGATAGTTCATAGTGCTCTCTAGATGGAAATTGAGATTTGGTTGCCTTGATAAGAAAAATGTGTTGCTGTAGGTGAAGGCTGAGTTGTTTGTTCAATTCATCTAAATTTCCTCCTTTTGGCATATGAAATTGTTTGGTTCAAACTTGCCTAAAAGCACAGTATCTGCGCACAGAATCCGCTGCTGGGAGCCGATCAATGGAAACCCCATTCTACATAAATAGCTGAATTTGGCTGAAGCTTTCTGCAAACTTCAAATCAGCGCTTAAAAAAGTAAAGCTGTACTTTAAAGCAGCCTTAATCAGTCTTTAGTCTCTTTGCTTGTCACTGCCTCCTCCTGAGAGTGAGTATGCTGAGTGGGCCCACTGACCCCCCGAGTGTCTTGTCTGCTTCATGTTGGCCCTGCAGGCCCAAACACTCAGGGGTGCGCCATCCCAGCCCCAGGCCAGAGTAGAGCTCTGAAACCAGAGCTCCAAAGTTGTGTTGTGATCCCAGCTGGAGAGACAGCTCTGGCCCTGAGTGGAGCCCTTTCGCAGCATGCAGCCGAGGTCACCAGTGGCCTCTCAACCTTCATCACTCCACCGTGCTTCTGCACAGCACAGACTCGGGCTGTATTATTTATTGACTTCCAGTCTCTTTTGAGGATCTGCCTTGAAACAAAAAAAAATACAGAACTGAAGTTTTGTAGCGATATCAATACTTTTGGTTTTGAAACCGCCTAAGGCTCTTGCTTGCTTGATAAATGTTTCACTGGATTTCTAATGTTAGTATTAGCACACAGAAATTGAAAATACAAGAAGACAGTAATGTTTCATGAGAGTGATCAACAGTTACACCCTCCAACCTTTATAAAATAGACCAAAAGTTTTGGGGGGGAATGCCACTTTGAGAGTTGGTGCAGTGAATTGTCTTTGCAATTAATCGTGGGTTTTACATTCCTGTGTGAGCTGGCTCACATGTGTTTGTTTTGCCCCCCTCGAGTGTGTGTTGTGGGTCTGTCCCTTGGCCAGACGTTGGACATTCTGTTGGCAGGCAACACAGTCTGTGAATTTGCCTCCTAGTTACTCCTCTGGAGGCAGGAAAGTGGTGCCTGCCCCCCAAATCACCAGCTACCCACCCCCAACCCCCCATTCTCCCGCTGTATCATCGCCCGACGAGCCCTCTCCTCGCTCTCCTCGTGCTCCTTTCTTCAGCCCCGGAGCCTGGGTTGTGGCCTGTGGATGAGTGCTACATCCTGGCTGTCAGCACATGGGTTAGCTGGGGATTGGCCTGTGGTGGAAGTGCAGTATCAGGCCCTTTCTGTCAGCTCCTCATTCCACTTCCTCCCACCCTTCATCGTATGGCTGCAGTACGTGACACAAACACGCGGTCCGACTGAAACACAAGGCTGTGACTGACTCAGATCTTTGGCTTGAAAATGTAAAGGATCACCCTCAGAATGGGCATATTCAAAGCCATGCCAATGAAAAGGGGTTGTTTAAAACCCTTAAGTGCTCGCATGTTTTGTTTTCAAACAGACTGCAAAATCCTTGACAGACAGGTTACTATTTTACAAAGTATTTCATTTCAAGCATTTTTAACAGTCGCTTTTTGACTTCTGATGAACCACCACTCACCCGTAGTGTGTTTTTGTATACAGTTACATCTCTGTTGCAACTATTATTTCTGTAAGGATCCAGGCCCATTTATTTGATGAATATGTGTAAAGCGTCACTCGCAGTCTTTCATAAATCACCGGGAACATGGAGCCATATCTTCACTCTGTGTATGCATCCCAATCTTTTATACACACCCAGGTAAATAGGAGTTGACACACACAGACACACATCTGCATTGCACATGGCAACAGAGAGGCTACAGATGTCAGAGGATTTGCAACTATAATCAGATTAATTGGTCCATCTCTCCTTGGAAAAATTACATATACACATGAAACTTTCAGCTGGATGGCGCTTACACTAACCAGAAGCCAGGCTGCAGATGCAAGGTCGGTGGGGTCAGAGCACAGTTTTTGGCATCAGCATCTTCTTATGACTAACATGTTCTAAAAATTACTGCAGTACTTACAGTCTTGCTCTGTCTGACGGAGAAGAAAAAAAAACAAAAAACAAAAGATTGCTTTCTATATCTTTTGAGAGTTCAGAATGTTCAATCCTGCAGACTTTTTCATTTTATTGTATTATTTATTTATTTCTTTTCTTTTCTTCCTTTTTTTTTCTTTACAACATTTTAGTGAAGGCTCCCTGGCCAAGCTCTTGGCCTCTTCAAAGACAGTGTCAAAATATTGCTGACCTTTGCAATGAATATCATAAGTGCATTAACCATAATTCCTATTAACACTCTGCAAGCTGATTGTTGGCCGAGTGTCTCAGCACTCAGCCTTTGTTTTTCTTTTTGCCCACAAATATGTCTATGTTTAGGACTATTTGAACTCATGCTGCCATTCATGATTTATTATAGGTTTGGGCTTCACCACAGGAATGAATAATGTCCAATGTCCTGGCCTTTTCAAATACTCTAATGCCAAAATAACCACATATATTTGCATATTTAAGTAATTATGTCTTTAAGGGGCCACCTCATCGTAACTGTCGCAAAAATGTGTTAGGGGTCATATCAGTGCACTTTACGTGGTAGAAATATAACATGTATGTATGTGTGCAGATACGAGCAAGTCCTTAGAATTGTGATATATGAGGGGTCGCATGCATTTTCTGTCGATGCCATTCAATCGAATAACAATTTCCGTTAGATACGTTTTACAAAACCAGCTCTCAGTAGGCTGTCAAAGCCATAAGCCGATTTAATGGTCGATATGATTCTCGATTTTTCTGTCTGCTCGCCTTAATTGGCATTGCCCGCACAGCTGCAGAACTTATGAGGAGAAAAGCAACCCATAAAAATGTATTTGAATATACCGCTTCACCCTGATTTCACACATTCTGGAAATAATAAGTACTGACACACCCCAAAACACCCAGTCTCTCAAAGAGAGCGCAGAGTGTGGAACCGCGGTTTGGTGTCCAAGAGAAGCCTGTTGCTCTGGAGCCAGGAAAGGAGTCATGCCTTGCCATCCCACAGAGATGACAGGAAGATAAGAAAGAGAAGTGGCCTCTCCACACAAAAACATCCCACCAGGAACTAACCTAACCTGTGAAAGAAATGGAGGAGAGCGTCATGACTCATGTTTGTGTCATGTTTGTAGAAAATACACAGAAAAAGAATGTTTATTTCTTGAGCCAAGTGAGGAGTCTTTGAGAAAGCTGATTCATCATCCAGTAGCCATCAAAATCCACTGATGGATTTTTGTGGTATCGCAAATATCCATATCAAGATACTACAACTGCATGCCTCACTATATTACAACTTTGCTTTGTGACATGGCCTCTCTTAACAACACCCATAGAAATAAAAGGGGGTAAACCTAAATACAAGTGACAGACTCTTGGCAGACACAACCCCTGCAGTTATGACCCAGAAAACCGCTTATAGTTTGCAATATTTGAGAAGGAGAAGTGAAGAGGTAGCCATTTCTCCTAGATGGTCTGTAATGAGGGAACCGTGGGGAAGGAGAAACAGCAAGCGGTTTCTGGAAGCGGTACTAACACAGGGATCAGCGGCATTAAAAGAGATTTACACCACGAGCTCTAAAACAGTTTTCTTTTGCTCAATAGTTCCTCTTTTACAGATACTTCAAGGAAGTAATAAACTGCACTGACAAGCGTTCGGGAGGCTTTGAAACATCCCTCATGGGTAACAGAGCTCCATCACTTCTATCACTTTGCTTAGGCTATGCGTCATTAGTTATATAGATGTCATGCTGTTTTCTCTGTTAACAGCCTTTGGCCTTCATATTGTGATCGGCTTGTTGTTGTTTTTATCAAAGAAATGTTGCATGACTACCTATTATACTGAGAATGTTGTAGTCTGCACAATCACAAGTAAGCTTAACATTTATCTAGTTGTGATTTGTGCTTTTACCGTGTGGTTTAAGCCAGCAGACTGTTTTTCCTGACGGTTAAGTTCTTTTGAAGCTGTGTGCATGGTCCAGAATGAGGCCCTGCACAGTGTAAGATGTCATACTCCCACTGTGCTGACCAACATGCTCTGTGGGCCTTGATGTGCCCATAACATTTAATGGTATTTTGGCAAAAAACCAACCATCACACTGCTGTTTTTTTATTTATATTTATTTATTTCTTTCTTTTAATTTTTTTTTTTTTTTTTGGGGGGGGGGCTGTTACTGCTTTTTTTTCAATGACATGTATTGTTTTTGTCTTTAACACGTACAACTACAAATCTATGGCTAAAAGAAACTTTGGAAAGTACAAGTATGATCTGATAATTATTAAGATTAAGTAAGGGATATGCAAACCAGAACTAAAGGAACTAAAGAACTAGCATTTTTCGCAAATGAAACAATATCCTGCATTTTGCGATCCCGCAGCACGGAAGGTCGTTACCTTGCTAATGTAAAGGAACATCACAATGTCCCTTTGGACTTGGAGACAGGACCGGGGTTACTGTGGTACCGGGGGTGGAGTGGTGGGGGGTGTAGCAGGTCATGCCATGGCACGTAGAAATCTCAGTGTGGGATGAGGAAAAATTTCGACCTTGCACAGGTTCAAGAAGAGGCAGCCTGCTTCTGATTAGTCAC
The DNA here is from genome assembly GCF_037954325.1 of Fistularia commersonii. NCBI lineage: Eukaryota > Metazoa > Chordata > Actinopteri > Syngnathiformes > Fistulariidae > Fistularia > Fistularia commersonii. The sequence goes on from NC_141309.1 coordinate 12,771,736, forward strand.
TCTGATCTGCAGTGATAAACAATTCCTGTGGTCTCCTGCTCACTGAGTTCACGGGTGGTTTTTGTGTTTGTATGTAAGCTTGGGTGTGAGGAGTTTGGGTGTAAATTTACTCAGTATAATTCCAAAAAGAAAATAACTTGAGCAAAAACAGTAAATAGTCATCAGGAAAAAAAAAAAAAAAATGAATAAAAAACTGAAAAGTGAAACATGTGGTCTAAGGCTGCTGAACAAAAACATATACAGAATGCTAAGAGTTGATTTGGCAACTTTTCAAGATTTTTCAAGAGCAAAAGAATACAAGTAAAAGCATGCATAATAGTGATAAATTCAAATCTTTCGGGCCGAAAGAATCCTGAAGCATATGGAAACGGAGAGTATAGAACAATTATTCTTGAATAGTTGTCGTCCTCTTTGCCCTTGCTGGTACTGGCAACTTTATCTGTTGCTCTACTTCCGCACAGATGCCTGGCATCAAGCCCCGAGGTGATAAAAATGTCTTCGGAAGGCAAGTGTTTATGGTGAGGATCTATAAGGTTAGCATGATCAAAGCTCTGTTGAAAGGACATTAAGCAAAGAAACAGGAATAATAAACAAAACAGCCAGTTAGTCATAGAATCAGATTTATTGCATCTAAAAACCATGTCAGGAAGAAGCAGACTTGTGTCCCGCTGTTCTTTATTGCTGTGAAAAACTGTGCCGGAATCCAGAAAACAAGTCTGAAATAAAAAGAACAATAACAGATTTGAACTGGAGGGAGAGATTTTGCAAACAGGACGTGGGTCTGTTTTGGCTGTTCTTCACTCTGACAATGGTCAGCTCTCTGACTGCAAAAAGCTAATTGAGTCAACTTTATATGTTGCATTTTCACAAACTGCACCCACCAGCATCTCCCTGTGTTTGCACGCGTTATATTTCTCTAAGGATGCAAGTAATAGATTTTCACTTTACGTGAAAGAATCATTAGTTTTGTTCACACTGAACAATCCAACCTGTTTTTCTGAAATTTTCACAGCTCAAACTTGTTTTCGTGTGAGGGTTTTCTACGTCGTTCAATGGTGCCTGCTTGGAGTGGGAGTGGTGTACCACCCGGGCCAATGATTCCCATCCTTTCCAGTCACTTGCTATAGGCTACAGCTTTAAAGTAGGAATTATTACTGGGGAGATAAAATGGAGATAAGCTGGTCCTTTCCCACATGATATATGAGGTGTCTGGACTCTGTGAGAGATGCACCTGACCTGGAAATGAATGGTGTGAAGGTACAAGTGCAGCACATGAACCCCCTTTTTCATCTGTCGCTAGCCTTGTCAGCACAATGACCCAGATATTAGAGTGAGCAAGTAGTTAATAATTAGACCTGTTCTAGTCAAATATGGAAGGACTATTAAAGATATAAATTGCACTGGTGCCGTGAATATTGGTTGAGTATTGAAAACAAATACACAAACAACAAATTTGATTCTTTAAAGAAAAAAAAAAAAATCAGTCAGGTGTGTGGGAGACATTCCTCCTGCTTGGCATGTTAATTCACAGCTCCAGGGCCTGTACCAGCTTTTCCTTCTTTGAAGTTTCTCCTTCTTTCGAACACATGAACTATTGGCCTTTTACATTTTTATTTATTAGACATTCTCTCGCATGTAAAAGATGATAAAGTTGACGTGTTACTGGCAGTTGCCGCTTTTGCACGTTGAGTTGAAGGTTTTGTAAAACAGCCCAACAAATTTGATCCTTAAAATTTGATGACTTGTACATGCCAAGGGAGTTTACTCATTGGACACCTGCCAAGACACTTAGAAAAAGTCAAACCGAACACTGTGATCTTTGAAAACACTGTCAGTGAAGCAAAGTGCTTACAGGATACATTTGTATTTGTTGCTTTATCTCTGATTCTTTTTTTACAAATTCCTTTAATCCATTTCATTCAATTTTAAAGCTGGTGTTTCAGTCTGTGGAGAAAAATTGCTCCTGGTTTGTTATCTGGAACTTTTTTTTTTTCCCTCATGTGCTAATATTGTCCTTTTCTTCGTACTTGAAATTTTGATAAAGAATTATTGTCGGGCAACCGGTTAATGTCCAAAACGGTCATCTGCTGTTATGACTGAAGTTAGCGCCGACGGTTTGATCCGCTGCACAGTGTTGGGTGGCTGGTCAGCTTGTCAGTCAGGTTGGGTTGTTTTTTAATCATTTTATCTTTGCTGTGGGGCTCTCCTGAGACTCCTGCAACGTTTAGCAGTCTGCAGCTCGAGACCCCGGGGCTCGTCTAAGCCCTGCCTGTATCCGAGCTGCCATTATTAGCTCTGCTCTCCAGAGCACGCTGCTCATCTCTCCCCTGAGAGGGCTGCTGAGAAATGAGGCGCACTGGCTGGGCGCAGCAGCGGTGAGCCAATAGCCCGACATGGAACAGTAATTACTCCATTGATATTCCTCACACAATAACACTGTCATCTCTCATTTGCATAACCTTGCTCTGCTCGCCACAACAGATGAATGCATATGATCTTGTCAAAGGCTGTAGGAGTTTCAGTGGTGCGAGCGGTAGATTTTCACTTTCTTCGCAAGGTGCCGGTTTTATTTCAAACACATCGGATAAAGCGATCATGATGTCGTCGGTGGAGTGAAAAAAAAAACAACTCCCTTTTAAGGGGACTGTATCTTAAAAAAGAAGACACACACACACAAAGGAAGCGCTTTGGTGTATCAGGTTTGTAACCATGTATATATGAGCGTGCCTGTGAGAATGAGAGTGTGTTGAGGGGGTGGGGTACCAGTGGATGTCATAGAGCCCTGTCTCAGTCCTTAGTTAATGGCCATTGGTCATAGGCTGTCTCCCCTTTATTTCTTTTGCTCTCCTGCTCTATCCTTCCAGGTCTCCCACTGGTACAGCACCCTCAGGCACTGCATCATTTATTGCTGTCAGAGTTACAGAGGAGAGGAGGGGGTGAGGGGAAGGGCAGGGAGGGGAGTGCTGCAAAGAGAAGCCAATGGAGGTGATGGGTAGAGGCAGGCATGCTAGACTGTCAAATCTCAGCCGTTGAATATTTAATGGAGCCTGGAGTGTTTATTTAGTTAGCCTGTCGATTTTTACCGCACTGTCAATAGCGGCTCCCATGTAGCCTGCTGATGATCTTTAGTGTCTCTTCCCCCAGGAGCGGCAAGGCTCTAAATGCAATTATGGATTTTCCTGCACTGCAATGTGTTTGATATTTTTACTGATCTAATTTGCAATCTGGTAGTTTATTGTTTGGCATTTTAGTGGCGCTCAAGTGGCGAGGCAAATTTGATTTCATCTCATAATTCTTTATAACTTCATTAATGCTGTTAGCACATTGGCACAGATCTTAAATAAAGCTAGAAAATCATCCCATGGATGAATACATTTCTCATTTAATTGTCTCCACGCCCCATTCTTTTCACTGATTCTTGTTCTAATAAAGAATCTTCCTAGTGGTGCCGTGTCTTTGTGAAATGTGAATCATAAACTTATTTGAATGGTTCCCTTCACAGATGTTTCCGTATCCAGCCATATGCAGGGAGCTGTCGTGGGCAGAATTAAACAAAATCAAAACCGTTTCCTTTCATTGGCATTCTGCATCATTCGATTCGAGCGAGAGGATCAGTATCGACGCAACAATAGCAGGCGGAATAATGCGGAAGATCTCGGAAAGACAGTGCAGCCAACATGCTTCTAGCCGTAGGATTCCCAGCCCTTTGACGGATGCATTTGTTAGGGGGCAGCATTAGCTGTAATGCTGTTAGCATGTAGCTGTGTGAGTGATGTGATAGTTAGATGCCCAGCAGTAGACCTAATGGTGTTAGTGTGTTGAGCCTGCAGAGGGATGCAATCGGTTAGGCTGTGATGGATGAGTGTCATGCAGCGGCGGCCTGCAAGCCTCCTCATTCGCCAAGCTGTCAGACCCTTAAGTGGATGTGCACAATTAGCGTTGAAATCAGAGCTTGCTTAATCTGATGGTAGGCTTAACATTCAAAAGGACCTATTGCTCATCTCACTAGTGCTGAGTGAAAGATGGCTGCTAATAAGACCGAGTCGAAACAAAGAGAAGGAACCAACACTCGTGTTTGACTCTACACGCTTGCGCTTTTCCGATTGTGCACTTCCAGAAAACGCATTATGCATGTCAGTGATTTGGTTTAAAAAGCATAGATAGAAGAAATGCAGACTGTTCATTACAGCTTCAGCCACTTTGGATGCTGAATGACTGAATGGTTTCAGGACATGGATCTGTCATAGAGCCTACATTCCATGTCAAGGATGGTGAGCAAGGCACGTCATACACTGCCGAGTACAAGATACTGTCACGCATCATTGTGTTTCCAAAACAAACAGAGAACATCAAGGCAAGGTGTTGCAGTACATCCCCTATGATCTACTTAAAATCAACAGTGCTTGATGACTTAGACTGTCATAGCTGTCATTACACACTCGGTTATTACCTACGCTCTGCTAATTTAGATGAGATAAGATAAGATAAGATAAGATAAGATAAGATAAGATAAGATAAGATAAGATAAGATAAGATAAGATAAGATAAGATAAGATAAGATATGCTTTATTGATCCTCATAGGGGATTTTTTTTTTGTCACAGCAGCGCAACAATGACAGTATCAATAAATATTAGTATGAATGTAAATAAAAGATAGCGAAAGACATCCACGTGCATAGGAAAAATGACTTCAAAATGACAAAACCCAAATCTTTTTTTTTTCTTGTTCTGTCCAGATTACTCTTCATTCACTTTTCAGGGTCTTTGCAATGTTCATGTGTAAGGTATTAGATCATATGGGATCATCAAATGTTTTATTTATTTATTCATTTTTGAATGTTCAGGTTTTGTTTTAGACCAGTGTTTTTCATTTCAGAGAGACCATAAAACGGCTCTTTTTAGTGACAGCACAAAACATGTTGCTTTTATTTGCAGTAATCCTTGCATTGCTACTGTTGAACTCAATTTGAAGGCTATAGATGTTCCTGACAGCAAATATGCTGCACCTAATTGAAGACTGTCATCGAGTAAGCTGCAACTTTTACCCCTCCCTTCTTGCATCACTTGTGGTTTGAGAAGAATACGCGTGCCCTCTACCAAATCTTGATGATATGTAAGCTGTTTGTATTCCAGCCATGGATAAAATTCATCGGTCTTATCAGTTGTGAGAGGCTAAGGAGGATTTCTCTCCGAGACGGAAATGTAATTTCCCTGTTATAGCTTATGATTCATCCCTCCACCTTTAACTAAATAATGAGGGATGGCAATTAGAGCAGACCATGGGAGTTGGAATCAAAGAGCTGAGATTCCCTTTGGCAGAGTTAGGCCTGCCTGAGTGTGCTCCCAGCAAACTGGATCCAGATGTTGAGTTCTGTGCTGCCATAGGCTGCTGCTGCCACAGCCATACATCAGGGTCTTTCTGCATGCCAGCAGTCAGTCTTTCAGCCACAAATATGACAGGAGACTCTCCTGAAGGGAACATGGGATAGAGGTTCCACTGCAGATGAAAGATCCCAAATCACACCCTCTACAACAACAATGCTAGAAATTACATTGTGTAATTTCTAGGATATTATCATCAAGATTGATTTATTTCTTCGATCGCGTGATTTATCTTACCCTCGATTTGCGCCTCCATCACCTACCCCCTTTCCCTGATTATCTCTTTGCTACCTGCCAGCTCTCCACATGGTATGGATTCCAAAAATGGTAAACATAGTTTTGAGTAGATTGACAAGAAATGGTTGTACTTTTGCCAAAAAAACATCAAATTGATTTTTGTGGTTTTGCCTAGCTAATAATGCAGCCCACATGCAAGACCATAGATTGCAAATGATTTGATGTGTCTGCCCGGGTGTGGGACTGAGGGGTCAGGTGTTGTCAGTCAGTGCTGCGGCTGAATCAATGGTCCAATGTGGCAGAGAAAAGGCAAGCGGAGTGCTATTGATATGTTTAACAAATTAGCCCTGACGACGGCAGGTGTGATTGTGAGTACGGCTCTGAGGTCAGCTTGTCATATGGTGGCTAACAGACATGATATTGCTGCGTGTCCTGATCTCTCCATTCCCTCACAATGGCATTAGAGGCACCCTAGGGAAATAAAGAGTCCCACTCCCCTATCCCCAGTGGTCCTCAAATTAACTCCCCAGAAGGTTAAGCTCCCTGATTCATAATTATTCAAGCCCACCACTAGTACCATCACCCCTCTCCACATTCACTTCCCAACCCCTTTTTCTCCCTGCCACTTCTCCTGAGTGGCACTTGGCTTTTTGTGGGAAAGCACAAGAATTAGATTAGCTAAGCCTGACCGGTGAACATACAGCCACATGACGGGAGCAGGATTGGACTTGATCTCTGCCTGTCTAGCTGTCTCTCTATTCAATCTAGCTGTCTGTCTCTCATATTGTGTGTTATTGCTTGTGAGTGTCCCTATGGATGAAACATTTTTAGCCTCTCAGCTATTCTGCAATTGCATATATGGCTCTTGAAGGAGCAGCCAGTGTCATGAGTACCACTTACCTGCATGGGCAGGATTTAAATGCTACAAGGTACTATTGGCCTTCACCTGTCCTTTTTGTGGCTTGTAGTTAGAGTACTTGGAGTAGCTATATGTTGGTAGATATGAAAAAAAAAAATGAAAACTGGAAATACTGGAAAGACAGTACCATTTGTTGTGCTTAGCTAAAATTATTATTCAACTGCTCTTTTTTATGTTTAACAAATCAAGTTAAGTTGCCAATCAATCAATAGCTCTCATGCCTTGTGATTTCTTACAAAATAGTTATTTAAATACTTATTCTACTCTTTTATGCATCGCCTAAACCAAATGGCAAAGGACATGTTATGTTTTATAAACCAAATGACCAACTGAATAAATATTCAGTGAAAATAACCACTAAATGTAGCCTGAACGCCACTCATCCAATCGTAGTTTGAGGTTCCCTCAACTTCGAGTATTATTTTTGCTTAATATCTCTGATCTTAAAAGGAATGTTCGTGGTCAGAGGCAATGCACTCAACTGCTTTTAGGAGCAGTTTCATTTCAAATAAAATGCATTCAGATTATTCATGGTTTTGGAGGAATTTGCTGTTTCTCAGCTCAGCGAGACAGGCATTTTACTTAGGAACAAAATCTGTGTCTGTGGTGAGCAAAAGAAAGCCTTACTCACCGGCTGACAATGATGAGACGAATTAGGAAGGTAGCTATCAGTTGGTATAATTCAATTGGCGAGTTGATTCCCCCGTTCACTTTTGTCATGTCAAAGTCCTCGCAAAATGATATCTTACAGTTAGCCGGTTAATTATTATCCGCTGGAATCGCAGCAAAGCAATACAACCAATAAAGAGGCGCGAAATCCACCTTTAATAGTTGTCACTGGCCTCAATCAGTGTAGATCTGCTCCGGATGGCTTATCGTGGAGGAGATGTGCACCTTTAAAGTCAATTGAGTTTCTCTGGAGGCCAAGGTAATGTAATAAGGGACCACTCTGACTGAGGGCTGGGCTTCTATCCCTACGATCACATAATTAATCTCCTGATTCCACAACTCACCATGTCATGACCGTCACTGTTGTGCTTGGTGCATAATGGCAAAGTGTTCTTCGCTTGTATGCCTCCTGTTTGGAAAAAAAATGTATATAAAGCCCATTCCTTTATATCCCACAGATGGTTAGATACAAAACAACACTCCCTCTGAGACCTATTAGAAGACAAAGAGAAACACACAGTTCTCAAACAGGTGCCCTAATAATATGTTTGCAATTTAGATAATGAGTAGGAGAGAGATAAACTGAGGTGTGCATTACAGGTAATTAGATGTGCAGTGTATTGACTATCAGAGACTCTACAGGCTGTGTTATGAGCTGGTTTTTCTGGTTGGAAGTTGCATTACGAGGTGAACTGTCAGTGTTAAGTACAACATGTCTTTCTTTCTCTCTGGTATATGCAGGACTAATGATTGGTTTGGTGTAAACCCACCACACACACACACACACACACACACACCAGATATTACCTCATCCACAGGTAAATCAAAAGCGGCCTCTAATACTAGTTCCAAGATAGACACATTTTACATAATTCCTCCTCTGATTTGCAACTATTACAAGCACGTCCAGTTAGTCAGAGGATGACAAATGCAACTCATGGGGCTGTCAGAATGATCAACTTTACAGGGTTTTCTCCAAGGTGTAGCCGGGAAAAGTTAGAGCCATAATGAGAGTTGTCAAGCCTGTGAAGTAAAGCACAGAGAAACAGGCTCTGGGAGCATCATCGGTGCCTTAGGGGGGCCCATGCTCTGGATCTCCTTGGCCTTTAAAGAGATTACCTTGGCAGTGTATGGAGCAGGTCTACCCAGAGGGTTTAGGAGGAGATAGGCCAACCAGCCCATTACCAATACTGCAGAGGACTCTCAGAAACTTCATTAATAATCTGATGATGAATCACCACTTTAATTGGACCTTAATCGCTGTTTCTTGATCCCTGCTCTTCTCTACTGAACTCTATTTTTAATGGGGTTGTTCTTGCTTTTATTTCATGCAATAATTTGTTGTGTTGTCTCGTAATTGATTACGTCTTTGTTATTTATTTCCTGAAGGATGGGCTGGATTAACATCGTTGCGAACGTGATGACTCTTTAAAGAAGCCCGCTGTCTTCCAAAATAGTTAATTTGGAATCTCTGTGTAGATATGCCCATATGGTTCTTTGTATTGCCTGTTTTAAGACTACACACAGGGTCAGATTTCTCCCACTCTTAATTAGATGAGGGATGTTCTAATTAAATCAAATTCATTATCCTCAGCTCTAGAAATCAAGAGGCTCTATTGGAAATAAGGTTAGGCTCCCCCTCATCCATCATGCCCTAACTAACCAATTTACAGACCAGCATTTTGCATGAGGCATTATTACCTTGTCATAAACGCTTACCTTTAGAGTCCTTGAATCAAGCCATGATATGCAAAGCTTTTATCACATTACCTTGTTCTACTGTGTCAGCCACTTTCTGCCCAAGATAAAGTAGGCTCCAAATAATTATATTAGCCACATAAGGTGGAGACAGTGCAAACGACAGCTATTTAAAGCGAGCTGATAATTTCATATAATTGAGACATAGTACAGTTCCGTACTCCGAAAAGGAAACAATGGCTTCTGTGGTCAATAAAAGCAGCAGCAGCAGAGTTTTGGGGTTAGAGTTTTGTTAAAAGCTGAAAAGGAAAAGTGAATGAAAAATCATCCCAGTATTCCAATTTGATTACGAGCTCTATCCTGTTTGACCTCAGTCAAATCAAGTCCAAAAGAAGAAAAAAAAATGCGCAGCCGGCGCCCTCGTCTCATTCGGACATGTCGTTTTTGTTTACAAGGCATTCATCGGTACTGCCGCTGCAAAAAAGGATAAGGCCGCTGCAGGTCTTTTTAACAGTTTACATCTTTGCATGTTGATATCTAGTTAGCGCAGGTTTCGCACGTGGGCATTACAGCAAAGATGTTCCGGCGCTGTTGCATTAAATTTATAACAGGCCACCATAGGGCCACAAGCCCTTTAAATGCCACTTGGTGGTGCAGCCATATTCTGAGACACATGAGGCCTGTCTTCTGCTCTCTGTTGGAAAGTGAATTAGTAAGCTCCATTCTAAAGCCAGTGATAGCAATGGGCTGAGAACTGTGATTTGTTGCCCGTGTATATTACAGCCCACGGTCAGAGAGGGATCAGAGAAGTGTGTGTGTGAGGGATAGGATGGGGTGCCTTATCATTCAGTGTTTACTCACAGTAAATTGAGTTGAAATAATAGTCTTTCTTAGAGGCAAAACAATGGAGCAGGCTGCAGGCCGAGGGCCCAGGCTGTGGCGGAGCTGGCCCGCGCCACTTCAAAATGAAAGGCTGCGCCTGAGGCCATGAGGAGGAGGCACTGTGGGAGGGGGCCCTTTATGTGGATGCTTACACCAGTCGCGGAACAGACACCCCTTTGACAGGCACCTGGGCAGGACAACAGGGAAAGAGGAGCGTGGCACTCGGAGAGAGGGGAGACTGGTGGGGGTTGAGTGATGAGGCCTCAGGGCTCTGTCATTAGATTGGTGGTGGAAAGGAAGATGAGTGCCCCGAGGACAGAGGAGCGACAGGTCCCAGTGGGACAGCGACCGCAACCTCTCATTCCCCTGGGTCAGCACTGGAACTGGTAGGATGTGTTTATCTGTTTGGCCCCCACCCCAACACACTCTCGTAAGAGAGAGGAGAGACCGGCAGAGTTAGAGAGAAGACAGACAGACAGCGAGAGAGAGAGAGAGAGAGAGAGAGAAAGAAAGAGAGAGCCAGCTAGTGAGAGTGTGTGCATGTAAGCAATTGGGCCAGAGACATACCATGTCCGTGTAATACACAGACCCTCCTATGCTATTGTTTTTGCTTGTGTATGTGCTTCAGCTGCAGCTCAGCTCCGCCGCTTCCCCTTCATTTATCATTCTGCGACATAAAGTGCTGCCACAGCATTCTCGAAACAGCTGCTTTTTTCAGACGACCGAAGAGAATGGGCTGCTCCCCTACACACAAAGAGAGTGTAAAATTGGTGGGTGAATACGAACCTTTTTTCCTTGCTGAGAGGGCTGAACACGGGTGTCACTGCAGTGGGAGACATTGTCATTGTGTCTCAAGACAAACAGGATCCATATTACCCAAACCGTGTGTACAATGAGTTGCAGGGGCGCCGGTTCACAGACCGATATGCATAACTACAGCTGCTTCAGTGTCATGCCTCCTTGAGGATTCATATCAGGCTGTTTTCGGTAGACTCACAGGAATAAATATCACAGTTGCGGCACCTGTAACCGAGTACGCTAAATTTCAATACGGTGTCAATTTATTGAGTCCACACCTAGGGCAAAGGGGAGAACAACCCTCACCATGCTTAGAGGTCATAACACAGTCACTTAAGGGACAAGGTTACAACACTGTGTTGACTTGAAGAAAATGCCGTGGGGCCGTGCAGATACACTGTCAGTTGGTTTGTGGGGAGAGCAGACGTGCTCTGCCATGCTTTTCTATTCTATTCTGTGCCTTAAAGGCTCTACAAGGAGAAGAGAATTTTGTCTAACCTGTTCTCTTCCAGCTGGAGAGATGAGATTTTACACTCTACTGACTACCTGACAGAGTAATGTGTAGGTTTTGTACGTGTGTATGTGGGACAGTGGTGATGGTGGGGTACACCAGAAAACATCTCTGCTAGACCTCCCTGAGGCTGAATGCATGCTTGGATTCTTGAAGATGAGAACAAATAGTTTCACAGTAACATTAGCTGATGCGTCGGGGAGATAATTTCCCTCTTAAGATCAAGCACACAAACACGTACAAACATAACGCAGGTTTCCACAAGTATCTGAATGCGCACCGTTCGTGTGTTGATATTTAAGATTTATTTTGTGCGTAAAGCCGAGTGTATATTGCAAGAAAAAGACAACTTGGAAATCATGTGAAACGATCAAAGTTAGAATTCACTCGCAGGGGTCTAAGCGATTTGCTATTTAAATAATTCGGCAATTTCAATATATTTAAATAGCAGAATATAAATATAAATATATTTTCCCATCTCCTGTTGAGGAATGTTTCCTGTGCCAGGTTACATTGGGAAGCATTTGACATTTTGGCAAGCACCGCTTGATTTCTTCATTTCGTTTTCCTCTTCTTCAAACCTAACGTCATCCACTTTATGTTGGATCCTATTAAACAACTGAATCAAGTGAAATGGGAAAAATACATTTTCAAAAAAATCTAACAGTGATATGAAATAAACTTTCCTCTGGGGGGAAACTATAAGACCCCTGGAATTTGTAGGTGGTCGCAATAATGTTGCTGATGGTCTTTACTGAAACAGCAGGTTTTTGGTTTGCTCTATGGTGTGTGTGCGCCCCTCTGTCTGTTTGACACATTCCAACACTGCACCCCTCTCCGAGGCTCCTAACTACCATTCAATCGCCATGGTTACAGCCATACATCCATGCCAGCTCTTCACACTCAAAGACATATTTGTTTGGCTAGTGTAGCTGTGTTCCTACACAAAAAAACACAGCTTTTTAGCATAACACCTGCTAATCTTGGGATTTAGTGCTTTGAAGAGGATTTTTAACCAGATATTCAAATATATTATTTGAATGCTACAATGAATGTTAATCCCTGGACCTAGGCCTTAAAGCATCCTGTCTTTCAATAACAATGTTTATTTTTCATTTGCTTTTGCATTTTCATTTTCCTGTACTCCATGCTCCCACCACTGCTTTTGCTTTCCAGATTAATCCCTCGAGTTTATTGTTATTTGGATCTTTGTTCAGTTTGAGAAACGAGAGACGATTCCAATGCTACTTATTATAAAGGCTCATTTTAATAAGAAACTCCTTTGACTTTCATGCCATGATGATGTTTGCCTCAAGTGACATCTTTTGCATTGGTCCCTTTTGTGTTCATTCAAGATTCAAGATTCAAATATTCAAGTGTTTCTTGTGATTTGAACAGTGTGAAAACGTGTTTCCCTGTACACTGAAATTCTTACTTTGCTGTCTGCAGTGCATTTAGATACATATTGAATACATAATGAATAATGGTAGTGATACACATACTGTTATAATGTATAAGGAAATGAAATGAAAAAGATAGTGCAGGACAATGTAAACATATGCAGAGATGTAAACAGCGTTGGTAGTGGAGATAAAACATTCGAATGCAGCTTGGTCTGCACGTGCAAGGATGAGTGCAGTTTAAATGGACAGTAGTTACATGAATGGATGTTGGTGTTTCTTACCACAGTTTCTTCGATGTACAGATCAGGAACCAGTGAGTGAATTTAAAAGTATGTTCTTTGTTTTGCAATCATTTGCACAAATAAAGAATGCCATATTTTATTCTTTGCATCCATGGAACTTTAGTTTTCTTCTATTTTCCCCACCCATTTCTGTTATTCCTGCAAGATGTTATCTTTGTGACTATAGTGCGAAATGTTAGCATCTGCAGGAGATGAGTGGGTGGCTGAGTTGGGTCGTCTTTACATTTCTTCACAAGAAAATAAAGGAAAAGATAATGAATGGCCAAATGAAACCCAAGCATGGACAGCCTTAGGAAAACTATTTTGCTTATTGACTTATTCAAATAGTTACTATGGTGATCACATCTTGAACTATATTCTTTTGACATCATACTTCACTATTGGTGGTCTCCTGAAATATGCCTCTGTAGTGCCTGAGATAGATCTGAGAGCAGTAGTATGTGAACTTCAATACCTTGTTGCCTCACATTCCATCCATCCAAACTCATTTTGGGCTTAGACTGAATCTCTGTTAAATAAACAGAGCTCCCTCATACAACCAGCATCCATCACAATGATCTCCTGATCATCTATGCCCATTAAAACTTCGGCAAACACTTTACTTTGCACCACAATTGTATAGATTGGAGGAAGGGAAAGGGGGGAAACACATAGAGGCTTGTGTTTCCCGGACTGTCTCTCATTCTCCTTTCGCTACCTATTAATCCAGTATCTTCCAGCCCGAGTAAACTCGTCAAGATGGACATTGCTTGGTTCATAGTGGAAAGGGGTCAAGCTCCATTGGCCTCTACACAGAGCTGTGGAATTTTTCATTAGTGCACAGCTGGGTCACAAGTGGCTCCAAAGCCGTCTTAATATTGTGTAGGCCCACAGATTAGGAACGGAGAAAAGAAGCCAAAGCGTGATGCTCTCCACCAGACCCTGTCTTTGCATATTTGCAGACTTCTGCTTTAGAACACCTCATATTACTGTTTGTTTTATTTCTTAGACCCAGAACCTCTGGGTCAATAGTAATTATAAAGCCCTCCAATCCAAATGTTGTTTTTTAACCATTCCAGCACTGAATCTGAAAGTTTATTTTCTTAAAATAATTAAAGTAAAGCATCTTAGTTTCAGTTAAGGGGTTCTTATGATATGTATGTGTGTGTGTGTGTGTGTGTGTGTGTGTGTGTGTGTGTGTGTGTGTGTGTGTGTGTGTGTGTGTATCTATAGATGTGTATATGTGTTTGTGACACAAACACACACACACACACACACAAACCATGGGCAGTTACAGTCAGCTATCGTTTTCTGACACATGAAAGCTTTTACGTTTGTTATAGCCATCACTCTCTCTGCTCTCCCTAACTCTTTCAGAGGCAGCTATCAATCGTGGTGAAGAGATGAGTGGACCAAAGCCTTAAGAAAATAAAAGAAAAGGAAACAAATGTAGAAAATAATTTAAAATAAAATCAGGTCCACATTATTGTTTTGATTTTGATTCAATTGGAAGTGCCAAGGCTGTCTTCTATGCTTAACAATATGTCATTGTGCTTGATGCGAAGATGTTACATGTGAGGAACCCTACTTACACGAGTCCCAAAAAGAACATTGAATCAGCCTCGCATAATACAATTTCCAATTTTCTATGTGCCCATGCAATGGACGAAAGCCAAAATAAACAAATAAATAAAAAAAAATATACCGTTTTTGGTTTGGATTTCCTTTCCGATGCTATTGCTGTGACCTCGCTGTTTGCTCTGAGCTTAAATGTAATGTTACACACATTTTACATACTTGGGAACAGCAGCTGTCCAAACAGCATGATGTATGCCTGCCTGCTTACTCCTGTATTTAGATGTGTACTTAGCCTCCTTGGCTGCCCGGTCCACTGTCCCTTTCACTGCATGAGCTTTGTTCTACCTGTGTGGCTTTGGGGGATTATTTCAACAGAGAAAGAGAGAGCGAGAGAGAGCGAGCGAGAGAGATGGAGAGACAGTTTTTCTACAGGCTAATTAACAGATATACATGTCGGAGAAGTAGGAGTTTTCTTGATCCACTGGAAAAATATTGGCATACTGTTGTGGAGGGGGCAGGCTGTACACGCTGGACACAAGTCTCCGTGGTGTTTGATGTACTTATCAAATTCTCATTTCTTAGTAATGAAGTTAGTGTAGAACTGTCAAAAATTGTGACCTATGTATGGTGACTTGATGCATGTACAGGACTTTTGCTCTCAGTAAGGATGCACGTGAATACCACAGTTGAGTAATCTGTGAAACTCACAACCCCTGAAATGAGATCATTTGAATAATGAATTAAGGTTTAGAATTTCTTTTTGCAGCTGTGCAGCATTGCCATATGTACAGATATGCTTCGGATGTCTATTTGGCCGGAGACACGTCTGAGGAGCTGCACATTCCAGCACAAGGGAGCCATGCTGCCATAGAAATAAAGTGTCCATATTTATTTTCACAACAGTAGACTTGTGGGATAGATGATCCTGGAAACACTTCACTACAGACTGGAACGGGTGTGTGTTTGCTGGTTCAGTAAAGATCTGCTGTACAGCTATTGCTAAGTGCGCTCCCTCTGAGATGTAGGGCAGGTGCGAATGCATACTCCAAAACATCAAACGCATCTGCTATTACCGTAGCAATGCCAAGTGCAATCAGCTCGTTTCGGTCGTCCCTGGTGAGCTCACAGGCGGCAACAGCGCCAGGAACAAGCAGAACCCCGTGGCCAAACCTATGTGATGAAGAAGGCACCTTTGGGCCATTAGTGGTGTACACATCTCCTGTTAATGTGTTTTACTTTTACCTGCTGGGAGTTTAATTAAAAAACAAAGAGCCTCAATTTAAAGGCCATTATTATGCTAATGTGGTAAGCATGGGATGGTGATTAAGCAGCTTTTAGAGCTGACTGGAGCTGGCCCTTGGGAGCAGAGGGATGGCACTTTTTATTTGGCTTCATTACTCTCCATGAATCTATGCTCAGAAGAGAAATGCTGACACAATGAAACAAGGTCAGCTACTGAGATCATTTATGCAGACAGCGGTACTGTTATCTTCACTACCACTCCTTGAATCATAGTTCATACTGAGTAAAAGTTTGTATTACTGAGACACAATGTAGAGGCATATCGCTACATCTGCAAGCAATCATACATTTGTAAAGCGGAAACTGAATTTGCTACTTTTAGAGCTGGGTGGTCAATGTTAGTAGTGTTCTGCAACTAGGGGACAACCAACATCACAAAGTAATTGTCAAGATGTTGAGACAAACCTGAAAAGTGTGCCTTCTTTCATTCGTGTGAAGTCGAACATCTGGGCATCATTGAGTCGAAGCTCTTGATAGTGTTGCTTAAAACCAATTTTCACATGAGGCATGTCTCATGAGGAGCCCAGAAGTTGCTGTGAAACACTTCGAAGACCTCTGCCACATCATCGAGATCGCTTCGTTTGATGTCTTTCCAGACAGCGAACGGTGACGTAATGAGCTACTTATTGAATCGAGACATTTGTGTCAAATTGTGACATTAAATGAGTTTTCTTTGAGAATAAAAGGTATCGAGCTCTGCAGTGGTATTAGCTTACGTTTTTCCCAGTCAATAACCTCTCTCGAAGTAACAGTCTGATAAAAACGTATCTTATATTCTCGCAACTGGAGGAGGGGTTAAGGGCATTAACTGCCGAACACAGTAGGTTCTGTTGGATGGCTTTGGTTACCTTCAAAAAAAAGCAAATCCTGTTTGCTGCTCCTTCCAACCTGGATGATAGCTTTTCTTTTCTTTCGTTTTTCTACTCTCAAGTTATGTTGCCGCTGCTAATGAAAGGATGTGGCAACATTAGCCATGCTAATCTAGAGGAGGCCAATTTTAGGCGATACCTGAAAATTGTGTGCACATTATCCTGCATGGAGGCCGTGCTCTGACCTGCCTCATAGGCATCATCTCTCACCTTTACATGATTGGCATGACCACAGGTTTACAACACAACGTGAGGGCCCGTCTTCAAAGCAACGGCTTACAGCTGCAGCTAAATAATCCTCATCCCCCCTGGCTCTGTCCGATGCAGTGACATAACAGGCCAGGTGATTCTTCCCTCAATGGTTATGGTATTTCTCCATTCAATAGAAGATGGTGTGTAGGTAAGGGCTTTGGCACATGTTTCTAAATGTAGCATGATTATCAAACACCATAAGCAGCTCCATACTCTCTCCCTTACCCCCCTTTTATCCCTCGTTTTATCCCACCCAGTCCTCCCGATGCTTATCACTGCGGCAGAGGCATTAAATGTAATGTCTATGGAAGGGAAATCATTGGCAACATGTGGTGAGAGCTTAAGATGTTGTCACACTTTAAGTTGCCTATAATCTGTTCAAAGTGAGAGTGCATAGTTCTCCAAAGTGCCTGCTAAAGGGGGAGAAGAAGAGCAGTAGAGAGAACAAAGTCTCTCAGCCGCACTTGGCTCGGCAGAAGTATTCATCACACAAAATAACTGCCGGTCCCCATCGGCTTCTTCGTAATGCTCTTTTTTGATTTGCTTTTGTTTCTTTTTATATTCACTAAAAAACTAGCCTCAACAGTGCAATTATCTGTCATGGAATGGATGACAAAACAATAGATAAAGTAAGAAAGAACAGACAAGGGATTACAGGTATGTAGAGACAGGATTAAAAAGAGAGACCAAATGATGCCGCTGGGAGAGAGGCATGTGCTGAGTTTTCATTTATGAGTCCAGTCCAGCGGGGAGGCCACGGTAAATATTGACAGTTCTCCCCTTGAGATGCGCCCATTGATCGACACATAAGGGTCTCATCCCGTGATCCCTGCGCTCAGGTGTGGGAAGGGAAGAGCCCGAGTTTCATGCCGGTGCTTCTGTTTGTGACATTGGGAGTCATGTTACTTCAGCGAGCAGACTCATGGCAGATACAGTGCGACCGCTATCGATGACTGGGATCAAGTAAAGACAGAAAATGGTAAATAATAACTTGAGGTTAGATTCTGTGACACCGACAGCTCTTTGATGCCCCGGTAGGCTGCTAATGTCTCTGTAAGTCCCACTGATATGATTTCTTCTTGATATAAAAACATCATTTACATCCTCTGCCTTGTCTCCTTTTGGCGTGCCGGTCCAGTGGCCCGGACCTCAAACCACTAATCAGGTAATGTTGGGGAGGTTGAATGGCATGCCTCCCCCTGGTCAACCTTCACTGCTCACACAGTGGTGTTGTTTTAAAGAGCATTCTTTAGCAGCTGAACTTGGAAAGGTATTAAAGTGGGATTAGGCTCCTCCACAATCCACTGCTTGTGTCATTCAGGGAGTTTGTGTTCTTCTCTTCCCACTGCCACCTCCCCACTCCTCCTCTGTTTGATTGTGGCTAGCCGCAGGAGTGGGACTGACTGTGCCTTTCAAAGGAGAGGGGTAGGGTTAAATCCCTAGTCCACTGCTCCCTGCTAATTCTCCTTGTTCCTTAGAGAAGGATTTACTTCTGCTGCCAGCTTCTCAAAGGCCTTCTCTGCCCATCCGAAAAGTCGCCGTTGCCTTCCTGTGGAGGTGTGGTTGCCATAGAAGGGGCGTCATGCATGGCTATTCCATCTGAACCCTGCTGAGAAAGGGGACCAGGGGTTGAAACAGGCAGAAAGTCCGGATTAGACCCGGGGACAAAGCAAGACAGGAAGATTCCAGAAGGGACGAATAGGAATTACAGCAGCAAAAATAATGCAAAGTGACAGAGAGGGGAAATAGAAAAATAATGGCTTACAAGATTAGACTCGGTGATGAAGAAGAAGAAAGGAAAGAGCATTGAATGAGAATGTTTTCATCTAGATGAGAAGATTTGAGAGAGCAGTTGTAGGTGAATGCGGAATCCTGCATGTATCAAAACCATGCTAACAAGTCATTTCCTAAACTTTTCGCTCTCTTTCTTTGCTTAAGCCACCAATCATTAGCTTAACATTAGAGTTAGAGCTCGGAACTTGTCTTGACAGATTCATCACCTCTTTTCCCAGGCCCCGCCATTAACAGGCTAATACTTATAGAAAGGTGCAAACCAGATCTTGAATATTCAGTTTATCTTAACAGGCATGAGACAGCCGCAGGTTATCTTTTTGCAGTATTTCCCCCCGTGTTTTGCGATTGATAGTGTCGCTTGTGCATTTTGTTTCTCTATGAACACAATCGGTAGTGTGTTCCGAGGATATATCAAAGTTGGCAGGCCACTTATACAAGAACTATGTTTGTTTAAGAAACATGCCCACATTTATTTTTCAAAGGATTATCCTTGAGGTTTTTCCATAGTTGAAAAATAATCTCCTTAACTTTTTGTAATAAATGAAAGCTAAATCGATTTTGTAAACCCTGCAAGAGGCGGTTTTGCAGCTGCATGACAGTTTTCAATCACAGATATAAGTGGATTTGGATATAATTAGTGAAGTCCATTATTAAAACATAACCACACATAATTCTATTGCATAATGTTATGTTTGCTTATGCTCTGCTGACGGTAGAAGTAATAGCAAGATAAATATTTCAAAGAGCAGCAGAAACAACAATTAAAAAAAACAAAAAACACTTGTTTCCAGTATACATGCAGCTGATCTGATATACACACTTACAAATGCAAACACACCTACTCGCAACATATCAGTATTCAGTCAGTGCCTATTAGAAAATTTCCATAACAAAACTATCCTTTGGGTTCCCTCCTCTCATATTCTGGCATTATATTCATCACCATTGCTCATCTCTGTCCCAAACCAGCTGATGATGTCAATTGCCTCTCTCGTTGCTTCTCCGCCTCGCACAATGAAATAGATGTTCACCACGAATAGATAGCCAGCTGCCAGCTGTCTTCCAGACCAAGGCAAACAAAGAGGCCGCTAATAAATCCAGCTTTACGGCTGAACAAGATCAACCGCGCTCCCTGCCTTCTTGCTTCATTTAATGTGGCTTCTTCAGAACAACAGAGAACGAATTAAATGCCTCACGGTCACCAATAAAACAATGCAAACAACTTCCTGAAAGAGTACAAAGGAAGATGAAGGTGTTGTCTAGGAACTGGTGATGGAGGCAGTGGTGTGACATAGAGGCATGATATTAGACAATGAAATGAGATATGAGGGAAGCCCAGTAGCAAGCAATGAATCATGGTCTCTGATATGGTATCTGATGCATATAGAGTGTAGTGGTTATGAAAGTAATGTGTTATCTGCTACCGAAGACTTGATTGGGGTCATTAGGGTTTAGTAGCCGCTGCACGATCCGAGCCTCTTTTTGATATTCAGCGGGGGCGTTTTGCTGCCCATGAGTGAACTCACTCGGAGTGACAGGGAGCCAGACCCATCCTTAGAATTTTAGCAGATGAGTTACATCCAAAAGATTCATCTCCTCGGCTGCTCACAGGATTAACCGGCCTACTTAACCCTTATCAACACCCTCTGATGGTCAATTCGAAAATGCAACGAAATAAAATCACACGCCTCATTAAGAACATCAGTTTTAAAAACATGCTGTAAAATGCTCCACCTGTTTTCCTCCCATAGGTTGTTTGCAACCAAGTGCAGCGGCTGCATGGAGAAGATTGCCCCCACAGAGTTTGTGATGCGGGCTTTGGAGTGTGTCTACCACCTAAACTGCTTCTGCTGCTGCGTGTGTGACCGGCAGCTGAGGAAAGGGGATGAGTTTGTCCTGAAGGAAGGTCAGCTACTCTGCAAGATTGATTATGAGAGGGAGAAGGACTTACTCAGCTCGGTCAGCCCCGATGACTCAGACTCAGGTGAGCGCTCTGCACCCTCTCACACACGGGCGAGAACAACACGGTGGTGTGATCATCATATAGCACCAGGGTGTTGTAATCTGTAGACTCGGTGCCATCCTCTTAAATCTAACCGGTTTAAGAATTATAATCTTAAGATTTTGAGATCAATATGGTGTGAATTGCGCACTCTCTGAGATACAAACATTTCTGTGATAAACATTGTCAAACAAAATTAGAATTAGGTTATCTTGAGTGAGTCTACCGACTGTGATTTTTTGAAAGAGACGTTACAGTCTCACACTACACACAACACACACTTCTAATTTAAAGCCACAAAACAAGAACCTTCCTGTTTCTTTGGACTCAAGGAAAGCAAGCACCTCCGTAGCTTATAACGCTATAATTCGCTAATGCAGACAATATCCTTTGGACCGTCGCACCACGAGGATAGGCGCACCGCAGTCGTTTTGGGTCTTTTTTCTTCTTAAGGCAGAAGTGACCGGTCTGTTCCTATGTTTTCCAGATCGTTCACAGGCACATCTGAGATTTTCCCTAATCTTGCATGCAGCACGTGTCGTAGAAAACCTCTAACATACATCTGCAGCTATTCAGCAACCGATGCTGTAGCATTCTAATTCAAGCAGGGAGCACAGGTTTATGATACAGTAGGAAGTGAATACAGGCCAAAGCCAAGGCGTCTTATATTAATGGCTCTCAATGCGTGGGCAGGCTCGAGTGCTGGAAAGAATTAAATTGCTGTATCATGGTGAGTGGCAGAGGGATTTGGGGCCATTCTGCAGAAAGCCTGCGCCTCCACTCTTATCAGCTCCAGTGTTCCTCAGCTATAGCCTCCACACACAATGAGGCGTCTCGCCAAGCCTCACTGTTCACTACCATCTGGCTCACATTTAAACATGCACAAAAGCGGGGAATTTGTCAAATACATCTGTGCCTGTGTCAACTTTTGTCAACTTGTGGGAATATTTGCTCTGCTACATCCTTGTTCAGTTGTGTCCCAGTGTATCGCAGGAGCATGTCTATTGTGCACGTCTCCAAATTTCAAAATGGAGAAAATGTTGACATGAACAGAGGTTAACCTCAGTATGTGACAGATAATATATACGTTTCCCAAGCATAATGATGGAGACACTGAGCCGTCTCATGGCCCCCTTTGGCAGCCACTACAGCCCAAAATCATGAGGATTCATTAGCTGAATTATTCTGCTGATATTCAGGAACGCTTATTTTCAGACATTCAGTTTTCATGGTTAAATAATTGAGTAATGAATGACTTTAGATTAAACATCTACCTTTATTTTTGGCTCACAATTTTAGAAGACATGCTTTTAAATGTGAAATAATTTCAATTCTGGGAACCTTCAAAGTCATAAGATTTTATCTAAACTTGATTGTCTGGTGGAAAAATGAAACGTTTGCAAGCTTCACATATTTTTTCACCGCTTGTTTGTGTTTCTATTTTTGTTTTTTATTGTATATTTCACTTTCAAGATATCGGAATTAGTAGTTTGTAATTTTAACATTTCCTCTAGTAATATCCCAGATATAAAAAGAACATGATTAATAATTAAACACCTTACGACTCAATGTAAATAACACAGTCATAAGGGATAACACCATCTTTTTTTGCTGCTGCTGGCAGTAAAATGACGCAATTCATATAGAATTCGGCATTAATCTGAGGTCTTTCAGGATGGAACAAAAATTTCAGTTTCTTGCTGCGTCACTAGATCATGCTTTTCCCATATGTTCTTGCACTGTCTTTTTCTTGCTGCACTTAATGCAGTATTCTTATCAGAGATTGATTTAGTGAAAATCAGACAAAGCTGAGTGCAATATGTTATAAGTGACACAATGTCCAGTTCAGTGACAAATGTACATATTTTATTGTGCTTTCCAAGCTCAAGCCACAGACTTCTGTAAGCCTAATCGTACATGCAGCTTTTTTTCTTTTTGTAACAAATTGATAACAAAATATTAAAAACACATGTCTCCTTTGATTATTCACTTGTGGTGTGTGAATCTCCTGGAGCAGGGAAGACCAAAACTAAATTTATCAGCAGACTGTCACTGACCAAAAGGGTGTTGTTTGAAAACCACACTGATGATACAGAAAAAAATGTCTCTCTCTGCAGAGAAAAGTGACGATGAAGAATTAGATATCAAGCCAGAGAAAGGCATAGGAGGCCAGGGGAAGGGAGATGACGGGAAAGATCCCAGGAGGCCCAAAAGACCACGAACCATCTTGACCACTCAGCAGAGACGGGCCTTCAAAGCTTCCTTTGAGGTGTCCTCAAAGCCCTGCAGAAAGGTATATTTCAACTTGACTGACACTGCGATAATGACTTAATTGTAAAACGTTCATTGTTATTGAATCATATTTGTCATTCCTCTGCCCCACATTGACTGATGTGCATATAGATATTTAGATGCCAACCAAAAACCGTGCGGTAGTTCCACAAATAAAATTCTCAAATAAAAAAAAAAATCTCCCCCACCTCAGAGTTTAGCTATGAAGTGGCAAGCAGCAGTATTCTGCTCCAGTGTAACAAAGCCGTCAGTTTTAAATGACATACTTAGATAGAAGTACAACCCTGGCCCTAGAATAAGTCCGGGTATTTGAGGTGGCAGTAACCCTTGGGATGATGGCGGTCATTCAAGGCTCCCTGCGAAAATATTACGGGGGCCATATGCCTGCTGTGAGGTGTGTGTAAAATTTTTCCGGTTTTGTTTTCTTGTTTGATGTGAGATCTTTATTTCTCAATGTCTTCAGGTGAGGGAGACGTTGGCTGCAGAGACGGGACTCAGTGTTCGGGTGGTCCAGGTGTGGTTCCAGAATCAGAGAGCTAAGGTGGGAGTAACTAATGCGTGACAAGTTAGCTTTGTTAGTGAGTGATTTGTATCCACACACAACAGCCTTCTTCCATCATGTATTTGCAGAAAAAAAAACAGTTCAGCTAATAAATCACTGCAACTATGTGTGTGAAACTTATCACTGCATTCCTCTGACAAATGCAAAATGAAAAAAGAAAAAAAATAGTGCAAGGAGTTGCAAATCTAGCTCACTCTTGCATTAAATGTCTACGCCCTCTTCTGTCCTGATGATTATCTAGTGAAATCCTTTGATACTTGACAATGAAGTGCACTCGCATTCAGATTTTATGCAGTTCATTTGAGGGTTAAGACCAAGGAGCATCCCTTTTAAATTAAAGAGCGCATGTCAGTTTTGGGAGTTTCTACATCTTTGTCTCTTTCTTTTCAGATGAAGAAATTGGCAAGAAGACAGCAGCAACAACAAGAACAACAAAATTCTCAGCGGCTTGGCCAAGGTATGATTGTCTCAAGTCTCCACACACAAGCCTCACACATCTTTTGAGTGCAAGATATCACCTATAGGCAGCAGGCACATTTACAAATAAAAAGAAGGATGAAAAAATAATAAAAATCTAAAAGTAAAATTAGGAAAGCAGAAGAGGAATGTCAAATAGACACAAAACCAGTTCTCTTTCAAATTGCAGAATTTTAACATGTTATTGTAACTTGTGTGTTATATATCAACATTAAATCAGATTTTACCATGGCGCAGTCACATTGCAATAAAAAAAAAGGAATCTGAAAACCTTGTATTACATTACATGCGGATAATAAATTATAATCATCCAAGAAAAAAATATTCAGTGTTTTTTTTTTTTTTATTTCAATAGATGAAGCACTTGTAAATATTTCACTCAATTAACAGGAACACTTAACACTCAAGTTGGGGTTGAGGCTTAGATCGAGTGGAATGATTGGCAGACACTGCAGTAAAATATGGGGGGTGACAAAGCCACAGGATAGGAGTGTCCTTCTCACTCCGGCTCTGTTTGCGAAGGGAATTGTTGGAGAAGCCTCGGGGCTACATGAAAGTCTAGAGCAGGTAACCATGGAAATACTTACCAAACACGTGCAGGCTATTCGAGTATGGGAGTTAGCTGTGTCTGATTTTAATTTGATCAGCACTGTGAGGCTTCTTATTTCAACAGTTTGGAAAAAAATGTCAACAGTAGTTCAGATTCTACGAAGAGCTGCATTTATTTAACTTAAAATAAAAACCAACAAACATTAGGGGTTCCTCCTGGTCAGCATGTGTCTTTTCTCATTGTCTTACAGAGGTAATGTCAAATCGAATGGAGGGGATGATGAACTCCTTTACACCGCTGGCTCCGCCACAGCAGCAGCTGGTCGCCATGGATCAGAATGGTTACAGCACAGACCCTTTCCAACAGGGGCTCACCCCCCCACAGATGCCGGGAGACCATATGAACCCATATGGTGAGCATTCAGCCATCACCCCCAACCTCCAAGCAACGCAGACACCCACTCCAGCTCTCAAAACACACACTTCTGTCCCTCGTTCAACCTCATCATGCTCAGGCTACGGCAAACTGATTCAAACGGCCCGTAGCGCACTAAAGCCAGCTTCTCTTCCCACGTGAGATAACGCAAGCGCACAGATTCAGTTTTGATCTTCAGATGTATTTGATGGAGTTTTAAATCTCATATTTCAAATCTCTACTTTCAACACAGTCAATGATATTGATGATGTTTCCCAGCGGGGGTAAAAACATGTGGTCAATGTAGACAGCTGCAAAACAACAATGACCGATTGAGGGTTGTGTCAGGTAATGAATCCGAGAGGGAAAACAACAACCCTTTGTTTCTTATTTTTATGTTATAATGCAAAGACATTTGATGAGTAGGAGTAGGAGGAGGGGGGAATGTAAGTCAATCAAGTGTTAATCCACAGGAAGTAACTGGAATAACACAGTTCTGAGTGATGTCCTCAACAAGCCCCAGAGGGACCATTTTCTGAAGTTCATAACTTCCTTATAATTTGCCTCCATTTAGTTCCTTTCGATTGTAAGAGCCCAACTCCCCGGTCTCATCACTCTCCTTTGGTTTGGGGAAAAGAACAATATTGGCAAGGCATTAAAAGATATGTCTCAAAACACTGTCCCCATTTTGTGCAACACTATCATTAAGATCCAGAGTGTAATAAAGTTAACTATTCCCTCCAGAGAAATAACATGTTGAGATTTTATGAAAGGCGTAAACAGTTGCTATTAACCAGATCTTTTAGGGGGATGCCCCTTGTTTACATGCTCCCTCATAGGCTGCAATTGTCCCAGCGAGGGCAGCAAAGAGTGAGCTTTGATGATATACACCAAAACAGTGTTCACGATTCTGATGACACGCAACAGCAATTTCTCAAACAAACTATTAGTAATTATAATTTCCCAACGCCCCTATAAATTGTAGGCATAAGACTGCGTATATTTTATCACCAGAACAGTTTTGTTGCACTACTAAAGTGACACCTTTTCTGACAAGAGTGATGGCTATGGCTATTGGAAAGTAAACATGTACCTTGTGATACAATATCCAACACCGTATGCGTGTCACGAATTCATCTGAAATCATTTGAATACAATATATCTTGCCATACTTTGAAATAAAGATCTGTTTAACATAATTTAGGAAATTTAAATGTTCACTTATATCAGCTCAGACACACAAAGAGACAGCTTAACTGATATCTGCTAAGTTTACTTCCTGTCCCCTGTGTGAAGTACTCCAGTACAGCCATGGAGTAATAATATGTTTTTAATTTTTATCAATAAGATGATGTGATATATTGCCGTACTGAAAATGTTACATAGCCTTCACAACAACATGTACATTGTCGTCTACAGGTAATGATTCTGCATTCCATGATATAGACAGTGACACATCTTTAACCAGCCTCAGTGACTGCTTCATGGCATCGTCAGAAGTGAACTCCATGCAGGCCCGTGTGGGGAACCCCATCGATCGTCTGTACTCCATGCAGAACTCTTACTTTGCGTCATGAAAGAGAGAAATGGAAGAAAAAAAAAAGCACAGAATAAACTGCCCATCTCAACTGAAAGTGCAAAAGCAAGGAGTTTCTACACAACCACGGATCTGACTGAAGGAACACTTCATCGCTGTTGCTCCTGGTTAAGTGTGGACGCTTGCTCAAAGATAGTGAAACCACTCGTGCGACAGTGAAGAGTCCTGGGGAGGGGGAAGGCTTGTTAAGTGTTAGACATTATTCAGTAGGATGCTTATCCATCACAGAAGATATTGCCGTTTCCTTTTTTTTTCACTTAAAGTAAACAAGTAGATATTGAAGCCACTGATTACACACTCCAAAACCAAAAAACAGTGAATTTATACAGTGCATGATCAAAAAGTTTTTTAAGTGACCCCTCCCCGCAGTTAAGATGTGGTGTTTAGACTGTCTCTTTACACTACATGGATTCACCTCTGGCATTTTGATCACTTTTAATAGGTTTAGATATTGTGTTAATAGTAAATAGGTGCAGCATGTCTGCAAGAGTGACTGTACATTTGTGTATGTTTGAGAGTTTGTGGTGAGAAAGAATTGTTTAGAGGAAGAAAAGATAGAGAATTAGGAGGACAAGTAGAAATCAGTGAAGTGTAAATACTTTCCCCAGGCAAATTGGATGTGCATGTTAAAAATGGAAAGCATTCTATTTATTTAACTATAACAGGCTCTTGAAGGTACATATTAAAACTGAAAAGCTTTATTTAAAAAGGAGAGCATTTTTTTGAGCAGTTAGTGAGTTCATGAGTGACACAACTCATCTGTATGCTGTTTTAATATGAAGATTAACCCCTTTTTTTGGTGTTATTTTTTTCAGCCAAGCTGTAAATGAGCAATGTGCTATTTATTTCGTACCGATCATAAACCTTTTGTTGTCATTGTCATATGTGCATTCTCAAAATGTTCAAGTTGCTAATTGACCAAAGTTAACTGGTTTGATGAATAAACAATGTCTTTCTCCTGATAATGTTAAGATAAATGCCATCATTTTTTTTGGTACCAACTCGAGTCAAGACACCTGCTACACGCATAAGCAATATATGAGAGGGATCAGTAACATCATCACACCACAGAGGATGGTGATGCTGTTACTGTTTTACTTGTAAACCACTGGGGAAGAAACCCCAATCTCACTGAAATACATAAATGTTAATTTTAACTATAAAAAAAAAAAAAAATGGAAACTTCATCTTCTGCACTCGGGGTCGTGGGGGGATGCTGGAGCCTATCCCAGCTGTCATCAGTCAAGAGTCGGAGCATACGTTGGACTGGTCGCCAGTTAATCCCAGAGGGGATCCTCAAAGACACAACATGCAAACTCCATACAGAAAAGTGCCCTTGTCGGGGTCCTTCTTGCCGTGAGGCTGAGGCGCCTGAACCACTGCCGCGCCGTATTAGTGTTGATTGTGTCGAATTATCTTTTTAAGACCCGAGAAACTCAATTACCGATAGAAAACAGTGGTTCTATCTATTGTCTGACCGCAAAACGGAAGAATCCACAAATAAAGCAGACCACAAATATTTACTGAAAAGATCGTCTGCCAGAGGGTATCTGCGTTTCATTGCTGCTACCAGAGGAAATTTGCCTTTCTTAAACATCTTAAATCGATTTCTGGCTGTGAGGGCTTTTTCTTATGGACACACCTAATAAACATTGTAATAGGGGTGTGTCATAGCTTTGTTACAACCAGCCCAAAAATTGCCAGCACAGGTGTTTCTTCCAATGGCTGGGATCCATTGATTTAAAAAAATGCAGCAGTGGAAATTTTCCCTTTTTTTGTTTGTTTTGTTTTTTGAATTTTCGTTCACTGCTGTTCATATAAGTTCATATATAGCACATGAGATGAAACATAGTTGTATTGTGAGTCAGTAAGTTCAGTCATGGGTGGAAACATTGGATAGACAGATTTATTAAAAAATCTGTTGCTTACAATTAGTCATTTATTCAAGGTTAAAAAAAATCCTGGCTTGAGTTTGGACTGTTGATTCTGGTGTTTCATCACAGTTAAACTCAACAGAACCAAAAACACTTGTCTCACAAAGCCAACTGTCAAATCAACATGCTTCCTCATGAAGGTTTCACAACATTAAGAGAATAATTAATGGTATTGTTTTTGTCTTGCTCCTACATGTTGATCGATCCTCACATGATGTGCTGATGTAAGGTTTGGTCATTTCTTGCATGTGTGACCTAATTAAGTTACTGACAAAACTTTAAACCTTCTGACCTTAGGTATGTTAAAACATTTAACTATGGAGATTTTGCCTGCTACAGCATACCATACTTTGCATATCATCCCCAAACTTGGAAACTTTCCAACAGATGCCTTTTTCTGTTCGAGAATGACTAGACCGAGGCAGAAACAGGTAAGGGAGAGGTTGCAGTGACATACCAAGCTACACATTTAAAGTGTAAACCTCGCCCATAACCTGAGGGTTTGTTGCAGCAGCTTAAAAGTGCCACCTGGATGATCCTTCACTTTCTTGACAGCTTGTCAATGTGGTCAGGTAAGCTTCAACCCGTTGCCTGTGCACTGACGTGACCACAAAGTTAAGTAATACATTTATGATATTTCTTTTTTTCGGAATTTGAATATATTCTTTTTTATCCTGGCGGGGCTTCATCATCTTGACTGCCCTGGCTTCGAAAGATGTGGCGCATGAGCATAATATGGTTTACACTAACGCTATCTCCTATCAACTCTCTGATCTAGCAGCCAGGTGCTGAACTTGTTTCCAAGGTTACATTGCAATAAATCTTGACTTCATGCTGCCAGATTAGTATCCCTTGAAGCAACACACAATGACATCACATTAGTTGGAAAGTTAACTGACAAACGCGGGCTGTTATTTCTTTTCTTGAAGAAGCAAAGGAGTTGCAGCTAAAATAAACTGTGGGAGGTGACTGGGGCTTGATGGTTGGACATCAAATTTCAGTTGTGTTGTCTAGGTGCAACAGATTACAATGAACAGGTTCATGTTGAGATTCTATATGTGTATTATAGTGTGAAAGGCAAAAAAGACCGAGTAAACCAAAGTGACAAAGGCTCCCGTTTACAGTAAACATAGATGAAGCTGCTCTGCACAAAGCGTGTTTGCACGGGATAGACAGTACAATTGGAAGAACCTCTCCCTTGTCAAAGATGACCAGGTGAGTTTACATAGAGGTGTAGAGGTGCACAAAGCGACCTGCTGCTTTACATGGACAGGAAACGTGACAATCACCAAAAAGATTTTAGAAAACAAATTCTCATGTAGGAGAGCCTGCAAATCAAAAGGTGTAACCTAGAGTAAGCCATGATTGTAATTGGTAGTGATACCTTAAAATAACTTAATAATTGTGCAATAGTTACAAAACACTTGGACGTCATTCAAGTATTTGTTACTTAGAGTAATGGTAATTTTTGCACAAACATACCATTTAAAGGTAAGCACCGATTATTCAGTGTTTATATTATTTTGATGAATTGATATTCATTGTCCCTGTGAAAGAAGAGGTCTGTCCACATAAGTGAATGGAGAAAAAACATATTCTAATTTGGACTGTTGTGTAAACTTAAAATATAATTGTCTGATTAAAAGGGGCTTCAAGATGCAAAGCTGAGTATAAAAGACAAGTATGTCATTCTCAGATGCAACTAGTTATACAATAGTTGCATTTGAATAAACATATTACCCACCATATTACATTCCATTAACACTGCCCGAATAGTCTCAATTGGGAAAGTAAACCATTGTATTTTTAAACATCTCTGATTGTGTGTCTCCTTTGTCATATTTTTGTAATGAACAAATGTCAATAAATAAATACAATTTGAAATGTTTATGTGCTTGAAACAAGAACATCGCTCATACTACAAAGAGTCCAGCAATTTCCTTCGGGATTAATAAAGTTGTTCTTATTCTTATTCTTATTCTTAGTCCTCTTCAACCACACAACAACCTGAAATAATATGCAATATTTCTTCAGCTTTACGTAAAAGCCAGGATGCAGGTTTCTTGGATCAATTCATAAATTCATTCTCAAAGGCTTTGTTTGGGACAAAAGTAACCATTGCACTGAAATGGTTATTAATTCTAAAAGTAAATTAGGCATGAATATGTTTATCAACATCTTGTTGGAATATGGACAAGTGTGTCACGACCTGGTGAGCTCAGTGGTTTAGGTTATGTTGTGTTTCATGTTTCCTGTTTTATTCTTTGAACTCGTGCTCTGATTCATTTTAAGATCCTACTTCCTGCCTAGATTACTTGGGTTTTCCCCATCTCCACCGTTATGTATTTCTTCTGTGCCCAATTGTCCACCATCTTGTATATTTAAGCAATCTTCCCTTTTTCTCAGTGCTTGAATGCGTCGCCCTCGTGCTCCAGTTAAAACGTTTTTGTCGTTTAGTGCATAAGCTATTGCTGAGTTATTGATCATTTATTACCATGCATTTTGAACATTCTCATCTTTGAGATAGTAGATCTATATAGTGGGTTTCACAAGGTCAAAAAAGGAGTGCTGAAAACATCTGCTGAAAATCCAACCATATTACTTTTGATCGGAATCTTGTGGACGCATGGAATAGAGGAGTACGTTCCTATAATTGTCCCACAGTGGGATATGTCATAATAGGAAGTAATGGGATGCATAAAGGGAAGTTATTGTTTTTTTATTTATTAAATGCTTCTCAAATTCCTCATATTATCATATGAAAGCAATTTTGAATCAAATTCGTGCAAGTTACTGCAGGACATCCAGTGTCAGACTGGCTATAGATGTCTGAGATATGTTCTCCACTCTGCATCTGCACTGTTAGCTTAGTATTAGATTCTAGTAAATAGGACTTGCTACAAAAAAGGGAGTCACTCAAGATGCATATAAATGACCCTTTATACCTTTTCTGCATGCAATGTTTCTTCTCTATCTTCCGTTTCTGCGTTTGACAGTTGAAATCTCTAATTTTCCAAACAGTTCAGGTAATAATTGAATATAATCAACATCAATATTTCCTCACTGGCAAAAGTGTGTGAATCAGCTAAAGAAGACTCTTTAAGGTTTAGGTAAGCGTGGCCTCGATATGAAAACAGTCAAGCTGAAACCTGAGCTACAGCCACAGACACATACAACCTCATGGAGAGTTAAGAGTCAGCCTTCAGTAAACTGTTCACACATTTACCCTTCTGCTGTTCTGGTACTGCATAGGAAATGAGTCTAGTGACAATATTTTCATTAGATAGTCAAAATCCCCAAATTTTCCACCAGAGATACAAATAGGGCTTTTTGATTCACTGTTAAGTGTGAGCCTCCCCTGCATGACCTATGAAAAACATATGAAGTCTGATTTGTTGTTTGTATTCATTCAAGGCAAGACTCATCGAGCATAGCACAACCAAAAGACATTAGCTGAAGAATGATCAACATTTATTCCCGTTATTCCTTGTTTCACATTTTGAAACAAGTATTGTTTTATATTCACTACGTGTACCGGTGTCATTTCAAGACATCACATTTCACAACATGCCAATTTTTGAACCAACTGAGCCCAATTAATTTTTGTTTTTGCCCGCCCAAAGACATTTTGTGGGTTCAGTAGAGGCTAGAAGGCTAGATTTCTTCTCATGATTCCACAGAGTTCACAGGAGTTCACAGCCTGTCCCCAGTGGGAGCATGGGCGGGGGTGGGGGTGGGGTGGGGTGGGGGTGTTTTCATTGGGCATTTTCCATGGCGTGTGGTTCATTGTTAAGGCAGACTTTTACCAGTCCCCGACACATATTCTTTGAGCCCTGAGGGCTCGTGCGAAAATCATATGGCATATTTTGTATCCGTTTCTGACCGGAGAGAGCAGTCTCAGCAAAAACATTCGAGTGTGTCTTGATTTGTCAATCAGTTCTGCAAAACACTGCTTCAACGTAGTAAATGTAATTCATCGATACTCCGCTGCAGGAAAGCGTTGCGATGAAATACCAGAAGGGATGCACTGAGGGCTCTCAGGGCCCCAGAGGGTTAAAAATGCGAAGGATGGTTCAGTCGCAAACCAATATATTCATTCCTCTCATATCTTGGAGCAAATGAAGATCTTCATAGACATTTCTGGGACATATAAACATATTGCTAGCTCCATCCTCCTGCCTTCGTTCTTGCGCTGAGAAAAGATGGGATGGGATTCACCTCTCAGTGCCCAGGGTGTAGATACAGCCCTGGATAGGACTCAGTAATCCCCACCACTATTGCAGCCCATCTGTTTTGGTTTTCATTTTTCTGCATTATTAGTGCTTATTGGTACATGGTCTAGGAATGTAGCCAGGGTGTTTGAAGTCGAAAGGGGAAGGTGATGCCAGGGGCATTAGTCGAAGGAATGATGACCTCAAGGTCTAACACAAGCCAGTGCTCCCTAACCTCCAAGAGCCTTTCTTAATGTGGGAATCCAAGTCTTGCTCTCTCACATGCAATTTCACATTTCTATCTCAGTCACAGTTGAGCAATATTCTTTTACAAAGATGTACTTTTTGAATTTAAAGATTTTTTTTTCTCTCACAGTCACATTAAGATGTAAGAACCCTAAAAGTCAACTTTTTTGGATGTGTGAAATATAATGAGCATTTACAAATCAGGCGACTAAAGTGAATATGAATGCTATCTGCAAAATTTTCAATGCAGTGCTGTTGATGAAGGTTTAGATTATCTTTACTCTGTCTGTCCGTTTAAGCAGAGGATAGTAGCTTTTATTCAATTGTCACTCACTGAATTTCATATTTGCAATGAAACACATTTTACTGTGATGAGCAGACACACAAATACACTTCTTTTGGTTGTTCATAACAGCTAACACTTGCAAACTAATATTTTGAACCTCAGCACATGGGCTACAATAGCAATGATGAAGCAAATTTTTGTTTGCGAGTTGCACGGCTGTGCATTTGTCGACACCAGCATTAGAAATAAACTGTTTGTCTGGAAAATGGCAGCAATGAAACGTTAACTTGAACTGAAAGAGAAAACGCAGAGCAGTTCAGATTACCCCGAAGATTTACAAACGTTGTCAATCGTGTGGCTCCCCTTTCAAGTGCTCAGGTCATCTTTCCAAAATATTTGCGTCAAAAAAGAAAACGTTGTGCTCTTTTTCATAGTATCTGGAAGTTGGACTTCACAGTGACTCCCCTTCTCTGACCTGGACAGGGGAGAAGAGGAAACAGAAAACCAGAGCTGCTGTTCTGTTGTCTCTTACAAACACTAACTCAGTACATAGGATACTGCAGAGGACAAGGTGAGCCCTCAGCATATCGAAGCCCTGGATGTTTCGACAGGACTCACCTGTGAGGCTGATAAATCGGCAGCAGTGTACACTCAAGAGTTTAGTGTGGACAGTAAATCTGAAAGTCAACAGTCACTGAGAACTAAACCAAACTGTTGGGAATTCTGTACTTGGCACGGGTCCTGTCCTGTATGCCCTATTTATTCTATACACTTAATGACTGCAGTGTGGGCTTGGCTTTCTGGAGACAATGTCTCAAAAGATAAATCTGGATATCTGTCTGAGATTATGAAAGACATGTACCATGTTGTTGTTTTCTGTTATTGGCTAGGGTAAATTCCATCCAATTGAGATATTTTTCAAGGCGCCGAGGGCTACGCGGACATCGATGCTGGATGTACGGCGAGCCGATTGCTCCGAGATCTCCTAATGACCACCGGGTCGCATTTGACCTCATCGATGACGTAACTGTTGGTTTTTGAAGACAGAGGTCAGTGTTATTCTGTCCTCATGAGACCTTTTTCATTGTTGCGCCAGCCAACATCATTATCAGTTCATCATGACAATTAATAATCTATAATCCCATGTATGAATAACATTATTCAAGCGTGACTCTTTGCCCTCTTTCCTCTGGAGATTGAGCTCCTCTAATAGCGCTTTGATTTGGACTGCATTGATGAGCTTCATGCTCCCCTCCAGTTAACAGCAGACAATCATGCTTTGTGCACTGCCCGGCCTTTTAGTGTGTTTTGACAGTTTTATTATAAGGACTAAAGCAGCCCAAATAAACTACGGAGAGGAGGCCTCCTCTCGCAAGCTTTCCAAAAGGTTAGTAAATTTCACCATATGGATTTTTTGGGTGTCTCTTTCAAATGTCAGGGCTTAATTATTAACTGCAGGGCCATTTTGAAAAGAGATTTGCACTTTTACAATATTGCTTTGCCTGGTGAGGTTAAGTGTTAAAAGTGCAAGGAAGGCCATTGTCCTTCCGTGTTTAATGAAGATGGATTTAGAGACGAAATGCTGGGTGTAATAAAGACAGCATGACCTTTCAGGGCTTACCACTGGATAACACGCTGATGTTGAGTGAGGATGAGTGTCAATTGAATGAAGCTACAATGTATTTTAAAGCAGTGGATATTTGTTTTATATTTCAGCGACATCACGTTGTCACTAAAAACTAATTGTTCACTGAAAGTATTTCAACAGATCCAAATTTATGAGCTTTAAATCCAGATTATAACTGGTAACAAACACCAAAGGTCATGACCTCCCAGTGTGGCCTTTATGTGTAAATATTGATTACACCACTGTCCGGCAGCTAAGTGTGGCTGTCAGAGCAGAACACAGACATGTATTGTGGTATTTTCTTGAAACGACTCATATCTTGACTGATCGCAGCGTCCACCCTGCTTTCGCCTCAGCCGGTGCACTTCTTTCTGCTGAGTGTATCAGCATGTGCTGCTCAGCTTGTGGCTCAAGTTTCTCAGAGCTCCTGCTTGGTGAAGTCAGACCTTTTTTGCAGCGCATCTGGATAGACTCCCCAATCTAAAAGTCACCAAGCTCTTTCTGACGACTTTGGAGAATAGATCGGTTAACTCTTACGACGGCGTGGATATACCTCAGCTCGTACGTTCATAACCTTTTAATGTTTCGTCAAAGTTGCCGTGCTCGCTTCAGTGAGGGCTCTCTGTTGACTTCCTTTGCTGACAAGCGAGAACTGACTTGCTCCATGGTGTTGAACACTATACCACTGAGCAGGGTCTTGTAATAGAATAAGGAAGACTTTGTCACAAGATACTGTACATTGCCAAATTCAT
Organism: Fistularia commersonii; assembly: GCF_037954325.1. Lineage (NCBI taxonomy): Eukaryota > Metazoa > Chordata > Actinopteri > Syngnathiformes > Fistulariidae > Fistularia > Fistularia commersonii. The sequence continues at coordinate 12,807,262 of NC_141309.1, forward strand.
TACATAGTAATACTGTACCTTTATATATCAAGCAAGCTGTTTTTGATTTGGATGTGACAGTGGTGTCTGTCTATTTAAATACAGATGATTTAAATCATCACAAAGGCATACAATAACACTTTGGGGTGGTGTCAATGAGACACTTTAGGTATTTGGACTTTACTTGATTCGATCCATTTAATATTGAGATTTTGCATTGAAATCTTTATGACCCTCCAGTACAGTCAGAACCTTGTAGTTTTGGGGAGGTGCTTCTACTTTAAATTCTTTCATACTTGCACAGAACATTCTCAGCTGTAATATTTATCTGAAAACATCCTAAATAGAACTTTCATATTGTGAGAAACCATTTTACTGTTTTTTAAGTGCATTTTGATGGTAATACTTGGATACAATTTACAATGGAATATTTTAATCATCATTAGATGAGACTTTTATCATGCTAAACCATGTAAATTGTCCATCCACAATGAGCTGTTTGGACGTTTCTTTAGTAAATCAGGCAAGAGCAAAAGTTGACTTCAAACACAGCCTCAAAAAAGTTCATCTCATTGTCTTGAAATATCAAATTTTACCTTGAAAGTGATGCATTCCAGTGCATATTTTAATATCACAAAAAGTGTTGGTATTTCCAAAATCACAGCAGCCGTATTAAAGTTCAGTTTGACTGAATTGAACTTTTTTTTCTAGTATTCTGGAACTGGAGGTTCAGCCAGCAAGCCCTGACAGAGCTGCCATTGCAGGATAACCTACCCACAAGCCCTTGCCTGTGGCTTGGCCTTTGAAAATGCATGTCTCCTCTTGACATTTCTTGCCTTGGGAACATCAGATTCCTTCCTCTTGGTCCAGTGTTCAAACTGTCTGGAGATGATGCAGAAGATATACATCTCTCCAATGTGTTTTCGTGGGAGGTGCAAAGAGATTAAACATCAAAGCTAACATTAAGCCATCAAAACCGATGAATCAGTCTGATTTCCTAATATACTGGTTTGACACCTTTATGTGAGGTTAGCTGGGCTGTGGTTCCTCCTCATTCCTTATTCAACAGAAGGTCGGACGACACACGGCAAACACTTGTATTTACACCTGCCTTTTGCAAAACGGGCAAATTAAGAACGAGACATACTTGTGTCACTTCTGCAATTGGAATAGAACAACATTAATAGACCAGGTGGGTTGTAACGTAATTAAAGCATAAATATGCAAATCATGCCGGGGTGGCTGTTGCTATGCGGTATCTGCAGAGACAGGTGCCAGCCATCTTTAGTGTTTATGACAAAGATCCCGCGGCAAATGGCATCACGGTGATCAAGCTATATTAATATGAGATGTCTGGTCGCTTGACTACCAGCGTGACTTCTACCATGAAACACAGTAATACAATCAGCAGGAGAAGACCGGGAGTGAAAACATAAACTAATCTGAGTGGGCAACAACTCATGTGTCTGGATCAATATCATGAAAGTTCCTCAAACAGTAATGAGAATATTTTGTCTCACTGACTACTACAGATATCACCCTTGTGTTATACTCCTTCTCATTCATTTTGCAAATGAAATTAACTAATGATCATTGTCTGTACTGTTTCCTTGACATGAAAGGAGGTGTGAAAAACACTCCACAGGCCCGGACAGAGTGTTTTTTTTGCTCCGAGGCAAGTGCAACATGTTCAAGATAGTGAAAACTGACGGAGCTGTTGTTGAGTCTGTTGAACTGATTTGAATCTACTGACAAGGTATTTACTTTCTCTTCCTTCAGTTTCATGCAGTTTTGCATTCTACGAGCAGATTGAGAAAAAGACTCCAGCTGCCACCCCAGAATATTTTACAGATGTATACAAATTGTCAGTCAAGAAGGGACTTCTTCAATAAAGAGACTTGAAAGCCTTCATTCATGCTCAAGGACCTTACAGGCCATTACAGGGCCATTACCAATGGCGATCTTGTCCAGACAAGTAAAGGGAAACTAATGTGTTGCTGTGACAAAAGGTTATCATTGAGAGGGTTGAAACAAGATCTGAACAAGGATCAATAGCAAATTTTAAGACGTGACTGTAGCATATTTTTGCATAAGAGTCAGGGTATTAATTAACATAATATCATGCACATTTTGATGTATTGGGCTTATTATCTGCCTTGGCAGAATGACAATGTATAGACACTGGCCAAAAAATAAAGGGAACACTATAATAGCACATCCTACATCTGAATTAATGAGATATTCTTACTAAATACTTTGTTCTTTACATAGTTGAATGTTCTGACAACAAAATCACACAAAAAGGATCAATGGAAATCAAATGTATTAACCCACGGAGGTCTGGATTTGGAGTTGCACTCAAAATTAAATGGGAAAAACACATTACAGGCTGATCCATGAAATCAGGGCATGATTTGATGAATGAAAGGACATGATGAAATGTCCTAAAAACAAGTCAAAATTAATCAGTGTTGCCTCCTGAGTAACATTGTGTTGTTTAAGTGTTCCCTCTGTTTTTGAGCAGTATAGTTTGTGTTAGGTATGGTTGCTGAAGCAATAAATCAATAAGATATAAATGAAAGCCTTATTATAAAGTAGAAAATAATAGCCGACAGTGTATAAGTGTGTATGTGTATGTACATATATAAATACTTACAGTATGTACTTGGATTTGAGCTGTTTTACACACTTGATTTTAATGCGTTCGAATACAGACAGCTGTTCATAAAAATACAATCTTAAGAAATTGCAAATGCATATTAAAATGCGGCCTCCTAAATTGTTGCGTTCCTCTCCTAACTATAATTCCATATCCAATTTAACCATATAAATGTCAGCTATTAATTTAGATATTTCATTTGTGTGATTTCTATGTTTTGTTTTTTTGAATAGAAACATAATTCCTAAAATATTGTCAGTCTGCCAATGATTAGCTGACAATCTGCTAATAAGGGAATTTCTTTGAAGCCTTGTTCAAATCAAAGAAAATTTTTCAGATTTAATCAAAATCTACCACAATGTCTAGTGGAATGAAACAAAAATCTCTCTTTAGGAGGGGTTTGTGTCTTGGATTAATTAGGATGTGGAACTCCCAGTTTAGGGAGCTTAGCATGTGCGGGGTGATGTTTACTTCTCTGTCTTTTCCACAGGGATAGGTTTGCACTCATCTTTGATAGTTAACCCTATGTGACCCTTCCCTAGAGCCAGTCTTGCTCCCACCTCACTGCTCCTGCTTCTCATTAAGGCTTGTCCACTATCTAAGTCTAAGTAGGGTGCCACCCAGGCCACTGACACACAGGCCTGACAAAAAAATCAACACGAAATATGGCCGTTTATACATCCAACTGATGGACAACCTACTGAGATCCTCAATATGGATACATATGGAAATTCCTTTGTCTAAAGTACGAATGAATGTATAAGAGAAATTCAAAAATTGAAAATGATATTTAAGTTAAAAGAGTGTTATCACTTATTGTTCATAAAATATTGAAATAATACCAATATTACAATTATTCTATTATTATTTTGAATTTTTATTTTATCATGCGCTGTGTTGTATTTTATCCATTATCATATTGAGTTTTGTTGCCATTAAGAAATGCATGGGAGGAAATAGTACAGCGTTATGTTACTTGAGTTTATCAGATTTGTGAGATGTTATCAAGCAACTTTTACACGCGGAGCATAAAACAACCACAATGCACAACACAATATGGAAGTATAGCCTCAACTTTATATAATCTATATCATGAACATTAATTAGTAAATGGAGGAGGAGGTTAAAAGAGTATTGTAAGGTAGGAAGCGATACAATTTATTAAAAATGTAGGAAGGTAAGTGAAAAAATAAGTGCAGTTAATTGCAGTCCATCACAAAAGTTTTGTGAGATGCATTGCATAAAATTCAGTGATCTAGACAATGATTTGTTCAGGTATTAAAAAGAATATCAGTAAACACTGATATAACATGCACATATGCACATCTAAGCAACATTGTGAAATTGAGATGTATTATTTAAAGATATATTATCATATTTGACTCATTTTGCATTTCATAATTTTACAATATTTTACACCAGCTCTCCTCACATACAGATTAAGCACATCTTGATAACCTATTAAGCTTAACACAAACAAGATGTTTTATTGATGCAGTTGAATAACACAAAAAACACAATGAATAACAAAGTCAAAGCATTAGCTAAAATAGCTAAAATCTATTGCTAAACGCTGCAAATAGAGGAAACTATGTCAATATATGATTAAAGGAATATGAATGGAAACCCTAAAATTCTTTGTGAACTTAGTCATTAATAATTCCAACTTGTCTAAAATTAGAAGGATTTTTACAGTCTTTACACTGGCTTGTCCAAATGAACAGGAAAAAAGTCAATAAAGTGGATAACAACATTATTTATCATCCATTGGTAATACGCTCCGTAACACAATACCATGATCATTGTTTGATTCAAGGCTGATTTGAATTTAGAACATTTTGAACGTAACGTTACTGTGTTACAGATAAACGTAATGTTAAAACAATAATTAGTTCCTTCCAATAATGTGAAGTTGTAGAATCTAACAAGGTTGTGTATTGTTACATTTAAAATAACATTATCATTTTAATTAATCTTTTTGTTTCCCGGGTCAAATCATGCAGTGACGGGCTATCGAACAACAGATAATTTGTAATGCGTTTCTTTTCATAAAAGAATCTCTGATGATTGGGCCACAGGAGATAAGCTGTTTTGATGAACATTTTCTATAGCAGAGACAACCGTGTTGAAATTGCAGCTGAGTCATTACCCTGAACCGCTGTTATCTGGGTGTATGATGAGACGTGAATTTGTCTGACCTCCCCGGGGCAGTACAAAGGACTGAATTCAAAGCGGGGCACCCAGAGGCCAAGCTGGCGGAGGGCCCAGCTGAGGAGCACCAGCCAGCCACCACCTGCATTATACCGCTCGCCCGGTCTCCCTGGATATGAAACCCCCCCCTCCTAGCGCCACCCCCGCTCATCATGTCACCCTCAGCTCTGGCTCTGACAAGGCTCATCTGCATCTCAGTCATATTCTACTCCTACTCCTATCTGCCCAGTCCATCTCATCTGTCCATCACACTGCACACACTCTCTGTGACAGTAACACTATGGCCTCAGCTGTGAATACTCCCTTCATTTTGTCACCGGGCTGTTGCCATGCTTGTGTTTCAGATCAAGCACCGACAGTTATCTGTACAATGTTTTTTCCTTATGTTGGTAATTCTTTCAAAATTTTGAGCCAAACAGCTCCCCGGATAAAAATGAAATTATGCTGTATATTGATATCCATGCTTTTTTTAAATCATTCTTGTTAGTAATTCAAATTCTTGAAGGAAAGAAAATGACAAGCTGCCTCGAACTGTTTTGGAAAAATAAAAATGTTGTCACTGACCCATTATCTTAGTAGCAAAAGTACAGTCATTTCAATTTGTATTGAGCACAATTTACCTCATTTGTTTTCCCGGAAATATTATTTACTCTATATTTTACCTAAACGTGTTATGTCTCTTTTTTTTTTATTTTTTTTTATTTTGTATGACAAAAATTACATATCATGTTTCTATTTCACCAAACTTTTCTCTGCTCACAGAACTAAATCAAAGGAAACCTAAAACAATATGGCCTCTAATGAAACATCTTAGGATAAAGGTATGGCTTATCGGGAATGGTTCCATTACTTACCATAAACTTCATGCATTCAACCTCCTCTCCAACCCAACCTTGGGTTTCTCTCCAAGTTCAATACTGCCCCCTGGAAAATAGTTTATTGTACTGCAGCCACAAGGACTGAAGTGTAAAAAATGGCAGCCCCCTGGACTGTGCATTAAGTCCCCTTATACTTCAACAGAAGCTCTCAACTGGTATCGTTTATGCCAAAAAAATCAAACGGCATGTTTGGACAGGGTGAAGCTGTGAATTTGTAGACTCTAAAGCTGCAGAAGTAATTATATAATCAGTTATTCGATGTAAAGGACCGAATTTGATCGGCGTGTTTGAAAAAAGTCCTATCTGTCCTTCGATCCTCCCACTTTTCCTGTTAGACTCCGTGGTCTAAATTCTCACCTACAGTTTGATGTTTGCAATTCATTTCCCGTCAAACTCAGATGTCACAACCCACACGACCCTTGCCCTTGAGCGAAAACATTATCGAAACGCCGCGCTTGGAAGACAACGGAGCCAGACAGGGAGCACCGGGATGCCAGCCCCACACAATAAGAGGGTAAAATGCAGGGTGGTAGAACTTCTACTTCCCGCTGCAGACCCTGTCGGATCCCTATCCCGAATTCCTGAGCTGTCTGGAGGAGCCCCCGGGGCTGGCAGAATGGCAGGGTGCGTTGTGGGAGTCTGTTCTGTTTCTGTAAGCCCAGGCAGGGTTCCTCAGAGGGAGGGCTGCTTTCTGGGGATTGTTTGATAACACTGCATTTTTGACCCCTTCATGTTCCCGCTGTCTCTGTTGCCGTGTCTCACGGAGGCTTCTTTTAAACCTGTCAGTTAGATTCATGCCAAGACTAATTCGCATGCTTGTTGTGGTGTTTTACACCGCGAACCAGCTTCCTAGGTGGACGAACGGCGGAATCGTGTGAGGTTAAAAATTTAGATCTTTATTACCGCTCCGGTATTGCTCATCAAAATAATAATTATCCGAGGGCGAGACTGAAAATAGGCTTGAGGCAAAAGATGTCACGGGTTTGTCGACCACGGATTTGGAAGAATATATGTGACTAGCATTTACCATGTGGATGTTGTGGGTGTGTGAACAAAACACACAGGCGACGCCCAAAACAAATTGCTATAATTCATTTGTTCATCAAACTTGAAGTGAAGCAAAACCAATCCCCTTCTAACGCCAGTTAGAAATAACATTTTCCAAAGCTGACGTTGATAATCTCATGCGTCGCTGAATTACCGCGTAAAATAAAGCAGCATTTAAAGCAATTGCCGGCCACAGATGTGGAGCCTCTTTTGCAAGTAAAAGAAATACATCTGATGGAAACCAAATCCGGCACATTGCTGCTTCAGCAGAAATATCAAACAACTGGAAGGATGTTGCACAGAACTTGGCAATTGTTCCTTTGCTTTGAAGTGTAGCAAATTTGTTTATTACATTATATACATTTGTATGAATAAAAGTGATATACAAAGTCAAAGAATCAAAGTCATCTGCACTGGGAATTTAACAACCACACTGTTTGACGCAAATATTGCAATAGTCAAGCCTAACATTGGTGCGTTTGAGGTGTTCTGACTGCATGTAAGTTGACATGTCATGTCATGTGTGTTCATCAACTTGCCACAGCTCCCATCTGGGTGTAGACCCCAGCTCTTAGCGGGACCAGTTCGGCCTCTGAAGGGGTGGTTCTGGCGGCGATCTATTATCAGTAATGGGTCAGGGTCACACAATGGGGGTATTTTGTTAGATCTGTTGGGGATGCTCTGCGGTAGGCAAAGCTGTTGCTTTGATCTTCCTCCGTATGTTCACCGGAGTGTGCCATGTCTGAAAACTGATCTACTCTCTGACATTTCCCTTTCATTATCATCTGAGGACCAATACATCTCTCTGAAAAAAATATATTGAAAAAAGATTTATATAGCAGGGAACTGACTGCAACTTTCCCGGTCGAAATTATTGGCCGATGTTTCTAACAGCTGATGCGGGTAATATCTGTGTTCTTGCTATTGTCTGCGCACTGAATTAAAGATAAATGTGCTGTTAACGGTCTCAGCGTGCGTATGTGTACCCGTGCGTGCATGTGTGCATCTGTGGGTCTCAGATAGGAGCCTTGACAGCCCGTTGTTTGTAGTTTTTGTAGTCCTTAGGGCCCCTTGTGGGTGTGCTCACTTTAAAGGGCCCAGTGAACTGTGAGGACTTGAGACATGAGACCGTGCCGCCCAACTGGCCCCGGGACACGGGTTCACCCGGAGAATGTGAGCTGAGAAGGGGAAGTGGGCCGAGACGAGCTCCCACGAACTTCCACTCCATTCCACAAGACAGCAATCCCATCTCGAGAAGGGAAACTCTACCTCACTGTAGTTAGTTGTGAGGTTTTGATTTACATCTAAATCTGTAATCTTTGCCGCGGTTCCTGTGCGTGTTATAACAGTTCATCGACAGTTTTGTACGTTTAAATCAACAAGTGGTCAACTTCTTACAATGTTTGTGCAACAACTCACTGCAATAATAATTCATACAATTTGTGCCAAGTGATCAATAATCAGAGATTCAGTCTTTTCAGGGTTAAGCTGGTGAAAATTTTCAGCTCATAAGCCTTATTTCTAGATCAAGTGCTACCAGTGTCCAGTTCTGTGTTTTATAATGATGTCAATTCAGTTTGTTCTGTGACTTCATGATGCATTAAAAACCATGCAAAACCATGCAAAAAAAAGGAAATGCTCTGCATTATGAAACAAAACAAAACAAAAATCCCAATCAATAATAATCCTTTGACTAAAAATGTCTTTACATATATGCTTGAAATTCCGTTCACATCATTTCGACTGAGGTTAAACCCAAGTCCCAAGTGTTTATGTAACTTGACTATTTAAAAATTAACAACTTCATAATTATTTCAGAAGCTGTACCTTTGAGGAATGTATAGGAACCAGCACATCTACAAATCTTCAACCAAACTTTATTACAAGTTCGAGCTGAATTGTGTGTAATGTAGTCACAAGCGGGATCGATCAGTATAACGTCATGAAATAACACCTTGAGGAAAAATAATTCTTTGTTAACAATATCCAGTTTGGTTGGAAACATTTTGGTTTCCTCACATCGAGATGAGAGAAAAGGAAAAGAGAGCGTATTTCTATGATCATACAGGCAAACTTTCGGATCAAATTCCAAGTCAGTCCCCAAAACATATAATAAAATACAAAAAACTTTGGATTAAACAAATCTGCATGTTTTCAGTTTATTTCTCACTACATCACACCAAGATACTGTTCATGTGATTTATTTTTAGCCGTTTAGGAAGCCCTTATGGATCTCGGTCTCCCAGGAGAGAAACACAGACAGTGTAGAAGTAAAGAGGACCCCAGCTGAGTGATGATATCAGGTTATGATGTTTGCTGTTTCAACATGAGCCTGTTTTTTCTTCTCCTCTTCGAGGGTAGACAGACAGGCAGACAGAGCCCGGGGGTTGCATCTCCCCAGCTGGGATCTTGGGTTCAGCTCTGAAGAGGAAAAATACTGCCGTTGTTGTCTTTTTTGAATGCATTGCCTTTAAATTCACCTCAATTTCACATTATCCACTGGTTCCCATCAGACTGCTTTGTTGTTGTAATTTGGACTGAAGCCATTTTAATTGAACTTTTTTCTGCTGTTTTATTTTGAGGTCAAAGGTTACAAAAACACTGTCAGTTTAAGTTGCTCAACTGACTTCAGATGGTACGCAGTTTGCAATGGTGAAAAGTTTTTTTCTCTGCTTTATGGTAGCAATCAAATATTACTGTTGGTCCAAAAATATACTGAACGGCACAAAAGATCAAAAATGGTCTTGCTGGTATTGTTTGTTGCTGTAGATATCAAGGTTTGATTAGCAAACTACAAGTATGGAAACTCCAAGACACCAGGAAAGAAAGAGTTAAAGGGAAAATCGAACAACAGAGCCTTTTGTCTTCTTTGTCTCTGAACAGCATTGAAGTTTGTGCTCTGGGTGAGGTCTGACGGATGTCAATTAAAGGACTATTTAAATATTTAAGGAATAAAGTTTAAATTCATCCCTTGGGTGCACTTACAGAATGGGGTTATGCTGCCTCAGCTCTCCAAGGAGCAGCTGATAGCCTGGCAGGCAGTGTGGATAGTCGGGAGGCATCGCGGCTTGGGTTACAGTGAGAATTAAAGCTGACACTAAGAAGCGCTCCATACAATGACCTGCAGAAAACAGCAGACAAAAGAGTCTATTTTGAAGCAGGACAAAGGGGAGGTTAGTGAAGATACCTGAGCCCAGCCAGGCCTAGTCAGTGTGTCTGTGGACACATGGCTGGACCGCAGGACCACTACAGACACAGCAGAGGGAGAAACACTTTCAAAAGCACATTCCTGCACAGCCATAACACCACGACAGGCATGTGACGCACATACACACATACACACATACACATATGGACACCGACAAACTGTAATATCCTGACATCCTGAGCGCAAGGAACAATTTGTTGGACATCATATTTGGTATTAGAATCGGTGTTGTCAGTTGCGTGACTAGTGGTGTACTAGTTCTCTCTCTTTTTAACATGCACACACAAAATGGTACATGGTATTATGAAACTTCAAGATACAGTGACATTTTCAACAATCTGTTATGCTTTCTGATGGACTTCTAAGTCTCATACGTATTCATCCTTTAAATTTTCTCTCTCTCTCTCTCACACACACACACAGACACATACATTTTCTGATGAAATTTCCATTACCAGTTACATTTGTAAAACCACTTCCTGTCTCTAAAAGTAACATTTGCATCAAACCCCTCAACAAACACGTACTTGAAGATCTTGCACTATCTCACCTCAGCTGCTGTCATCCTGGTCCTCATACTGATTTAACTTTCATCCTAATCCCCCACCTCTCCTAAATGTCAAAATAAAACCTTTGTGTCTTTTCTTCTCTTATTGTGTTTTCTGGCTTGCACTCTTGCTTCTGTGATTTCTACCAGCATGCACCTGTTTTTAAGTGAGGACGCCGCAGGTAAGAAGCAATGTGTAGTTAAATAGAAATATATATATATATTTTTATGAACACAAAGAAAAGGAATCCCCCAAAATTGATATGATTTTATATTTTCTTTTTTTAGACAGTTCATTGTTTACTCCAAGCCAAGCTGACAGTGTCACACTTCATGTAGTGTACTTACTTTCTTCAAACATCTCCTATGGTGTGAAATGTACAGATTTCACCCACATTTCAAAACTGCCACTCCAAGGGTAACAGCTCACTCCCTATCCAAAATTAACCCTGTCCAGAGAGCTATTCGAAGCATTAAATCTAAATGTACACATCACTCTTTTCCAAAACACTGGTAGAGTTAAACGACCATTACACAGCTTACCTCAGCCTAAATGTATGAAAACAGTAGATATGCCATTGCTGGAAACAGCATTGGTTACTCAATGGAATTTTAATAAAAGGGTTAGATGGGAGCAACACAGAAAATTAAAGGAAATGATGCGTAGTCTGGTGTCACTATAAGCTAAATTATTACATGTAAATATTGTCCACAGCTGCCAAAAAAAGGTAATTTTTAGGATTAAGTTACATAATTATGTGACTAAAATGGAATAAAAAAAGACTGTTAATTCTTTATTATACTCGTGGATTTGGTTTATGTAATCACCCTTACATGATGCATACTTTTAATTGATCAGTGCTCCTTTTCATATTAAATACAAGCTGGGTTAGCATTGCAGAGTGCCTGAGGTGTCAGCAGGAAACCAGCAGCTTATATGTCTCCGGTCTCTGCTGATTAACATGGATAACTCTGACCTACGGAATGGGTGAGGATTCCTGTCTAATTGAATTACTGTCTGTCTCCTTGGTTCCAAATATTGTCTTGAACTTATACCCCTCTCTCTGTTGCCAGAAACTATTTACATTATGTATAAATACTGGGACTTTTTTCTCCCTTTTCCTTAATGGTGTTTTCTTTCTTTTTTAAATGCTGCAGTGCACACACTGATTGTTTTACTATATCAACTCTGAAAGAACATGTTTCAGGTACTTGCATCATAACATGTGTCCACACAAGCTAACTTATATGAATATATTTTTAGATTCCAACAATGATAGCGTATAAAATGTTAAATGATGAGGACAAGTGTCCATCAGATCTTCTCAAAGCCCCAAAAATGTCTTAAAACAACCTCAACCTCAAGATGTTTACTTTTTGTCAAGCAAATCCAAGGAATTTTTGACATTGATTTCTTAAAATGTGACTCAGATCAACTTACTGATGACAAAAGTAGTTGGCCGTCAAATAAAAGATCACGTCAACAGGTTTAGAATTTGAAATTATGTCAGTATTTTGCTCAAAAACCATTCCCTTCAATCAGATTTTCAGGCGATATAGAATTTTTTTTATCAAATGTAAAGCAGCTTTATGCTGTACATTAGCTTTGGCAGAAAAAATGTGACTAAAGGGGCACATATTGTGTAATATTTAGATGAGTGCATGATGTTTTTTCAAAGCAAAATCATAGAAAGATCCATCCAAAGATGCATCTTTGACAGGCTTTCTACCTGATTATAAGCAGAACTAAGCACATGCTATGCCTTTGCAGTAAAAAAAAAAAAAAAAGACATTACATTCAAAAGCAAAGAATGTGCATTCAATAAAATGTATCATAAGGGAATCCAGTACTATAGAACACGCAGAGGACATCGTGAAGATTGAAAAGCTTGACGTCTTATGCTAAAGCTAATGTTTCGTCACATATTGCATTGCCTTAGAATGAGGTGCCAAAACTTGGCTGCCAGCTCGATTCCCCTCAGGTCGTGCGACTTAAAGGCGGGGCTCATGCGTGGTTTTGTGCACGTTATCCATTTTGCATCGGAGGAAAACAGAAGACAAGGATCTTGCAGTGATAAGAATCCCTTGTGGATATACAGCTTTATTCTCTCTTCCTTCTTTGCATTACACATGGACATTAAAATCACACAGAGGAGAATGTTCTATTAAATATGCATAACTCAAATGTCCATGTCATATTCCAAAGTGGCCGGCCGAAGATTTATGGCACCATTGACCATCATTTCTTTGCTGCTTCCTCAAGAGAATCTGCCACCGGCTGCACGCCAAACGTTTTAAAATTTAAAGAGGTGATGAATAAACTATCCAGAGGAGACAAAAACACATCCGTTCCTTCACAATGAGACTTTTCTCTCCTTCCCTTCCTAACCTCCAGCTTCTTATTTAGAGTTGAACCATTTCAACCTCAACACTCATTGCCAGCCATTTGGACTAGTTTTAATGCGGAGATAACTGGCTCATTCTCAGAGTTGAGGTTTATGTGTATCCTGGGAACATTAGAAACAAACATTCTCCATAAAATCCCAATAGAAACTTAAGCAAGCCGGTTGGATGAAATGAACGAATCCTTGGCTCCAACAGACTTGTCTTTGAAAGACTAATGTTAATCAGGACTGGCTATCTAATGTCTGGGGGGCCTGGAGCAAAAGCAAGGAGAAAAAATGTAGGGCTTTGTATGATAATGATAAACTAAACTGAAACAACGTATGCAAAAGTGATATGTACCAGTAGTAGTAGAAGTAGAAGTTACATCGATAGTAGTAGAAGCTATATTAATATGATTAGTGCAGCATTAGCTATTCTCTGGCAAATTTAATCAAGATGATTTGCTTCGAAAAGATGACAATCAAAACATATACAATGTCACCACGACATTAATGCCTCTGTCTTTCTGTAAGTTTATGAAAGGGTTGAATTAGATGAAAATTGTGTCTCCATAACTGAATAAGAAGAAACGTGTGATGTATGTGATTTAAATAGCCAACAGGCTCTAAATGCTAAAATTAAAAGACAGTGTATGAGAGTAAGTCAGAAAATGTCATTTTTTTGTGATGGCCAAATAAACAGCTCTCAGGCAGCTGGATGAAAGAGGCTCAAGGGTGGCAAAGGGTGACATATTTTACCTGAGGCCATCTGCCACAAGAAAAACACCTGCATTCTTTCCACTCTCTCTTGAGGATCCAGTATTTGACCTTAGTGTATAGGTAAAAGTATCCAAATTCTTCAAAATGTCAAAATGCCTCATAATTCTGTTGTTTGCTACAGGTTCTCTCCATAAAGGGCTCTGATAAAGTAACAGCTCTCGAAATGTGGTGAGCTGACATACCTCTCTATACACAATAGAGGAAATAAGAACTCCCATAGCAGCTCTCTGATTTATCCACACTTACTGCTAACCCGATAAAGTGCTGTGACAATACCTTCGGAGGGTCTCATAAATGTTTTGTATTGACCTTAAAGCGGTTGCTGACCACGAACAGAAACATAAACAGAAGGTATTTCTCCTGTGGGCAGGAGATGAATTTCTCTTGGCACACAGGATCACTGTCTGGTACTTGGAGCTGACCTTCCACCACAACAGCACCTTCCATTCCTCCAGGCCCAGCGAAAAAATCTTTCCCCTGCAGGATGGATAGTGTTCCAGGGCCCTTCTCCTCTCAAGGGACTGACCTAACCTAGGGAACAGAGGGCTTTCATGGGAGATCACAGGTGCTTATATACAAAATGGCAATTTTCTTCTTCCATAATTCCATGTTACTGCATTACCAGATCTTATCATAAGGCCAGTATCTCATTCCTGAGGTTTTAGACGTTAATGAAAGATGCTTTGCCTCCAGCCACTGGGGGCTAAATCAACAAGCCCAGGATTCCTGTTGGCCTTTGTTGGGGAATACCAAAGGCTGAGCCGAGGTCAAAGACAAAGCATGGAGCTGAAGATGGAAATGCTGTGCCCAAAACAAGCTTGTATGAAATCCTGAGCATACTTGTAACCTGACTTAAATATATTAAACTCTGTATCTCTCCTAGGCCAGACATGGTAACCATTTGATGCCGGCATACCTGTAAATGATGCGAACAGCCAAACATCAAAAACAATGCGTCTGCACACGAGCGTGTGATATTAAATTGATAGCGGGGCGTTATGGCCTTAGTGTACTTCGGAATAAAACTTAAACAGCCCGGACAATGAATGCTTTGGATATGTAATTTCAGCCACTTAGGATGATTAAAAACAGATCATATTGAATATCACATTCGATGGGGGTAAGAGAAAGCGAGAAAGAAATAAAGAAGAGATTTGTTTGTCAGTCAGTTCTGACCCACTCAATCTCCTCAGCCCTGTGAAAGAGGGGAGAGAATGAGTCGGGGTCAGTTTTCTGTAAATCTTGTGATGAAATGTTGACAAAACAGCCAATTTTCTGTAATTCTGTTGCAGCACTCTTTCAGCAGCTTACTCACTCAGAACCCCTTCATTTCAAACAGCAGCTCACTTTGACCTTTGACATGTATCTCGTCCCTGACTTCTTTGGCCCGGCGAAAAGACGTAACAGTTGTGCCTTTTAGATCAGATGGATGCCGTTTAAGAAGCCAGCTTCATAAAGGGTGCCTCTGTCTCTCAAACTGACTCTCTTGGGCCCCAGTAAAGGGATAAGAAATGTGGTTAATAGCTCAGGAGTGGCCTAATCATCAGCTGCCATTACTGCTCCAATATCAGCAGAGATGACAGACTTATCAATAACAAAAGCCCAGCTGAAGCCTCAACTACTCTGTCATTTTGATCTTTGCTCCACTAATCAGAGCTTTCATTTGAGCTAAGCACCAGGCAGCACACCTCTCATTCTCTTCATGCTGTGCCAGATATCATTCATCTTTACAAGCCACTCTGTTTTCCCTCAACCCCAGGCCACCATTTCCACAAATGGGCTTAATTTCTCAGGCAAATATATGACACATCTGAGAGCTCATTATCCTTGCGATGCAAGTGCTCATTGTACTTACTGGTAAAACTCTCGTGAACAGCTACAGCTGGAGCCCAGCTGATTTTAAAATGAGACCGCGAGATTTGTCAAACTAACTGTCCTCGAGGTTTATCAATATTTCAGAATCATCTGTTGTAATTGTTTGACACTTCGCTTTGCATGTTTTCTCAAAAGATGCGTACGTATGTACCAAAAAAGTCAAAGGATTTTTGACAGCCTAAATTGTTATTACTCTGCTCTACACTACACCATAATAACTATTATTAATAAATGGGCAGTTAATTGCCCTCATAATAGGATCAGAATAAATTAAAGGGGCTCTAATTTTTGGGTAGGGATGTGCTGCCAATATTTCCCTTGTTCATTTTCCCTGAAAAAGTTCTTCTATCAAGGAGAAACATGAGAGGGCCTGAGAGGTGCTCCTGCACCTGGATGAGCTGGCGCTTTCTTTTACAGTCATGGTGAAGATCAGGCAGACTGACTCAGACACCTGCTTTGGGAAATATGTTCCCCATCAGTGAGCTATGGACTATTTCTGGGCAGGAGCACTGGGAGACCATTGTTCTCCTCCCGCACTGACAGCCAAGGTATTCTGGGACTTTTGGCACACAGACACAACAATGTAATATTCATGTTAAGTTTTAAGATTGGATTACTTATTCGGCCTTAAACCAGGCAAAAACAGAGGTGCGCTTGTTGACTATAGCGACATTATTTCAGGGCATTATTTGTTTTTTTAATTTGCAGCATATATTATGTACATGCTTTCAAAATATCAGTTCATTGATGAATTATTTTGATCTGATTGACATTTAAAAAACTGACAAATATGACGGCAGTATTACATGCCCATTTGGTAAACAATACATAAATTCAAAATAAATGTACCCTAAGGGTTTTCAGACTTGGCACAAAACAGTGGCTCTCCTCATTCCCTCAGTTTGATACATGATATGTACTCTTTATACAAATCATCTTTTCTCTTCTCCTATGCAGCTTTATACAGGGGCAAAGGGTTTAGGGATTTTGCAATGTCATCTGGGATTAAAAAGGAGCAGCACATCAGAGCTGCAGGCTACACCACCTGGAGCCCCTATACGATCCCTGGATCTGCACCACTCAAAATCAGCCCCATTAACGTACCGCCAAATAATTCTTGGTCAAGCAAATGACACTAATCTAACAAAGCTCCATTTGAGAAAAGATTACAACTTCAACAGGAACCCCTTTGATTATGAGTTTGTTTGAAACCGTATCAATGCCATGATCATTCCTTCGGATCGACACAACAATCTCTAATCACCATACTTTGGCTGCACCCTTACTTGTGCATCAGTCTGCTGAATGAGAAAAAAAAAAAACACATATCATCGAGAATAGTGGAGTGACTTGTTTAACATGGAGCACGTGCAATGACAAAGCGATTCCTTTCCCTGCGTTGATCATCCACCTGCACACAGATTAGGTCAGATATTCACCCTAGCTGCCAACCTGTCACTCTCATTCAGTAGAACAAAAAAAGAGGACAGAGCCCATGTTCATTCCTCCACACTAATACTCTTGCTTATAAATGCCAGCAACAGAAGATAGTGGACAAAAGTTTATGTTTCTAACTGAAACACAAGCCTCCTTTGAATATATATGAAGATAGAGCAGAAATACAGTACCTGTAAATGATATATTATTATAACCGTATAACTATATAACTATATAACTAACTAATATATATACATATGTGTATGTATTCATATATATCTATATACATATATACATATGTAGTGGGAGAACGAGAGAAAGAGGGAGATGGACATCTCAAAATAATAATCAAGTAAAAATATTCTCTTCAAAATAGTGCAAAAGACTCATCTATGTGTGTAAATAATAATTTACAATTATGTCTGCAGTGCTTGATATTTTTCCTAGAGCTTCACAGAGAACATAGAGGAGATGAATAAAAATATCTTGGCCTATGTTGGCTGCTAGCAAAACATTTTGTGGTTAAATTGAAGTCCCGAGTTTGGACTTGCGTGTCTGCCACTGCCGTACAGGCATACTTGCTCATGACGCCCTGGTGACTTTTTAACTGTTTCTTAGTTTCTATAATATTAAGCAATCAAAATATATTCTGTATGATTAAAGCCAAACTCACAAAAATGTGATGAATTGAAGGAAACTCCTTAATGTGTCTGAGGAGAAAAAAGCAAATGCTTCCATGAAGGTGTATTGTTTGCAATAAAGACATTTGCAGCCATGTTCTGTTCCGTGGAGAAAATGGCTTTAGTAAAAAAAATCAGTGTGCCTGACATAAGGGTCATTTTTGAGGGAAGGATGGCAGAAGCCATACAGTCTCAGTCATACAACTGCATATCGTCACAAAGCTCTCCCATTAAAACAATGTTTCACTTGCAGTACTGTATAAAGTGGCATCTGTGCTCAGATACAAGGGATGATATCAGTAACAAAAGTTGAATTTTGTGGTGTATTCATATTACATGATGGCCCCACAATAACAATACCAATGGAAATCAGCAAATTCCCTTTCCTGAGGTGCTTTTCAAATTGCCTGGCACCACAATGCAATTACTGTGTTCAAAATCTACATTAGAAGTCATGTTTGGGGTACCAGTAGGTCCCAAAAGACACTATGAGGTAAACAAGCAAAAGACTGCAGTGAGAGAGGTGTCCCAGCTCCATTTTTGTCTGGTTGAAAACAGGGCATTTTGGGATTAACACTCCACAATTTTGACAATATTTATGTTTCTAACTATACCTTGTTGTTATTACACCAAATCCAAAGAAGACCCTAACCTTGTTGACACACAAGCAGATATGTTACATGTGGTTTGGGGCCCACAATACACATGAATTGTGTCTTATTTATTATGTATGTAGTATGCATATACATGTATATGACTTTGGCATACATTCCATGTTTTGTCATTAGTTTCATTATTTGATATAGTTCTGTTTTGAGTGCAAAATGGTTGTGAAATTCAGTGTCCATTATAATTCCTGCAACAGCCTGATGATAAAATATTAGTGTTTAAATTTTTTATTGAAAAAAGTTTGAGAATGTATTTTTTCTCTAGAAAATATGTCAAGTACAATTTTTCTCATGGTTCTGCTGGAAGGGGCATTACAAAAAGAAATTGTTATATTCACTGAATGAAATCTTTTTAATGTTAAATGAAAAAAATATGAACGAAATAGAAAAATCACAAAATGAAAATTTCATGAAAAGCTTGTGACATTCCCATCATGTCCAAGACATTTTGAAAAATCACTGACAATATATCATTGTATATTGTGCATCTCATCATGACACTAGGGTTGTTTGTTGCATTTTTGGCATTTCAGTAAGCACCTCTGTGCAAGTGCATCTAGGTTGTTTTACAATGTGGCTAACTATATGTCTCTGCTAGTTAATCCTGGAGCTCTCTCTGTGTTGAGACAGAGAAAATGTAAGGTGTAGTCTTTAGCACAGCAGTATAAGTAGTGTTAGTAATAGTATTATGATTATTGTTGTTGTTGTTGATACTGGGTGGCACAGTGGCACAGTGGCACAGTGGCAAGCACTCTGGGCCTCACAGCACGAAGGACCCTGGTTGGATCACAACAGGGGACCTTTTTGTGCGGTGTTTGCACGTTCCCCCTGTGTCAGCATGGGTTTCCTTCAGGTTCGCTGGTTTCCTCCTACAGTCAAAAAAACACACAGCAGTTTAATTGGAAAAATTGAGAAAAATTGCACAAATGAGTGAATGAGAACATGAATGATTGTATGTCTGTTTATGTAGCCTGCAATTGTCTGGCAACCTGTTCAGGGTGTACCCCACCTCTCGTCCGATGGCAGCTGTATAGGCTCCAGCATCCCCAGAAAACTCATTTTCTCATTTTCATTTATCATTTTTTACCTTGATTGAAGGGATTCTAATATAGTAATGTCAATGCTGCAAATGCATTACAAGCATGGATTGTTTAAATGTAATACAATAATGGTTAATACAAAAGTGTATGGATGGAAATAATTATGGTACCAGAAAAATGTAGGGTCATGCCATGAGCGGCTCTGATGATCTGTTGTGGCCCAACACCTTTCCTTTTCTTTCTTTTTCTTTTTTTTTTTTGATATTTTAATTTTCTATGTTACTGTGACCAACTTCAAAAATGTAAGTGCAGCTCATTGAACTGAAAAGTATGGAAAGACACGATGCTTTCGCTGCCATTTTGGTCTCTGGCATCCCCTTGTGGAGTCCTTCTGAACTAAAAATACAGATCATTCAAAAACAGATTGAAATTAGTCCCGCTTCACGGAAGCCATTTTAATTGTAAGCATTTCAAACATCTCTCTCTCTCTCTCTCTCTCTCTCTCTCTCTCTCTCTCTCTCTCTCTCTGTCTCTATCTATGTATCTATCTATCTATGTATGTATCTATCTATCTATCTATCTATCTATCTATCTATCTATCTATCTATCTATCTATCTATCTATCTATCTATCTATTTGTGCCAAGGTTATTTTAGAGAACTTTATTTTCCAAAAAGAATCTTAATATGATTTGGATGTTTACAATTTAAATACTGCCATTAAAATAATTCAGCTAGCATCTTTGGTGCTTGAGAGGACAATATGGTTTATGTAAACAATTAAAAAATATATAAAACAGTAATTGCATATAGGAAGTGATGCTCTATTTTCTATCTATTAACTTTACAAATTCCCGAATATAAAATACAATATCGACAAAATGGAAAAAAAAAAAAGTCAGGAAACCAATGAGATGTTTTCAAACTCAAACGTCGAACCACTAAACAATGCCGAAATATTTACATGCACTTTTCCAGAATCTTGAAGGAAATACAATATTGGCAGTATATCCCTTCTTTTTGTACAGTTGTTACAGATGCACGTTTGAGCAATAGTAACCGGAATCAAAATTAAAATCAAATAGTAGAAGATTGGCAAAACAGAAATGTATACAAATAGCAAGCAATACGTTCAAGTAGCACTTGTGAGTTTTGAAGTTGAGTGAAGTGTCAAAAGCGTAAACTGACAGCGTGCAAGTTCACACAAGGGTTGCTTTTTGTAACCTATTTTGGGACCTGTTTCTAAATATTTATTTTTTTGGGCGTGTATGTATTGCATCACGCCGTGTATCATGATGTCTCCATACAGAACACTGACATGAGCTAGGGAGGGGCTGCTGCAAAACACATTGATAGAATGAATGCAAAGAGCCAAAAGAACACTTCCTGTTGATGCAAAAATTGCAGCAGCAACTGTCTGACACATCTGGACTGGAGAGGGGGGGAGGCCTGGTTGTAGTGTTAGCGAATAACTGAGGGGAATGGACAAGGTCTAATGTTCATCTGCAAGACGGTGAGTCTGGTTGAGTTCAATGTGGCATAGATTCGTGACGGTAATTAGTTTTTCGTATCGACGTGTCTTCTTCCTGGTCGCAAGTAACGCGGAAAGGTCTGCGATTGTACGCTAGCAACTTGCTGCTTGCTAGCGAAAGCCGCTAGCGCAAGCTAACATGGGATAGAGAGTAAATGCTAGCGCAAGCCACTCACTCCACATAGGTTAGCTAGCCTTGTAAGTTAGCTATTTCGAATGACAGCATAGATTGTACCTGCATTCGACGATGCGCCCTTACTAAATTATAGCTTGTCAACCAACTTTCTATAGTTTGTTATACACCCACAAATGTATCCCAATCAAACAACCGTGCGTGAATCAAATATGAAACTGATTCGTTAGTCTGAATCGCTTTTTCAGTTTCAGGCTAGCAAATTTAGTTAGCCAGCGTTTATAGGTTGCTTGTTTATGGGCTGCTCGGCCCGATAAACCGATGTGGATGTTTTGACTTGACACGAATTAGCAATAAATTTACTGTGACAAACAAAAAAACTCAAGGCGGAGTACTGGATGACCGAATGTTAGCTGTACCATTGTGTAGATCGCCCTATTTAACAGCTAACAATAATTGACACTATGGGTTGCTATAAAGTTTGATGTACTATACATTTGCCTACGAATGCAGCGACAGGGCTTATTGGCGTTAACAGCAACGTTGTGTGCCTTAGTACCAGTGCATGGTATGTATAGTAACACAATTATATAAAAAAAGTTTGAAAACGCTGCTTGAAAATGGACGGCATGTGGTGATAAATCTTATATTTCTGCCGTCAGCGGTGTAGGCCCATATGCATACATTCAAATATCATGTGCAGACAGGTGTGTTACCTGAAAAGCGTGTTAGGATACCGTCATTAATGTTAATCTTGATGTGTTAGTCTTGTTATGACAGGAAAGAACAAGGTGCAGCGACACAGTCGGTTACTCAGTACACCTAGGTTCATCTAGGACACCCAGCACTGTTTACTATTATTTCAGAGTTGAGATTTTTCCTCGAAATGTCCCATACCATAGAGTGAGCCCACTGTGAATGTAAGCATTTTATACCTGAAAGTGTTTGATTATAAGACTTGTTAGAGCAGATTTTACCCAAAGTAGTTACAACCTCTGCATGAGAATGCATGATTAAGTCGTCATCTTTCAATGGAGACCAATCATCATAATTTATTGAGGTTCTGTGAAATCGGGACTCTTGTGAGGTGTGTGGTAATAATAACTCAAAACTTTCAAAAGCAAGTGTGTAACTGATATCAAATATTCCCGTTGGATTGCTTTTTTTTCTGCAGAACAAATAATGGAAAACATTTGGGAAAATGAAAAGAGTGTCATCCCAGAGTTTGTCTGACAGAGCTCCTTCACTCACTCTCTCAGTAGGATTAACACATACAGATATAAGTGGATCTGAACATGTTTCTTCAGCTTGTAAGACACCACAAAGGTGGTTTGAGTCATAGTATGGACTTGATACTGTGTAACTAGGTGGCTGGGGTGGTAATTATAGGTGGTATGGTATTTTAGCACTCATCTTTAATACTCCTCGATAATTTGATTCTCATAATATTTGCGAACTATGTTCGCAGTCCAACTAGCCATATTGATTTTATTACTCTTTATCAGAGTTGAGGTTCATTTAATGACAACAGATTTGTACAACTTGTACCTGAGTGGTGGAAAACTATGGAGAAACATTGGTCTGTTTTCATTTCAGCATTAAAAGAAAAATATTGAAAAAATAAAATTAAAAAAGCTAATATTGGCCTCACAATATTTCTGCATTTATCACTCATTATTGAAAAGATGATGCAATAACCTCATGCTCTTGGTTACTTAGTAAAAGAATACATTACATTTTTTTTTTTGCAATTTTCAACAGTAAAGGACAAAGTGTTGGGAAATTCAAACATTTAAGCTCAAAGGGCCGTGTCCACATATAATATAAATACTAAAATAACTGTAAAATTTATCATAAGTACTGATATGAAGCAGCAGCAAAATGTCATAGATAAATAATGGTGGCCTGACCACAAAAGTCATTGAGCAAAACTCAAGGAAGAAAACACAAGAGAAGGTGGGAGGGACCCTTCAGGGACAAGTTGAGAGACTTGCACTGTTGTTCTGAACCAACTTGGTTCCCAGCACTAACTTTCCTTAATGCATTAGTGATTTGAATTTTTGGAATAGAGATGAGCTTGTTTAGTTTCTGTGTATGCCTTCCGATTCCCCTTTTTTGTAATCAAAAAATATCAATATCCACCAATGTGATCTTGTCCTCGTGGGCTTAACAAACCACACTAGCACCGCAGCACCAACAATAACTTTATTATATAGGAATGGCAAATTTGATTGTCTTTTAAGAAGCGCATGCATTGTCTAATGCAACATGGTTAGTAGATGAAAACAGTGAAAATGTTCAACTTTTTTGTCTTTTATGTTGTAAAACATAAGGAAATTCGAGAGCGAGCAAACTGTTCTTGATTTACACTTCATACCAAGCTTGCGTCAATCACCATTTTTATCTTCACAAGACCTGCCATCAATATGAGTGAAAATCACAATGTAGATTGACTTTATTGTCTTCTATGGAAGTTTAGAACGAGTGTCCTCATCTAAAGAGTTTATTTTTGTTCCTCCATAATGTCATAAGATGATGCCTCGTTTTTATACTAATCAGGTCCCGGTAAGCCAATTAGTAAAGATAAGTCCAAAATGCATTACGAAAAGAGAATTTGGGGGTAGTAAAGTGTAATATTCCCGTCTATGTACATCAAAATTAAGTATATGTCATCTAATTTATTTCTATAACATCTTTTTTAACTGCACTTTGTGAAATTTTTAGTTACCTACCCCACTAACAGCGTCTAGGTAAAATGCTGCTAATAGAGGAAGGAATACCGTGTTCGCTTGGAGGCTTTGATTTTTTTCTTTGTTCATCTTTATCTTGAGGGAACATAGCTCCTTTAGAAGTACAGAAAGTCTACATTTGTTTGTCCATCACAGTAATGTTTAGCCTATGGTCTTTTATTATCAGCCTCTTGAAACAGCTGTAGAGTAGGTTTATTGCCAACCAGACAAAGAACTTGAGCCCCAGATGGAATTTTTGAGCCGAGTTTAAACAATTTCAGTTTTCTCACGTGAGTCAAGCATGTGACCTTCACCCAGCATGTGCATCTCAACCACTGAGAATGCATTCTTTGGCTGCCTTCACAACTTGGCTACATTCACTCTACATTCTGTAAGCAGCCATTACTGATGCAATTTTGTATATGAACATACTGTACTTTAAGGCTCATGACAAGGGAGGGAAACGATTATACACCTTTTTTTAATCTTTCTGTTATGCTACATCTTTCCTTGTCCTTGTGTTTGGATGAGAACATATGGTTGTTGGACAGGTGTCTTGGCAAGTGACTGGTGAAAGTATTTACATTCCCAAACCACTCTCTGGGGCTCACTCCTATGTAGAAGCATGCTGAATTACCAGCAAGGGACAGGGAAGGATGTGGATAGGAAGAGGGTGATGAGCAGATGGCATGGGAGGACTAGTAAAAATAGAATTTAATTTCAAATTCTGCTGAACTGCTGAACTTAACTAACTACTTATGAACCATCTTTCACAATATGGATACCAGCTGTACCAGTTTCCTTCACTTATTCTCTTTCTTTCTTCCTGCTTCAAGGTGGCATACACACCACTTCTGTGCCATGCCACCATTACTCACTTCTGCGTATTCATAATACTGTGTTTCTGTGTACCTTATCTCATATGCTGTTGTTTTAGCTCAGTAAACATGTGACATGCAACCATAGTCAGGTTGTGTGGACAACCAAAGCAGTAGTGTCGCAGCTTGGAAGTACTTGCATTTGAGTCAAATTAATAAAAAAAAAAAAAAAACACCCGTGGCGGTCAACATTGTTAGCAGACCTAATGTATGTGATAATGATACCAACTGCTGAAAGGAACATGTTGATATTTGGTTACGGCTTTTTAAATGCCCGTTTTTTGGATAAAGCAGCCATTCATAATTGTCTTAGCCAAGCTAATCACCCTTCAGGGCTATCAGGCACAAGCAACCACAGACAGGATGGTCACAGTTAAGATGTAGCTTGACTAAGGACAGAGGTAAATTGACTTGGACTATTTTGCTCATTACAAAGTAATTTTAATGTAACTGTAACATCATTGGATTAGTTAACATAATACATTACGTAGTTTAGTCCATGTGATCTAGAGATTAACCATTTAGGAATATTAATATAATGTATTCAAATTCGGAAAGGCTTAACAGATAATATCAGAAATGGTCAGCTTTCAGTTTGCATTCAAAGTAAATTGTAAAATATGTTTTTTAGTACATATATTTTGAATCTTTATACAAAACACAGAATTAGTTGAAAGTGGCTTCATAACAATCCTTAGCAATCTTTAGTTAATACTAACAAAATTGAGCGTTTTGAAAAAATTGCACATCATGACTTTTACTTAAAGGCAATACTTTTTGGCTCTGCACTAGGCAATGTGTTCTAATCAAGACTCTTGATTCACAAGATTTTATGTTGTACTTTTAAGTTTGTTAAGCGTTGGACTACTACATAGAAGTAGTAGACAAAACTCTCTATGATACTATTACAAATCTGCATTTTGCCGCAGGCTGTCTTTAATTTGTTTGTTGGAAGTAGCCACTCTAATCGAGTTCTGGCCTCATACAGAGGGACACTAAGCTGGGAAGTGTACATAAATGTACAATTTTATACAACTTCACTATTCATGTCAAACAACATGGAGGCAGAAATAAGCTTGTATCCCTTCGCCTTCTTTTTTCTTCATACATGGAGAAAAGTCTTCCGCTTTGAAACTTTTGATAGTGTTGCTCATCATTTTTCCCAAGTAATATCATGCCACTGAACTTTGGCACACATACGGTACACACCCTGCACCTCTCTTCAGCTCTGCTGCACCCTTTAGCTTATTTTTGCGAATTTTTAAAAAATGTGTGTGGTGTCAGCAGTTAAACGGAGCCCTGGGGGTGAAGTTAAGCTTTAATTGACTTTTTTTTTTTTTTTTTTTTGTAATGTGAAAAAGAAACGTTACAGAAAAGTAACAATACTGATGAAATATTTCATCTGTAAACACCTTGCAAGCAGAACCAGATTTTCTCGTTCCTGTGCCAAATCATTACATTCATGACTTGCCTCATCTAAATGTTCCACTGCAGTTATCGCATATAGAACACTGTGCATTGTGCAACATTACCAACAGCTTATTTATCACGAGAGTTCACTGACGGGTTGATGAATCCAAAAGAGATATGAATCTTTTGCTACTCTGCTTACAGTTAGTCGTTCTTTTTGTCATATTAGTCAAAGACAGAACTGTGAAAAGAAAAACAAAACAAAACAAAATAATTTGGGCTGAACAAGGTTTAAAACAAAGGCTTTTTAAGTGGTGTTGCCCTGGTAACTGGTCACAGGCATAATGAAATTATAACTAGAGCACACTAAACAGCATGTAAAAAAAAGTTGTCCCGCAAGTATGAGGCTTCTGACGTTTACTAATAAGCATAAACATAATTGCCTGTAGTAGCTAAGATTATGGATTTCAATCTTATACTGTTGAAAGAGTGAACGTTTTGATAGTTTGGATTTGACATGTCTTTTTAAGACCGCACATTATTAAGCACGTAGAAGACATTATGAAGATGCACCATTTTAACCATTTTAATTGCAATCTCAATAAAATCTCATCTGCATTTAATTCTTTTTTTTTTCTCAGGAGGTTGACAAACTGGAGAAACATTTCCAAGACATGGACGACGGCAGCTACATCGAGTTTGATGTGCCGGAGTTCAGCAACACTGTTTTGACCCAGCTCAATGAGCTGCGGCTGCAGGGAAAATTATGTGACATCATTGTTCACATTCAGGGCCAGCCATTTCGTGCCCACAAGGCTGTGCTGGCAGCTAGTTCACCCTACTTTCGTGACCACTCAGCTCTCAGCACAATGAGCGGCCTTTCCATCTCAGTCATCAAGAGCCCTGAAGTGTTTGAGCAGCTTCTCGCATTCTGCTACACTGGTCATATGTCCCTGCAGCTCAAGGATATTATCAGTTTCCTCACTGCTGCCAGCTTTCTACAGATGCAGGCTATTATTGACAAGTGTACCCAGATCCTCGAGAGCATCCACTCAAAAATCAGTCTCCCAGTTAATGTCTGCAGCCCAGAAAAAGATGAATCACAGGCCAGCCGCAATGGGGTCAATGACAGCAGCCTCTTTATAAACCCTACCCAGATCTCCCCCCCTTACTACTCCCGGCAGACTCAGGCAGGACAGGAGCTAGCAGGAAAGAGCCTGGCACGGGGACGGCAACAGCAAGAGGAAGGCCAGTCAGACCGTGGCAGTAGTGATAGTGTGTCAGAGCATGATACTCCCATGGAGGGAGAAATGGAGCAAGTGGAACTGATTGGCAAAGATGGGCAAGTAACAGATGTGCATGTGAAGATAGAGAAGACCGACCGGCCCACTTACTCAGATAGTTCCTCAGCGGGTGATGATGGCTACCACACAGAGCTGGTCGATGGAGAGCAGGTTTTGGCTGTTAGTGTAGGGTCTTACGGTCCTGTCATCCAGACTGCTGCCTATTCTTACTCAGGGCTGTCGTCCCCCTGCTTTGTCAACCTTAGCAGCTCCAGTCCATCCCGTTCCATGCTAAGTGGATACCGAGGTGGCAGAGCTAGGGCAAAACGCCCTCTGGCCATCCCAGCAGCTATGCTGAGTCATATCAAGCCTTCATCCGATGATAGTGAGCCTGCTGCAGGAACCACAGGTTTGGAGAATGATGTGCGAGAGCGGAGTCTGAGGAGTCAGTGGTATCCCTACAATGAACGACTCATTTGCATCTACTGTGGGAAGACCTTTAATCAGAAAGGGAGCCTGGACCGCCACATGCGCCTGCACATGGGAATTACCCCATTTGTTTGTAAATTTTGTGGCAAGAAGTACACAAGAAAAGACCAGCTGGAGTACCACATCCGTGGACACACAGACAACAAGCCCTTCCACTGTAAGATCTGTGGGAAATGCTTTCCCTTTCAGGGCACTCTTAACCAGCACCTGAGGAAGAAGCACATGGGAGCATCGGAGGGCAGTAATCACATTGACTCTCCAGAGAGGACGGAAGGAGGCTCAGGTCACAAGGACCAAGAGGAGACATCTGAGGGGATTGCCTTTGAGGCACAATATGCAGAAGAGGCGCCAGCCAATGATATGGAAGAGAATTCAAAATGCAGTCCAGAGGAGGCTCAATCATCAAGATGTGATTTTTAGGTCCCGCTTCAGGTTCTAGAAGCTTTAAGATATGTTAATTTCAACTCAACTTTAACTTTTTAATCAGCTCCCTCTACAATGAATATTTCTTATATCAATGATTTCTGTCGATTTCTGTGAATGCTAGGAGTTGAACACAGAGAGCAATGGATGCTTTGTAGAAATCTGATTCTTTCAAGTAAAGGGAGTTTCTAAGGGAGTTACAACTTACTATTTTTGAGGAGGTCCCAATAATCAAGACCCCTTTATTTCTCTTTTTATCTTTCCATGTTTTTAAAACATATTTACAGAGTTATATAGGCATGTTGCAATAATTGATAATGTGAAAGCTCTGGTAAGATGCTTGTCATATCACCTTTTTACCTGACCTGTTTTTGCACATATGGCCACAGGAGGTCACTTACTCACAAGGAATGATTTTTCTGCCAGTGCAAAGCTTCGTGTGACATATCCGTTCAATACCTCATAATGCAACTACATACTCATAACAGACAGTATTTTAACCTACATGAAACTTACCGGGTTCTACCTCATAGCCAAGAACCTACCAGGCACAGACGTGTTCACCGTTTGAAATCGGTCATAGGCTGTATGTACAATATCTTATTGCCAAACCCTGTAAAGAATATTCTCTCAACACAAAGCCTTTATACGAAGAGAAAATATTCTGCTGATTGTATGGATTTAGTCCATTTCAAATGTATCATGATCAACCAAGTTAAATGATGAAAAAGAAGGTGCTATGTCAGGAGTACACTCAGAGTGCAGGATTACTTCTATGTTTGTCACGGCAAATGTGGAGAGTGGAGAAAAAAAAAGGAACGGCCCTTTTCTTTTCAAGATAATCTGTTAGATTTAATCTTTCAGTAATACTACACTTTGTCAGCCAATGGGTGACTTTTTAGATGCTGTCATGCATGAAATACGTGAATTACGTCCATACATTGAAGTCACTTGAAATCCTTTACACTCCAGTTACAGATTTATACTCGATTATCATACGTGTAACTTTTTTGTCCCGATCCAAGTGAGGGAGGGTTGTTGACTCAGCACAGTAGGATCTATTCACATGAATCAATATGAAATAGTAGTCTCACTAATATGCAAACAATAAGAACAAAGGAATATCAGCCATTTTAAAATGGTTTTTCTTCCATTATTTGAAAGAGCTATTGCATTTTGTTTTTAATTTTTTCTCCTGTTTTCCCACAGCGTCTTTTTGGTTTTTTTTTTTTTTTTGATTGAATGGTTAATCAGTGGCTATTGTTTCTGCCATTGTTAGGGTCAAATTTAGATGTGGAACTAATTTGTCAAACCTCTTCCAAGGTGTTGACATTGATGTGGCTTCAGGAGATGGTAAATGATAGCGATAGCTGGTGATCCAAAGTATTGATGCACTTTGCAGAGGTAGTCAATGGGATTTGTCCTGTAATTCAGTTTACGATTCTCTGTCTGGTGCTGCAGTGTCAGTGTAGTACTAGCCTCACAGCTGTAATATTTCTGGGTAAAAAGTCATTATTACATGATATGACCTGAAACAAAACTTTGCATTCACACAAATACTGTTGGCTAAAAGTCATACATATGTCAGCATTGTATTTTATCTATACTATTTGAACGAATGGGTTGAGGGATTGGGAATTAGTTGGTATATAGAGTTGTGTTTTTTGTTTTTTTTTTCAATTGTGAATTAATATAATCTGCATTAATTACAATGGCACTTGTAAGGCCGATTGATTATACTGTCATAGAAGTTTGCAAATTTAAAAGCTCAGCTGGGTGGTCTTTTTTTTTTCTTTTTTGTGCCATATTGCTGTCTTATTTGCCATCCACTTGTTCAATGCCTTTCTTGAGGAGCACTTGCTATATGCTTTTATTTTGTCCCATCTGATCCTTGTTGAATTTGTGATAATGAGTTTGAGTTTGATGTTTTCTCATACTTTCTCTTTTTTGTGCATTTTGCAGGAGAACATTGTGTTTTGTCAGTCATGTTACTTCAAGAATGCAGTTCTTAAATTCCAGGGAATGTGGGCTCATCCTCTTGTTGACAGTAAGAAGAGCAAGCCCAGACATTATGGGATTTCGCAAGAGACACATCGCTATCCTTATTACTTCATTTTTTTGTATGGATTTATTACACTGTCGGTCATCAATATCACTATCTTTACAGTACTTTTAGATTAATGTTTACCAAGATAATCCAATCAAAGTTGATTTCTACTGATGTAACGTGTAGGTTTGACAGCTGATTTGACCACATTTGAATCAGTGGCTAACTAATTTGAATCTGCCTATGATGATGAGTTCCATTTCCATAGGACAATGTAGGACACTTTATCATCTTGTAATATTGTAAGTAATGTTTTCCAAGTGAAAGGTACAAACTGCTAAAACAATTTTGTGCCAAGATTTCACACCAAAGATAAATAGGTGATTTTCAGCAGTGCTTTTTGACTGTATTTCATAATTGAATGATTATCAAGAAGAGTGTCTTCTTGAATTAATGTAGGCCTAGTTCATTGCTATTTCGAAGGAATGTATGTTCCAAGCTTAAAACAATCATTCATGTCAAATTTGGACAATTTTCCAAGAAGGTGGTTAAGAGGCTAAGATGTAATTAGCATCAATTATTAAGCCATAAATAGGTGAGATAAAAGTTGTGCAATAGATAGCGTAATTGTTTAAAGCAGACAAAAACAGACAATACACAAGGAAAAGTGGCATCTTAAACTTAGTGCCTTGCCACAAGCTTTACTTTGAAGATTATGGCACTTATGTCTGTGCCTCATTCATTTTTAAATTAATTAAATCAAGAGAGTATAGTCAATACAGCCGCATCATATATTGCTAAGTGGCACCGAGAACGAATAGAAAGTATTTAATGTCATCTATTTTGTACTTTTTCAGCTCAATTTCCACCCCTTTCCTTATCATTTGTTTTTATTTCTTTGTTGTTGTCATTAGACAGTAAATGATAAGGTAGCAATTGGTTCCTATCAAATGAGGTAGACTTGTCCCCTGTAAGCTACTGCTTAATGTTCAGAGACATTACTGTATCCCTCCTGTATAACCACAGAGGACAATCTTAGCAATGTGCAGCAACTCTAGGTGTTGAAGGGAGGAGATGTAGAATAAAAACAAATCTGCTTCCTGGAATAACTGCTTGGTTATTTTAGCAGATAATAAACAGAATATTTGCATTTAAGATGAATAAATAAATAAATCTAATTTAAAAAATAAAAATAAAAAAAAATCAACCCATGTGCTTTAGCTGTGTTGCACATTGTTCAATCGCAAAATTGCATAAATTGCCAATGAATAGTCTTCAAACTTATCTTGAATTTGTTTCATTGACTGAGCACTTGCAGTTTTTTTTTAGTTTTCCTTGTTCTTTATTTTAATACAACAAATCCATCCAGGATGTCTATTTTATCTATTTAGCTACCTTTAAGAGACTCAACTGTAATGCCCTCAATCACTTTAGTCGGGACCGTTTTTTCCTTAAAAGGTGCTTTTAGACTTTTTTTTTTTTTTTTTTTAATTTCAGTGATTATATAGGTCCACATATTCATCATGAGTGGATGGAGGGGAAATTGTTTAAATGCTTTTCCTGTAGCTATATTTACTTACATCATACTACACACATGCAGAACCAACTGACCTTGACACTTAACACTCAAATTGACTTATTGTCAGTTCTTAGTTCCCAGTCTTAGAGGAACAAAAGATGCATCATGGGCCACTAATAATCAAAAAGGAGTGTTTACATGGTAGGCTGTCAGACTACTCTTTGAAATTGCAGCTCATCCTTTTCCTCTTAAACTCATTTCAGGTAGTTTACAAACACTGATACAGGCTTAGAAAAAAAAAACGATCTTAAGTCTTCCATAGCTTTTCTGTCAATTTCTGTCCACTGTGTATTTTGGAAAAAAAAAAAAGCAATAACTTTTTTTTTCTTTTTTTTCTTTCTTTTAATAAAAGTGGTGTATTGGGATCATCAAGTCTATTGAAATATTTGCCGGTCATCTATCACACAAACTGAATGTCAGGGAGCTGTCGAATTGACACAGGACCAGGACAATTTGATATTGATTTATTTTTTATATATTTCTGAATAGGTTGGATAAGTTCTCCTCTTATTTATATTTATGTTTGTGTGTGTGTGTATCTGTGTAATATATATATATATATAAATATAGATATAAATATATATATATATATATACACACACACACATTCACATGCATATGTATGGATGTGTGCGTGTGTGTATGTATACATTTACATATACACATGCATATGTATGTGTGTGTATCTATACATATACACATTCATACATGCATACATACATGCATACATAAGAATATGAGTGGAAAATCTGATGTTGCTTTCTGATCTAAAAGCTCATCAATATCCATTAGTAGTCATTGAACTGCAACAGAAGAACTGAGCGTGTTATTCAGTCATCAACTCAGAGGCACTGTTCAGAGCTGCACCTCCAGCTGTGTCAAATAATGAAAGGGATTTTGGGCTGCATAGCCACTGTTAGGGAGTGGGCTTTGTGTTGTCATGTTGCGGTTCAGTGGTCTCTTTCGGCTCCTCGGGCTCTCAGACTGTAGTAGTAGTTGTTCAGGATCAAGGGGGAGGTTTTCAGTCAAGCTGGTACTCCTTTTCCTTTTATAACTCCCTAAACTCTGCACTATATTGTCTGGCTCAGATGTATTTGGTGATAAGGCAAAAAAAGAAACTTAGAACTCAGGGTAAATAGTGTTAAAAGTGGTCTCAGTGGACATGTTTCTTATGTCCATAGTATAATTGTGCACTTCTCTTCAGGTGAGGAAACAAGTCCTCCGTCGACGATTCTCGGACATTCTGCCTCAAGGTCTCAGTGAGCCCATATTTTTCACAGAGCTGAAGCTTGAGAGCCTTAGAACGACCACTGACTGAACCATGATAGCAGATCTGCCCGAACCCCTGTTTTGTCCACTCTACACACAACCTCACAACCCAACTGTGAACCTCAGAACTCTACTGTTTTGTACAACTATGAAGTAAATGAAGCTAGCTAGGAGCTGATGTTGTATCTATTGCCATTTATGAATTTTATTTTATAGCATGAAATAAAATATATTTATTCAAATTATATATTTTACTCATAATCATTCTGTGCAGCTTTCATTTTGGTTCTTAAGCTTGTAAATTGCTTTTTTATTAAATAAAAATGTCAATAGAACAATGCGTTTGTAAAATAAAGACGCTGATTTGGCGATGATGTGTCTTTTTTGTCTCACGAGTACATTGCAATCATTTTGTAAATATATTCACTTGTCAAGATGGATTTTTAATATTAAATATCCTATGTTTAAATGGCCAGATTACATTATTCTGTATGAAGTGACAGCATGTGGAAACCATGCTTGATGAGAGGCATCAGGATGAGCAGATGTATGAGCAGCGTTGATCCTCCAGGGGGAGCTAGAGACTAAAAAGCATTCAGAGGAAAAAGCTTTCAGTCCGTAATGATTAAATGGACATCTATCTTTAATCCTATTCATTGCTAAATCTGAAAACACTAAGAAAAACCAACAGGCATCAATGCTTTTGGTTGATGCTGGAAAGCAAAAGCCTGCTTGTATTAGAGAAACAATAGTGAGTAAATGAGTAATGAGTAAAACATAATGAGTAAAACATTTTTATCTGAATCTGATAAATAAATGTAAGCAAAATTATTGATTTCCATTAAAAGTAAGGTTCATGCCTTAAAGTTACTACAATTCAAGTCCAAATAAGTCCTCACAATACTGTTTTTTGTTACTCCGTAATAATGTAAGCATGGAAAAGAAGGAGAAGCAGGAGATTTTCTGCAGAGGTGAGAGAGAAGCTAAAAGCCAAGCGCCATTGCCAGTGTTAAGTCTGTTAAGTTTAAAGTCCAAAGGACTGAAGCCAACATCTGGGGGTGAAGCATGAAGAGGAAAATTGACCATAGATTAAAAATTTGATTGAATGATGGAGAAAGTAACAGAGAAAATAAAAGTCAAAACGGCTCAAACTGACCTTTGAGCTTAAAATGCAGGTGTGTAAATGTCATCATGGTGCAGAGAAAGGAAGAAACATAATAAAAAAGTTAGGATTGCATCAGCAAAGACATCTTGGGAAAAATGCACAAAAAAAGTTTTTTTTTGTGTGAATTGCGCCAATTTTATGGGGGAAAAAAAAACAGGATATCAAATAGAGAAATGATCTGTAGAGCACTCTGATTCTGAGTCTGGTTAAACAAAATCACCATGTCCTTTAACAGCCAGACAGGGAACGCTTCATATCCCCGAAGGTCATGTTTTTTTTTCTTTATAAGGTAGACAGGAAAAAATTACATGCCAATTCTGTACGGCTTTCACAGTAACCAAAATTTGGACTGCTATTTCTGTCTAACATGTTCCTATTAATGTTATATACTAACTGAAAGTCAAGTACTGTCGTTCTAAAATTATAGTGAAATTAGCAAAAAAGATAGTGAAAAACATTCTCATTTGTGGTCTTTTGAATTGCACATTTTTTGTTGTGACTGTGGAAGCTGGACCTTACTTAGAAGAATATAAAATAATTATTCGCTTTAGACACTGATGGAATCTTAATGATTTATTACATACGTGGTCCATTTTCTTGCATTGTGTCCACTGGAAGTCTTTACCTGATACACACTGGTGTTATTCCTCCAGTCCCCACTCTGTTTAAAAATGCACCCAGAGAGGGAAGTAAGTTGCAAGGAAGGCAAAGACAAATAAAATCTCCAGAGCGGTCATTTGCTGCTACTTTCCAAATGAGTTCATTACTGTTATTTAGACTTCTTTGCAGACTTTCACCCACTTCATCAAAGAATTTTCAAGTGTTAAAAATAATTCTACCACTCTTAGAAAAATACAAACACCAATTTGACAGAATGTGAAACTTGGCAACATGATGTTGACTTTGCATCTATAATTTGTCAACATTCTGAACAACTTGGTCAATTGTTTAAATGACAGCATTGTAAGGCTGCACAGACACCTGATCCTAAAATAATATACCAAATTGCTCAGTACAGTGGAATATGAGAATAAAAAGAACCACAAAATATGAGGCCAGGAAACCCGAGGTCGTCTTCTTTCCACAAAGGGGCTTAAAGTACATTCTAAGGGTATGAGGTATTGTGGTTTTGTAACGCAAATTTACCACTTGCATGGACATAGTTTATTGATAGGTATATATCATTAATTTTGCTTTAACGGTTCAACCAAAACAAGGACAGTTTATTCACCCCTTTGAATGCAGCACTATAGTGCTGAAACCTTGGATTATCAGTGGCATAATTCAACAATCATAATGCTCTCAACTTCCCCAATAGAGCAAAGAAAATGATGTTATAATAGTGCTACTTCAGCAGAGAAAAGTAAATGGTCTGTGATAGTTGTAGTTTTGATTAAAACAATAAAAATATAGTATTTCGCTAACTTTTAAACAAAATTCTAAACAAATAGTTGGATTGAAGCAAGGATGAGGAAATACATGAAAAGAAAGCTTGATAACCAAATTAATACAATGACATCACAAAGCTGTGTGTCATTATTTCCTAAAGACTTCAAAAAGAGGAATGTGGTCAGCGAGATCCCATAGCAACAACATCTTGATTACAGAGACTAAATACAAATGCCGGATTGTCCTCAGTCACCACTCATGACCTGAGGAAAAGCAGCAGGGCACAATCTGCAGGTAATGGAAGACAGTTTATACCAGGACATGTCATGTTGATTCATGTCACATATGCAAGGAGGCTTCAAAGTGAGATTCTGAAAGCCATGGACAGGAGAAAAGCACATGGAAATGAACATGAATATGAAAAACAAACATATATTATTTTAGTTACTTAGTCTGAATGCAGTTTCACATGAGAGGGAATCCCAGCTGTGACTGGGTGGAAAGTGGGGTGCAACCTGGTTGGATGGCCACAGGAACACTGTGTCAGTCACAGAGCCACATTTAAATATACAACCACCCCTTTCTTTATTTTTATCCAGCAAAAATGTCGTCTTCCTTTAACCCACTGCATGGCTTTGTTCTGTGGGAGAAGACCGGTGATCCCAGGCAAACCTGGAGAAAACCTTCAAACTCCACATTGCATCTAATAGGAAGATGAACAAGGGGACCATAAGACAATTCAAGGGACTTTTCCTGATTTCACGTGACTGAAATTCTAAATGATTTCAGCGGGAAGCTTGTATTAATACAACTTGGAACAGCACCGATAATGAATCGTATGCTTTACTCATGTGCCAACACAGTATATTCAGTAATTTTCATGAAATATATACTAACAATGTCAAAGATATGTCAAAGGAGTTGTATCTTGCCAAATGTAAACTATGTTGTCATATCACCACTGCGGTGTCTCACTGTCTTGCAGAGAGGAGGAGTGCCACAGAGAGAGAAACAGGTGAGGAGTTCATAGATGAAAAAACAGTCATATGGTGAAGAGGTTTAACCATTATTCCCGGAGGAATTTCATGTCAAGGGGGAAAGCAGTGGAAACTTACTTTAAGATATCAAGGAAGTGATCAATCAGACAGGGAAATATGTAAAGTGACAATTTGAGAAAGTTGACCTTTGGCCTCCAGGTGTGACACGTACTGGGGAGCACGATGGCTGCTAAGGTCAGGTGTGCTCCACATCAGGCTGACACGATAGTAAAGGGAAAAAAAGGAAGAAAACGATAAAGCAGTCGAGGCAATGTTATTTTTTCCTCTCTCAATAGCGGAATGCTTTTGTAATATCGTTTTTCTGCGGCAGGGAATAAATACCTGGCAGCATGCACGGCTAATCTGTAGCTAGAAGTTATTGTGTTCTCTCTGGTTGGACCTTTCACTTTATGTTTCTGTCGGGACCCTTTTCAATTATTGGAACTTCATCTGAGGTGCTCGTCATAACATGTGTTTAAATGCAATTTGGATAGATTGTACACATCTTGGTTGTGTACGGGTATGGGTGCCGAGTGCAGTGTAAAAACAGGTGGTTTTATTGATGGTAGACTCCCATTGTTTACAACGCGCTTTTGTCTCGGGACATTTGGATGTGCTTCACCGGCCTCCTCCGTTGCTTCTCCAGTTCAAACAAGGGGGTTCAGTTATTAAAAACACCTGTGCAAAATAAATATGTTTCAAATATGCATGTTTATCTGATGGGAGTTGTTATTCCTCTGCTAAGACATGGTGCATTTCAACCGACACATGAGAAAAATTGAATCAAATGTTCTGTCATTGAAGCACGTTATTGTAGGCATGGAAAGGGAAGTAAGAACATTGCAAACACTTTGCACTTGTTCGACCCCCCAATTCATTTCACTCTGTGACTTAAATATCGAGTGGTTTATGACTGCGTTCTGTCACAAAATACTTTAGTTGAACGGAACACTTGTGGCACATTTTCCCTGTTTACTAATAAAGACGTCTGCTTAGTCAAACAAACAATTCAAATTTGATTGAGAAATTGAAGAATACATGTGTGTTTTCTTATCCATAAAGTTAGTCAGTGATTCATTACCATATTGCCCCCTTACATAATGTCACATGTTAAATTAGCTTACTTTACGTGGATCAGAAATATACTAAATAAGGGATATCGGACTCTGAAAGGAAAACCCTCTTCTATTTCCAATATAAGTGTTATTTTTATTTTTTTTTTTTATGTTGCTCATATTTTCCGTTATAACATCTGAGTCAATTTCTCATCTTGGAGGAGATCCATGTTCCAGTAATTTTGACTCACACACTCCAGTAACGGTTCAGTGGCTCCTAACTGCTGCCTTTGTGTTGAGCTGTTCGACCGCAGTTTACTTTTTAAAAAAGGTAATTAGTGGTACAATCTCCACTCGTAGCAAATAATGGATCTTTATTTATTGACTTATAGATCTATTTATTTTGATATGTATATATATATATTTTCAACATTTTCCAACATCAATTGTAAATTCATTTTAATGCTTCAATTCAGGAGTGCCGTGTTTTCCAACAGACGGCCTTTCTTTTATATCTTAACATTATGTTTTATATTCTGTTACCAGAAGGGTGTTTAAAAGGTGAATTTTGTTCAGATTTTGAGACTTTTCTCATACATTTTGCAAACGTTTGCAAATACTTCCCTGAATTCAGTTGTTATATTTCTAATCACTGGATCCTTGTGACTGACACTTTGTCTATGTGTATGTCAAACATTATTGAAAACATTGTTTCTGGATGAGTTTATTGATTGACGTTGCTGTGGGTAAAAAAAAAAAGTGAATTGATGTGGGGAAATAAGTGCACAATCACCGTTTTTTTTCTAACGTTGTTGACAAAGAATAGGATGCTGCATCAATGAAGTGCCACTTGACACATACACATCTTATATGATTAAAAAAATGGTTGCTGAAGGAAGTGGTGTTTGCATTATGAGATCTCATGCACATACTGATGAGAGGACACAGGCATGTTTTGGATGAACATTAAGCAGCGAGTTTGGCATTTGGCTACTGATGAAATCTTTGCATCTTTTGTTACTGTTGGATATCAATTCAAATGCTGACCCTCTGGAGAATGAAAAGACTCAAGTTCAATAGTTCCACTATGTATGTAATAAACAGTGAAATTATTTTCCTCTAACAGACACTTTCTCTAACATCACATTTTTCCATTTTAAACATCTTAAGTAACTCCCCATTGCATCAGGATCAATTTACAGCAGCGACAGGATATTTAGAATTAAAGGCTTTCGTTGGATAATGGTTACCTTTATATTAAACAGTGTTTGTTTTTAGTTTGAGTTTTGGACAAATCATCACTGTGACCACGGTGGAATGCTCTGTCAGACTCTGGTCATGCAAGGGAATGAAGTGCTCACCTTGAAGAAAAGAAGGGAGAGACTAAAAGGATTATTATATTATATAATATTTAATTTAATTTACTGGCAGCTTCAATAAAAGTCTGGTTCATAACCACTGGAAAATAAGAAGCGGAAAATGTTATCTTCCATACTTGGTACTTCCATTGTGGTGGATGTCATAAGTTTTTCACATAAATGTAACTTCTTGAATTCATTTAGTTATGAATGACTTTTCAGCCAGTTGTAGTTATTATTCAGGCTTGATATTTTTGTCTTTTGTATGTGTAATTCAGATGTGGTTTTAATCCTTTCCAGTATGAATGATTTGCTTTATTTTGATTTCAAAGTTGCATGGCATGATCTGTCTTGTTCTAAAAGCACGAAAAGTGAGCGGTTCCAGCCTTCTGTGACAAATTTGTACAGCGGTTTCTGCCCATATGATTAGATCTACTGTTGATGGAGCACAGGAAAATTAAAATTGCTTGAGTAAAAAAGTACACTGACATGGACTTGCAGATGTGAAACAACAATGCAGGGCAGTTTTTCAGGTCTGAAGGCTTGGGAAATGTGGTTCTCTTTATGCTGACTTAGCACTGTGTCAGCTTTTGGTTTTCCATGTTGGTTGAGGAGCGGGTCTGCACAGGCCACCCTCACTGAAGGTTTTCCATGTGGTGAGTCCTCAGACATTCAGCATCCAAAGAGTCTATCATTACTGTTTATGGAGACGATGAAACATTGTCCTCTAACCATCATTTTCCTGCAGCCAGGTTAATTGAAAAAGCAGACTTCATCTGGAGTCCTTTAAGATGTAATACCTACTTTAGAAAATGTATCTATCCTGGAGGGCAGAAAAGTAAAGTTCATTGTACGTTGTACTCAGTGAAGTTTATTGTACTTAGTTTGATATGGAAAACTGTGGAATGACGAGTTTGCCGTGTTTGACATCAGAAGGTTGGTCTCACACTGACTGAGTAAACTGGGAGGGATTGTTACGCTTAAAAAATTATGTTATGAGACACGTGATTAATCAATGTTACATTTGAATTGTTTTGAAGCCAATCCTGCCCTAATATTTAGCAGACACAAGTCTGACTTGGAGTTAAGGTTTGGTGATACAGAGAACATTGTACAGACCTCAGTTTTGAGGACATAATTCACAAAGAGACAGATGATTTGGCAAAAGAAGTTTACAATATTAAACAAGTCTTTTTTTTCTGTGATTGACATTGGTTTGTCGAGCAGTTTGCAAATGTTCTGTCACGAAAAACCGGAAACATTTAAAGAGCAAAAAATAAAATACTGAAAAAGAATAAACTATTTTGTTTTGGGGGATTTCTTTAGGATATAAATACTTGCACAAAGACCAATACGACATATCTTTTGTTTATATCTGGTCGTTTCAAAAAGTCATAGGTAGAGCATATATTGAATTTAAAAGCAATATACAAAAGTAAAAGGAAACATAGAAAAAAGAAAAGCTTGCCAGGACTCCGGCAGGACTTTTTTATGTCTTCTTTGGTCCGATTCAAAAGCCTCCTTGTCATAACACCATTTTTTTAAGGGTTTGAGTTATGGATTGTTTTTAGAAGAAGGTGTTAGTATAGAAGACGTTTAGTTTAGAAGAAAGTTGCAGTATAGTATATAAGCAACACAGCTTCTGTCACATAAGCATCCATCTTAACCCTGCCAATCCAGAATGTGCTCATGGTAAGTTAGGTTTTATGTGGAGCAAGGGATTTAAAACAGCCCACTCATCACTTTCTGTTGTGTTAATAAGTTGTCTCTTGACAATCTCAACATGTCTTTAAAGTTGGCCGTCATATCAATCAAAACTGAAGTAAAGTTCGGGTTTGGTGTCAAATCATGACATTACTGGACCTTTATCCCATGGCCCCAAAAAAAACCCATTTCTGCTTCATTTTGCAGCTCTTTGAAAATCCCATGGATATAGACAAGTGAAGGTTGTTTCTGCTGTCTGCGGAAAGGCCTGCTAGATGCATTAGTTTAACTAGTCTGTCTCACTTAATTTGTCACGCTGGAGTGCTAAATCTTTAACGTGGTGCCTCTTTTTTGTTTTGCCTGGAAATTTTGGGACTGACACTATGACGCGGACACATGGTTATGGTCATTTTGCCTGAGAGGCTCTAATAATGACAGCATAGTAATGTATCAGTATTGATGATAGCTGTGAAATGACGGAAAGAAGTAAACACACAAAACACAAAATGAATGTATCAGATATAATCTTACTTGGTTCCAAGCACACTTGTTATTGCATATTATCAAACATATCGATATGAAAAATATGCCCTTATTTGCTAGATGTATTGAAATTTCGTCCAGGTTTCTTTTGTGGAATGGCAAATTTTCATTCAGAGATACGGTCAGGTTGGTTGAAGAGGTAATGCAGTTTTGTTTTCATGTGAGATGCCCTGATACCTTGACAGAGGTCTGTCAGGTTTTGATCACACCCAGAGAAGAAGACAACAATCCTGAAGTACATCCCCAGCTCTTTTTTCTACAGAATTGTGTCAGTGTCAAATATTAAAAGTTAAGTTGATCTTTAGTGACAGCTGTGACTTCTTTACAATATGAAATAAAATATAATAGAAAACAAGACAAAATATCTGTACATGTTTTATTGCAATTTTATAATGAAATAATTGGATTTAATACATTATATTACAAATACCGTATGTACAAACACAGTGTGATGTAACCACTGACATCAACCAACCACTAAATTTATACAGTAAATACAGTGCTTGTTTCAAACAAGCAAAATTAGAGGATATCTGTTTGAGCAAATACATTTCAAAACAAGTACTTCAAAATATATAACATAAAAAAGATGAAAAACAGCAACAGAAAACCTCAACATAAACGTAAAATAACAAGGAAAAAAAATCAGATGTCTCTCTTCAAATTTTGGTTGTCGATTAGACAGTTATTAAAGTTAGATATGGATATTGACATGTTGTTGTTTTGATTTGCCAAAATTGCAATACCTCATAGCATCTTTTTGGCAGATGTTATTACTGTAGA
Source organism: Fistularia commersonii (assembly GCF_037954325.1). Classification (NCBI taxonomy): domain Eukaryota; kingdom Metazoa; phylum Chordata; class Actinopteri; order Syngnathiformes; family Fistulariidae; genus Fistularia; species Fistularia commersonii. The sequence continues at coordinate 12,849,459 of NC_141309.1, forward strand.
TTTTAATTTTGTGGTATTTGTAACTAGTGGAATAACAAAGTGGCCACCGGATACATTTCCTGTGTCATTATTTATTGCCCCAAAGTATATCTTGCCATACATATCAAATATATTTTACCGTTCATATTTCAAGGCAACTTAACTGAGTAACTGTAGTGAACCTTTTATGATTCCCTCTCAATGTAATATTAAAATGTTATTGTCCACACTGATCAAATAGAGGTGTTGTTAATATTCAGTGAGTCAAGCAAGTGTTTGTTTGACCAAAGTTGTCAGTCATCTTTTTAAGCATTCAGTTTGCAAGAATGAAAATGAATTTTAAAGGTAAAATGTACAGATGGTTTTAAAAATTACGATAGAAATTGGTTCAATATTCAGTAGTGAGGGGAGAGTGAAGGCCTTACTGAGTTGAATATATGTGTGACTCACCAAAAAAGTCCTTTTGAGTCAATTTAGCACCAAGTTAATCTTCTTGAGTCTCCCGCCTGTCTCAATGTCCATAGAGCATGGACACCAGACATCCGCCAAGGAATAGTATGTTTGCATTCCCATAAAACCTTAATAAAACCTTTTACAAAACATTTCAATTGCACCAAATGCACCATATCATGTAGGGACAAACTGAGTGATCGGAATAAAAACTGCAGCTTGACTGTAGTCGTAATGATGACGTTGATGTCGGACCCTGAATTTTTGCGTGCGTGTATGTGTTAGTGGAAAGTATTTGGGTTTGGACGAATCATCATGACCACTTTCTTTAGTGAATATGCTCCTCCTCTGAATTCAGCCCAGTAGACTCCATCCTGGTAACGGCTGCGGTAGTGTCCTCCTCTGTACCAAACTCCGTTCAAATTAGAGTGGGCACATGAATTGTACCACCATCCCCCTTTCTGGTAGTGGGCACAATTACCTGTGAAAATTGAGGAAGAAACATTTTGCTAACACTGCATACATAATTGGCTTTCAGTTGAAGATGCTAAAATATTAAGGAGTCTACCTGTATAAGCATCATGGTCTCTGTCAAGTGTTGTAAACTGTTTTCCATTATGCCAGGTGAGAGAGTCACCAGCATTGCCGTGGTAGCGGCCCACCCTTAGCTTGTAGAAATCAGCTTCGGGCTCCACTCTGAAGCTGGCATACTCTGCAAACACCTTCCTACCAGACCAGTCTTCCAAGGTGATCAGCAATTTGTAGTTTCCCTGGTTAGTCAGCCAGTAGATGTTCTCCAGACCAAGCCAGTACTCTCCGTCTATATTGCCAAAACCTTGCTGTGAAGTAGAGCAATAAAATAACACCATCAGTGTGAAAAGGAAATTGTTACGAAATGCTCATTGAGAAGCTTTGACAAGTTACTTTTTATGTGTGATGGATTATTCAAGTTTTTTGGTTGTGCTCTGGAGGTAATCATGACTTCGGTTTTTCTCTGGTCTTGTTTATCGTCAAGGAATATTTTACTAAATGGGCCCTCTCAGTCAAAGTTGACCAGCGTCAGGTGTTCAGATATCCGCTGATGTCGTGTTGTCGAAAACCCGGCAGGACATGTACCGTATCTGATGTGACTAACAGGGTCTGTCTAACTCTGCTTTATTCTTGCTTCGGTCATTCTTTAGGATTGCTTGTGGTATTCCCTTCTCCTACATATGCTTTGAATCATGGAAACACCCCTTCTGATGAGTGCACAAATCCAATTTGTGACCTCATGTGGTTTAAAGATTTTTGTAAAAGACTTGGAAACATCTCATCTGTTGCCCTTGGCTAGGATTTAATCAAGACCGCAAAGAAATGCTTCTCTCAGTTAGAAAAAAAATATTTTCCATGTTTATCAGATGATTCTAAACGCTTCATGCAATAATCAGAAAATGTGTAAGAAAAATTTAGTCTGCATTGATATTTGATATCTGCGATTGACCGGTCCTGGGTGTACCCCGACTCTTGCCAAATGGCAGCTGGAATAAGCTCCGGAGCCCCGTGATGAGCGGCAGGCGACAGATGGATGGATGATATTTGACATTAAAATTCTATATGTTAGTGTCATTTTTTTGGTGATCATTTCACAACGGCTACTATGGTATGGGAAGCAGTGAGTCACTGCTATGACCGCAGGGGGTACAATGTCTAGCATTTTTAAAGCTTTAAATTACCTTGTATGTCTCCCAGTTCCTGAAAAAGTTGACCGAGCCATCCACCCTCCTCTGGATCACGGTCCAGCCACCAGGGTCATGTCTCTGGTCACACCACACCTGCATCAGGCGGTTGGCATTCTCGGGCTTCACCAAGAACATGCCGCTGTTCGTGTGACCTTCTTCGAGAGCGTGCAGACAATCCCTAAATGGACCTGGATAAACAAAGGGCAACTTGTAATGTATGTAAAATCCAACCCAAAAGCATGTCATTCAATAAAACTTAATCTCAACAATAATATGAATGTACCATAATACTCTGACAAAGGGAATCCCATTTTTCAACAGAAGCTCTTCTCAATTTAACAGTAAAATTTTCTTTGGCTGTTCCTCTCATAAGGGAAATGGCTGCCGGCCTTGTGGCCAAGAGAAACACTGGCATTAGGGCAAGGGGAATCCTGAATATGGAGTGATGAAACAGTAGCGAAACCTTGCAAAGCCCTGTTATGATTTACAGTGCAACGTTGTAATTTTATTTTCGCTTAGGCGTAATTTGTTACGTTAAATCTTCAGAGGGTTCATTGTCATGTCGGCCTTAGATCAGGCATCGAAGAGTGAAGTGCAATCAAATTTAACGTAAACATAGCTTTCATATCCTTTCGATGAGCTACATACTTAGCTTATTAAATACTCCCAGCCAACTGTTTTGTTTTTTTTGTATTAAGATGTCTAAGATTTTATGTTTAGGATTTTTATTTTTTATTAATATCAATTAAAAAAAAATTATAATGTCAGACTAGGTGGACCAGGTCTCCATCAAATGTACTAGAATTTTTCTGTGCATCTTAAAATCACCTACAGATCAAAACTACCCATACAATTGTGTCTGATTTAATCCAATTATAGGCCTTTACAAACAGCAAGCAATTTATTACTAAGGGAAAATGAAGGTCAAGTTTTTGTTCAAATCGGATTGCATGCTGAATGTGTGGCTATTAAACAATATGCTGTTTAAAAAAATGTAAAGAGTAAGAAAATATCGTTTTGGAAACAATGCTTTTTGTGTTTAATGTCTCTCAGCCAGCTTCTTAACATCCTTTTACTTTTAGGAATTTCTCTGTTGCCCTGATCAAACCAGAGAGCTGCCCTGCCCTGCTCTGCTCTGCTCTGCCTGATAAAGTCAGTTGCTGTGGTGGAACATATGACTGATTCTTGCCTGGCGCACATGGAACAAATGACATCACTATCTCCCAGTATCTCTTACTACTAACTTATAATACTCCCTCCCCCCTGTTTTTGAACTCTATCCCTCCAGCTTTCTCTTTCACTCAAGACTGTCTATCACTCCCTCTATTTCTACAGTGTGCTGAAATATTGCTGCTGGCAGGAAATTATTCACCTCCTTTCATACAAAGACCACTGTTCACTTTCAGCCGAGTTAAAATGGCAAGCAATTGCACAAATGTCAATGGAAAAAACCTTCTCACTGTTCGTGTTTGGACGTGTTTGTTTTTAGATTATTTCTCCATTAATTTTGAATGCATATTTGTGTTCAGGGTGTGGGTTAAAGGGTCCAGCTATCAATTCGGGCACATGTTTTTCACCTTGCCAACCGACTTTTGCATTGTGTGGGAATTGCAGGCTTTGCATCTCACCAAAATTCCTTCTCAACGTATGGGAGCAATCTAAATGGGTATAATTCTAGAATAAATGCTTAGTGTTGTCTTGTGACAGACAATTATTGTCACAAATTCAATCACACTCTGTTTATGTGTGGGAATTGCAGGCTTTGCATCTCACCAAAATTCCTTCTCAACGTATGGGAATAATCTAAATGGGTATGATACTAGAATAAATGCTTAGTGTTGTCTTATGACAGACAATTATTGTCGCAAATTCAATCACACTGTTTTTTACAACTTTTTAGGATGACTTATGGCATGTAACATGATAATATTTCACCAATAATGTACACATTTATGGGTCTAATTGTCTTTGGCACTTACCAGAGGGCTTTTCGGTGGTAGTCGGGCTGTGTGTGCCTGTCGGCATTGTCGGAAGGAGGGGCGGTAGAGACTTCTGGTCACTCTGGATCTCGTTGCTGATTGGATTGTTAATACGTGGAAGGACAGGAGGCTGGTAGGGCTTGGTCAGAGGTGGTGATGGCTGGGGACGTGGCTGGGGGACAGGCACATGGCGTGCTGGAGGACGACTCTGGCAGTGTTCTTCCAAGAGTGCAATAAGAGCCGACTGATTTGTGGCCAACGAGGCCAGGTGGTGGTACTTATGCTCCAAGTCTTTGTATCGACTAGTAAGCTGTTGCATCTCAGAAGTTTGGTTCAAGATCTTGTTCTCCATCTGAGCCAGCTCTAGGGCATTGTCTCTCTTCCTGATGATTTCATGGAGCAGTTGCATATACAGTTGTGTCACCCTGGAATTCATGTTTCGGCTCTCCTTCCTCAGCAGCTTGACCTCATTGACTATGCCTCCATCCACCTCAACCAACTGCTGAAGCGTTTCAATCTGCCTCTTCTGTTTTTGTAGCTCTACATTTAAGAGCTCTAACTCCTGTTTATTGACTCGATTCTCCAGCATGGCCTCCGGCTCTTTGGAGTTGACACAGATCGCCCCTGTCACTTTTTGTTGAGGCACAATAAAGGTGTAAGAGCACTTGTCCTGCTGCGGATCAGCTGGGGCACGTTTGCTCCGTCTTGCATATAGAAACTCTCTCTCTACATCAGCCTCAGTACTGTCAAATTCTTGGGCTTTTCCACTGCCTTTGCCGCTGTCTGATGGACTCCCATGGATTTGCCAGACACCAAAGGCTAGAGCATAAGCCAGCAGCCCCAGGAGGACCATTGAAGGGGTCTCCATGAGTTTATGTCCAGCTCAAAAAGGCCTGAGGAGATTGAGAAGATAATGGAGTGAAAGATTGAAATTTTTAATTCCTCTACCAAATTCAAGACCCTCATATGAAAGAAAAGGCTCTGATTCTTTCACCAATTGTCTCAACTCAACTAGTATGATACCTGATTATATCAACACTGTCTTCCGGGAAGTAAGGCATAGAAAGGCAAGGCATATGTGCATATCAAAATAGGTGAGACTTTACTATTTGAGCTCGCAACTCAAGGCAGGGCTTGCAAAATATTACTTTTTCTACTCACAACATCATATAGATGGGATGAGATTCAGGAAGTTCAAACAAACTTTGGCTGCCATTATAAATGTCCTCTTTGCTTGGTACTTAAATGTGTTTTAATATTGTTTTTAACATCTTGCTACAATAAGCAAGCACATAATATGTGCATGTAGAATAGTTTCTGATTAAACTATCCTTGTGTTGCTGCATCTCAATGGCTGCAATGTGCATGGGCTCAATCCAATTTCATCTAACTGCATAACTCTTACTCACTCTTTAAATTACCCCTATCAACTCCAACCAAAAATATGGTGTGTTATATGGCCAGTGTGTAAATATCATGTGAATACTGTGTGCAACAAGGTTCATCATCAAAACACAAGGTTAACAGAAAGGCAAGAGCATGCTACCTTTGGGAAGGGGCGGGAAAGTAAATCCAGTCCAGTGTTTCCCTTGTTTCCCATGAATAGTCTGAACAATGGTCTGCTCTATTCACACATAAGGTCAAATGGACATAGCACAAAATCTGGATAGAGGAACTGACATAATAGAATCATTTTCATGTTTAGTTGAAATTGTTTTAGTCTGTTTTGTGTCTTTAGATATAGCCTTTTTGTGTAACATCCAAATGCAATAATAACATTTTCAGTAAGAAAGCTCTTATTAGGAGAAGCATAACATTCACGTGTTCAAAAATCTGGACTGAAGTGTATGTCTAATAAAGTATGAAGTATTTTTCTTATTTGTATATATGTTCTCTTTGGGTGATTGCCGCTGCTGGTCCGTGACGCAGAGAAATGCTCCTATCAGGTACAAATAAGGTTAGGAAAAATTGAAGCTACGAGATGAAATATGGATTAATGTTACATTAATCCTGGGCAATTCCTTAAACCCAAGGAGAAAATAAGTTATGTATAGACTTTTGATTTTCACCAATCATATTTATAATGAGATTCATTTTTCAGTCTTTGTTTGACTGGCAACCTAGGTTTATGAAAGATATAAAGATCTATATTATTCATGAAAGTTGTCAATTAATTTTGACCCACGTATGTCAAGGAAGAACCTGGATATTTTCTTGTTTCCTCAGGATGTATTACATAGACCTTTGCGGAGGTCTGTGCTCTTGGATTGGGCTTGTTATATCCAGCTCGATTAGGACTCTAATATTTCTATCTAAGTTTTCTATCTGTCTAGTATCAGACTCTGCTTTCTCACTGAATGTATTTGTGATTAACATCTCTGCATGCAATGGATTTTCATTTTAACCAAATCACATTTTTCAATATGATAATAAGTGTAAATCGAAGTGTAGGTGATGTCACATAAAGCAGGGGGCTCAGTTCTCTGTAAGGATAATGAGGCCATTAACTGAATGCTGCTGCAGCTGGATTACACATGGACCCTGTGTAACATATCTTTAGAATCCAAATAACCATGTATCAAAAATATATGGAGACATGTATGCACCTGGGTTGACAGAGCCTACTATCCGCTGCGATCCTTGCAAATAGAAGTGGAGTCTTAACATCTGGCCTATGATTTGTTGTCATCATGATACGTAAGTGTGAAAAAAGGGGAAACCACTTTGAATAGGGTATGTTTAATTTGGAAGAAGTGTAAGTGTTTCCAAGGGGAAAACTTTGGCAACATCTTGGCATCTATCATGCTCTAGGTCTCCGTCCCAATTGAGTTGCACTTTCTCGTTCTTCTTAGAAATCCTGCGTTTATCGTTGATATTTGTGCAAGAGATGACCTACCAAGAAAACTAGAGAGCTGTATTGTTTTGTCTTGTTATTCTGGGCATTGTGCCAGCACATTAGGTTGAAGAGGCATGGAGAACCTTGCAAAGGCTAGTTTCTCCAAAAGGATTAGGTATATAGTTTTTTTTTTTTCCTTAAAGAATGAAAATTGTAAAAAGTATTGCTGCAAAACAATATTAAAAATGATGATGATCATTAAGAAAACTATATCATTTATAAACACTCTTGCATGTTGCAGAATTGTCTGCCCATCAGTTTGATATGTAACTTTTCATTTTCTGTGAACTTCAAGTACATAAGAGTGTCACTACTTCACCGATTCACACGTCATGCCCTAATTCTGTTATCTATTACTATCCTTGTTGGTCTCAGCCCATTCACTTAAATTCTCAAAGAAATGTGTCATTTCTGTTTTAACTTCACCATTGACCTTTTTGTAAGTGATTTGAGATCCGTGTCATGTTGCCTTGGTAAACTCAAAGAGAAAAAATTGTCCTAAATGTTTTTCATACAACGCAATGAAATTGCCAAACACATAATATGAATCTATTCCTAAAGGAATCATGAGTAATATCTGACAAGATATTGCATTCCAAAAGATTGTAGAGCAGCTCAGACCAGCCTTTCCTCTGTAATGTGCTGATGACTATGTTTGGCTAGTGGTTCCTGTGGTTTATTTTCCCCGTGGAACATAAGCTGTCTTCGAGAAATGCTGTGTGATTTGCCCCTGCTGTGGTGGAGTCCCATGTTGGACGTCCTTAGCCCGGAATCTCCTGCTCTTGGCTTGACTTTACTTCAAAGCTAAAGGCAAAGTGTTTGCAGCTTGTGATGAAATGTGTGTCCATTTGTGAGTCTATACATGTGCGTGGTGTCTATGTGTCTCTGTGTCTTTTTCCATTAATGGTTGTTTTCAAATAACAACACTTGCTGGGCTCAGTCTCCCAGGGACCAGAGGAGAGTCCCATCTGCCTGACTGAGACAGCCTGTTATTAACCCATCTGCAGTCTGCCAGAGGGAACGACAGAAAACCTCTTCCAACTTCTTCACTTTTAACAGCCCGTACTGCTCATTATACTCCTCACATCAATTTGGTTTAACAAGCTGCTTCTGTGCAATAGCTGCGATGTTTAGCTGCTGTTGACATGTATCATATACTTCCACACTGCAAAGAATCCTAGCACAAACAGAAGTGCAATAAATAACCACATTCCAATTTTACAGGCAGTTTCTGTTGAGTATTCTACTTTACAGTGATAAATATTTGGTTTTACTGTCTTCAAGTATCATTTCTATGTTTACATGACTCATCACCCTAGATTTTAGTCAACTTTGTGTGCTTAGGTCAGAGTACCTCTGGCAAGCGCTGTCTTTTTGATAATACTCAGCACATATTAATCAGAGGGTGGGTAGCCTCTCTAAGACTGGCTGATGTCTTGCACCCTAGTCCTTCTCATTTCAGCGTGAGCATGGCATTCCTCACATTCTTAGTCACCTCATTAGAGTGAGCTGCCATACTCACAAGAGTAGATGGCAATGGCAGACGGAGACAGGCAAACTTGGTAGATGAAGGACCGCTACATCCTTTATCTGTCGTGTCTGCAAGACATACAGAGTCTACTGACCTGATTCATTCTGCATGCCCTACTTTCTGTGTGAGTGCCTCATAATCTCATCATCATCTTCATCATCATCATCTGCAACTAAGATCACAACAGAAGCATGCTGCCCTCATTTGTGTCAAGTTGAACAAAAGTAAACACTTTAAAGGATGTCTCTGTGAACCCTGTGCAAATGACCCCCTGTACAGAGGGGTTTCCTGCCTTGCACCCCAGTATTTCTAGGATTGAAGTCAAATTCTTCAAAAAATTAGATCTCTACAATCGCACTTTATTGCAAGTGACCTTGACAGGACATATAAAAATCTTTTAAGTTAAGTTTTAAAAGTTTAGCTCTCCACTGCGCCGGGGAGTCCAGCTTTTAGTTACATTTCAGGTTTTCTAGTGCGTCCCTCGCAGCTTGCAGGGGGTCACGTGAATTGTTTCGATAAGTTTCGCCATCCTACCTCAAAGCCCCTTATCCAAACACCACCCTGGCAACAGAGACAAAGACAGAATTCAAGAGCCTGCTTCCCTGTCCTCTTGAGCTCTGGGGAACATCCTGAATGTGCAGACTGCTTTACATAGTCAGTTGAGCTTACTTTCTGTTGGACGTGAATTGCATACATACAAGCTCTTCTTAATATAATCACAACAGCCTCTTAACTGTTCAAGTGCTTTCCTTTTTCAATGTTTTCAGTAGTTTGACTAGCTGAGTGTTTTTCTATGGACTGAACACCATTCATTTCAAGACCCCTGCTCCCCAGCATCTCAGTGCACTGAGTTACCCCGCTCAACCAAGACATCTGTCTGGTTAATCATCAGCGAGAAGAACAACCCTTTGATACAATACAGCGACTCAGAAAAGCAAATGCTGCATGAGACACGCTTAAATAACAGAAACTGTGTGAACCGTTGCCAAGTGAATCAAGAACAGTGATGATGAAGCACAGTACCGCGTGATCTGATCTTAATTTCAAAAATAGATCTTGATTTGCCTTGTGTGGCGAACAAACAAGTGCATAGCATGTAAGTATTATACATTGAGTCTATCTATATGTACTGTATTGCTAAATTAAAGTGATAAAAAATAGGTGAAAAAGTTAACAAACTGTTTACAAGAAAACTAAAGTCTACTGATGTGCTCCCTCAGCTTCCCGGATCCCCTTGCAGAGCTGATTTAAGTCTTTCATGGTGGAAGGTCATCCCAGGTGTGACAGCTCCCTCCAGCTACTCTCCTTGTATGCTAATTTCCTTTTTTTTTTTATTTCTCCTCAACATATTCCTTTTACACAATAAAGATAGCAATGCCTTAATTTGAAAAATCATCTGCCAAGTAGAGGCTTTACTTACAGGTGGTATCCAAATCCACTTGTAAAAGTTGCAACAATGTGAGGAGACTACGTGGTAGTTTGATGGTGGATGTAGATTCCTGAAAAATGATGAGAGTCCAGGGCAGGTGGTCAGCTGCCTGTGGCCCATTAGAAGACTGTCACTTTTTTGTGGGCTGAATCCATCACTTCTGCCTCACAGCTCTAAGAGGCTGTCTCTCTCAATTGCACCTCTCTCTCTTTCTCTCTCTCTCTGTCTCTCTCTCTCGTGCGCACGGCTCCCCCCCCCCCCCTCTTCGTGGTGCCTTTTAAATGATGAAAAATCTTGAGCGGCGTTTCAGTGGGCAGACAGATTGAGCTCAGAGCCTCCCCCTCTCTTAAAATGAACACATTCTTGTTGAAAGCAACAGCCTTTTTTTTTTTCCACCCCTCCTCCCCATGACACAAAAGAGATTCACAAGCATGTGCTCGCACATGCAAGCGCGTGCATGTACACACACACACATACACTACTCAAATTTCCTGCCCCCTGGTCACTGGTTCACCACCACTATTTATGGCTGGGACTGCCTGGTTGCTCTGGTGTTACAGCATGATGTTACATTTGTCAGAGCCTAATTAGGCAAGAATGAACACAAAAGAGGCGGTAACAGGCTGACAGACAGGTCGCTGCTTAACCTGGTTTATCAGCAGAAGGTGAAATATTGGAAAATAGTTGGGCCACATCTTGCCATAATCCCCTCAAAGACAGCGCTTTACTCACTTGTGTCCTTGTATTCAAGGGCTTTGAAACATGCTGTTTTGTCAGTGTGGACAATCATGCCAAAGCTTTTAAAAAATTCTCAATCTATGACTTGGCTATGGATACTTTTGTTATCTATCATTTTGTATTGCCTGTCTGGTTCCACTGAGTGTAGTAGAGTTTTGATCCTGTCTGGCATGCTTTCAATAGCTATGCTTTTTCACCTTGAATATTGTCAATTTACTTGCCAATGCTAGTCTTTCGATGTCACTGAAACATAAATTACGATTTCCAAAGTGCTAAATTAAAGAAGAATATCGGTTTTCAAGTAAGACATTTAAATATTGTCTAAAGTGATTGTTACGGTCAAATTATCTAAGCAGTGTCAACTGTTTGTGTGCATCAGACAGACAGAATGGACACTTTTGTTTTGTGTTCTATATGTAATATATTCCCACCCTTGGTAAAACAAATAGCTTTATCTGACTGCCACTCTCTCATTATTTCCTATACTGACCAACAAAGAAATTCTTCCTCATGATGTTACCACAGTGTTTCCTTGTTTGCATCTGGAAAGTGTGTCTGCATATACAGACCTTTGATTAACATGTGGACGCTGGTGCCTGCATATTTGTTTCTGTGATGTGGCAACCATGATTTGGCAAGATGAGACCACAACCTCACGAGTAGCACTGACTTCATAACCAGGTACAGCTGTGCGCTCATATGAAAGCTAATGTCAGGATGCTAAGATGCACTCACTTGCGATCTTGTGACTTATGATTGATTAGAAAAAATGTCACATTGACGGATATGGCAATTCAACATAATTGTCATGTCAGTAACATGACATGTCATTTAGTATTTTAAAGCAGGAAGAAAAAAAAGGAGGTCGATTCAGGTCAGAAAAATGAAGCTTGAAATTAAAACGCAGCCTCGGCTGGTAGATCGTCATGGTCAGTTTACTTACAGATTGGTTTTGAACAAAAGATTTATTTTTTCTTATATATATTTTTGTGTTCATGAAGGAATGTGCAAGCTGATGAAGAACACTATTTTTACTTTGCTTTCACCGTTGATATGAAGAAAACTTGCATGACAGCAAGAGCTTAAAACTCATCCCTTTGTGGCCATTAAATGGGGGGATATCTTGTATTTGACATTTGATTCAATATACAAAGTTAGAAAGACACCGATTTCTTCAACAGTCAATTCCATTTCTTCCCAAAGTGAATGGAACCATCTAAATATTTCCCCCGATGACACGGCGAGTATGCACAACTGGCTGTAAGAGACAACGTTCCTGGCAAAAGATCTAGGGGCACAGAGAACTGGACAAATTTATTTCGCATTATCGAAGATGTAGCCAGATTGAAGGGCTGGTCATCATTTGCAAAGCTAATTCTTTAAAGATATTTTCAATCAAAGCAATATGTAAAAGTGTACAGAACTGGTATCATTTAACTGGCTTTCTGCAGCTAATTCATGAATGGCTCTCTTACGTAGAGAACAGGATGTTAAGTTCCTTCACACTGCAAGTCGCTCATTAGGTCTTTTCCAAAACTACGGTGTTGGTGTTGTGATTAGCTTTCTTTCCATCTCTAATCCTCAGCAGGTGGACGACCAAGATCATATAAATGTCAGGGGGGAAAATGTTGCTCTCATATTGGAATAGTAACCAATCACTGCATTTTAAAGCCACTTGTACCACAAGGGAGAGATCATGGAAAATAGCTTCACTTTGGAAATGTTTCACAGATGGGGTTTCAATGTTGGTGTGTGAACATGTTGAGAAAGCTGTCTGGTTATTAATGAAGTTGTCTAACTTATGTTTTAATGTTCAGTTATGGCCGAGTCAAATAGCAATACTACTAAGCTCTAACGGTGGCTAAGTGGATAATTGCTTGTTTACGCTGCGCATTTAATCGTACATGATTCACAATTTTCTGATTATTGTTTAACAGCTAAAGGTCTATGCATTACATGCCCTCCTTATTCAAATGTATGAGTGTGTGAGTTTTTTGTGACTTTCCTGGGTGTAAAAGCAAAACACAATTTACAAAGCTTTTGATGAACAACACAAATATTTGTGTTTTATTTTATGTTACGCGAGGGCAGAACACTGTTTACCACTCAAGACTTCACAATTATTTTAATTTTTTTTCCCAAGACTGTTTACTCAAATTGAATAATACGTACCAACAAAATCTCGAGTGCATTACTTCTACCTTTTCTTCTCCTTTAAGTTTGGCATTAGTAGCATAGAAACTTGAGGGACACAGATCATAGAAAGAGAGAAGCACAGCCAGAAGAGACATGGTAGGGAAAACGTGGAATGCTGGACACATGCAAGCAAAAGAAAAAAGGAGAAGTTACAAGACAGTAATTTGGGAAATTTATTGTATTATACTTGTTGACAGAACAAGTACAGACAATAATAGCAAGAGCTTAGGAATTTTTGAAAAAGTCTATGACAGAGCTTAGGGATTTCTAATATAATTTAAACCAGTGCCATAGTCATTTTCATTATTTACCCAAATTACAAATACTGAATATGTCTTAATCTTCAAGAAATTTTATTTTGTAGAATAAACTAATCTATTTGTTCTGTCATTTAATCAGCTCAAATTACATCTCACATGACATATATCATCTTTGATTTGAGAATACAAACTAGGGTTATTTGAACAGTAATGAGGCAGAATGCAATGGGAGCAACTGACTTGAGCAATATTAACATGTCAGACAGTCTAAATTCAAGTTTGGGATGATAATTTCCATTTATTACCTTGCCCTGGAGTGAGACCAACTAACTGTTCAGATATTTTAACAAATATTAGGTAGCAAAGATTGCATGGCACAAATTATTTACAATGTTTAATATGCAGAAGTTAGGTCAGGATGTTTTTGGTTTTGAATGGATGCGAGAACTCAAAAGCAGCTATTTCAAGCAGAGTTTCTGATGACCTCTTGGGTTTTTTTAACACCATGTCATGTATTTTTACATGAATAAAGGCTTGAAAAAAATCTGCACACCAAGAGTGCTCCAAAAATAAAGATAATTTGTTTGACATAAAGTACCGAAAATGTATTATAATATGACGTTTTGATCAAATATACGCTCCTCCTCAGATGCTTACCAAAATATGTTTTTGTATGTATAAATATGTTGAATATGTAAAAACATCTTTAGCTGCTGCATATTGGTTTTCTCCTTTTGGAGCTATGCATATACTCTTACTCTCAGAAATAAACAGTGTACTTGAACATGACATAATGCTAATCCTGTTACCTGTTTGTTTTGCAATACATTGCCTGATGCAAAGAATTGAATACACAAAATGCACTTTGAATATTGATGACTCAATTGGGGGGATTCTGTTTCACTGGCTTCACCATACAGCTGATAAAGCCATGACCACTGTGCTACTTTTTGATAAACACCATCAACTATCATCATTAACTTCATTGTGTGTATGGTCTGCCAATCGCTACTGAAAAGCAAGACCGTGGAGACAATGATGAAAAATGGTTTTGTATTATATATGGCTGCAACATTACATCCCTTCGGAAAAGAGGAGATATGGTTAAATAATCTGTGATTGAACACAGTTGTGCTTACTTTCTGCCAACTTATATGCTGGACAGGTTGCTGTGCATAGAGGAAATTTTCAAAAACTATGTGGAATCGATTCAACAGCAGTACCTTGGCCATGACAACCTCTCCCCACTCTGGCGTAAAGGAAACTCAAATAAATTGCAGGTGAGGGGTCACATTACTTTTGACTTTTTCTCACTCTGTCAGTACACTGTCCCCCAACAGGTACTATTTCTCTGCTATGTTTAAACTCTGTGATAGGTGGGTTTCATGGATAAGACAATGCCAATACAAAGGGATGGAAAGACTCATTTTCTGTTCAGTGTCTTTAGTCCTGCCTCAATATAATGGTTTTATAGTAATTTAATAACAGTATAACAAATATCATCAGCCTTGTTTAGCTGAAGCCATTCCTTTCTCTTTTTGCTAGTCACACCACAAATCAGACATACCAGTGTTTCTGTCAGGATAATAAGGACCTAATTCAAGGTAACAGCTTCCACTTTTTTTTACTATCTTTTTTTTCTTTTGACTGTTGTTCCTGTCAGACTTTCAGAAAGGGAAGACTTGGTCCAGCCAGTTTTTCAGTGCTGACAGACATGCGTCTAAATAAGTAAGCCTGATAATCTGCCATTACAGGCTCATCCAGCTAAGTCTCATTAGACTCTTACAAACACTGAAATAACCCAAGCGTGGGACAGAAAACAGTTGTACTTGGAAGGGTTGCTGGTCTTGTTGCTGTGGAAGGGAGAGGGAATTTGAATGAATTATAGGAAGAAAATATGCGGTGGAGGAAGTGGTGATAAATACGAAAAATGGCTGATACCTGTGCAGGACAACAGACTGAATGGAGGCGAGCAGGATGCTGGCTCCACTGGGGTAAATGATGTGAATGATGATCCCGAAGCACAGAGGAGTATCTGGATAAAGGATTGCAAGAGTCAAAGCATGCCAAGGAGATATTGATCAAACTTCAGTCGTACAACAACGTGGCACAGAGCCAGTGTCGATATGCACAAAGCAGGCGCTTACGATCAGTCAGATGAACGCACTCCCCCCGGGGCCAGGAAGAGATTATTGCACCCACACAACCCAAATGCTGAGAGACAAACTGAGGAGAGACGGTTGTTGAAAGACACATAACAATAACAGTAACGTTGACGATGTCTTCGGTATTTGAGATTTATACCAGAAGCTACATAAAGTGAGATTAGTAGCCATGAGGTTAATTTTTTAAATTGACTGCTTTTGAGAATTATAGCCCACGCATGTCACTGTAGTCCTCGTGAATTATAGAAATGGGAAAATAATTAGAATATGCCGAAATATCATGCAAATGTTTATTTCAGATGTACGTCTTGGTGAATTTCCATCAACGTTTGGCTGTAATCTTATTTTTTTTATTGCAAATCAATAATATAATATAAATTTGACTACAACTCTCAGCATTCTGCAACATGTATTTTCACTTGGCTTGGTCATCACAAAGAGCAAAGAGGTGCCGAGATAAAGGGCAAATTATGAGCCAACGTTATGAAACGGGCTCTGGTGACATTACTAGAAAGGAATTTTTTTAAAAACATATCAGAGTTTCAGATGAAGCCAAAGTTCCCGTCCATTCTGGAATATAGTCTTTCCACTAAATCACTAGTCAAATGAAGTAACCTCTTCAGACATATCACATCTTTTCTGAGGATAACAATTCAAAATATACTGGCTATATGCAGCTAAGGCAGGGGTGGTAATCATTTTGGCTGGCTGGCCACATTTCTTATTTAGTTTTATGCGTGGGCAACTAGGTATCATGTAAACTGAACAAAATGAAAATGATGATTTTTGAATATTTAAATTTTTTGGCATTTTATTTCAACTTTAAAATCATTAATGATCATATAAATGTACCAATATTATTTTGTATGTAGTCATCATCCATGCAAAATTAAACAAAAAGAAAAAATAAGGAGTTTTTAAGAAAATGCTCCTTAAAATATTCCAAGAAAATAGTTTGACGGGGCAGGTAAAAAAGCAAAAAGGGCCGGATGTGGCCCGCGGGCCATAACATGCCCAGGTCAGAGCTTGGGCAAGTGTGTCAATAAAACAAGAACAACTCAACTTACTAATACAATCTACTTCTGTTTTAAGTATTTCAATATTTAGCCCTTCATTATATTGTAGAACACATGGGGTTTCAAATCATTATGATTGTTACAAGAATCCATGAAATGTATAGCTATGAAAGCACAATGAAAGGCAGAGCATTTGGCAAATGAAACGTTCAGGGTATCATTCGAAACAGGAAGCAGCTAAACCTGCCACTTATCTCGTGTCAGTTTCCACCTGCACTGGTCAAAAGGGAAGGAAAGGAAAGAACAAACATCTGCACCTCATAGTTTCATGACAACACAATAGGTGTTCATGTTCAGCCTCTACTCCTACCTTATTACAGGTAAATAAAATTCTGAACTTGGAATTTTACTTCTAATTTATCTCACACTTTCACTGTAATGATCTCAGACAAATATAGTACTTGTAATTGATATTTTGAATTAGGGATTTGGGGGGATTTACGCATCCTGTGATATATGCAAAAGCCTGCTTTCACTTTTGTTACATTTGTTTTACTACTACTCTTATCCTGTACTTTTAGTGTTGTTCAGATATGACAGACACTGACAGTGGCTACCAGTGCTTAACGTTACGTTACATTACATTACAGTCATTTGGCAGACGCTGTATCCTAAGCAACTTATAAAAAGTGCAATTAAGTCACCGAAGATCCGCAGTACTAGTAGTCGGAAGTCAGAAGTGACTACTCAACCAAATAGCCATCTCAGAACCATATACAAAAATACATTCATGTCATCGTTAATTTTTTTTTTTTTTTTTTTTTTTTTCTAGGGGGTTTGGGGGCTAAGTCCTTGCTGAAGAGGTATGTTTTCAGCTCAAGGCGAAAGATGGGTAGTGACTCCGCTGTTCTGACCTTTTTTGAGAGTTGGTTCCACCACTGAGGGGCCAAGACCGAGAAGAGCCGAGACCCGTTTGATCGGCAGCAAATGGTAGTAATTTCTCTGGATTCCCTCGAGGCTTTACTAAATTTGTACCCCCAACCCTAGAGTTATGTAGTCATTTTTTATTAAATCAATTATGTAAATTGTTGGTGTAATTATTTTCAGCTGATTATTAATCTTATGACATGGCCACTAATTATTAACAGCAATATTAATATTTTCCTCTGTGGTCTGGTATGGAAATAGTGGGCTTAAATATTCCATGGCCTTACTGCACCAAAGACTCCCTGGTAGACCTGCATGGTCTGTCAGTTGAGAGGGAAAATTTTGAGTTTTATGATCTGAGTGGAAAGAATAGGACTGTCAAGCTCAACTGTTGTCGAAACCACCAAATGAGACCTGTAAATATGGAATGTGTGAGAATTCTGTGGGACAGGATTTTGCTCAGACTTCATTAGTCTGATGTTGAAAGCATGACCAGCCTGTGTGGCCTCCGCCGACACTCACACAAAGTAACTCGTGCAATTTTCTGACAATGTAGTCATATTCACTGTGGGTATTGTAAAAGGCACTGGCTCAAATAAGAGCCAGCTTGATGGTGGAAATAATAAAAACCACTTTGTATTTTCTTTTGCTCCCTATTTGTTGTGCTTAAAACATGACTAACTCTGCATCCTTAATATATCATTATTGCACAGTTGAATTTGAAGATCAAGGTTAGAATGCATATTTGCCATAAACACCACAGATTTTCATATTGGTTTCTAGGGATTTCAGTTTTTACTAGAGAGACCAGTTTGCGTCATTTGGGAAGAATCCAAAGGAACAGGCACATTATATACAGACTTAAAAAAGGCTTAACAGGCTTAAAAAAAAGGAAAGATGGTAACAAATGAAGGCTTGGGTCATGTAGGATTACGATAAGGGTAAACCTGATGCTGGCTCAATGATGGTCTGTTTGACTCTTGTTCTTGTTCTGAGGCAAAAAGTAGCAATGCACAGTCCAGAGATTTTTATGGTAACAGTTTATGTCTTAATCATAGGTTGATAAAGACACCAGATACTCTCACTGAATCCTGTGAGTCTTTATATGGATTATGTCAGCAGGATGTTTGCCCTACTTTTACTGTTTTTCTGACCAATGACTTGTTGAAATACAAACACCCTTACAAATTTCTGCAACTATTACAAAAAATCTTCATTTGACAATTTGTGGTGCAGTTTTTTGTAAAGACTGCAGCATTTTATGCTCTTATCTTCTGCAAATGAGCACAAAATGATGATGTCAGTATGATAGCCTTTTTGTCTAAATGTTTTCCCCAGACAGAGCTAAAAAATTAAATGGACATTATGTGTGATATAATTGCCATCCCAAACATTAAAATTATCCCTCTATAGCAGTGACTTCAAATATATCTTGCTTTATTTTTTTAATCTATTCCATTTTATAACCCAGCCAGCACATGAGTTGATTCTGAAATTCAGCCAGACCATGTCATTGCCATGAATTGGAGCCTATTTCTATCCGGTGTCAGTTGTTGGCATTTGGAGAACAAGGTACATTCTGTGGCTGTGTATTTAGGTTCAGGTCTGCTTGGTTTAATGACTAATATCCTGGGGAGAGAGAAACCAGGGGAATGATTGGAACTGCATTCTGCATGAAGGTAGACCATAGCTCATTTCTTTGCTGCTTACGGAAGAACTGATGGCAGCAGGGACACCCTTAATGTATAGCTCAACCCAAAGTCAAATGCTTGTAGTATGTTGCTACACGACACCGCTTGCAACAACCGAATTAATACTAGATGAAATGTTTTTTTTTTTAATTATTGGGTCTTCATTTTGAAGGATTTCAAATGTAGAACACTCAGAAAATCTGGTCTTTTGCCGTGTCTATAATGAACACCATGACAGATATATTGGTTAATCAATGAGGGGAATTCAAAACTAGCCCAAACCTGAACATATAATACTGAACATACTCAAATACTGAACATACAGTTTATTTAATCGACTGTGGATCAAAGGTAGTTGTGAAGATCGCCTATACATAATAAAACCAACTTTTCCATCAGATTGTGAAGGTCATTTTTTTACTTGAAATTAAATACCACATTTAGTGTAATTCTGAAATAACAAAATGGTGTGAAGAAGTTTTTGGCATTTCCTTTGTCCACCCATATTTCTTGATAATTTTGTGTTATGGAGAAACCCTCTAATTGAAACTGTTCCATGGATTATGTTTTTGTTCTAAGTTTTAGACATTTTGCTTAACTATTTTTAAATATCTCATTTAATGAGCAGGTTTCCAACTGAAAGCCATTGACCTGAAACTCCCAGGGAGTAATCGCTCTAGTTTATTTGACTAAATTCAGTCAAGTGTGGCCTTTTCCATCTCAGTGTTTTACCAAATAATGTCTATTTAATGTGGCTGAACCACATTATGGCTGTTCCATTATATTATATTTGATTTCTAAATATGTATTTTTGTTGGAGAACATATCAGTAATGCATTTCAGCAGTTGTAAACAAACTCTGCTATACAAGCTGTATCATCAGTCGACTTAGTCTTAAGACTGCTAGAGTATTGGGAATTATATAGTTGCTACAAAAACACACCAAGAAGGAATAGTCATGCAACTTGAATGACTTCCTTATCCATTTAACACCCAAGGAGCGAGTTGAACTGCAAAAGAGAAGAAGAAGGCTCCCTTTGGAAAACAACCATCAATCACACTAAAGTACACTTGGTAAAATGGACTGTCCTCTGACCAGTTCCTCGAATTTCATGAGTGCAGGAATTAGGGAGCAAATTAGGCGATCAAAAGTTGCAGCGGATATGAGCTGATAGGGGGTTATCAAACATCAGATTGCACATAAGATATTTGAAAAGCAGCCAATATCAAATCGTTTTTTGGAGCTTACATTTTAAGTCAAAATTAAAAAAACACATTTTTTTTTAAATCTAAATGCTTTCTTGAAATGGCAATTTTTTTTTTCTGTCATCTAACTTTAGACAGCATTTCTTTTCAACTAAGATGCAAATATCCCACAATGTCAAGCCATCTCAGAAATAATATCTGTGATTGTCCTCCAGAATATCCAGGCAAATGGTCTCAATTCATATCACGTAATACACTAGATTACATTCTAGATTACCATGCAGACTGGAGGAGGCAGAAATCAAACATCTAACCTTCTGACTGGAGGGACGCCTGCTGTATAAACTGAGCCACAGCCACCCTTTCCCGTAATTGCAGATGATAACCTGTTCCAGGGTTATGATGTGGTCCAGTCAAACACTGCATAGGCCGCGTAAATTCAAGCTTCTCGGCCAGAGCAAAGAACAAGTCAGTATACTTTTGAGAGAAACACACGCTTGAATCACTCCGTGTGAAATGAGCTGTTTTATGTCATATCTGCCAGCCTTTTATTGCATAGCGGATCTTTAAGAATAAGTTTGTCAGAAACAAATGACGGTAACATGGGTATCAGAAAATCTTTCACAGAGATCTTTACTTCACAGCCTCTTCGATTAAATCTATTGCCCCCCAGGAGGAAGAAAGCTATAAATGACAACTGGTTTGTAAGTATCTATGGCATGTCTACTTGCAACATTACACTCAGTACCGCTTCTCTACAACTTGTCTCTCATCTCACCGCAGCCATACAGTTTCCCCATTTTGTATTTTCCATTCCCCCGAAAAGCAAGTAAAATTACTTTTTTTTTCTATTTACTGTCCCTTTGGTCTGTGTTTTGTTTTTTTGTTGTTTTTTTTTTGTCAGTCTTTTTTTTCCCCTTCTCTTTCTTTTTAGACAACAGCCTTTAAATCATCTGTTATGGTTTCCTCTGTGAAAACAGTAGTTAATCAGTTGCAGGAAGCAACTTGTCTCAATGTCAAAAACAGAAGGGAATCATTCTACTTTGAAGGAAGACACACTTGCTTCATTTGCCCCTGTATTTTGATTACTTCTCCATCTGTGAAAAGAAAATCCTTGACTGAACATGAGAAGCTTTCCTCACAGAACAGCGAGATCTAATAACACACACATTGCAATCTTTTACAACATCATTCAATGGAATAATAACATGAAATATAGAATACCAATCGAAATTTGTGTGTGAAATGATCTGGGGCGAAGCCAAGTTGTGCAGAGTACCGCTGTACAGTGTTACCTCGGGGGGCTATTCCTGTGCTGCTCTATGGCAATTTGAAGAAAAAACAACCTCCACTTAATACAGAGGTGACAGAAGAGGGACATGTTATGGTAACCAAGTGGGGAGCTGCGGTGAGCCGAAATTGCAGACTCAAGCATATCTCCAAATCACAGAGCTCAGAGGATGGAAGAGGATCCTCCATGTGTTATTGTTTCCCATGTTCTTCCACCCCCAGTAATATTTTCCAGATTAAAGTATACTCCCAGACCCTACTCCAAAGACAGACCCCAATTTTACAGGATAAAAGCTGAGGAACCACAAAATGGGAATTGTATTTTCCTCTGTACATGAGATAATGTGTTACGCATCATTTTGGGCCGGAATTCAGCTGCGGGACTGCAAGAGTATTCATAAATCATTTTCTGCTGGAGACACTATTAATTAACAGATATACTGAAATCATCCATCGATGGAGATAGTTCTTACAGTGTCACAAGATGATCTCAACTTTTATTATTCAAAAGGCATACATACCTTTGGAAAGAATTTATAGGTTTCTTATACCATGAGTCTCTTAGTGAGGAGAAATCCGGCTACAAAATGTTTACAGCTCTAAACTAAACATGGCTTAAGTGAAGCAGTGAGGCATTTCCTGGACCACATCAGAAACGTAGACAAGCTTAATAGCCCCACACTTTTGAACAAACACATGTGTAAGACTTGGTATCCTCTCAGTGAAGGCTGGTTGCAGCCCATTGTTGAGATCATAATTTGGCAATGACTTTACAGGCTTTTTGTATTCTAAGGTCAGACTACATTAGATGAGTGGCCCCTCAATCCTATCCTGCACACTAATAAACTCTGTTTAGCTTTGAATAATACCTCGGAACCCATGCTGTACATGTGTTTCAATCTTAAAACAGTTAAAACTCAAACTTGAATTCTACATTTACTATCCTCCAGGTAGAAAAACACAAAGTCATAATTGTTGTCTGTTAGATAGATTGTTGTAAATGTCCACTGCCATTAGTAAAGAGTACACATTGAGCTATAAAATGCAGGCTAAAACATATTGTATTCATCTAGCAACAGCACTCAAATGAACAACTTTATTGGTCTCCCATGTTAAACCTTGCAGCCAGTTAAACTTTGAAACAATGGTGTGCCTGTTGATTGAATTGTCCCAAAAGTAAAATTTACTATTATTAGCTATTTCTCCAAGAGCAATCGTGAAAATTTATTTTCCAAGAGGTCTGTTTCCATTCTCCTCTCTAAATGATGTAAAGATAGCAACTTGCTTAGCCATTCACTTTGAATCTTTGTTTTTCACATGTTTAGCACTTCGCTTTCATAGGATGCTTATTCCAACCCAGGCTCTCATCCGCATCCAGCTATAGTGTCTCTTGTGTTTTAGGGATGCTATACTCGATCAAAACTAAAGACATTTACCCGCCTGTGACCCTGAAAACTTTAGATGCTGAACATAATACTTCTGTCGATCATATTTTTAGAACAGCAGAATCACATCTGCCTGATGTTTTTTGCTATTAGTCACATTTACAAAGAGCTAATATTAATTTTGATTTTTTTTTACACTATGTAGTCACCTATTTCCGTATTTCCATTGGCCAGGTTGAGCATGAAATGCCAGAACCCCAGACAGACATTATTAGACCAGCCTGGTTTTCTGCCCGTCCAGTCTCCGGCCCTCGATGATGTAATTTGTCCTGGAGTGTAAGAGTTGTGTCAGCAACCTACAATTTGTGCAGTACTTTGTTTTAAAGTCCTGGTATTGTACTGATTTCATTGTTTATTCTATTTTTAATATCCAAGCATCTGTATCTATGCTATGCTGACGTACGTTGTTGACTCTTCTCTACATTATATTTTACAATTCACATGTACAACATGTATAGCGTGTATATGCTATATACATAAAGTTATTTGTAATAATATTGCTGTCATATCCTCACCTAAATTAAACCTGCAGTAGAGTTTTTTTTTATCCTGGAACTGCTGAAGCAATCAGGAGTTTGCCATTACATTTAAATAAAGATTTGTGGGAGTTGTAACCAAGGCTCAAACTATGCAAAGGTGATATGATGTTTTTTAGTATTTTAAACTCCAGTCATGGTATTAGTGTGAAGCGGATATGAGCCAGTCTTAGGAGTTTCAAGGACCATATGTTAAAATGTATGCAATCTTTTTTTCAATCTTCGGTTTGTTTTCAGTTTTTCAACCTGCATCGTTTGAATTATAATGAAGTGAATAGATTTGTAAGGAGTTGTAAGTTCTTAATTGACCAACAACAACTGGAACTGGAAATCCAAAAACAACATTTTCTGCATTTTAAACTACATTTCAGCATGTGGTTGCACTGGTAAATGGGCACCTTATGTTAAATTACAAATGGTAATGGACTGAACTGTCTGCAACAGTGTTTTGCCAAAAGTTTTTTTAAGCCATGAAAATAAAGGGTTTTGAGAAAGACATCTTTCTTACATGGTCCAAAATTTTTTGTTTATTTTTGTTTTTAATATGCAAGGGATTGTGCAGCTTTCTGTAACCAGATGTTTTAAGGTTGTGCCAATACAGCATGGTGCAGGGGGATAGAGTGGTTGACTTGGAAGTAAACGTTCCTGTTTCAATTCTCACAGCTTGTCGAAGTGTCGTTGAGCAGGTACTGAACCCAAAACTCTTCCTGACAACATCTCAGGTGTTGCTGATGGTTCATTTATGATGGGTTAAGTAAATGTGAAGAAATAAAAGGCTTTTTTTGTTCTTCT
Organism: Fistularia commersonii; assembly: GCF_037954325.1. Lineage (NCBI taxonomy): Eukaryota > Metazoa > Chordata > Actinopteri > Syngnathiformes > Fistulariidae > Fistularia > Fistularia commersonii. The sequence continues at coordinate 12,873,703 of NC_141309.1, forward strand.
TTTCACATTTGTTTTTTTTATTGATGGCTGCTCGCTGTCTATTTAAGAGTTACCGCATTGGCTTGGACATTGTGCAGAATAAGAGATCTGACAAGCTGATCAGCACTGATCTATTTTTCATGTTCTTTCCTGTTCTACCATAAAATAAAATTGAATGAGGCTTCATCCTAAAGTAAGCAGTCTTTGGTAAGGAAGATACTAAAAAAACGACTGCCCACCGTGAAAAAAAAACAGTCCACTCCACTACACATGGTTGAAGAGAGACTTTACATTGCCAAAGTTTTGGTTGATTTTTGAAAATGACCCAAATCTGAGCTCATGGCTTCTGCTTCTGTTTTGAACTGTGACGCACTTTGTTAATTCTCTGTCTCCTGTATCTTATACTGCCCCCCTCTTAACCTCTCTAGTAGCTCTCTGAACGTTTAATTTTATTTGCTAACCTCATCTCCTATACTCTTTGTTTTGACCCCTCTTTCTTCCATGTCATAAAGTGCTTGTAATAAGTATTTGTCAAACAAAACATCTTATTTTTTTGATGAGTTTAAAAAAACACAGTTTAGTTGTTTTGCACCAGTTCAGTACAATATGTTCTCTCTATCTTATGCGTGCATTCTAAAGAAGACCTGGTGCTTGAATAAAACAGAGATGGCCAAACCTACAGTATACAAATTTTATTAATTTCATAGAGGTGGTGTACATTTATATTTTCATGTTACATGTTGACTCTTTTTTGACTCTAAAATTTATGGACGGAATTTCTATGTGCAGCCAGGGCGTCGAGTGGATCCGGTTTGGTGGCCGCATGATCGAGTCTCTGCTTTTTGCAGATGATGTGGTTCTGTTGGCTTCATCAGGACATGATCTCCAGTTTTTACTGGAGCGGTTTGCAGCCGAGCGTGAAGCGGCCGGGATGAGGATCAGCACCTCCAAATCCAAGACCGTGGTGCTCAACCGGACATGGGCTGAATGCCCACTCCGGGTCAGGGAAGAGGTCCTGCCCCAAGTGGAGGAGTTCAATTATCTCAAGGTCTTCACGAATTAGGTAAAGACATCGACAGGCGGATCGGATCGGCGTCTGCAGCGATGCGGACTCTGTATGGGTCTGTCATAGTGAAGACGGAGCTGAGCCAAAACGCGAAGCTTTCAATTTACCGGTCGACCTACGTTCCTACCCTCACCTATGGTCACAAGCTGTGGGTAGTGACCGAAAGAACAAGATCACGGATACAAGTGGATGAAATGAGTTTTCTCCGCATGTTGGCCGGACTCTCCCTTAGAGATAGGGTGAGATGTTCGGTCATCCGGGAGGAGCTCGGAGCAGAGCCGCCGCTCCTCCGCATAGAGAGGAGTCAGATGAGGTGGTTTGGGCATCTGGTCAGGATGCCTCCTGGACGCCTCCTGGGGGAGGTATTCCCCCGCGTGTCCATCTTGGAGGAGACGAGAAGAAAAAACCAGGACACGCTGGAGAGACGATGTCTCCAGGATGACCCGGAAACACCTTGGGTTCCCCCCAGAGGAGCTGGACCATGTGGCGGGGGAGAGGGAGGTCTGGGCCTCACTGCTCCGGCTGCTGCCCCCGCGACCCGACTCCAGATAAGCGAGGGAAGATGGATGGATGGATATTGACTTTTTTTTTATAAGCATCAAGGGCCATCAATTAAGGAATCTGGGATGAAGCCTTGGATACAATACTTTTAAATATTCCTTCTCAAACAAATGAACTATATTCACTAAGTCTGCATGAGTAATGTCTCGAAAAACATTTCTCCGGTGTAATAATATCTGTGTTGCATCCCACCCACAGCTGAAACCAGACCGGAGCCCAAAGATTATAAACATGTCAGTAACAGTTGTTGGTGTCAATACATTCTGTTTTTTGGTAATCAAACAACATGTCACCACTGAACTGTTTGAACAATTAATATTAATTTGGTTGACTCAAGCTTGTATCAATTTAAATATACAAGGTTAGGATTTTTGGTGATAGTAAGATATTTTGGTTTAAATAATGAAGTTCAAAATTACGTGGAAGGATACACTGTACATGTTTGGCTTGTAGTACTTACCTGTCTGGATTTGATTATCATCTCAATATTCTTGTAGTTTAGCTGATAAAATATCCTTGTTGCAAAAAATGATTCCTACATTCTCATGTTTATCAGGGTTTTTACTTTTACAATCATTTAAAGGTTTAATTTTTCATAAATGTCAAAGTACTGAGGACCAGCATGAGAGCTAATCTAAGAGTATAGTAGGTTGTTACAATCTATCCCCCATCGTCCTGAAGCTGCCAACATGGGGTCAGAAATAATAGCTTTGAACATCAGCCCCAGACAATGAAGCCAGAGAACTGATGGAAATCTCATCAGTGAGACAACTTTTATTGCTTTCCAGCCCTTCTGTCCCCTATTAGGTCATTTTAGAGGAATGTCCCAGAGAGTAAAAGTAAAAGTTAGGTCAGCATACTTGAACTGCTGTTTTTGAACCCCAGAAATGTTTCCATTTGTTTAAACACACAGCACATAAATTTCTTAACACTCCATCTTACCAAAGGCTCAAATTCCATGCTCGCCAGTACCGAGCTTATAAAAAAAAAGCACTTGTCAGCTCCCATGGTGTATATTGAATTGGTATACAAGAGACACTCAGTGAAAATAAATGTGTGTGGTGCAGTTTAGTCATTAGATTGTAAGAGATAGTACAGTAAACTTTAATGTTAAATACTTCTGTGTATGATTTTACAGACTTTGCAGTTTTCATTTTGCTCTCAAATTAGACTGATAACATCTTTTAGGGTCTTAACATTTAGCATAAGAAATGTAGTCTTCTTTTAAAATAGACTAAAATTGGGATAGTTGTGTTACAGCTTAATGAATGAGTTTTAACCCAATGATTTACAAAAATGAGTCGGAAGAAATCACGTAAACTGATGCATGATTGAAGACTGCCTTGATGGAAATACTTTTTTTTGGTGTTTGATATTCTGTGGTTCCTTGAATTTCTTACTATTCATGTGCAAATCAAAGACTTTGGTTTTGTAAAATTGTTAATATTAGAAAAAAGCAGATAGTGATCTATGGATATTGAGGGTGACATTTGTGGGTTTGAAGCACTGAGCAACATTCATGACGGGAATCAACACTAGGTAGCATCAAGTGATGCTCCTCTCCAGTTGTCTGACATAACATCAAATGTTGTGTCAAAGTTCACAAAAGGGGGATAAAGGTTTAGTGCATGGAAATGTTTCTGCAGAACGATCAGAGTGGCGGGGGCTCAAACAATAAAAACGTTTGTCAGTTCAGAGTATTTAATCTGAGTACAATTATTACACATTAAATTAGGTAATTATAACATTAAGTGCGACAGTAAGGCAAAGGCAGAAACAGTTGTTTTTCAAAATAAGATCCAGAAGGTCTAATGAAAGAACTATAATTTGTATCATATTTTGTGTATAATACGGATTTGATTTTCTTTTACGGAAATCAAGTCCAGTTGCCTTGAGAAGACGATTTTGACAATAATTAACCCCAACCTGGACAAGAAATTCCACAGAAATGTTCTGGGAACTACTTTTCAAATTTCATTATCACCTTTAAGAAGGGTTTAAAGGCTATTAAGTGAGATTGTTTGCGACAATACAAGAAGAACTACGGAGATGTAAACATAACAGCAGTTGCTGCAATTCAGTTGTGAAGAAACATTTGAATATAGAAGGATATTAGCTTTGCTCCCTTGAACGATAGAGCTGAGACAACAGAAAGGTGTGTCAGCTCTGAGACTGACAGAAGAGTTACAGCATAATTTTCCATGAGGAAGTCCAAGAGGTAAAGGTGGCATTAAATATTCTATGCAGGAAACACACTGCACACTTGGTTGATATGTTGGTCTATTTGTCTTGCTATGTTTTATCAGTAACTTATTGGTACCAATATTATAGTCTATAATTTTGAAGAACTCCTTTTATTGTGAGACCGCATGTAAACATCATATGTTGATTTTTGAAACCATTAAAGCTTGCTTCACATTCAATCCAGATTGTAGTGGGAAATGGGTGTGTCTTTCATGCTTAGATATATTTAGATAGACGATGTATTCTGTTTTTACTACAAATATAAAAAGGGTGTTGACATATAAAATTACTTTTTATATCTCAATGAAATTTCAGCAATTTATATTGATCTCTTTACCAGCTCAAGTGTATATTGTCTATACAGCAACAGACAACAAGGCTGTTTGTTTCGTTTTTCTTACCACTGTTCAGCAGAGCAATTGACTCATACTAATGTCAAGGACATTTTGCTTGCCAGTCCATTTTGAGTACAAGCTAAATATATGTGTGTGTATTAGATTTCAAGGAGTATGAAATAGCCAATGCTAAGAGGAAAGCCCAAAAGAGAGGGAGTGTGCATGTCCCAGGGTACTACTGTGATGGATGGCAGTCAACTGCCCAGTACCACCCCATTTCCTGGGGTCACACCGCTTGAGGTTATATCTTTCTGGAAGTGAACTACTATTGCTGTCATTTCCAGGAAGAGAAAGTCTGATTCAGTGCATCCTGGACACTCGTAAGCTGTGAAATGGAACCAGTGCAGAAATATAATTTTTGGACTGACCAGAACTAAAATACTCTGCCAAGATAATCATTGCTCATTGCATGGGATACAGTGTGGTAGATACCTCCCAGCTGATGATATGAGATGTATTTTAATGAGCCCATGTTCGGGGAAGTTGTTTTGTAGCAGCAGCAAGACGTACAAGGACAAGACAAGCTAAAAATACATGTAAAAAAAAGTAAGTAAAATAAATAAACTTGGAAGTGTAAAAGCATAAAGTATAATCCAAAAAACGGACTCATAAACTGCTCATTCTCTTTGAGGTTGTGGAACATGTCTTTATTGGATTCGCTTTTACGATCTGCCCATTCTTTAGTGTGAGGTTATTCTGCATTTGTGATTACATAGTCGGTGTTTCCAATGATGTCGGCCTATAACAGACTCCATGTTCTTCTTGTCACAGAGTAATTTATTTGTGTCATATCTCGTTCTTATCAGAGAATGGAAACAACCCATTCCATGCCTACATTTTTTTCCTGCATAGATGATCCCTTCAAAAACACGTAGAATTTATGTTTCAGTATATTTACTTATCCAGTTTTATGAATCCGCATAATGAGGGTAATAATCTGCATGTGTCATAAACTGGCTTCTGTGACTAGTTTTAAGTCTCTGTCAACATCATCTAAAAAGCAGTCTCTAAATGATGAGCTGATATTTCCTCTGTTGAATCCAATCTAAACACAACAGGTCATTCAAAGTCCTTACCACATTCACTCAACTTCTACTGCTACTGCGTGGGAGGATCCGTGCAAATGCTGTTTTTGGCTTTCCCTTTACCTCTGCATCGCAAAGTTATCTATGACTATGATATTTCCATCCGCGCTGTCATGCCAGTGCCATACCAGAGCTTTAACTGAAGCGTTAGGAGTGTTGTTTTCTACTAGTTGTGACTCATTGGTGCAGATATATTGAAGGTTTGTGTTTATTAAAGCTTATCTTGAAGTTAAGGAACTCTAGTCTTTCAAATGACTGTAGAATGCAGAACAGCTGTCAGAAAGGCTCGAAAAACAGCAGGACTGCTAAAAAAGTATTTATAATCATGTGATTTCAGCGTCAGTTGGTCAGACATCTGCTTGAAAACTTGTTCTGGTGTTGTATGCATGTAGTGTATCATGGGGGAAATACATGATTGTCACTGTTGATCTACACTCTTACTTCTGAAACTCAAAAATACAGTGCATATGCGAAGTGGCCACAGAGTTATTTTTGTAGACAGCCTCAGGTGCTCACATCTCTCTGACTGGTGCTACTTTTGGCGTGAGAAAGAACTTCTTTATTACCAGTCGCACAGCATGGGTTCTGTCTGAGAATAATCACTAGAGCAAGATTGACAATTACCTGTCCGACAGAGCCGTAAATCTCAACAGAGTTGTAAGTTTCAACGGAGTGAACAACTGTAGTTCTGGTAAATGGAAGCTTTGGCCTCACTTGCAGACACAACGTCCTAAGGGCATACCTAACATCTTTGCCCTGCTGAGTTTTAAGATGGTGGAGGGAGGGCACACTGCAAAGTAGGTGATGCAATAATGATAAGGCAGGGAAGTATTTGTTTCATCACTGTAGCATTTAGAAATGTGTGTCGTTTTGGCAATCTGCACTAAAATTTGACAACTTGACTTTGAAATCACATGGCAGCGTTGATAGAGTTTCTTCAGATATTGCCATATACAGAATATCATATACCAGAAAAAGCTAGTGTGGTTCCATGAATAAACATTAAAATCAACAAGACATGACCTGAAAACAGTCAAATTACCTATAATCATCAAGAAACAATTAAGTCAATATAATAAAATGAATAAAATGAGGAATGCTGATGACAGACTCATACAAAGGTGTTGTGTTTGGTACCTGAATTACCTAAATTGTTACGGAAATATATTGTCAATATCTTCAAATGCCTCTAAATATGTTGTTTTCCATGTTTCATATCTCACAGCTCAAGAGAATATACAAGAATATATATAATAGAGAAAATACCACAACGTCCCAGCAAATACATGTTTTACAATATTCAATGTCTATGTTTGGTATATGTTTGACTCCATCTTACTTTCAAGACTCCTTCTCCTTCTTCTTTTGGCTTTTCCCTTCAGGGGTCCCCACAGCAAATCAACCTTCTCCATCTAACTCTATTCTCGGTACCTTCCTCTCTCACACCAACTACTTCATATCCTCTCTCACTATGTCCATAAATCTTCTCCTTGGTCTTCCTTGAGACCTCCTGCCTAGCAGCTCCAACTCCAACATCCATCTACCAATATATTCACTATCCCTCCTCTTTACATGACCAAACCATCTCAGTCTGGCTTCTCTGACCTTCTCTCCAAAACATCTAACATGAGCCGTCCCTCTGATAGTCTCATTCCTGATCCCATCCATCCTGGTCACTCCCAAAGAGAACCTTAGCATCTTCATCTTTGCAACCTCTAGCTCTATCTCTATCTTTCTAGGCCATACGGCATCCCTGGTCACAGCACTGTCTTGTACACCTTTCCTTTCATTCTGGCTGATAGTCTTCTATCACATAGTACCCCTGACACTTTTCTCCAACCACCCTAACCTGCTTGAACCCGTCTCTTCACCTCTTTTCCTCACTCTTCGTTGCTCTGGACTGTTGACCCCAAGTAACGGTACCTGAAATCCTCCAACTACTTGATCAGTTCCACCGTTCCACCCGAGTTCCTCTCATTCACACACATATACTCTATCTTGCTGCAACTAACTTTCATTCCTCTCCTTTTCAGCGCATACCTCCACCTCTCTAGATATTCCTCAACCTGTTCTCTGCTCTCACTGCAGATCACAATGTGATCTGCAAACATCATGGTCCACGGAGATTCCTGTCTAACCTCATCGGTCAGCCTGGCCATCACTACTATCAACAAGAAGTGGCTCAGAGCTGATCCCTGATGAAGTCCCACCTCCACCTTGAACTTCTCTGTTACACCCACAGCACACCGCACCACTGTCTCACAGCTAGCGTACATGTCCTGCACCAGTCTAACATACTTCTCTGCCATTCTAGATTTCCTCGAACAATACCAGAGCCCCTCTCCTGGCACCTTGTTATATGCTTTTTCTAGGTTCTATGGCCTTCTCTGTTCTTCTCTGTTAGCATTCTCAAAGCAAATACTGCATCCATAGTACTCTTTCCAGGCATGAAGCCATACTGCTGTTCATAGATGATGACTTCTGCTCTCAGTCTAGTTTCCACTACTCTTTCCCATAACTTCATTGTATGGCTCATCAACTTTATCCCTCTATAGTTGCCGCAATTCTGCATATCCTCCTATACTTAAAAATGGGCTCCATTACACTTTGTCTCCATTCTCCAGGTATGTTCTCACTCTCTAAGACCCTGTTGAATAATCTAGTCAGAAACTCTACTGCTGCCTCTCCTAGACACTTCCACACCTCCACAGGTATAACATCAGGACCTACTGCCTTTCCACTCTTGAATACCTTCCTTACTTCCCTTTTACTAATCTGTGCTACTTTGTGGTTTACAATAGTCACCTCTTCTACCCTTGCCTTTCTTTCATTTTCCACATTCATCAGCTCTTCAAAGTACTCTTTCCATCGCCCGATTACTCTTCTAGCATCTGTCAATACATTTCCCTCTATCCTTAATCACCCAGACCTGTTGTACATCCTTTCCATCGTTATTTCTCTGTTTTGCCACCCTATATTGATCATTCTCTCCCTCCTTATTGTCCAACCGAGCATACAAGTCATCGTACGCCCTTTGTTTTGCCTTTGCTACCTCTATCTTTACCTTACATTGTATCTTGCTGTACTCCTGTCTTTTCTTTTCAGTCCTCTCAGTGTACCACGTCTCCTTTACTAACTGCTTTCTCTGTATATACTCCTGCACTTCCTCATTCCACCACCAAGTCTCCTACTTTCCTTTCAGATGACACACCAAGTACTCTCCTACCAGTCTCCTTGATGGCACTAGCTGTAGTTGTCCAATCATCTGGAAGCTCACCCTGACCACCCAGAGCCTTTCTCAGCTTCTCCCTGAAAACAATACAACACTCCTCCCTTTTCAACTTCCAGCTCTGCCTTTGTCCTCTTGATCATCCTTGTCACCAGAATCATCCTACAAAACACCATCCTATGCTGTCTGGCTACACCTTCACTTACAACTACTTTGCAGTCACTGATCTCTTTCAGGTTACCTCGTCAATACAAGATGTAGTCTACTGTGTGCTCCTACATGTCCATTGAAGTCTCCACCAATTACCACTCTCTCATTTCTGGGGATATCCTGCATCACTTCATCTAACTCATTCCAGAACTTCTCCTTCTCTTCAAATTCACATCCCACCTGCGGGGCATAGCCAATAACAACATTGAGCATCACACCTTCAATTTCCAGTTTCAGACTCATAAGTCTATCTGACATTCTTTTCACCTCCAGAACATTCCTAACAAACTCCTCCTTCAAGGTAACTCCTACTCTATTTCTCTTCTTGTCAGTACCATGATAGAACAACTTAATGCCTGCTCCTAAGCTTCTAGCCTTACTATCTTTCCACCTGGTCTACTGGACACACAGTATATCCACCTCCCTTCTCTGCATCATGTCGACCAACTCTCCAACTTTTCCTGTCATATTTCCAATACTCAAAGTCCCTACTCTCAGTCCCAGACTCTTGCCTTTCCTCTTCTCTCTCTGCTTCCGAACACACCTTCCTCCTCTCCTTCTTTGACCTACAATAGCCCAGTTGCCTTTGGCTCCCTGTAGGTTATCGGTACCAATGGCGGTCGTTGTTAACCTGGGCCTCAATCCGTGTTATCTGGTTATTATGATTGATTCGCTTTTTTGGTTTTGGCAAATATTTTATGCTGGATACCCTTCCTGACGCAACCCTTTATCCGGGCATCTATCCGGGCTTGGGACTGGCTCAGGGAGACAATGGCCCGTGCCCCCCCCTCCCCATATCATTTGGCTTTTACCATGCAATTGTCAACACTTCTGTTATTAGTAGGAGAACAGCTGCGTTTGGCCCACACAAAACTCATACCCTCCTTTGTCTGCATCACACTCTTGTATTATTTTTCTCTCACTTTCTCTTTCTACTCCAACTGGTTGAGACAGAAGGCCGCCCTAATTGAACTCAGATCTGTCTAACGTCTCTACCCCAAAAAATGCAGTTTTCCCTTGCCTCTTTTGACATATGTTTGCACATGGGGGAATTTGGGGTTTTCTATAAATCTTTGTAGAAGCATGGTGTGATCCAGATCTGCACTATATTTAAAGTGCCATGAGACAACTGTGTTGAGATTTGGCACTCCATAATTCAATTCTGACCTTACTTGACATGACTTATGTTTTAACTTGATTGTCAGTTTAGAGCAGTTGATTAATTCACACTCAGTGTCAATATCTAGTTTGCAGTATTTGCAGTTAACCATAATATGCAGCATAGTTGTACTTTTAACTGTACTAATTTGCCTTGCATGAACCTAATTACAATTACATTTTAATCTTATGGGCCTGGAAAGTTTTGTTCTTGATTTTGAAAGGAGGAAAATTTGGCATTGAAGGATCTAGTGTAATGGTTTGGCTGATGTAAATGTGTAAACGATATTAAACAGCGGAACTTCTCCTAGACAGTAGCTTTGACATTGCATATGAAATGCAAACAAGGGTCTTTGTGAGTTCTCTCTCTCTCTCTCTCCTTTGTTTGTTTTCAACCATGTGGTGCTCTTTTTCTTTTTCTCTTTCCATCCATACCTACAAAATGTTTGGCTCTGAGAATAACCCCCAACCCCCAATCTGCAGACCCCATGAGTAATGGTAGGAAGCAGGGCTTGGATAGCAAATTGGGAATCAGGATGGAACGAACTACTGTGGTAAGTGTTGCGGTGATGACATCATTGTCTGGCCCATATTAAAACACATTCAGACTTGTGTGTTACGTGTGTGTTCACACAACAGCAATGTTCCAGCCGACATGTTTAGAACACATGAAAGTGTTGTCCAACCTGCACAAACGGATTGAGCTTTGCATTTGCTTTTAGGCAAAAATTAAGAATGAGAGAACATTGTGGGTGGTTGGCAGACTAAGTTTGCCCTAGCAGCAGCTAGTCATGACATCATTGGCAGCAGGTTCTACAGACGACCATGTGATATTTATTCAAGGCTTTGAAAGGAAAACACTGCTCCAAAAGTCACTGATGTATTTGATAAGTTGTTCCCTGATGTGTGCAAGAAATATTGTCGAGCTTGCTGAAAGGAATGATGTCAAGAAATATACCACACAGCATGCTTGTTCTTTTATTGCTCCATTGAGAGGCGCCATTGCTTTTAAGGTCAAGCATCCTACAAGCCGGATTTTATATCATTTATGTTATAATAGATGAGAACATGTACCCTGATCAGCCTCTTGCCATGTTCAGGCTTCCCTCTACTGAATAAGATCGCTCTTCAGTTATAAATATGTATATGAAGTTTTTTTTTTAGCTTTTTAAATGACCAAATAAAGCCATTTAATATGCCATATCTTCATTACTGCACCGGTCTTTGGTTTATTTTCTGAACATGCAAATGTAACTATTCTATGCTATGGTAGTAGTACTATTACCTTTGACTTCTCTTAGAATACCTATCACTATATCTTTTTTTGTGTCTTTTTTTTAGTCTTTTTTCAACCGGGCTTTTGTTTTTGCTGGAAAAGAAAACACACTGCATTTGTTGGCTATTACATCCACATGGAGAGAGAACTGTTATATGTCATCAAGAAATATGCTCCGGTTTCATTCATTTGTCTCCACTCTTGCATGCAGGTTTGACAAAATGTGCAAAATGTGTTTTTTTATATCTGGCGATTTCCATATAATTGTACTGACCAATTGCAGACCATGTCCTGTTAATATTTGCATTTTTGACCCAGATTCCTTGAGACTTTACAAGATAGCTTGAAGACAATGGTGATGATGATGTGATCCAAGCTAACTTATACTCAAAGCTCACTTTTTTTGTGCTTGAAAATGGATTGCAAACTTGCCATCATTTAACAGTCTAGTAATGTCATCAAATTTTCCCATCTGGGTTTCTGTGTGGCGTCTATTCAGGCTTCCCACATTCTCTCCTACAGTTTTACCATCAATTCTTAGTCACCACATCATAGTAATACTAAATCTCCCCACACTTAGTCAGAATGTGGAGTCATGACCATCTGTTAATGCAGAATTACTCAGATTAGTTACTGGTTCTGATTCCCATCTGTGTTGTCTGTCTTTGCAGTGACACCTCTTTATACAATGTAAAGATGTAATCCTACCTCTTGGGCGGACAAATTAAGCCTGTAAAGATTTTAGGTATGACATTTTGTCATATTAGCATTGTTGTGGCTCTATTCTACAATACCCAAAGTTTAATAATACTTCAAAAGATTCTCAACGGCATTGTGCAACAAGATCATTTAAAATAACTTTTTCAATCACCTCATGAAGATGTTAATGGATCATCTTTGCAATATCTCCCTTTTCATACCAGCAATAGAGCTCAGCTCAGTGTCTAATATTATGTCCACGTAACAAAAGCATTTTTTTCTTTTTATTTTGTCTGTAGTCCATGTTTACCAGCAACTGAATGCATTCTGCCTCTGCTATGTCTGACAATCAGCCTCCAACTGATGTGCAGTGAGTTGTAACTCATTAATAATGTAATTTCAAACTTTTGAAGAAACAAAATGAAGGTAACTATGTACTGTATTCATTCTTAAGTAATGCTGTAATAAGCAGCACAAATGCCCCATAAGCAGGCACCTATGGTTTCATTGGTCAACTGAAAAGCTTTACAGGGAATTTGAAAGGGTTACGTCACATTATCGTCAAAGACCAGAGCAGAAATCTAAGCTCAGCAGTTCCATGAGTATAAAGAGGCAGGGTTGGGCTAATTCTCGGCAACCCCAAATCAATATAGCCTCTCTAAAAGAAGTCATGGATAGTTTAAGAGAGAAGAATGAAAATATACAGCGTATTACGGTACATGTATATGCATGTGTCATACAAATTAGATTTTAAATGGTCGTGACGACTTTCTGCGTTAAGCTTTGTAAACAGTCCTAATTTTAAAACTGGCAAACACATGATAACGCATCATGATTTTACAGATATCTACTTGGTCATTTCAAAATAAGTTAGTATATAAGAGCTCATTTAGAGTTTTCCCAGGTTATCTGATCATGCCCAAAACTAATCTCCTTTTAGTTCTGGTCTGGTTAACATCAACTCATTATCGAAACACATAGCTGCAAAATGCTGTAGCTGTTTGAATGCAGGTTGATAACTTTGTTGTTGTCTTGTGCAAGGGTGCGTGGAGTGGGTTGGTGTTGATGTAGGAAATACCTGCTGATGTTTCAGGAATAAAGGGAACCCAAACAAAAAAAGAGCAATGCTGAACACATTCAAATACAAAAATGATACACTAAATTGTTTTTAAAGCAAGGGGAAACTGCCGAGACTGGTGATTAACTGGCTCTCTCCTGCAAATTACAGTTTTACAGGGCCATCCTTCTTGCAACTTTGACCAGATGTTTAATGAAAATATGAAACAATCAGATTTAAGGTTTGAAATCTGTAAATATTTTTAGAACAAATACTACATGCAAGGGTAAATCAGTCTATTGGAGACTGTATTATGTTTGAAATGACTTTTACTTTCATCCATTTGTAGCCAAATGTGTTTCACAGGTTAGTGAGTTGATCTCTGAGACTATTTTTTCTTGACATCCTGACTGTGTAAAGCAGCAGGGGAGAGGGAAACTGGTAGCAGTTAGGTTTAAGCATTCATTTCCATTGCTTTGGTTTTATAGTGAAGTGGTAAATGCTTCCAGTCTGCCTTAGAGTAATACACATGTTGCAGTGAAATGTGTGAAGCTTTATCAAAAGGTACTGAGTGACTTACTTCCAGTCAGTCCAGCTATTTTTATTTGAAATTGTGGATTTTTATATATTTGTTTTTGTAATTTTTTGTTACATTTATGCCATATGGCTGCTTCACTGTGCAGTACTTGTCCAGAGATATTTAAGACACATCACAGACTTTGTGTGAAGGAGTCAGAATTGACCTTTATGACTGTTTTTTGAAACCATAAATTTCAAGATTGTTCTTTTTGTTATTCTTGTAGCTGCCATTAATATATGAATTAAGCTTCTGTGAGGTTTACTGCTTAAAGGTGTCTCTCGGAAATGATAATTTAGTCATAAATAAAACACATGCAGATAATGTTTCTGATATATGTTTAGATTTAGAATAATTCAAGACATAATCTGACACCACAGAAAATTCTGAAAATAACATCAGAAAATAATATCAAACCTCCCCGTCAATGCCCACATCATAGAAACTGGCAGAACTGGCAGAAGCTAAACATCCATCCATCCATCTTCTGACGTTCTGCATACAAAGATGGACAACATTCACTCATCCACTCATTCAGGGCAATTTTTTCCAATTAACCTGCTGCATATTTGTGGAAGAATTACACAACTCTCCGGAGCCTGAATCGAGGCTGGAGCTGAAGCGCTAACCACTGCGCCAACGGGTCGCCCATTATTCTCAAATGATTTCCAAATTCTTTGCAAAATAATTACTAGACTGATTTGTCTGTGAGAGGAGGTAAGGAAGATATGCTCCATAAATTTTAGTACCAATTGTGATGTCCAGGACAATTTGCATAAAAATTTCCAAGTTTTCTGTGTATTTAATAGTCCTAGGACCAATCTCAGCCAGACAACTATTACTGTGCCAAATTGTTTCCTTTCCACAATGGCATTATGATTTCTGTATAAATTGTATTTTTCCCTATATCTAATGCAGAGTTATATAAACAGCTTTCTTTAGTCTATCTTTCATGCCTGAAAGACACCGATTGTACTGAAACACCTACCTCGGTAAAGATTTCTGAAACATCTCAAGAATATTGCTGCAAGGCTGCCAATATGGTCTAGCAACAATGTAAACGTTTGCTTTTCACTGATATCCAATTAGGTCCAGGAAGCATTCAAATGTTGTAGTTCAGATGTACACCGCCTTATATGTTTAGACAACTCAATATCGATTACCTCCAAAATAATTTCTATTGTGGATCCTCTGCCTTTTTCAAACGATTCATTTCGTAATTGATATATTTATTTCAACCTTTGTTACGGCACGGGTGAGCGAACTCCGCTAGGTGATGGTAGATCAGGCCAAAAATGAGGAGAGATTCCTGTAAACATGTTTTATTACCAGAAACCCAGGTCAAACTATTGCCATATCCCCAAAACAAACTTGCTGAGCCTCTGAAAAGTCTATAAACAGAGAATTACTATGCAGCAAAGGTACATGCACCGCACAAAATCAAATACCAGACTCTAAAATAACTTGCTCTGTCTCTGATGAATGCAGAGAACAAATAGTAGCAAGGAACAAACATACTATGCAAAATCAAAACAAACCGTCCCTCTCGACATACGACTAGACGGACCTACATATACAGGACTGTCTCAGAAAATTAGAATATTGTGATAAAGTTCTTCATCTTTTGTAATGCAACTACAAAAACAAAAATGTCATACATTCTGAATTCATTACAAATCAACAGAAATATTGCAAGCCTTTTATTATTTTGATATTGCTGTTTATGGCTTACATCTTAAGAAAACTCAAAAATCCTATCTCAAAATATTACAATATCATGAAAAAGTAATTTTTGTTTTTTTAATTGCATTACAGAAGATAAAGAACTATCACAATATTCTAATTTTCTGAGACAGTCCTGAGGGAGGCGGTCAGCAGCATTACTACATGAAAGGGGTAACACATCATCGATAAACACAAACAACACAAAAGCCTATGGAGAATACTTAAAAAGCAGCCTTCCACCAAGAATATCAAAATATAACATGTTTCAATGATGTATAAAGGGAATGGGGCGGCTTGATCAGGAACATTTCTGTCAACCCGATGATGCGCAACATGTTAGACTGGCCCGGTGAAGGCCAGTACACAGCAAATGCCCCCTTTTTCCTTGAAGGCACTTTAATTTTGCCAGCACCAACGGTGAGGAACATTATGAAAAGCTAAGCACCTCCACTCCGTCTGCCCAGTTCCGCCGTCGGCACGTGAAAGCGCCCATGCAAGGGCCACCCTGCAGCCGTAAAGGTGTGGAACATTTTCGGCCCGTCCATGACCCTCATAACCTTTAAGGATTTCTTTTCCTGATTATCTTGTAGCTTAGGGTCATATTGCCTGCATATGTTATTGTTTTAACTTTTGGAACTAATTTCCAGTAGAAATTTGACTCATTAGAATTCAGCTGGGGATTCATTGCTTGGGACCAAAGAGGCAGGTAAAACAGAATCTCTAAATATTTAATCAATGATTGATTAACCACTGGGTAGCTGAGGCACTACCTTTGCCTCATGCTATCTTTGATTTAGTGTAGGCTAGCTGTATTTACAATAAGCAAATGTTCAGGGATAAATGCTTCTCTGACTTAACAGGATATCTGAGGTCCCAATTCAAAACACGTAACAATTGAGTCAGGTGATCTGTTTCCTTCATTCTTGTATCATTTAAAATGCCATAGAAATTATGCATTATATGACAGTGGTGAAACCAGCGATGCCGTATGACCTAGAAACAGTTACAATGACGAAAAGACAGGAGGCAGAGCTGGAGGTTGCAGAGCTGAAGATATTAAGGTTGTCCTTGGGAGTGACGAGGATGGATAGGATCTGGAATGAGTCCATCAGAGGAACAGCACATGTTAGATGTTTTGGAGAGAAGGTCAGAGAAGCCAGACTGAGATGGTTCGATCATGTACAGAGGAGGGATAGTGAATATATTGATAGACGGATGCTGGAATTGCAGCTGCCAGGCAGGAGGTCTCGTGGAAGACCAGCGAAGATATATGGACATGGTGAGAGAGGATATGAAGGTAGTTGGTGTGAGAGAGGAGGATACAGAGAATATGGTTAAATGGAGAAGATTGATTCGTTGTGGCGACCCCTGAAGGGAAAAGCCGAAAAGAGAGGAAATAAAGAAAGTATGATGTAATACAAATGTTATTCTTCATGGACATTTATATTGTAATTGGTGGCTCCAGCCTGCTGCTCTCATCCATGTTTCTCAAATGAGTTTCCAGATTGTATGATTTTGAATTTCCCACATGTGAGTGCATCATTTACAAGTTTGTATTACTCTCAACCACTGTTACTGCTTTTTTTTTATTTTTAACTTTTTTATAAATATTATAATACATATAAATATAAATATTTTAAGTCTGTTTTGTCATTTTCTGGTTTCTCAGCATAAACTTTGTGATAGATCTATCTAGCATCGTGAACTTCCACAGACCCACATCAGGTATATCAAATTTCTTTGACCAGCCAGTTGAAGACTCTGGTGGTGCAAAAAGTCATGCAGTGCAAATGTTTCACCTTCGTGGATTTTTTGCCATCACATTGGATTGCTGCCGTTGTTCCTTATCTCTCTCTCTCCTGTTATCTAGCTGATTCTGCATCTGCATCCTTTCCCAAGAATCATGAAAAAATACATTAGCTCTCATAATTTTACCTGCCAGCAGAAAAATCCTAAAAGTCTTTTGTATAGCTTATCAATTCTTCTTGATGAATTCTTTAACAGGATAAATTCAAAGGATAATGGAAGTATCACCTGTTCCAAAACACTATGCAAACTAAGCATGGTGGGATTATGATTTCAACCACAACTACAATCCTTATCTGTTTTATTTTCACAAATATTAGACACAGATCTTTCATACGAACAGGGAGTTAATCATGAAATCCATCTGAGCAGAACCATCTGCTGATATGAACTGTGACAGCATTGTTCCTGAACGTTGCTGATACAGACACCAAAAGATTGACTGAAAAATGTTCTAAAGGAAATTTACAAATGCAGGAAAGACACTTGGATCTCATGTCACATTACATAGAGTAAGTGCAGTCAAACTGTGATCATTTTAACTTAACACTTGCTGGGAAATTTACATGGTACAAAAAAATACATATATATGAGTATAAAACACTTAAGGTAGAAATAAATTTCACACTTATATTGCCTTTGCAGGTTTCAAAGTACAAAGAAAATTACAGGAGTTTGATTGAACCATTGACACAGTTTCAATAAATTAAAAAAGAAAATTGGGGAGAGTCAGATTTCCTCCAGTTGTTTGCCAAACAATCTAGAACTTTAATGCTGGTGACAGTCGTAACTTGTATTTTAAAATGAAGGCTGGAAATGTATGTTTATATCAAAACAGGTATCCCAAAATAAAACATCTAACAAAAAAAAAACAATTATGAACCTAAAACATATCAAAACATTAGAAAGCTTCTGGTTTCTTTGTGTCAGTGCTTGAATGCAGACTGCAATTTTTAGAACAAGAAATCGATTAGATAAAGACAATCTGAACATTTTGCCAGATAAGGCATATGGTCAACAAACATTGACAAACTGTCAGTCAGTTGTTTGATGACCATATGCCGTGATGTTTCTAAAAAAAAAAAAAGGATGTTTCCTTGATGCTTCTAAAAAAATAAAGGTTAGGGCCCAGTAGCAGCTTATATTTTTGTAGAGTATAATTTGTCCAAGTCACATGTCTTTTTTTACTTGCAGTCTTTTGTTAAGCAACACCAAGGTTCAGTAGGGATATTTCGAGACGGAAATGTAAATGATGAAGATGCTCTGATATGTAATACGACCCTGAAGCGAGGTGGTGACTGCCTGCACCTTCAGCCGCACAAGGCCTGGTGTGTTCAAAGGCTGCTGTGTGAAGATGACCCCTCTGCCTCCTTCATCTTTGATACCGAAAACAGGTCCAATGAAACCTCTTTCAGATTCTTGTTCTAGTATACTGAAAGACGTACGGTCTTGCAAGATGCCAGATTTAGAGAAAGCTGATAGCCGTACTACGTTATGATTGGCTGGTATGCCAGAGGGAAGAGTGAGCAACTTGTACTGTAGGAGCAGAGGAGATTCTCCTGTGGCGCAGTTCTGAGGGCAGGGCTGATAGCATGTCCTTTACAAGATCAACAGAAAGGATAAAGTTAGCACTACATTGATAGTGACATTTCTTCAAGTGGCAGTTACTAATATTTGCATCCCAATTCATCATTTATTGTCTGTATATTGCAATGCATTTTACAGACTTTATGTTTAGAATGCAGCTTCAGATTCATCTTCAGATGCAGATTCATTGAGACAGAATTAAGTACTAAAAAATGTGACATTGAATAAGGAAAAATGGATGCATCATATGACCTGCTAAAGTTTCATTGTTTACATAAAAAGAAGAACTGCCATTTTTTTCATTTTGTTCAACTTTTTCGCCGACTGCAAAGCTCACTGTCTGTTAGTGACCTCACATCCACACTCTCTCCAACTAAATAAACAAACCCACCCTCTCTTGTCTTATGTAATTCTTTACACAGGGATGATTTCACTTAGTGAAGTAACTTTCATGAATCATCTAGCATTCATAAAGAGCAGGTATGAAAAGTGTGCTTTAAAATAAAAAAAAAAAAAACATAAACAGTGCACAGAAGTGATGACAGCCTAATATTCTGTTCAGCAGTTATACTATATATTCAATACTCCAATTTACCCTGGGCTTCTCCCACTCTCGTATGATGCAGGACAGGGTGTATCCAGACACTGGTATCCTCCTCTGATATTGAAACACATCTGATTCTGTCCACACTGAACGCCATGTTCTAGACACTCATCAATATCTGGGGGAGAGGGGGGATAAAAGTGTGATAGTGAAAGCGACAAATAAAATAAAGCTCTGTCATCATGAGTCTGTTCTTAGACCCTTACCTTTACAGCTCCTGCCATTGGGTAAGAGCTTGTAGCCATGTGGACAAGAACACTTGAAACTCCCAATTGTGTTTCTACACTCATGTTGACATGGTTTCCTGAGCAGACACTCATCAACATCTGTACGTGATGGGACATTTGAGACTTAGAAATGTTACCGTTGGTGGTGTTAAGTTATTTTTGTTGAAAATAACTTCTGATGCATACAAACCGACACATTTGCCATCCCTGTTGGTGTATCCCACATGGCAACTCTGTCTTGTAATTCGGGATACACCATGAGACCGGGACAGCATTGGCCTGCCTACAGCTGACACAAGTTGTGGGCGAAGTCTTGCGTTGACTCTTGTCCCATTGGAGAAAGTAGTTCCTCTCTCCAGCCCTGCACAAGAGCGGCCATCCCCAAGAAGCACAGTACCAGGTGGGCAATGGCATCTGAAGCTGCCAGGTACGTTGCGACACTGATAAGCGCAGGGATTTGGCGATTGCACGCATTCGTCAATATCTGAAAGGTTCAACAAAAATCAAAATCAATGTGTTATTCATTAGCCTTGCTTGCCAAGCATAATCTGGATCAGGTAAGATTTCTCACCCAGACATGGGAGTCCTACTCCTTGAGATCGGTAACCTCTGGGACAAACACATCCATAACCTCCAATTGTGTTCTGACAGATCTGAGTATAACGACACATATGACTTCCATCTTGACACTCATCAATATCTGAAAAATAAATAGAATGTTATATGAATAAAACAAAATTAATGTTTATTTTAGATAGCTTCCCTACAGCCTGGATTGGGCTTCTAGACGTGTTTTTACCTAGGATTTTGGCACAACACGTGTGTATTAATTAATGCGTAAATGAATATGTATTGATACATTACAAAGTTGACTTTTAAGACAGCGGTGTTGACACAGAAACATTTTCTGCTGTTAACGATATGCTACAATACATTTTCTTACGCCCGCTCATCAAGACAATCTTTGTTTTTTTAATCTACTGTTCCCCTCTGCACTGTTATTGGTCTTACAAAAAAATCAAAAAAGGCTTCAGATCATTTTGTGGAGAGAAGCAGTGACTTCTCGCGGTTTCGTGCCTCTGAGCTATCTAGCAGATTTCCTGTGAAATCTGACTCCGTCTTACACAACATTAAATGCGGAATACAGGCTGGTGGCGGCTGCCAAACATATCACCTTCAGCTGTAACGCAAGCACACCTTTACTCTCTGTGAAAAATAATGATGTAACATGATTCATTTTTATCATCTTGAGGGTTTTCTCTAATTCCTGCACGTTCTCAACTCCCACAATCGCAATAGTTTTGAACGTGAAATAATATACGTGTCACAAACCTATGCAGGCTCCGTTCTCTGCTTTGGTCATGCCAGCGGGACAGCTGTCAAAACATTGGTACCCTCCGTCTGTGTTGTGGCACTGCTGATGAGCCGGGCACACATTTCTCATGCACTCATTGATGTCTGAAGCAGTAATTACAATAGAATGGTTATTGGTTGTCCATATAGTACACATTTTTTCATTTTAGGTCTAAAGTAAATAAATAGATGAAGTTTTCAGAGTTAATGTTGTTGTAGTTTCTCCAGTTTCTTTGGAAATCTGACTAACCCATGCAACGGTGTCCTGAAAGTTGGTAACCAGGGTGGCAGATACAACGGAAGGAGCCCAGAGTATTGAGACACTGATGCTGACAGGGAGAGAGCGCGGACTCTTGGCACTCATCCACATCTGAGACACACAGTTTGAAACATCTGACTCTGTCAATGTCATCTGGCCAGCCATTATATGAATATGGGTTTAAACACAATTAAGGCACAAATACCCCAGTAGAAGAATAGTTGTCTCTTTACTTAATGTTGAGGATTGAGGAATTAACATTGACTTGCCTTCACAGCTGTTTCCTGTGATGCTGGGCTTGAATCCAGGTCCACACTTGGCCTGGCAGCGATATGTGCCAACTGTGTTTACACACTGCTGGTTGTAGTGGCACATGTGTGATCTTTGTGCACACTCATCAATATCTGCATGACATTCAACACGCGTAAGCGTTGAAGCAAAAGGATATGACGTAAAGAGCAAGTTATCACATACACTCTACACTTTAATTATTTTTAATTGGTCCAGTGGTTAGAATTTAGCATGGCCTAAGGTAGGGAAGCACAGTAAGTGAGCAAGAATTACCAATACCACAGAACTGGTTCTGGCCCACCATAATTGGATGCATGAAAGTATTATACATCTTGTTTCATTTCTTCTGATTTTCTTTCTGACTGGCAATGACTTACTTAAGCTACAGACAATCATGTAGGAAGCACTCTGGTGATGTCATAATTCCACTACACATTTCATCAAATACAAAGAACCCCATCAATTACTTTTTGAAACTATGGAAAAGCTGACTAAGTTATAATTTAGCGGACCAGAACAAAACAAATAAAAATCATGAGGGGGACAGAGGATACAGGAAAGGAAAAAAGTAATAGGGTGCACCACAATGCACAGAAACAAGAGATTTAAGGCATATAGTCCAACTCATATGGGATCTGTGAGGGTTGCCGGATGATGAACAATGTACTTCAGTACTTCGGTAAAGGTTATTTAACGTTTCCAAAAAACACAGCGACAGGAAGATACTATGGAAACCTTTACCTCCTATCAATTGATGGTAAAGATGGTAAGGAGCAGAAAGCTTGAGGCTGTTGTTAATAGCGGATCACATTACAGTAAAGAAGTGTCTCTGCAGCCCAGACACTGAAATGTTAACCGTTGGGCCACTTTCATATGAAAAGAGCAACTGCTTTGACAGATCCTCAGATCCTGAATGATCCTCAGGCCCACTCTTCTATTACACCCACGGAAAAGTAGCAGTCCAAAATTTCGTCGCATCCATTCCATATATCCATCTCACTGAACTTTTCAGTTTTTAATTAGTCTGATGAATATTAGCAAAAAATAAATGTGAGTGTTTTTCCCACCTTGGCACGTGTTTGTCTCCATAGAGATGGTAAAGCCAGAGGGACAGACGCAGGAATATCCACCCACAATGTTGTTACAGGCATGAGAGCAGGGAGACTGAAGTGTACATTCATCTTCATCTAAAAAGACCAAACTTAATTACAAGACTACAATGGTGCACTGGTAATAATTGGGTGATTAGCGTTACTGAACAACACATGAGGCAGAAAAAAGGAAAGTTTGCATACCAGAACAGTAGGAGGCTGTGTCGAGAACGAAACCTTTAGGACAAGTTTCTCCGGAACCGTCTGTATAAAGCAAAGGTGAGTCGCACATGAGCATCTAGCAAGATTAATGTTTCATAGTGATGTTTTAATCTATTTAAATTTGCCCCAGACCTGGTATGAGCAGTCGGGCAGTGATATGGAAGTCCAAAGTGAGAGAAAACATATTGTAGACGCTGTTCACCCCAGAGACCTTCAACAGCTGGAGCAGAGGGCCCTGTCGTTTCTCCTGACCCTCGTAAACAATAGTGTGATTACACCTCAGCACCATGGGACTTCCCCCTCTCTGATGGGTCTGTGATGACCATGAATACAACTGCCCTTGGCTGGTCTGCACATATGACTCGTCATAATCCTATGACAGAAAGTCAGATCAGAAAAGTCTGTTTCTAATATATCAAAAGGTATCTACAGAAACATTTTTTTCTCCTTAGATTACATCTTACTACTACGTCTTTTGGTGGTTGCACTAAACACACCTGTAGGGTAAGGTGAGAAGTTGGCAATGATGGAGGAGCAAATCCATTAATTACAATGTCAAGGAGTAAAACACCCTCTGAATCCAGACCCCTAGCCACGTGGGTCAAATGAAGGACCTCGCCTAATTGAAGAGATTAGATACAGATTAGAAGAGATCACAAGAGATTTATAAAAGTATACTGTAATCCAATGAATCACAGTTAATATAGTTTTCAGCAATGGTCAGTAATGCCATCTGCTGGTTGTTATTTGAACTGAAAGCCCAAAAGGTCACAGAGGCATCATCGGCAGTTTGCACTACAGTTACTTCCTATAGCTTCTGGAGAGGTTAGATTTAGTAATCAATATTGTCAATGCAATCGTAATTCAAAATGGCAAGGATATTAGTGATACATGACAAAGATCTACGGCAACACCTACCAGTCTCAAACTCCAGTTGAGATTCTTGTCTAAACTGACCCTGAGTGAAAGAGTAGCCATTTTTGGCCGGTCCATTCTGTAACACAGTGGTCCAGTAGATTGGGGCAAACACAGGAACCAGCACCCGCAGCAAAGGCCCTGCAATACCACAATTAAGAAGTATAGCTACTGTATCAAAACAAAAGGATTTGAGCATTATTCTGTAAATCAATTATTAGTTCTACAGTATAATGCTTAGTCTTAAAATATGTTCCTTCTGGACCCACACCCTGCTTCTGCAAGGAATGACAAATTCTTTGTGAATTTTTGTAGTAATCAGCCTGGGAACATACCCACACTGGGGGGGACGTTTTCCAAGCAGGCCTGCAGACTACTACTGCCCTCCTCCACATTATCTGTAATGTTGGCCTCCAGGAAGGACACACCGAAGGCCCTCTCGTTGACCATGCCGATCAGGCTGCCTCTGGTCCTGCGGGGGGACTCACCTTTTGCCACCAAACCCACCACACAGGCACAAAATAGCAAGGAAAGAGTTAATAATTGATTTCCATATCAACTGCTCTAATAGTTATAATAAAATTACGGAAATGTGTTTTTCAAGTCAGACATGAGGGATGTAAACTGATAATATCTCTCATACCGGGACAAAGACCAGCCTGACATTTCCTTGACTCAATACTTGGCCCACTGCATGGCTGTCCACCGTTTGCTGGTTCAGGGTTATTGCATAATCTTGAGCGCTCTTGAAAGCCTTGGCCACAGGTGCTACTACAAGGTCCCCAATCCTCCCAGTTAGAATAATCTCCATTGACTGAGGGAGGCAAACAAAATCACTTTGTATTTGACTTAAAAATATAGTAGCAATGTCTTTCTTTCGGTAAGAAAAGAAAAGGATGAAAAGAGATCAAAAGAAAAAAATGTAAACAAAACATACCGTATACTTAAGAGAGAGTCAGAGACTAGATGCATCATGTAGTTTCAAGGAAGGAATAACTAAATGCAACAAGATAATAGTATGTTATTCAATTTGTTTATCATCAGAACTTACTCTGAATTAGGAGTGTGATGGTCCTCTCAGCTGTTCCTGCTTCACTCTCAGCCACACACTGGTACTGTCCTTCATCTGCAGCCTTTAGAACAGGTAAAAGTCTGGCTTAAGTCGTACCATGTGGAATAACTATCATCATCATCAGATACTGCACTAGGCTTCCAGGAGTAACTGTGCTGTGGATTTTGCATTCATGAGAAAACTGGCATTACAGCAAAAAAGCTGTTATTTTCCCCTAAGCAGCTAAAAGTTTATTCCACTGAATTTTTTGTCATAATACACATTACTGGACCAGGAAATGGAAATTTCACAGTATGGCGTTCTGTGGGAAGAGCAGTCATCCGTCTGAGAGAAAATCTCAGCTTCAGGCTGTACAATTACTGGAGCAGTTTGAGACCTAACAAGGTTAAAGGCTGAGAAAAGCTACACAGAGACCAGGAACATCCACCTCTATGTTCCTCTCTTCCCTCTGTTGCTAATGCTGTTTGCGACTGACTGATGCGCCTCCAATCTGATTTAGGTGGAAGCTGCCGGACAAATCACACACTGTCCAGCCACAAGAATGGAACTAAAGATGAATCTTGGTTCCACCGAATAAGGTTCCAGTGTGACAAACATTTGTTGATGAAAAAAGTTTACCCAAGAAAACTTCCATTAATTTATTAGCTATACCGCCTATGCCGGAGCCTATCCCAGCTGCTACAGGGCAAGAAGGTGCACGCCGGACTGATCGCCTGCGATCAATCGCAGAGTCAGAGACAAACATCCATTCACCCTCTCATTCACATCTGGGCAATTTTAGGTTCAAGAAAACTTTACGATATAAATTGACAACATACGGCAAAGGCTAGCGAGAAAGTAACTCTTGTAACATAGAGAAAATTAGGGAAAAAAAGAGCGTTATATTTACAGTAATGCTGTAAATAACCAAGGATCCATTGTGAAGTGTTTGTATCCGGAGAGAGCGGTGAAGTGGCTTCCCGTTACGGAACCAACGGAAGGCTGGACTTGGATCTCCACTGATTGGACAGTCAAGAACAGCAGAGCCACCCTTGATGACAATCTGAGTCATATGAGCCTCGCCCTTCAACACTGGAGGCTCTGAAAGACATTTAGAGGCTATAACTGTGTGTAAAACATTCATTAAGTGGTCCAGGCTTCATTACCACAGAAAAGCCCACCTCTGACACGGACGAAGGAGAGCGCTCGGATTGTGCCCACGCTGTTTTCTGCTATACACACATATGTCCCAGCATCACTCACAGTGACGTTCTCAATCGTCACAGTGCTCCTGCCAGCCTCATCCACGGTGGCACCTGGGACATATTGATCGACAAATTGAGTCTATTGTGTTGTAAAGGGATAAGACAAAGTAATTTACGAAGAAATACCTTTGAGGAGACTATTGTTGATAGTCCAAGAGATGACAGGGGAAGGCGTTCCCTGGGCATGGCAGGATAAGGCCAGAGTTTGCCCTTTGTTCAGGGTCAAATCCCCAGGCAACTCCTTGAAAGCAGGCCTCATGTTGATGGAAAGGCGGATGTCCCGTCTCACCAATCCTGCCATGTTGGTGGCTACACACGTGAACACACCAGCATCTCCTGGCTTTGGAAAGAAAACAATTAAAAGTCAAATTTAACTTCAGATCTAAAACAGAAAGTAGAAACTAAAATGTCAAATAAAACAAGGATCCGAATGAGGCTCACCTCGGCCCTTTCAATAATCAACTCTCCTGATCGTAGGGTCGTAAATTTGCCTGGATAGTTGGGCAAAACAGTACCGTTCTTCTCCCAAGATATTCTAGGCTCTGGTGAACCTTGGGCAGCGCAAGGCAACAATGCCTGAAATCCTTGGATGACTGACAGCTCTGACAGCCCAGGAGAAATCATGGGTGGGACTGAAATGTAATAATATAATTATTTCAATTATTCAATAATTTATTTTTAATAATCAATCTTATTTCAAGTTCAATAATATTGTACATGTTACACAATGACAAAAAAAATCCAAAAGCGTCTCAATGAACCTTGAATAACTAGTCTTATGTCGTGGCTTGTTCTGCCTGCAAGGTTCTTGGCGGTGCACGTGTATAGGCCTGCATCACTGCGCTGTGTGGACGAAATTGCCAAAGTTCCATTGGCATAGATATGTATATGAGCCCCATCAACTATAGGCCTTCTCTCTTTCTGCCAAGTCACTGAAGGTTGTGGCTGCCCATCAGCTGCACACTCAAGACTGGCTGGTTGGCCTAACACAACTGTGTATTCCATACGAGGCAAGCTCAGCACTGGTGGAACTGCAAACAAATGAAGACATCTTTTGAAGAAGGGGGATTCTTTTTTCTCTTAACAACCAACATATTAGGGCAAACATAAAATCACTCTCCTATTGTGACACCAAAAGTCCATCTTACCTAGCAGGATTAGCTTGGTTCTGCCCATAGCCACACCAGCTTCATTTTTTGCCAGGCACTGGTATGTCCCTGCATCCCCAAGTGTGACACGAGAGAACTTAAGGGCTCCATTCGAAAGAACAGCCAACCTGTGACCTGAAAAACAAGGTCAAATTTACATGGCAATGTTTTATTTGTCTTAATGCGTTTTTTTTTTTGTTTGTTTTTGCATTTCCTGTATTAGCACCTGCTGCTATGGGAACACCTTCTCTTTGCCAGGAGATGGTAGGCCTTGGGAGACCTTGAACTTCGCAGGGTAGGACGGTCCCATGATTCAACACCACTTGTATTTCTTCTGCCATTGGCCTGATTTCTGGGGGCTCTGGTTGCATGACAGAGTTAGATAGTGATTGTTATTTCCTCTGTCAGATAGTGTTTCTTCAGTGCCCTGCAGCAAATCTTTGACAACTCACCATGCACAGTCAAGGATATGTGTTTGTGGGCCATTCCAGCTGGGTTTCGGGCAGAGCAAGTGTACCTGCCAGCGTGGCTCGGCAAAGCAGCAGTTATCTCCAAAACTCCTACATGGACATAAATACAAATATAGTGATGTAAACAAAATATATAACGCACAAATACATGACTCATGCGGTTCTGAAAATCTTATCAGAATCGCAAAGTTCCTTTGATACCTAGTCTTACCAGTAGGAAGGACAAGATAACTTCCACCTCTGGATACCAGTTTGGCACCACCTTTTGTCCAAGTCACAGTTGGCTGAGGTCGTCCCCGCGCATTACAAGGTAACACCACAGGAGACATTTTCACAGCTGTCACTGATGTGATATCATCTTCAATTGATGGTTGCACTACAAAAGCATAGAAAAATATCATTGAACATACCATGTAAAAATTACTGTAGAATTTGCCCATCATCCAAATGTCAAAATCATTACCTTGTAAGGTGACCTCAATGACCCTGCGTTCTTCTCCAGCCTCATTTGCTGCAGTGCATTCAAAGTAACCCTCATCCTCACTGGATGGTGACAAGAGGATAAGTGACCCAGAAGGTAGTAACCTGTAAAGGAAACAACTAATGAGTCAGGTATGTCACCATGGCAATAAAATATATGACAAATGCTTGTGGATTCAAGCAGCCATCAATCAAAACTTCATTACCTGTAAGCACCAGGCTGCTGGCTGATATCAATTGGAGAACCATTTCTTTTCCAGGCTACTTTGGGTGGAGGAATTCCAGTTGCCTCACAGCTCATGACAGCTCTGATCCCTGAAGTTACTGTGACATTTAATGGACCTGGACCGATGGAGGGGCCCACTGATTGAGGAGAGAGCATATTCTGACATGTTGATTGCAGTAATTTCAATACTGACTGCTTGTATTACACAAATCATGGTATGATTGTTTATCGTACCAAGAACCCGAAGATCCATCCCTCTGTGATCTGAACCCGCCTGGTTTGACACAGTGCAGTAGTAGCGGCCAGCATCACTCAGCTGAACTCCGTGTATGTGCAAGGAACCCTCTGCTAACATGGTGTACCTGTAAAATTGAAACCAAAATATGCATTATGCATATCAGCAATCATCTGCCTGAGCCCTAATTGTGATCCCTAACTTTACTTCAAATCAGAAATCAACAGAGTAGAAAAGAGCTGAGAATCACTGTATCTACATTTGACCATATGACAAAAACGAGGGCCTTCTGGCTTTGTAAACACCAAATTAAAGAAAATAGGTCCTACTTGT
This sequence comes from Fistularia commersonii, assembly GCF_037954325.1. Lineage (NCBI taxonomy): Eukaryota > Metazoa > Chordata > Actinopteri > Syngnathiformes > Fistulariidae > Fistularia > Fistularia commersonii. The sequence continues at coordinate 12,902,527 of NC_141309.1, forward strand.
TGTTATCCTGAGTGATGGGGAAGCCGTCTTTTCTCCATAGGATTGTAGGTGCCGAGTCCCCCTCAACTTCACAAGGCAGAACTGCATCCTTGCCAACATGAACCATCACAAACGCACTTTGGTCCTTTATTACTGGTGGTACTATAGAAAACAGTACCAGTGAAAGAAAAGGAATATATAAACTCATTTTTGTTCACCAGGTAAATTCATCAGTCATATCAGAAGTGTCAGTCATACAGAGAATCTCCACAGTGAAAAAGAGAGTGGTGCTTCCAGCCATGTTGGTGACTACACATCTATATTGGCCACTATCCTCAGGTCTGACACCCTGTATCTCAAGGTACTGTCCTCCCGCAAGCCGATAGTAACGGCCACCCGGCTGAATGGACAGAGGACAAAGGGAAAACATGTCTGTGAGTCAAAAGCAGTGGTTCGGAGGGGTGGTTCTTCATAGGTGGTTCTGAGTTTCTGATCCTCTACCTGTATTTTGAGGTCATCCTTATACCACTCTATATCAGGAGGGGGTTCGCTGTCAGCTAGACATTCTAGAGTCAGATGCCCCTCAACTGGTACTGTCAGAGTCCTCTCACCGCCAGAGCCAAGGATAGTTGGAGGGACTGAAAGAAGCAGAGATTATTAGGTAAAGGACTTCAGTGTTTGATAACAATAAAATAGATGGTGATTTTTTCAATTATTTACAACAAAAAGTGGGAGTTGTTTTTTTCTTTAATGTCGTAAGGTTGTATATTATTGCCTCATTACTCTCTAAATAGTGATATGGCCATTGTTTTTCTTTCCTTTTGGTATACAATGTAATTTCCAGCTCTGAATTACAACGTATTCATGCATCAATCTCTCACAGAGAATAGAGGAGGATATAATATACACAATATAATATCCAAACAAAAGCTACATGCATCACCTTGGACTCGGACCCAGTGGTTTTTTCCATCCTCCCCAGCTAAGCTGCTGGCTAAGCATGTGTACAGACCTGCATCTGCAACCTTTAAAGACATGGCATAAAAGAGAATGATTAACTCTTATTGAAATGAAACACTGAGGAAATTTAATGAACGCATCACTGTTTGGCTTAGTTCTCCTGAATGTAAAATATTCAGATGCACTAAACACAGTTTTCAGCTGTTTTCGGAACAAAAGACTTGGCAGCATGGCATCCTCATAACCCCTTTTAGTCAGATTTTTGATTAGCACTCAAAAGAACTCAGTAGAAATTCAGAAAAAAAAGAACAAAATTCAGAGCTTTCAATGACTTTAGGGAGAAGAAAATCTCTTCATATCAATTAAAAGTTAAATACAATTTTGTGGAATGGAAAAACATTCATTGAATGATTGGCAAGCCACAGAAATTGTCACATTCAATTCCCCAGGACATATAAAAGTACATTTAAGTAAACACATTAGAGTCAACAGAAATTCTTTCACAGATAGATCCCGAGTGCAGTGCTGGGATTTTCCAAGAATTGCAGGTTTACTTCTCTTGTCTTCAATTTTTTAACACAATGTGAGCTCCTGCTTCTTCAGCTGTAACGATAACCATGATACTCAGTTCCCCCTGCTGTTTGCTGCAAGGAACTAACTGTGAAAGTGGAGTGGTGAAGCATGCATGTTGCAATGAACTTAAGGTCTGTTCAGTATACTGTATATCATGTTTCAGTCAAATGTCCTGCTTTGCTCTGCAAAGAAAAGTCTCCACAAAACAATGCAAACATGCATTTGTGTTGCCCTAGATTTATCAGAATTTAAAAAAAAAGAAGGTTGTAATGTACCTGGATTTTGCTGATCCTGATAAAGTGTCCATCATCTTGAACAATATCAGTCCTTTCTATAGGGCGACCGTCTTTTAGCCAACTGAGTCTCGGAGGAGGGACTCCTTCAGCTGCACACTCAAGCTCCAGCAGGCTGTTTACTGCTACAGCTATCTCCTCTGTGGTGTCAGTAGTGGATATCTTTGGAGGCTCTGTAGTAAGGATAATTTTTGGGTAATTTATTAAGGACTATGTAGCTTGAAGTGTAAAATAAATTACACACAGTTGGTTTTAGAAGTACCCAGAATGGTGAGATTAAAACTCTTAGTGCTGCTTCCCGCCTGGTTACTGGCCACACAACTATAGAGGCCTGCATCTGAAGGCGCCACATCAGGAAGCTGTAGCTGTGTCTCCTGCCCATCTAGTAACAGGTTGCGGTGAAGAGACAAGGGCTGACCATCCTTCAGCCATGTCAGCGTAGGAGGTGGAACACCTTGAGCTTCACATGTTAGAGTCACTAGAGATGCTCGAACAACTGTAACTGGTTCCACTGCGTCAACGTGATCCACACCCGGGGGCACTTGAAAGCCAGCAAACACACACAACAATTACATCATGTCACTATTAGGGAATAGCCCACTTCTGTGGCTACAATGGGGCGGGTGTGATGACGGTACCTTGGACCTGGACATCATAGCTGAGCTCAGCAAGACCAGCTCGACTGCGTGCCACACAAGTATATACTCCAGTATCAGACAGCTGCACGGGGGATATCCTAATTCAGAAGAATATATAGATATTTGAGTATATTACATATTACAAATGGTCACATTCATAATAACTGCATGCTCTCTGACATAAGAGACCTCAGCACGTTGTCCCCAGATAGGAGACGTGTCCGGGGAGAGAGGAGCAGCGGATGTCCATTCTTCAGCCAGCTAATCTGAGGTGGAGGGTTTCCTGCTGCATGACACTCCAGGGTCATGGCACTATCCTGCATGGCCTGCACCTCTCTAGGGATGTTGGTCTCACCAGAGAAAGATGGCGGCACTTTGAAAGGCAAATCAAAAGCAAACTCAATCAGTCCTGCATGGGACCAATGATACATATCTTTCCTGCTTTATTCCCTGACATTTTGGTACCAAAATTCCCACTGCAATCGAAGAATGAACGCAGAGTACACTATATATGCGGCACAGCGTGAGAAAAGATTAAAATGAAGGTGACAAAGACTAAGTCAGACATAGTATAAGGAGATAAACCTGAGCGGGGATGATTTGTAGAGGTAAAGGGAGTGAATATAACCTAAAATGACTTAAACAGGTGCCTTTATTTACCAGCTGAATGTAAGATCAAAGGAAATTAATCTTAGTTTTATTCATTGGTTTAACTTTTTTGGTTTTCTTTTGAGGGGGCAATTGATCAGCTGATTATACTTTGACGAAATGGGTTTAAGCTTAACCTCTATTTGGATTTTGAAAAGGGATGTTGTACTTTGTCATATGTCAAAGTAAAAAACCTATTTGTCTTTTGAACTATGAGTGGGAATATGCATAAACTTCGCTTCGCTATGAGAATTTTTTTTGCACAACAATTGCCGATCGATACTGCAGGGTTCCTCAACAAATGAATTGTCAGTAGCCTGCTATTGGTTTCAGCCCTACTTTTGACTGAGAGGAAGAAAACTGACCCAGGACAAAGAGGGTGTAGATTTTGCTCTCCTTGCCAACAGGGCTGACAGCCAAACAAGTGTATGTCCCGGAATCATCAGGACTCAGCCTTTGTAATGTTAGCGTGATGCTGTCAGGATTCACTCTGCCAAATTACAAACACAGCGTGTTATCACAATACTAACATTTCAGCATAACCATTTCCTGACTAAAGCAGCAAACAGCATCCATTATTTGACCGCCGGAATTATTTTCTCATCATTATCAACATCATCCCACATCTTTCTCACAGTCTCACTCACTCAGAGACACACAGACACACACACACGCCGTTGTTTTCAACTTTCTGTGGCTGATACAGTTGCCATATAAACTTCTAAATTGCTGTAAAACAGCTGTTCGTAATGTTTCACATGATAAAATTACACAAGGAACCATAAACAACTTTGTCTGTCCACAAATCCACCAGTTCCATCTGTCATTGTCATAATATGGAGTGCTGATTAATATTTTTTATTTTCCAGACCCTCGGGGGCCAACGTCTAATAGAAAAACAAATAAAGTTTGAATGAGTAAAATGAGCTTAATGACATTCATGATTCATATCTCATCACAGAGTTCCATAAGGACAATCGACTGGATAGGAAACCAGAACCGATTTACTTACGTGATGTGATGAGTTACCGATCCTTCCATAGTCACTCCATCTTTCAGCCAGCTAAGGCTGGGTGTGGGGCTTCCAGTTGCTCTGCACTCAAGGGTCACATCCTCTCCCATGGATGCACTCAAGTCAGATGGATGATAGGAATCCAGGATAGTAGGCGATTCTGTAGGCAAATAGTTAACTATGAATATTAAATGAGCCTTTTCATGGATTAGGAAATGTAGTTTCCTAGTTAATCTAATTTTTCTGTCTTTTCCCTCTCTCGGGGACAATACCCTGCACATTGAGAATGTAGTCCTTCTGTGCTTGTCCTTCACTATTCTTGGCCACACAGCTGTATGTTCCCGACTGAGCCCGAGTGAGAGGACCCAGTTCGAGACGGTTTCCCCTCACAGACCACTGCCACTGCAGGCTGCTCTCTAAACAGTAAAAAAATAGGTAACATACAGTTCTAGACCATTCATTTTACTAAAATGTACAACTCTCAATTCCTTACTTTCGCTAATAGCGGTTCCATCTTTGAGCCATGTGATGGTAGGTACAGGGATCCCGGAGACTTCACACAGCAGGGACACGTGGGTACCCAGTGTAGTGTTTAGGTGCTCCAGGAGAGGCCCATCCAGGACAGGTGGAACTATAATAATATTTGTGTATTATTTAAAAGAAAATTTTCCAAACTACAGTGTCAAACATAACACAGACATGTTCTCACCATACACTGCCAGAGTGAATTTCCTTTCTACTTGACCGGCCACGTTGGATACTTTGCATATATACGTGCCACCGTCTGCCATCTATGAGACGAAAAAGGTATTGTGATTGAAGAGTTTATATGTTGAAAATGACATATGATCAGAACGGAAACTTTTCTCTTTTTCACAGTCACTGCCTATGAATCTGGTGTCACACTTGCTTAAAGAAACGGTGAGTCTATCATAGGTCCATGTATTTATTATTTGAGGACTTCATTGGGCTTTGGACAGTTTTGGAGAGAGAGCAATGTGAATAAATTTAGAGTAATGTCAAAATTCAACTGGATTACTTTTGTTTTATTAGCAGCCCCAGGCATTGATAGTGCAAGGCATTTCTCTGACCTGAACTCCAATGATCTCTAGCCGATGGGACTCCATCTTCAGTCCATTCCCTTCTGCCAGCTGCAGGCCATTTTTATACCAAGTGACCTCAGGCTCAGGGACACCATGGGCCTCACATTGCAGGGGGACTGAGGAGCCAATCTGCGTGGTCACCAAATCTGTCCCAGCATCAACTCGAGGCTTCAGGGTAGGCGGGACTGTGGCGTGTCATTCAGAATTTAGATGAGTCACTCTCAAAACATCTTATGTCATAGCTGGCATGCAGAATATCTTTTTTATTTATTTTTTTATGCTGAGATGTTTTTTGAGACGTGATCACGTGTTTACATAGCTGGATTCAGCAGATATCTCACCATGCACACTGAGTATAATACTTTTCTGGTCCTGGCCTGCTGAGTTCGTAGCTGTGCATACATATTGTCCTGCATCCTCTAGCCTTGCCCGGGGCAACTGCAGCATCTGACCGCCTGGTTGAACAAAGGGTGACACAAGTACTCAATATATGACAGACCTCAACACAGACCCATCTACAATTTTAAAAGAAATACTTCAGATTCAAAACTGAATTTTATCCATTTCTCACCTGGCAGAATATGGATGCCAGTGCTAAAATGGAGGATCTGCCCATCTCTTGTCCAGGTAATCTCTGGGCGAGGGTACGCTTGGATGTCACAAAGCAATGACACCATATGGCCCTCAACAACACTAACCTCCTCCTCCTTCTGGTCCGTTACTCTTGGAGGAACTTCAAAAACAAAGAAATAGCAGAGAAATAGTTGCACGTTTGTGAAGAATGTCAGCAATGTTATATCATAGGAAAGAGTTTATAATGTTCTTGAGAAAATTTCCCAGCCCCACTGAGTACACTGGAAAATTGATTTTCCATGCACACTGAAGGCAGAAAAAGGCACATAAAAAGGCGAAGGTGGATTCTATTACCTTGAACTTTTAGATTGAAGAGCTTCTCTGCTGATCCAACCTTATTTTCTGCTATGCACTGATACTCTGCCATATCTGAAACTTGGATGCTAAGGAGCTACATCACAGTTTCAGAGACACTTTCAATACAAAATGTCATATTTTCATGTTGTTAAACTCTTTTTAGTGTACAAATCTGACTCACCTGTAGTTCTGTCCCATCCTCACTGATGATATGCTCTGAGTCTGTGTGAAATGGCTTTCCATCTCTAAGCCAGGAGATGGTTGGAGTTGGGTGACCGCTTGCATCACAATGGAGGACCACCGTGCTATGGACCACTGCTCCCATTTCTTCCATAAACTCCTCCGATGCCCCCATAATCACAGGAGATACTGAGGATGTGACAAGTCAATCTCGGACATATTTTGTCTTGTTTAAGTTTAATTATTATGGCAAAATATTACCATGTAAACTTACCCAGGACCTCCACTTGAAAGTGCATGCTGTCCTCTCCTGCCTCATTGACAGCCTGACATGTGTACTTTCCAGCATCATCTCTCTCCACTCGAGAAATCTGAAGTACCTGCCCACCTGGGAGGGTACATCAAGACATCCACATCACTTGTGTATAAATAAAACAGAAAGTCCAATGGGCTCTTTATTATATATCCCTTAACTCACCTGGCAGAAGTACAACTCCATCAGCAGGAGTGAGCTTCTGCCCTTCTTTATACCAGTTGAGCTTGGGTGGGGGTATGGCGTTACTCTCACAAGATAGGCTAATCGGATGGCCCAGGACCACCTCCCGCTTCTCTACCATATCATCAATGTCATCATCATCATCGTCATCAAGTTCATGACCAATACCCCAGGAAGCCTCCCTGTTTGACACACGGTGGAAAACTGGAGGAACTAGCAAGACAATTTTACTGTCAGTTTGACTGATAAAAATCGGTCACACGATTAAATTATTATAATCTGAAAATGTAAGTATATGTTCCCTGACAACATCATTATACAACTGCACATATGCTTAAATGAACAGACCCTGAATGGTGACATGAAAGATTCTCTTGTCCTCTCCGGCAGAGTTGGTGACCACACAGGTGTATTGACCCTCATGGGACAGCATGGCGTTCTCAATGTGGAGAAAACGTCCACTTTCCTGAATACCAGCGTGGGAGTTTTCACTAAGCAACTAAAAGATAAATGAAACATGTAAGGAAGGTAACAAGGTTTCAAAGAGGCATTTCAATTTCTCAAAAAAAGTCACTTTGATTGCACGTAAAAGACTTATGACAAACTTAATTTTCAGATGTTATAAGCATGCAGCCACCACCCACTTCTGAATTTAATTACTGTATTACACACACAGTAATGCACATGTTCCTTAACGGGTACCATGATGTATGTATAGCCACATTCTAATACCCTGACGGTCAAATGGGAAAGCAGCCTTTCATGCCTTTACATTTAATCACTAAATGGTATTCATAATTTAGTTTGATTAACTGGCCTATGCAGGGTTGAACACCTGGAGTGTAAGTTTTACGATACTGATGTAATTCATGCTGATTACCAGTGGAGGCTGGTAGAGAGTAAAAGATGAAAAACTGACTCACAAACCTGCCCATCCTTGAACCATGCAACACTGGGCTCAGGGAAACCTTTAGCAAGGCAGGAGAGAGTTAAACTTCCGTTTATTCGTACTTTGGCCTTCTGGCTCCCAAGGGATGTTGAATCACCCTCTATTTGCGGCGGTACTGTTGGAGGGAGAGAAAAATCCCAGGTCTGAGTATAAGTTGGCTTTATTTGCTTAAAATTCCAACTGTGTAAAAACGTTTCACCTAGCACACTTAAAGAATAGTGTTTGAATGCGGTGCCAGCTGGGTTTGAGGCGCGGCAAGTGTAGAGGCCAGTGCTGTCTCCTTGTGCCGAGCTCAGCCGTAAAACCTGTCCTCCACGCGTGTATATCAGCTGGGGACTCGAAACAATGGGCTGGTTATCTTTCAGCCAAGTTATACTGGGGGCAGGTGAGCCCTCAACATCACAGAGAAGGACTGTAGGGAAGCCAAGCACCACTGAAATTTCTGAGCTCTCACTCGAGCCTTTGATAGTGGGGGGAGCTGGAGAGAGAGACAGACCATAAGATAAAGAACAACACATTTCACTGAATTGAGTTAAATTCAAAGTGCAGTGCTTGCAACCCTGCAAGCATTGCACTTTTTCAGAACTAATCATCTAACATTGAAAGAATTTTATTATATCTCAGCCAAGGACATCATGCTTTCCAGGTTGTTTGTACCTCTGACTTTCAGATCGAATCCAAAAATACCCCACATTGAGACAGTTTTCAGTAACACTTTTTGGTTATAACGCAGAAAGGTTATAAGATTCTACAGGTTTGGTTAGAACAAAGAAATCAGGAGCAGATTTTTTGAAATGACATGTAAAGGAAGAGAGTGCACTTGTAGTTTTCTTTATGATATTTCAGATTTTTTTACATAGAAAAAGAAATGAATTCAAATTTTCTATGAAGACCTTGCACTGTGAGTCTGAAATGGCGCATCTGAGTTCCTGCATTGTTGCTGGCCAGACATTGGTAAAGCCCCTGATCCCTCAGCCTGACTGACTTCACCCTCAGCACCTGGCCATCTTCCAGAAACTCCACATGTGGATCTCCATCACGGGAAAGAACCCTTGTGAGAGGACAGAATAACAGATCAAATCAATATTAAAGGTATAAAATCACATGTGCCAAATGTTACATTGAGTAATCAGTTTATGCTTACTCTCCATCACGGCTCCATTCTACTCTGGGTGCGGGATGGCCACTAACTCTGCACTGAAACTCTACTTCCTGGCCCAGCACAACAGTTAACTCTTTCATTTTAGGTGTCCCTGAGATCACTGGGGGAGCTGCGACACAATGCACATACACACCAGAAAATATTTATTGAGCAGTAGAAAACCCTCAGAATTAAAAGTGTGAATGAGTGTTAATAAACGGCTATTTCTATTTCTATGAGTAAACAGGACTGTCTCAGAAAATTAGAATATTGTGATGAAGTTCTTTATCTTTTGTAATGCAATTACAAAAACAAAAATGTCATACATTCTGGATTCATTACAAATCAACTGAAATATTGCAAGCCTTTTATTATTTTAGTATTGCTAATTATGGCTTACATCTTAAGAAAACTCAAAAATCCTATCTCAAAATATTAGAATATCATGAAAAAGTAATTTTAGTTTTTCTAATTGCATTACAGAAGATAAAGAACTTTATCACAATATTCTAATTTTCTGATACAGTCCTGTATCATTTAATGTGTAATGGTAAGTATTTTTTGCCAACATATTCTCATATACATCTAACAGCTATGAGCTAAAAAGTCACCTTCTACCATGATGTGATATTCTCTCCGGGCCTCTCCAGCTGAATTTTGAGCCGCACAGGCGAACTGTCCTGCATGTTCTGTCTGAACTCTGTTGATTTTTAACAACCTGTTTCCATTTTGTTGATATACACCCGGGCTGTCTATCTGGACACAAAGAATACACATAGTCACTCTTTAATATCAGGATACTGATGAAACCTTAGTGGCAGTGTTCGTAAAAATATATTTTTGTATTAGTCTGAATTAAGTGAATACGAGAAGTCGGGCTCACAAACTCACAAGATGACCATCTTTAGTCCAAGTGATTTTTGGGGAGGGAATCCCGAAGGCATCACAGCTCAGAGTAAGCGGCTGCATTAAGATGACAGTGAGGTTCAGTGGTTGGCCATCATCTTGGATTTCAGGGGGAACTGAGATGGTTATGAAAAAGAGGATTAAATAGTCAAAAACTATGATGGACTTGTGACTTTCTACACACTCTAATTTTCCACTTTTCAGATAACATTTTTTTCAACTTATCAATAAATATTTCTTTTAGTTTAACCATTTGGTTTGTACTTCTAAGGTCTGGAATCATTTCCTATGCTTGAATTGAATTTTTAGAATATACAATATGTTCACACCGTTTCACAGTAGTATTAACATCAACTACAGATAGAATGGTAGATATTGGAACAAAATATCACCTATCACTTTCAGCCTGGTCTTTCTATCCACAGAGCCTGCCTCATTGGTTGCCACACACTTGAAGTCCCCACTGTGGCTGGCAGATGCTTTATTGATTACCAAAGATCCATCCCTTGTTACTGAAATCTCTGATTGCTCAGGGTGTATCTCGAGGCCATTCTTGAACCAGCGCACCTTGGGATGTGGCGCACCTATGGGGTAGACATAAAAAAAATGATTCCAAGTGTGTTTAAAATGAGTTTTATCGATTATGTCTGACACAAAGTTACTTCCATCACTCTGCTTCTCTGCTAGAAAACCTTTTGGGCACCCATCCCAGATAAGAAAAAGCAAGCTACACATTTCTCGTCGACGGCAAGACAGCAGTAAAGACAATGACAAAATGGTTAATATCCACTCCACCTGTAAGACTGAGATATCGAGGTCGCAGACACATAAAACATTTAGATACACTACTAAAATGTATACACAATGACAGCCTTAAAGTTTTAGCGTTATAGGATTCATGAGCAAACACAGAAGTAAGAGTCAATGTGCACATACTCAAGAGAGTGAAACAGATGTGTTGTGCAGATTAGCGGGTGCTAAAAGCTAAAAAGTTAAGTTTGAGAAGGCTGGGATCTATGAAAGTTGAAGGGTAAAAGCAGGACAGTCAATAGACTGTCAGGAAAAGGATAAAGGAGCAATAAGAAACACTGCTGAGGAGTGTAACCAATGCGTGCTACTGTTTATTTACACAAGTGTTACAATTTAGATACCGTAGACGAAGACAGAAAATCAAACATGGCACCCCAATTCAAAAACTGACCACGGGGCTAAACCAAAGGTGCCATCGTCAGTTGCCTGTCTTAAAAAATAATTTTGTCTTTTCTCGTTGGTGGAAAGAATTGCATACAGATGTTCTGTTTAGATGTTAATAGATCTCCTTAGTAGAAATTGGAATTATTTGGAGTGGCTGATAAAGATTATCTCCTCCATGTGTTTCGCAAATAATTATCTCTATCAAATGCAATGTTCACGTTCTTGAATTAATGATATCCCTCCGGCAAAAAATGTGCTCTCTCTACATGGATTTCAGGAGAACAGTAAGGGGCTTGTGGATGCTGATGCCATCTGTCAATCTACAAGAGAATGTCCCTCGGCTATGATAAACCACCGAGTTGCCCATCTTCTGTATGCCTGGGGATAGAGAGAAGGCTAGTGTAGCTTAATCTGTCTCTTCCTGTGAGTCATGGTGCACCTCAGACATCTCTGTCCTTTATCTGCTAGCAGTGGCCTCTAATTAGGATTTCTCTCCCAGCAAGCCAAGACACAGAGGAAAGCAGATGTGGCTCACTGAGGCAGCAGGCAGACGGATGTTCCAGCTGTTGCTTCACATCAGACACAGTCGTCACTTTCTTTCACCAAACTTGTTACCATGGCAAAGGCTCAACACACAACAAACAACACCTGTTTGTAATGGCTGTCAGTGACCATAAGACCTCGCGCCGACATACACCAACATCCACTGTCTTTGATACTTCTTTGACTGTTGTGTTTACAATGAGGCCTAAAAATAATTATGTAAACAACAACGTGTCACTTGGTGCAAGGATGAAAGGAAGTTCTCAGATTTTTTTCAGACAACTTGCTTCGACAGTTTGACATACATACTATATATATATGTATGTGTGTTTGTGTGTGTGTGTATATATATATATATATATACATATACGTACTATATATAAATATATATACTAGTATATATGTACTGTATATATATATACACACTAGTATATACGTACTATATATATATATATATATATATATATATATATATATATATATATGCACATGTACAAAGGTACAAAGGTCAGTTCACATTGCACTTTGTTTCACTGGCATAAAAACAAGCCTGTATTGAAATAAGCAGGTTTCTGCAAAAGTAATCACTGTTTTATCCAAACAAAACACCTTTCACCTTTTAGCACCCTATTCTTTTCATTTTGCCCCTAGGCTGACTCCTCTGAAAATCCTTTTTTACCTTCAGCAGGACAAGGAATGACAATCTTGCTGTTGGTGACTCTCTCCATGATGGCATCTCCAGGTTCCACAAAGAATGGGGCCTCTATTTGGACAGTGAAACAACAGAAAAGGTAACCCCCGATTCAAAGCGCAGTCAAACAGCAGGTTTCAGGATACATGGCCAGTTGGTCCGTCATAAAAAGCTCTCACAAAATTGCCCCCACAATGTGTTTATTTCTGATTCAGTCTGCATTTGATAGAATCTTACAGAGCATTTAAGCACATGTGGCAAGGTTCTATTGTAAGTCATAAAATCGGAATAGTTGTAATAGTAATAGTCAAACTAGTAGTCGAATGTGTCTGTATATAGAAATATTTAGTTTGCCGGAAATAGAAAAAGGGTATCTACATAGCTGTTACCCTGAAAATAATGATTGCAATACTGTGATAGAAAACAAGACACATCCTTTGGTTAGTTAAACAGTGGAAAGCAACAGGGAAGAACCAAACTGCATTCATTTACCTAGAATTTTCAGAGTGATTTCCATGGTATCCTGGCCAGCGCTATTTATGGCCACACACTGGTAGGTCCCCTGGTCACTAGGGCTGACCTTCTGGATCCTGAAGGGCAAAGAGTTGTTGATCCATACAGGAAAACCATTGTGAAACCAGCTGACCTCTGGATTCGGCGCTCCCTGGACCACACATGGCAGAGTCACGGTTTGGCCGATCAGGGCTTTTAATAGGGAGGGCGCAGGCTGAATACGGGGCTTAGCTGAGGACAAACATTTAAATACAAAGATTACCTAATCTTTAAAATACATTATGATCATATGTTGAAAGTTATGTATAAGATTTACTAACATTGCTGCGCTTTATAAAAATGCATTTTTTTCACATTTGCAGAGTTTTCTAATGACACATTTCCAAGTTACCTTGAATTTGTAAATTGTAGCTAAGTGATACATTGCCAGCTGGGTTTTCTGCAAGGCAGGTGTAGAGTTTACTATCAATCAGGCGCACATCAGTGATCTTCAGAGAGCCTGAAGTCAAAACAGTGAACCTGGAATACAGTCAGAAGTGAAGCACAAAGACGGAGAAAACACAAGGTTTATGAGACATTGAAAATCTATAGCCTCCACGCTTTAAACTTCCTTCTTCCAGTCCTTAAGTGTCACATGTTGGTATTTTAAAAAATGGAAACATTTGCAAGTGCAAAGTAGCAAAAGATGAATAGTTGCTTTCTTTCTCAATATTCGTGAGGTATCAGTGTAAAATTAATTTGATTTAGCTGCTGCTAAGATTTTTGGAGAAGGAGGATTAGTATATAAAAAGATTCCAGAAATCATTGTTACTGTCAGAAAAATGAGCAGGTTTTTCTTTAAAAAAAACAAGTGGTAAGTTCGAGAGCACAAGTCCTGGGAGAATCCATGGCTATACTCAGGTGAAATACACTGCAATGGTGTTGTTAGGGTACTTGAAGTATTTGAACATGTACTGTTGGGTTAATTTCAATTACAAAGTTTTGATCTAAATGTTTATTGCACCGGTGAGTTCAGACTAACATCAAGTGTGAAGTAATAAAATGCTTGCTAAACTGCTGTTAGCAGAATAACCTTTTTCTTGACTAATTAAAGGGTATATTGTTTGACCTGATGGTAAAATGAATTTCATCATGTAACCGCTAGATTGACATTTTTTCACAGAGTGGTGCAGTATTCAAATTTCAATTAGAAGAAGTACAGCCAGATGGTAACACTAGTCAAAGATCATGGCACAAATCAAGGTAATCAAGGTTCATGCTGATGCTAATCACACACACTGACCTCACTTCCAAATATACTCCTTGTGGGATGAAAACCAATAATAGTGCAATGTAGGATAAAGTCAGCAACTCAAAAAGGGTGTTGAATAACCTGGAGTTCATCAGAGACATCCCACCTGTCTAAAATATATGCATAATATCTACCAACGTATATATATAGTCTCCTTCCAAGCTAATGAAACATAATAACATATTCAGTTAACAGGAAATGAGCTGCAAGTACAAATGGCTTTCTGTTTCATATATGCATGTAATGCAAGTCACTCAGCTCTCATGTAATGCAAGTATTCAGAGATACAGAAAAAATTAACTCTAGACTTTACCGTACCCGTGACAGTCAGTCTGTGGTTGAATATAGGCACCCCTATTGGGCACTGTTAGAATGAAGAATGGCACAAGCAAAAGTACACAAGGGATAAAGAGCCCCTCCTCCCATCCACTAGTCCCCACATTTGTGTCAAGTCACCTGAATACACAGTCAAACATAACTAACAAATGGGTACCCAGTCAGGATGTGTTAAACAACCCCCCTGTGATAGCACACAAGTCATCTTTTGAATTTATTACGACAAAAACAGAAGTCCCTGGCATATACCTGGCTTTGCGCTAATTTAAGTTGTTTTAACAATCAGCAATCCCGGGTCGTCTCCTCTGCACCGCAGTGAAGCCGGAAAGAATGAGTTTCCCTTTCACACAGTTTGCCTGTCTCTGCGGGTCCTACATATTCAAAGCATCGGTCAATGTGGGGGTTGTTCACACAGGGATGTGTTATTCTCATCAAACAGGTCTAGTAAAGAGTCAGCATGTTGTTTTACTGCTAAGGCACCCCAGGGAATCCCCACATCAGGCAAAAAGGGCTTGTATCTCTTCCTCTGTCAGTCAGTTTTCCTCCCTAGTTCCTGGTTTCCCCCACACCACCCGCACCTATTTTTCTTACTTCTGGCTCCACAAAACTCATACTGTATCTGAATCAGTCGTCACAGTTGGAATCCCTTGCTGCCATTTTTCTATCGGACCAAACCACTCAGTCTGTTGTCTGTACTGAGTATGTCTGTCATCCTCTCTAGTCTTTGTCCCGAGTCAGCCCCCCTGTCTGCACCCAAAGAGACTGCGCATAAAAATAAAGCATGTTGGACCAGATGTTCCCCCTTATATTAGAGAGCACGCACGCAGCTCCCCCACAGTGCTTCAGCCAAGCTGCACTTCAAAAGACATCACTAAATGAACTACAAACTTTGGCAGCAGCTCCAAATGACCACCAGTTTCAGTGCAGTTTCACACAGACGCAAAAAGTGATCATTAGTTAAGTCTTTGGTTATTTGTACGGGACGTGTAAATGTTTGTTACATTATTCATTCTCTGCCAGCGTGATGTACGACCTTTTCTTACCCAGCAGTGACAGGGGGGATGGGATGCCCATTTCTGCTCCAGGTGACAAGTGGGGAGGGGGTTCCTTGGACTTCACAGGGTAGAACAACTTCTGTCCCGACCTCTGCCGCCATTTTCAACGTGTTGTCATGGCCACTCACACCCATTATCTTGGGTTTGGCTGCAGTAATGGAAGAAGAATTCTATGAACATTGTCTAGTCCCTTTTAAAATTACTGTGTATGTTAGGTGATTTAACCCAGAATAGGGGCTGATCAAAGAGCTATCTGGCTTACTGTTGACGATAAGATGTGTTTCTTGACTTGCATATCCCACAGGGCTGGTTGCAGAGCAGATGTAGATGCCTGCATCATCACTAGTCACAGAAGGAATGTGAAGGTGTCCATCTGTGTCAGTCTGAAGAGAGGCTTTATCCCTGGGCACAGGCTGCCTTCCCTGGAACAGTGAGCATTAAAAGCAGAATGCACTGTAGATTAGCGCTGTCCACAACAGACTGCAAAGACACTGGCTTTGGTTAGGGTTTACAGCCCAAGCTTTGATGTTTAATATAATTACAAGGCTATTTTTTAACTGGCTCTTCATCCTCGATGCGCAAACACAAGAATGCACCCTGCTGCATTTGTACTCTCTTTGAACATGGAAATTGCTTCTTTAGATTCATTCATTATCTGACCAAAGAATAAAATAACTCATCTCTATAGCACTACTGTAGACCAGCTCAGGAAGATGCGAGGCAGATATATATAAATGTATTTACATTTCCCTGTAAGGATTTGCTGTTATTCGTTTATGGAGAAAAGCAACATAAAATCATGTAATATGTGTTTTGTTTTTTTTTTTGAGCCCCATGTGATCATATGTGTCAAAAAATACTAAAATTTGCATTCTCGATTATCAGAATCAGAATCGGAATCAGAGGAAATTTTATTTGTCCTTTTCACATTCTGTTACTGTATCAGCAGGCAACAAATGTGGCAAAAGTATGAGACCAAGAATCTCAATCTGAACCCAAGAAAAGTAAATTTTGTTGCATTGTTGCAACATAAGAGGATATTTGGATGTTTCCTAGAGGCAAGATTTTCTTAGAGAGGCCTGCAAGACAAGTTCTAAATAGATCCCTAAGGTGGAATGAAATACTGAATGATTCACATTCTGCAGTTAAGTGGTAATATGGTAGGGTTGCCATGGCAACAGTCCCCTTGCACAGGTGAATAAAATCTTGATGGCAATGAAAACAGCTTGCTGGTTGGAGGAGATGGTGGTGTGATTGATACTGATCTTGTGAGTCAAGCAAAAATCAGTTGGACAGCAGGAAACTGGTTAAGTAAAAAAGAATAGGACGAATGATGAGTCTGTAAATAAATACTGTATATCTATAGCTCGGAATGTGGTACGAAGAACGTCATTAGAGTTTAATAATGGTGGAGTTTAGATAAGGATGACTACTTTAATAGACAAGCAAGGTTATGTAGCATTTGATAACATTAAAAAGGTCACAGAGAAAAGCTGTTTCACTGTTACAATATGATACAATATGAAATCCTCTCAATTGTGCAGGGTTGTATATAACCTTTGTAGTATTACCAGGAAATGCACTTAAGCTATTTGTTCAACATTTATCTGTAAAGTCTTGATGGTGATTCATTTATAGATAGATGAATGCCAAGTCTGAAGTTCTGTATACTGAACTCTGAACCAGCCTTTTCTCCTTTGAATCATCATGAGCAAGCTTAAACCATAATCAAGGAATGCATGCTTGAGGGATCCTACCTTGGACCACACAATAGTTGGCTTTGGGAACCCACTTGTCTTGCATGACAGCGTGATGGCCTCACCCTCGTTGGCTATGTAACGATATGGTCCAGCTTGGATTTCAGGAGGTACTGAAGGAGGCAAGTCAAAAACACAGCTGTCTAACTGGCTGTTTTGAAGCGGGTCTGCAGCATTATCGATGACCTGACCCAGCTCACAGTTTCAGTGCCCCAGGCATTTCTTCATTACAAACTGCTGATGAACCATAATCTGGCATGCCTGTCATTATGCCCCAATGAACAAAATTACCCCATTCACCAAAGCATGCTGTAAATTGAACAATCTCTCTATGATGACAGCAGGTAGTTGAGACACTAGCACATTGTTGCTTTCCATGCTGAGTCAGCCTGTTTGGTACTCCAGCACTAAGAGAAAGTATTTTGGAATATGAAAAGTCCACATGGCCTCTTACCATGAACCTCCAGGCTGACTGTTATGTTCATGGAGCCAGCTACATTCACTGCTGTGCAAACATATTTCCCAGCATCCTCTGGGACAGCTCTTTCAATATACAAACTGCCGTCACTCTTCAGGAACTTCCCCCCTTTCAGCTGAACCTTTACAGAAGGAAAAATCACCTGCTGTCACACAGAACCATCAAGATCATCCTTCACATAACCATCATTGGATAGTTTAAGACTGGCAAGCCTTACCGGTTTCCCATTGTGGGACCAGTGTCTTTCTGGAAGAGGGATTCCATCCAGCAACATGCAAGGAATACTGAGAGACTGGCCAATGCCTGTGATGATGACTGGAGTACCTTGGGCCAAGAGAGGGGGCTCTGCACAAAGTAGTTAAAACAGAAATACAAAAAGGAGGGAATTATGAAAACAAATTCTTGGGATTATACTGACGCATAAAGAAGTCAGATAGCCTGAGCAAGCCTACCAAGTCCAGTAACACTAACTCTGGCCTCAGTTTTGATGCTTCCAAACTGGTTCTTGGCTTCGCAGATGTACATCCCTTCATCGTCAAGCCACACACCTGAGAAACATGAAGACATCTATGTTGGGGTACAGGGGTACTCAATACATCTGAAACAATATATCTGTAAAAAAAAAAGTTAATGCCAACAAAATGTAACTCCTCTCACCATTTAACTGCATTGCAATTATGAGTTTAAAATACAAAATAATAGGGTTAATGGTTCAGGCTCAACTGCCATCCCAGTGACACATGTGCCCCATCCACTCATTTCTCTGGAGAGCAAGTGTTGGAAGATCAGCATATTATTCAGTTCATACGTTTAGATATTCAGGCCAATGTTTGAATAGATGATGACTAGAAAGGCCTATTTTCCAAAACAAAGGAATGTAAAATATAAAGCCATCAGCAACAGATAAAGTTAATTATCCCAGACAGCCACCCATACATGGAAACAGAAGCAGACCATGCATCCTCCACCAGGTACGTTTAGAAACACTCTAAACACATGTCTGCTTTAGTGGTTCGAGGTAGTCATACTGAAGGTGAAAAGGGCAGACTTCCAAGTTTTCTGAGAATGCATTCATAGTGCCCCTCCTCAAGCCACTAGCTTATCATGGTGGAAGGGTTTGCACATCCGAGTGATCCAAGAGGATAAGTTGCTGGGGTCACCCAAGGCAAAAAGGACTTAGGTGAGGGTCCAGACAAAGCCATCAATCCGTCTATCTTCAACCACTTATCCGGGATCGGGTCGCGGGGGCAGCAGCTAAAGCTCAGCAACTTGGTTATGCTCTTCAGGGGAGATCCCGAGGCATTCCCAGGTCAGCCTAGACACATGGTCCCTCCGATGAGTCCTGAGTCTTCCCTTGGGCCCCCTTATGGTTGGACATGCCCGGAAAACCTCACCAGGGAGACTTCCATTAGGCATCTTAACCAGATGCCTAAGTCACCTCATCTGATTCCTCTCCATGTGGAGGAGCAGCAACTTTACCCTGAGACATTTACGGATGGCCGAGCTCCTCACCCTATCTCTAAAGGAGGACCCGGACACCCTGCAGAGAAAGCTAATTTCAGCCGCTTAGATCCGCAATCTTGCTCTTTCGGTCGTGACTCACAGCTCGTAGCCATAGGTGGGGGTAGGAGTGTAGATCAGGCAGTTAATTGAGAACTTCACCTTTTGGCCCAGCTTCTTCTTCACCAGGAGTTACAGAGTCTGCATCACTGCTGATGCCCCACTGTTGATCTCCTGTGCAACCCTTCCCTCACTTGTGAACAAGGTCCTTAGATACCTGAACTTCTCCACTTAGGGCAGGACCTCCTCTCTGACCCAGTGTGCACTCTACCCACTTCTGGCTGAGAACCATGGTCTCAGATTTGGAGGTGCTGATCCTCATTCCGACCACTTCACATTTGGCTGCGTACCACTCCAGTGATAGCTTGTGATCACAGTCCGATGGAGCCAACAGAACCACATCATCCACACAAAGCAGAGACTCAAGCCTGAGGTTACCAAACTAGATCCTATCAACACCCTGGCAGCACCTAGAAATTCTGTCCATGAAACTTATGAACAGAAATGGGGACAAAGGACAGCCCTGGAATCCAACCCACACCGGAGACAAGTCAACTGGCAATGCAGACCATACTGTCATACAAGGGCCGAACAGCCGGTATAACAAGGTTCAGTGCCCCACACTCCCGGAGCATCCCCCACAGGATACCTCGCGGGAAACGGTGGAATGCCTTCCCCAGGTCCACAAAAAATTTATAGACTGGTTAGGCAGACTGTCATGTGCCCTCAAGGACCGGGCAGAAAGTGTAGAGCAACGACCTGTGGGACCCTTCTCTCTTGCACCCATGAGTATCTTGGAGGCTGCCCAGTAAGAGGCAGTTTTTCCTTGCCATTGTCATCAAGTGCTTGCACATGAAAGAATGTTGGGTTTCCATGAGTGTGGTCTAAACTTGTAAACGTTAACGGTCTAAACCACGTAAAGTGTTTGGACAAACTTTGTTGTGATTTGACGCTACATGAAAAAAATCTGCATTGACTTGACACTTATTAAGGAGTCATTTCTTCAATGTTGAGCATAAAAAATAGGACAGCCCTTGACAGAAACAATATTTTTAAGCTACAGATCAAAAATAGTTTCCCTTGCTATGCATGCTCATTCCTCACGACATAGGGAAACCAAGGAGTTAAGGTCTAAATAATGTAAAGACTTGATTAGACATTGTCTAAGTTTGCCCGGGATGAAGAATTCTCTAACGCCCAAAGCAGGTATAAATTGTGTTTTGTGAAGAATAGCAGAAAGACTATTATTTGAAGCAATTTACTGAGTTGCAGTTATTTTATTTATGACACTTTAAAACCAACATTAACTCTCTTTTTGTCTTTGTATGTCTTGTAATCTACTTTTTACGAAATGCTTGCCCAGAGAATACAGTATAACTCAGGCCCCATTTTCTGTCTGATCTGAATCTCAAACCACACAATTCAATAACTTGTAGCATTAACTTTTATGTGACCTTGGTTTCATATATTCTGCAGGTCCTATGAGGCACTGGGTTGGCATCCACCCTTGTGTTTTTGCTGGCTTGATTTAGTTTGTTTGTTTTAGCTTTATTGGTGTGTATATAGTTCCTGATCCCTAATGTTTGCGTTTGATTCACTGAACTGTACCCACAGATGATTTATTGCATTCAGTTAAGGAAACACAAATAACTGTTAGGGCACAATGACATGCACTATTCAGATGATCGAATGCAAGCTCAGAACATCGAGCTTAAACTGATCCCAGCTCTCCATGGGAGCCGACCAAACTGCTGGTTTCTCTGCCCTCTATGTTGTCATCGACCTGTGTCTTTATGAGGGCCCCCGAAATGATGCAGCCTACTAATGGCAAAGATACTCTCAACTCCAAATGGAATATGTTTATGATCTGATATTGAAGCTGGACAAGTGCAAAGCTAATCTGAAGACTGTAGAAGTAAGCTCAGTGTTGTGATACTGTGGTAGGGATGACTTACTCTGGATTAGAAGGAACCCGTTCTTTAGCTGCATTTCCCTGCTGTGGGTGCCTGCGCTCGTAGGAATTTGTTTGCCATTCTGTCTGCTCCAGGTCACTTGTGGCTGTGGGTAACCTCTGGCAACGCAAGGAAGGGTGATATTTTCCCCAACACTGGCTGTCAAATCAAATGGCTCCTCGGAGAAAAATGGGCTCACTATGGAATGAGAACGGTATCAGATACATTTACTTTGTCTGAACATGAGAGAAGAATACACTCAGCGTGGAACATTTTGATTTTTGGATTCATCTCACCTCCAACTTCTAATGTTACATTGCGAGAGGAGGATCCAGTAGAGCTAGAGGCCACACAGCTGTACTGACCCGCATCAACCTCCTGCACACCTTTAATGTGCAATATTCCATGTTGCACATCCTGCTCAACAAAAGGGGCAGAGCCTACTTCATGTTCCCCTGGGAAAGAAAAATAAATGTGCCTATTGTTTCAAGCATCAATATATTTCAAGTCATTATAATGTTAACACAATGTTTGAATGAAACTAACCTTTAAACCAGTGGACTTGAGGAGGGGGAACACCTGAGGCTTGACACTCAAGAGTAGCATCACTCCCAGCAGCCACAAGCACAACCTGTTGTGGGACTGTTATTCTTGGCACCTCTGAAAGCCGAAGATTAAGAATGCAGTTCAATTGAGTATTATCATTTGTAAAACATGACAGAATGTGGTTCCATTTATTACTGCACCACACAATTCTGGGCAAAGCTCACACAGCACAATCTCAGAGAAAGTACATGCTGTAACCAAAACGTTTAACATAGTATAATGTTTGCAATTTTTTCACATTGCAAATGGAAACAATGACAAAAAAATGTCCTTAGGAACCGTTTTCATGGCTGTTCCACAAATAAGCTGTCTCCAAACGGTGAATATACTGAAAGTCCAGTTGGTAGTAGGTACCAACTAGCACCACACTGCACCGTTACGTTGGAGACAGATGACAGATGTGTTTATGTCCTTCAACTTAAGCCACAATATTTTATCTGATTTTTATTTGCGCCTTTCAATAAACAAATATTTCTGTTTTACAAATCATGATAAATTGCTACCCATTGCATAATGTCGTCGACGGCGAGATTGTGAAAGTCTACCTCTCACCATCCAAAGTTGATATGCTTATTTTAAAGACATATATAATATATCACAACCTGCTGATTACTACAATTATGATATAACTTAATTATTGAAAGGCAATAATATGTGATTAGGAATGAAATGATAAAACTATCAATGATTACAAATACTTAAACTAATCTCTCTCTCTCTCGCTCTCTCTCTCTCTCTCTCTGTATATATATATATATATATACTGCTCAAAAAAATAAAGGGAACACTTGAACAACACAATGTAACTCCATGTCAATCACACTTCTGTGAAATCATAGTATCCACTCAGGAAGCAACACAGATTCATTTTGACTTGTTTTAAGGACATTACATCAAAGTTGGATCAGCCTGGAGTTTGTTTTTACACTTTAATTTTGAGTGTGATTCCTAATCAGACCTCCATGGGTTGATACAATTGATTTCCATTGATCATTTTTGTGTGATCTTGTTGTCAGCACATTCAACTGTGTAAAGAGCAAAGTATTTCATAAGAATATTTCATTCATTTAGATCTAGGATGTGTTTTTTAAGTGTTCCCTTTATTTTTTTGAGCAGTGTATATATATATATATGTACACAGTATATTAATGTACACAATTATTCATTGAAATAGTTAATATATCTGAAAAAAGGTAGACTCACCTGCATAAATTAGAGATACAGACTGAGAGGCATTTCCAGCCAAATTGTTTCCCTGACATGTGTAGGTCCCAGCGTCCTCTGGGAGAGCCCCCTGAATGGTTAGAGTTCCGTTTTGGTGTAGCCTCATCCTGTAGCATGCATTTGAGAGACATTGTGTTTACTGGCCTCTCTTGATTGCATGTGCAGATGTATCATGGTCATTAATCTCTAAAACTTTCTGTTACTCTTTTGTTTGAAGGAGGAGAATTTTATTTGATTGCACGCTAGCATGAAACTGCCTGTGGTTTGGGAAATATAAAACAGACTATTTCTCAGTTGCTCTATATCCGAACAATAAAAACAATCACACATGTAGTACGAGTGTAATGTAATGACTATCCGAGTCCTCTGTGATGGTGGTGTTGAGTGGGTTGAGAGTTCTGTTACCTCGGCCGATTAGTCAGGAACATTTTTCCACGGCTCCAGAGGAGCCGGGGGGGCGGGGAACCGGACACTGAGCAGACGAGCCGGATCTCTTCCCCTTGATAGAAAACCTGGCCTTGGGGGTGAACTACCACAGAAGGAGCCTCTAGAATTAGAATCAAAGACATGCAAAAGGCTAACAATGACTCAGTGTCTTGTCAATGCCGAATGATGTCATGTTTAACTTTGCTATCACAAGATTAACATCAGTAAACACAGGAATTAGCAGTGATCCTCATATGACATCATAACTGGCAGATCAGACAGAGTAAGTTCAAATTTCGTAGACTATCTTTGAAATTGACCTCTTCCCATTCACACAATATAAACTGTACATTTCAAAATCCATCAATGCTGACTGATGAAGCAATTTCTGAATTTTGACAAGGTACCGTCTCACTGACTAAGGGAAGGCTAAGTGAGTAATGGAAAGCAGAAGGTTGGTGTCTTAGAGGAACCATCAGGCCACGAGTATTAAGTGTTTAAGCCTTCACCCCACTGTACCTGGGACCAGAAGCCAAACGGTGATTCTGGTCTCTCCATGTGAATTACTTGCGACACAGTGGTACTCCCCAGCATCCTGAGGCTGCACCCCGCTTATCTGCAGGGATGAGTTGGATAGTAGCTTTATCCTGCCGGCGCGGGATTGGATAGGCTGGCCCGCTTGGTTCCAAGTTAAGTTGTGACGCATGGAGCCCTCCACCTGACAGGACAGCACAGCCACATCTCCCACGAAAGAAGTCACATTCACTGCTGGCTTTAAGACAGGCGGGGGCTCTGGATAAATGGATAAAATACAGTATTAAACATATGATACCATGCTGAGTTCATTAATATAGAAATACTGATTGATTGTTGTCTTACTGTATGTTGTTTTTTTATATCATGGTAGAATATGATTGGAACTGATATCAAAACTGTCTCTTGTGAATTCACAATGTGCCTGCATGTTGTATTGAACTAACCTCTAACTGTCAGCTGACTTAAGGCACGTCCTTGTCCTGCACTGCTCTCTGCTGTGCACTCATAAGGGCCTTCATCCTCTGCTGACGCATGGTGAATCTTCCATAATGCAATGGCAGAAGTCCTGATATAAAGGCAGGCTTAGTTTCTTCACTGTTTATGGCCATAGCAATGAGTTCCTATTTTGCATTGCATTCAGTTAGTATCACTGCAAAACATTCGGTCTGAGAATAGTTTTCACCACGTGTAAGCTTCACATCATGAATGTAATTCAAAACAGAGTATCAACATCAAGACAGAACAAGCATTTAATTAGTCAAGATGACACAATCGAATATGTAATGTTCCTAAAACTGCACGTGGTTATCTGCTTCCTGACACATGAGGCAATAAAGTTGAAAACAAAGCAACACACATTCTTTACAGGTGTGCTCACAGTTGAGAAGGTACATGATGTTGTAAATGACCTAATTAGTACTTTTTGGGCAGGTTATGGGAACATAAATCTCAAGAATCATGGGAAATGAATGAAAAACAAAAACGAAAGAGGAAAGACTCACTGAAACAACTTCTCCTCTCCCAGTGTGATACCACTTCTGGTAAATCTGAGCCTGTAGGGAATGTCACTCTCTACCGCACAGCTAATCACAGCAGGCTGCATGTACAACCCCTTTACCACTTCAGGCATTCTTACAGCTGGGGGAGCTACATGAAGAAGAAACAAAGGTAAAAGATCCTAAAAAATATTGCTGAAGTCAGAGAGAAGCTGCAAAGTCACTTGGGTCTGAAGCGGATCTTACCTGGAACTATGTTGGTGTACGAGACACTGGACAGTCGCTGGAAGCGGTAGCCCTCTTCGTCTCTGCCAATCACCTTGATGAAGAAGCTCTGAGAAGGGGTTCGGATCTCCGGGAGACTCCATAACCCTTGAGAGCCAAGGTCAGAGGGCAAAGGGACAGGGATCACACGTAAAGATCTTCCTGAAGCTGACATCAGCTCCACATGACTCAGCAGACCCGGGGGCTTCAGGCCAGTGCATTTCAGCAAAACATGGGCTGGAAGACCTGAGGGGAAAGGAAACAGTAAAAAAGGATATCCTTGGCTTATTATGTCAGTCAAATAAAACTTTAACAGAGATATGCACAGCACCTTTTATTGGCCTCTCCCTGGTGTTGTTGAACTCTGAAACAGGCACACTTGAAAAGCCAGCCCGGAAATCTAGATTACTGACTCCAGTTACTCTGAGAGTATGACGACCATTGCAGCTCACCTTTGGGATGAAAGCAACAGAATGAGGCCACTGCCATGAAGTTATGAGTTAAACATATTAATGACAAAAAAAGTTTGGATCTCAGAGATGAAATATTTTAAAATTCCAAATTTAAAAATCCATCTCATTACTTTCATATCTACATAGTTGATTTTTTTCTTTTTACTTGAGAATCAATAACAAGATCAACATCTAAGTGTTGAACACTTGTTTTTTTTTCTATTGTGTTTACATTCTATTATAACTTATACTGCATTCAAATTTTATTTTCCTTTATCTATTTTACTGTTTTGATTTGGATTTTTTTTCACAATTTTAACCACTGTTTTTTTTGTTTTTGCTTTTCAACTAACTTTTGTGAGTTTTAAGTGAACTGTTTTACCTCAAGTATTTTTTTTAAACATTTGTATATCACTCTGAATTGCAAATAACTGTGAATATTTCTTTGAGCGACTGATTAATTCCTATGAGGAATACCTTCACTTTCCAGGCTCCTGGTCTGGGAAACTTCAAGTTGACAACACGGGCAGAGTTGGGAATGTTCATAAGCTCTTGCAGTCCCTGTTCCACCCCAACTACACGACCTGAGAAAAGAAATAACCTCTTCTTGTAAAATGTGAATTGACTTGTGTTTAAGGGAACTCAAAATACATTTTTTGGAAATTTGAAAATAACCTAAAAAAAAAGTTTTTATTGACAAAATAGGTGTTTTTTTTTTTACCGAGAGGATCAATGAGCTCAATCTGTGGTGCAGGTCCACTGAGTGAGACAGTGACCTCTCGGAGGCTGGGGTCAAAGGGCACTTCCCACTTGTTCTCTTGGGCGCTGTCATGATTGGAGGAAAGCAGGTGGACCTTCATGGCTTGCACTGTCTCCTCTACCCACTTTAAAACCTAGGGTGACAATTAAAAACCGTTACAGATCTAGCACATAACATTTAATGTACAAGGCTGGATCCGTTTACTTTGAGAGGCAGGATGAGGAAAGAATGAGGACAGGAAGGATTCAACTGTGACCTTTCCACAAGAGCCGCTTGTCTATCCAAGCAGAGGGCTGCGCGTTATCTGTGAACCATTATTTCATCACAGAGGAATTCCTACAAGGGTTTTTTGCCTAAACAAAGAAAAAATGAAACAGCCCTACTGTTAAACTGATCAGTTTTCTTCATTCTGAAGCATGAATTCCTAGAAGAATACATTGTACTTTGAAGGGATATCATCAATCATAAGGCTACTTCCTCAGAATAGAAAGAAATTATTAAAGTGAATTTGTTTTAGAAACAAACCCAAACCTTAGATTACAGAGTATCGGGGCATCTGTGCAGGATCAGCTAGGACTAGAAGAGTTGGCTCTTTACTTTCACTTGTCGTCTCATTGGTCAAGCCAGAGGAGAAGGCTTACCTCTTAAATGAGTCATTCCACTCAGAGCAGATTATCCATAATGATAAATAATTCGATTATATTTCATGGTGAAAAAAGCCGTAGCGAATCCCGTAATATCCTTTGGTAGCATGCCAGAAATATATCAACCAATGTAGAATTTCAGTTTTGACAGCTGCCTGGCCCTCCACATATAATTATTAACATGTTTTGGCCATTAGTTTGGCCATGGTTTTCCTTTTGTTGTTCCTAAAGAGAAAACAGAAGCTGCTAAATCCACTGACATTTTGGTCTCATTTCAGTGGCAACAAGTGGCCAAATGTATTCCATCTTCCAAATGCTAAAGTGCGTAACCGCTCTAGTATTTATTTGACCTCATGCGGGGAGGCATTTCAGTTAAGCTGCTCTGTTAACAAAGAAACTGATAATATTTGTTCAGTGGGGTTTCAGGGCTGAAGCCAATGGCAACACATTTTAAGACATTAACAGAAAATAGCAAAAACTGCAAAACATTTAAAGCCTTTGAAAATCTAATCATTGAGCCCCACTCTTTGTCTATCGAGCTTGCTGGGTGCTGACAGCAGCTGGTTCTTTTCGTAGTTTTACAACTGGAAACAGCTGTGTCTGCCACATGCGCAGCCATCACCAGCAGAGCAGGAAACTGCAAAGAGGAGACCTACATCTGGCTCAGGATAGCATCTATTGCTTACACAGTAGAACAGAGAGGAGTGGGCGTTAGTCTGCCTTCAGACCTCAAGTAAATGCAAGTGCAAATGCAAAGACGGGATGAACTAAGTCTCGGAACATTGCAGCCACTGCCTGTTTCTGCCGCTGGGAATGCAAAGGATCTAAAGTTCTGTGAAACATCATCCACTGTTTCTCCACTGAATAGGCTTATGGGCCAGTTACAGGAAGGAACCCCCCACCGCTAGTCAAAGAAGCATTGACAGATGGCTCAAACAAGAAAGGTCAATTGAGGTTGGAATGATACACAACACCTACTTTATTTAATGGGTATATCACCTGTATTCATTTTAGCAATTACAATTTACAAAGGAAATAAATTAAGCAAAACTTATTGACTTCTGACCTCCCAATAGGCAAGGGTCATCTTAGCCCTTGCCAAAGTTTAAACAACACTCTCAGCAACCTTTGCAGGGAGATGTCCCACTTGGAATCAAGGTTATTACAGAGGATCAGTCCAGATGGATTCGCTATTCTCATTGAAATGCAAGCACATCTGCCAAGGATGTTTCTGTTAGTTCAGTTATATTTGAGTTAAACTGTGCTTTTTTTCTCTTGAGAAAGACTAGTGAAGATAAATGTTACCTTCTTGTATTATGTCTATCTATGAAAACCTCTTAAGTAACTACTGAATTATTCAAATTAGACAACCATGACAGCAATTTCTTTAAACAGTTTTCAATTCCCTTAAGCGAATGCTCAGTAGAGAAAACAACTGGCATGATCTTGTGCCGTAAAACTGCACCTTCATTATACAAATCTTTGAAAAAGTGAACGCTGACTTGATGTGGAAGCTAAAACATCGCAGCACTTGTGTTGGATTGGTGCTCGGGGCTACCGATGACTAAATCTGTCATCATCACCATGAACAGCACATATCACCGTCCAAGTTCAATAGCACATTCAAGAGCTTTTTGGTTGTACACACTCTTGTTAGCACATCCTCTCATTGATCATAACAAGACTCATTAAACGAGCAGAACAAATGAAAAATGTAGAGCTGACAATGAACTGTTGTAGGGTGATTTGGAGCCAACTCCACAGGGCAGCTGCATTGGAAGGAGGGAAACCATGACAGATCATATCCTGGGATTAGAGAGTAAAATAAGCAGTCTGTTTTCTCTCCACCACCACCACACTGCCCCCACCCCTGAGACCACAAAAATACTCTACTCATATATTTGATTTGGCCACACTTTATTAAACTGCTATTACGGGGAATATTTGGGTTAGATCCGTAGTACTCCTGTTTTGTTTTAAAGATTAAATTATTTAAATTAATTGGCAAAAGCATAGCACCCAACTTTGAAACATCCATCTTCTTCTGCTTATCCTAGACTAAGGGTCATGGAGGATGCTGGATGGGGCCGGGGTACATCCTGGACTGGTTGCCAGTCAATTGCAGGACCACATATATAAACAAACAACCATTCAAGGCAATTTTTCCCCAATTAACCTTCATGTTTTTGAACGGTGGAATGAAACCGGTGAAAACCCACGCAGAAAGGTACCCAGGTCGGAATCAAACCAGGGTCTTTCGTGCCATGAGGCTGATGTGCTAACCACTGCACCACCGTGCCGCCCAACTTTTAAAAATGTAGGTTTAAAGATGATAGGATGTTTACATATAATGGCACATTAAGCGTGGGTAAAACTCTTAACATTGGTAATCTGGGATAAAGTGTGGTTGCTTAAAGATACAACACAAAAGTGGCATTTAAACAACATGCATGCAGGTTTTTTGAATAACTGCTAATTGCCACACACGGGCATAGTTTGTTTAGCTTTGTGCAAGCATGACTTGATGGAAAACAGACCACCCCACCAGCCCCACCCTACCTGCATGCACACACATGCATGCACACACACACAAACACATGCACATTTGGGTTCAGAGGTTCAGTGGGCCACCAGTGCACAGCTCAGTGTTACCCAGCCATCTCCTGTGAGACATGCAGGATACCAGTGGCTTCTGCTGGCTTCCTTTACGTCTGCCTGGGAAACCAGTCCCACTGTCTCGGCTTCGGTTATATGGCGTTTCCGATATAAATTAACCCCTTCTCAATATATCACCAAGAGGTTTTATATCAGCTTTGTAATTATATGACTGTACCAAATAGAGTTGATATAGTATATGAGACATGCAATTTAATGGGGTTTGTTGTTTTCCTACTCCTGCTTTTTTCCACTGGTAGAAAATATTTAAATTATCCCTTTCTATGTTAAATACTAAATTCAGCATTTTAAGGGAATACAATATTTCAAGACCCTCTCTGAGAGGAGTTCAGAAGACCCAGAAAATAGGCATAAGCAAAAGTGATTTTTCTCTCTGCATTCAGAGGTGAGAAATCAGGGATTCAAACACTGAAACAGCAGTACCATGAAAAATGTTAGTTCTGTGTTATTTGAATCCATGTTTTGAAACTAAATACTCTATTGAGCTGACATTTTTAACAGCAAAATTCTACTAACTGAGGTGCTGATAACTGTAAAGTAGTTTTGACTACTTCTTTGTTTCACCACGTCTTGGAATTTCACAATTCATCAGTCATTTTAGAGTTTCCCAAATTAGGCAAGAATGATTTAAATTGTGTTGGTTAAATATCCACAACTTTAGAGGTCTCATTAGCCGTCAAGTACCTCAGTGTACTTCTGTTGAGCTCTCACCTCATTGACCTGCTGCTTGTCCAGGTGAAAGATCTGCCCCGATGAGGTGGCAGCGATTTCCTCATAGGCTCTGTAGCCTGGCTGGGAACGGTCACCGCAGTCCCCAGTCAACACAAAGACCACCTGGAAAGGAAGGGGGCAGAAGAGTTAAGATGATTATTTCTGTGTTTGCTTTCTAAGGACTTGCTTTCACTTCGGTTTGCAGTGACACGGATGGTTTTGTCGGGAAGAGATCAGAACTGAGCGACAATCGGAAATTTCATTGGAATGCAGATCTTTCACAGTATGCCATCGAATTGCTTTTGCTTGTGATGTATAGAAGCAGGGACACTGAAAATGTAAACCCCACTGTGCCCTGTTTAAAACTCGACAATGAAATTCGTATTCAAAAGCGATTATTCCTGGCCAACGCTTTAAAAAGAATTAAGTTGCAAAAAGCATTATTGGACAGTTTTTAATCTATGGGTAAAGTAAGAATATTTTGTATCTTTGTATGTGCCCTATTGCCCTGCATTGAAATATAGAAAAGCTCCCATTAAATTATGCAACTAATATCTTACATTTACTATTTACCTGGGATTGACGAAGCTGCACCAGCTGAAGAACATCCCTTTTTAGGCGGTAGTCTTTGGCCCTTGCATCTGTAAATACATAGATAAAGGACCCAGGCAGGGAAACCTCCAAGGCTTTCTTGATGGCGCCGATACTCATCTCAGGGCAATCACCTCCACCCTGAAAGATAATTAATTATCCAAGAAATAAATGAAATACCAATATCCCATTTTAAACTTTGTTCAAACAATCCTAAAAAAAAACATCAAAAATCTTCCCTTAAGATTAAATTTCCAATTAGCATACACACACAAAATGAAATAAAATAAAATAATGGAATTATATTATTTTATGGAGAATGATCATTTTACTTAAGAATATCGTACTTTGTAAAATGTCATACAGAGTTCCAAAACTGAAATATTTCAGTGGAGGAACAAGCCAATTACACTTTTTACATGTCGAAAATTGAATTTTAAGCAAAAGTATTTCTGAAAAATGTTGCATTTACAGGCAAATCTGCTTCACTGTAGCATGTAGCCGGTAGCCGCTAGCATCCATTGATGTTAGCTGGCTAAAGAGAAGTAACGCTAAAGCCCCAACATTCCCAAGTCAACTTGTTGCTTTTCTGACTATTTCCCGACTTAGTGACTTCCACGATGTTACAACGTTGTGGCTGCTGCTGTAAACACAGCCAAAGGCAGGATTTGTGTGATCCAAGGCCTGCTGAAGAGTCAACTTATGTGGTTTGGTTCCCACCTGTACAAACAGTTCCTGAAGATCCTGCTGGAACTTTTTAGGGTCGGTGGTGATGGACACGGGGCCAATATCTGCAGTGATGGAAATTCAGACCATCAAAAATCACAGACTATTTTTAATGGTACTATATAAAGCAAGCTCATCTTGATACAATTGTTTATGGTATACAGACTCGAGGAATTATTCCAGATGAGGGATAGTTTAGATATTACATTCTTCATATATATGTATGTATATATATATGTATATATATATATATATATACACACACACACATTTATGTTTGTTTTTTTAAAACTCAACAAAAAAAAAAAATAGAACAAAGGCTGGTTGTGTCCTCTCAGCAGAGTCCATGGACTTCAAGCAACCAAACCTCTAATAGGCAACAGACTCATCTATCAGGAGCAGTGTGATGCCCTTAGGCTTTTGTGTTGGACATGAATATCAGTCACAAAGCCCAGATATTACCAGAGAAACCAGATTTCTGCACTGACAAAATTAAAATAATCAGGTTTTGCCCCCCAGAAATGTTCCGATATTTCAGAAATTAACATGTTATTCATGTGCTAAACCTGCAGCAGACCCTTCATGATGTATACAAGACTGAGGGGTCATGGCACTTTCTTGGATGCCTTTTGTGGCCAGTAAACACTGAGCAGAAGACAGTGTGCACATTGTTTTGGTTATAGGACAGAAGATTCTCATGACAATTATTACAAAGAAGACCCACAGTGGGTAGAATCCTGACTTGGTGCACCTAAAGTTGAGTTTTCAAGTAGCAAATGGGTTTTGAAAGCACCTTTGAGAGACTAATGACACAGAGCTTTCATGTATTGCGCTGACAAAAATCCCTCCACCAGTGGAGGATTCAAGTCCCAGTGTCCTCCTTGTGAGCCTGTAAAACACTGACAGCTCTGTAATACCTCTTTGTTAGCCACTACTGAATCTTCACAATCTTGAAAGTTTACAAGGTCCCAAAGGGCAGGGCACATTAAGCACACATAATGTGTGGTGTTAGTGCAGCCCACCATCCCCTCTGGCTGGCTAAACTGGGGGGCTCTGAGGGTTTTCCGGGGGCTAGGATGGGGGGTGGGGGGTGGAGGGAGGTGATTTGGGGTAATTACACACAGGCAGACAGCATATGCTTCTCATCAGTGCTCACACACCCTCCCCCATTAGAGCACTCTTGTTTTCAAGTTCCAGCTCTCCCATCCAGGACAGATGAAAGTCTTACCTGACTCACCTCCTCCTCGGCCTGAATCCTGCACTCCTGCATTCATCTCAAGTGAACCCGCTTTGGGATTCAGGTTTGGGCATTCGATGCAGCTCATTGCCTTTCTAAACCCTCCAGTTAAACCAATGTAAATTACATGGAACCCACTTTCATGGGTTTCGGCCGCAATGCAATCCAAAGTAGTGACATGGGGTTTGTAATCACTTAAAAGAGGAATCCAGTGAGATGCTGCTTTGTTTTTGTATATGTATGTATGAGTGTGACTGGCTTAAACATGCATCAAGAAATTATAAATATGCCAATGAATTTACTAAAAAACTGATTTAAGGCTAGTGATACAGTGGCATCAGCCCCCTTAAGTGTGCATTCAATATACTGTTTCAAGTACATGTGTTTGATCCAAAAAAACCTTACCTGGGTCATGAAACGGCACGAGAACAAAATTCTTGATGGGCCTGGCCCTCCGACTAAGTGTTTTCTCCAGAATCCTTGAGGCGCCATCTATCACCTGTTTCAGATCGTCATACATTGAGCCGGTAACATCGAAAACGAAGGCCAGCGTCGAGGCGCTGTCACCGGATCCATCATCATCCTCACCCGGGGGGACAGCCAAGAGTCTGTGCGTGCTGATACACAGCACAAGGACTAGGCAATTTAAGAAGTCACTGTTCATTTTTTTTTCCTAGTCAGATGAACTGCATCTGTCTGCTTGAATAGGGGGAATCACCTAAAACTAAAAAAAAAAAAACACAATATAAAAAAAAAGTGCAGTTAAGTTTGTCAAAAACTAAAATCAAATTAAATAAGTCTGCTTCCACTCGGGATGCGTCGAACGAAACGCAACGATTATCCCGTGCGAAACGCGTCCGGAGGAGCACATCCGCGCGTTAAACTTTTGGAGAAAAGAGTTGAGAGGTTCCGAGCAAGAGCGCCCCTTGAGATCCCGAGCTCTGACGCTTCGGCGGGGGCGGAGATGGGTATTAAAAGCTTCCAGAGTCTCAACCTGATTTGTATGTGTGCGTGAGTGTGTGTAACTCGACCCCACTGTGACTTCCACGCTTTAGCACTATTATAGCTTCCCTTTCAATTTTATTTCCCTCGCGCAATCGAGGTTCTTTCGACAGCTTTGCGCACATTAAAAGCTGAATATGGATAATGGATGTGGACAAGACATTGTCTAAGCCTTCATTTTTATAAATAGCCATACTTTAAATTCATCTGGCACCAATCTAATTTTACACATAGCCCACCCCGAGAAACATCCATTTGGCATATGAATGAGATGAATAGCTTTGCATGCCACACAGAAATACTCAGGTTGCTAATCTGGATATAAATATGGGATGTAAATTCATTCATGTGAACCCGGCAGTCTTGCTACATTGTTACAGAGGTACAATCACAGAGTGGGAGCCATTATATTACTGATCTAAATAAATAGGAGTCATATTTTAAAAGTTGTAGAAAGTTGAGTTACTCTGTCTACCAAGTGGCTTCCACACAGAAGCCAGTGTTTTATTAAGCCTCTCATTTTTATACCGAGACATAACCATTTTCTGCAGTTCATTGTACACAGTTCAACCATAAAGAGTAAGCTAGTATGTAAGATTGGATTTTGAAGCATCACATGTAGGCTTTACTAGAACTGAAGGAGTATTAAAGTGACTGATTAGGTGATAATCGTCATATAAGATGCAAGGATGAGTGCATCCGTAGACTATATTCTAGAGAAAATGTCATTGTTTGAAAGGTTTTTTTTTTTGGAAATGCACACCAAAAGCCCATGAATTAAACAACGGAGTTCCTTAAATGATTCAAAAACATAGCACAGTATATACAAAATAAAACAAAACGTCTTCTTAAATGGTTTCAAATTCAGAGACTAGTAATATAGCAATGGAAAACCTGGCCACTTAAATGCATTTTATTGTGTGCTCTTATACTGTTATCCAACAGGTAATTGGCAGAAATTATCATTGCATAAGGCATAAAATCAGTGAAGCTGTTAAACATCATAATGCTCTCACTAAAATTCAATGAGAATGAAGGGCATAATTGCATGCTCTGGCCTCACACAGGACAAATATAAAATGGACAACCGTTGCCACAGAGCTCACAAAAGTTTTACAACCAGAATTGAGGTCTGTTTGTGCCGCGCAACGTCTAGGCTTTTGTGTTTCTATAGTGGGGAGGGTAGGATGCACTAAAAACAATTATTGTCTCTCAATTTCAATGTAAATCGTGAGAATGTGTCGTGTTGCTGTGTCGTTCAGGATGTGGCCGTGCAACAGTGCAGACACTTTAGATGCTGGAGCTAACAGGGAGGTGAAAACAATGGGATGCAGAGGTTGCAAACATGGTAAAATACGCCCTGCTCCTTTCATGAGTCTTCTTCAAATAAAAACACCATTCTCTCAGAAAAGGAAACTTCAGAACGTGTAGGCAAAGCAATGCCATGGCACTCATGAAAAATGCAGCGCAATACATTTCAACAACTTTGATAAAAAATTAAATTTCATTAAATTTTTATGAGGAACATTTCTTAAATGCAGGAAAGCAGAAAATAAATTACAATAATATTATATAATACACTGCTCGGTAACTTTAAAGTTATTGATCATCATGTAACATATTTTCCCAGATCCTTTCACATTTGGAGTCCTTGTATAGATGAAGCAGCACCACAGTTCCTCTGTGTGACTCATCGCAGCATTACACAAACTAACACTCGGAGGGGAATTCGGTTCTCCATGGGGTAACCACAACATTGCTCTTGCAGGAATGCCTCCGCAGCACTCATGGGTGTTCATGTTGTTACATAGCTGCAAAAGCACAGATAAAATGACTGAGTGTTGCTGAAAAGTCACGCATCATATCAGAGGAAATAGATTTGTTCACAATCCATAGTGGAAAAGGAGACGGACAGCTGCTGACACAAACGCTGAACGACTGTGCAACAAACACTTGCAGTCCACTTCTGGGTGAGCAACTTTAACATGAGGCCTCTCTCCTCTTACAGGTGTGATGGTGCTGGATAAGTATGTTTGGCGCAGGAGGACGCTGAGCTGGATCCATCTGTGAAGAGCGGGGAATAACTGCCATTGAATATATCAGCTGTAACTGGTGCAGTGATACCTGTATTTCTTCAGATCATGACAGACAATCACTGAACAACACAGGAGCATTATCAAAAAAAAATGTGTTCCCAAGCTCACTTCACAGTTGACAAAACGCTGTGCAAGCTGTTGTCAACAATTGGCAGCAGCTGGTCGATTACATTAGGCAGTGAGAAGAGAGGATTGTCTCACTCTTTCCTCAGCACCACGAGACCATTTGATTGCTAGCCAACAAGTGGGCGTTTTTTTGTTTTTTTTTTATTAATTCTTGAGTAAGTTGAATTGTAAATAACAAAATATTTTCATGGTGTTGAAGAAGCCTTACCCTGGACTGAAAATTGCCTGTACACAGAAATGTGCATTGCATTTGCACTGACTCACCTTGCATCCCTACACAAGTCCATCATAGAGTGACAGCGCTTGCACAATAGAGGGGTCTGCCTTTGAGCCCTCCTGAAACTCCTGCAGAGTCAGCTTCCCATCTGCGTTCTGAAAGAGGAATAAGGGACAGCGTGAAACTCAAACCAGAGAATGCTTTTATACTAAATTAACACTAGGGGGCAAAAGAGGCTCTTGAGTAAAATGCTGTTGCTATTGCTTAGTGCTGTTGGACTGATCTTGGCTCAGTGCACTTGGATGGTTGCCACTTCACCAATACAAATCAGCAAGTGCTGCTGTGCTGCGCAGCCAGTCCAATGGACTGAACACACCCAGCAGGCTGCATCTCATCTTTCACTAAAGCTGAGTAGATTCTTGGAGCTGAGGGAACAGGATCCGGGCCAGCAGTGGAAGAGACTGTATATGTTTATAGACCGCTGGCAGTGTTAGCGACGCTGCAACAGATACAGCTAACAGCTCTAAACTTAACAATGTGCATATAACAGCTGAAAGGATGGCAACAAAGGCAAATTTAGTTTTTCCCAATGGTAAAATAAAAACCCTCTCTGCTACTTTGTAAAGCTTTTAAGCTTTGAAGCAATGTTTCAAATCTGAAGTAAACGCCATCCTAATTACCTTGGTGTTTTTTTCAATGATTTTGATGAGGAAATGCTTACCTTGTCCATCATAGCAAATATACGGTCCACTCGCTTTTCTGGAGTGTTTTCTTCCTCTGGCAGCTCAACAGTGTTCCCCTATGAAATCATACATGAACTTGAATCATACAGACTTTGTACAACTCAAGGTAAATCAGCTACATGTATCTTAAGTTTGAACTTAGAACTTACCACCATCTGATATATGGCATCGACTATGTTCAGCATCTCATCACGGGTAATGTAGCCATCATTGTCAAGGTCATATAATTTAAAAGCCCCTGTGTAGAGAAAAAACTGTCAAATGTTCTATAGGTTCATAAGCAGTATGTCTCAATACATATTAAGATGAAAAAACTACTGTGAGCCAAGAAATTAACAAGACCAACCTCCAAAAATAAATGTATTAACTGATAAAAAAATAGTAGATATCTAGTAGTTAAGCACTTTCCCCTTTTTTTCTTTGTCATATATGGAAACTCTTTTTGGGACTGCATTCAAAGCCAGACATTTGAAATTGATTTGATGTTGACATTTGGATGATTATTGGTTGTCCTAAATAGAAAGGAAATATAAGGATGTCCAATGCCACCCATCCATCCATCTTCTGCATCCAAGGTTGGAGCACAGGTCCAGCAGCCAAAGCAGAGAGACCGAAACTTCCCTCATCCCACCCACTTCATCCAGCTCTTCCGGCAGAATCTCAAGGCGTTCCCAAGCCATCCAAGAGACATGGTCCCTCCGGTGTGCCTTTGCCAGGGCCTCTTCCCAGTAGGCCATGCCCAGAACACCTCGCCAGTGTTCCCCTATGAAATCTGGTTAGGAGGCATCCTAACCAGATGCCTGAGCCACCACATTCGGCTCCTCTCAATGCGGAGGAGCAGCAACTCTATTCCGAGCCCCTACTGGATGGCCGAGCTTCTCGCCCTATCTCTAAGAGAGTCACCGCCCTGTGGAGGAAACTCGTTTCAGCCATTCGTATCCATGATCTCGTTCTTTCAGTCTCTACCTACAGCTTGGGTCCATCGGTGAGGGTCAGAACGCAGATCAACCGGCAAACCGAGAGCTTCAACGTTTTGACTCAGTGCCTTCCTCACCAGGACAGACAAATGCGGAGTTTGCAGTACTGCAACTTTGCACTGATTCACCTGTCGATCTGCTCTATTCTTCCCTCACACATGACCGAACCCTGAGATACATGAACTCTTCCACTTGCGGCAGGTTCTCATCCCCAACTTGAAGAGGGTGCCCAACCTTTTTTCCGGCTGAGGACCAAAGCCTTGGATTTGGTGATGCCGATTTTCATCTCAGCCGCTTCACATTTGGCTGCCAGCTGCTCCAGTGAGAGCTGGAAATCATGCTCAGACAAAGCCTTTAGAATAGAATCAGCCACAAAAAGCAGAGACCCATCCTGAGGACGTCAAACCAGATCCCCCCAACACATTTGAAATCATTTCTATAAAGCTTATGAACTCAATCTGTAACAAAGGCCAGCTCTGGCAGTGTCCAACCCTAAATGAAAACTATCCTGGATTAATGCAGGGAATTCAGATCTAGTTCTGACACTGGTCATACAGGAACTAAATGGCCCGTATACAGGACTTTCTCAGAAAATTAGAATATTGCGATACAGTTCTTTATCTTCTGTGATGCAATTACAAAAACAAAAATGTCATACATTCTGGATTCAGTACAAATCAACTGAAATATTGCAAGCCTTTTATTATTTTAATATTGCTGATTATGGCTTACATCTTAAGAAAACTCAAAAATCCTATCTCAAAATATTAGAATATCATGAAAAAGTATTTTTTGTTTTTTAATTGCATTATAGAAGACAAAGAACTTTATCACAATATTCTGAGACAGTCCTGTAAGCCTTGGTGACTCCCATTTTTAAATAGGGGGGACCACCTCCCCAGTTTGCCTATCTGAGGCCGCTATCCCCCACTTCCACACAATGTTGCAGAGGTGTGTAAGCCCGGACAGCCCCATAGCAACAAGAGCCTTAGACGAACTCAGGGCAGAACTCATCCATGCCCAGGGTCCTGCCAATGAGGAGTTTTTAAACCACCTTGACAACTTCAGCTCCAGTAATAGGGGAGCCCACCCCTGAATTCCCAGACTACTCATTGGACGGCATGTTGCTGGGATTAAGGAGGTCTTTGAAGCACTCCTTCCATCAACCCACAACGAGTCAAGGTCGGTAGCACCACAAAGGCCCTTCCTGCTCGTGTCCACCAGCTAGTTATGATGGTTTTGGGCCAGGCTGTTAACTGACCATGTAACATCTTTCAAATGTCAAAATCTTAGTGTCCGTTACGAGTTTAAGATCTTTTGACCATGACAACTATGCTTTGGTTTGATCCTAACATTATTAATATTACCAATTTCCTACCAAAAAAGACAGTCCAACATATTTCTGATCTGAACTTGCACATTTTCATGATTCTGCCCTGAGGTCGAGCATAAAACTGTTTTTTTCAGAGAGTACTCAACAGTGGCACATTTCTTTCCAAGTGCATCTTTTTTAAATGAAAAAAATTATTATGAGTCTGGTGACATCAAAAAGGTCAATTTCAGTGGAATTACTGAGAAGTGATTAAAGGCGAGGCCAAGATTTACAATGACTTCCCAGTTAAAGCGATAATGAATGTAATTGTATATACTTAAATAATGATCTCACTACCACAAGTTAGAAAGGTTGTGGATAAAGCTGCTAGTCAACACTGGATCCTTTTCTTGGGCGCGTATTTAAACAGTTGTCTACACACTGGGTCATGACCCCTCACAATCTGGAGCATGCTGTGTCTTGCAAATCATTGTTTATCAGCAACCTGGCCTCCCTCATATACAATCCAAAATTCTGCCATTTCAATGCGAAAAATAGCGTAGGATGTATCTTCTTACATCTTAGCTTCTCATCTAGAGTCCCCCGAGAGGTCACTGACAACGCCTGGATGAACTCCGAGAATTCAATGCGTCCATCCTAGAGTGATGAAATGTAGAGAAAGAGAAAAAGAAATGAGTGTGAAAAAAGATTAGGATCTGTCTTCACACTTGCTGTACTTTCAAAAACTCTTTGCTGTTCTTTTAAGACATCCTTGCTGTATTCTGCTGAAAAAGGGGCCAGACATTTGCTCCAAGTCTGCTGCTATTTTTGTTCTGCACCTGCCTCTCTCCTGAGACAGAAATATGTCACCTCTGGTCATTAGGAAGATGGATGCTACTGGCTCACTGTCCAGAAGTTAAAGTACAAAAATATAACTACACATTTTGAAATGTTTCAAATGATCCAATGACAACAATAGCAAAGCGTATAATTGTATCTGACAAGGTAGATCATATTATTTCATATCAACTTTGGCAGGCCTACACGTTTAAAAGTGTGGAACTTTTCACATGAAAACATCAGTTGATGGAGGGACGCTCATCTCATACAAAGCCAATCTCCATTCAGATTCTCAGCACTTCATCTTGTATTTATCAGTGAGCACAATTACATGTAAGCAATGGCCTATCGTCAGCACGCTTTATCTATGCCAGACATCTGACCAGTTAGAAAACTCAGCACTCCTGCATTGCTAATGACAAGTCATAAAAAGTGTTAGGATCAATGCCTTCTTTAACTACAGGGTGCATAATGCAAATGAAGGTTATAGATAAACATCAGAATGAGGGGCTGTCTGATCTTACTGACACAGAACCTCTTAACCAAAGTCAATAAACCTCTAGGGGCTCACCTGAACCCACAGAGCTGCTAATCTGCTGTTTATCTACACAACATGAGTGTTCATCAGTGACAGTAATGACTGGCCTCTGTTAAAAATGGTTTTAAAATCATAACCTCAGATCTTTAAAGGATGCGTACACATTAGAGATAAAAAAAAGACCTTAATTTCAATAATAAGAAGGCAGTTCTTGAACAAAGGTCATAAATGAATGAGTATTATAAGAGATTAATGATTAGAGATCAGTGCTGTGAGAAACCTGAAGGCTTTTCTTCAAACTCCTTGTAAATATTTAAAACCACATTTAAAACTACAGAATTTAGGTTGTATTCACCTATAAAACATTGGTTCTCAAATTCTCAAATATAACTAAGAACGGCTACGGAGTAAGAACAGCAGCAAAAATAACTATTTCTTTGTTTTTAATGAATGATAATCTGGCTTGAACAGAAGAAAGACTTAGCTTTACCTTCCCAAATATTTTTTGGACAAATACTTCCCTTTTATCAAAAAAAACAACAATAATTAGTCGGAGTTCAAGTAACAAATGAAGCAT
This sequence comes from Fistularia commersonii, assembly GCF_037954325.1. Taxonomy (NCBI): domain Eukaryota; kingdom Metazoa; phylum Chordata; class Actinopteri; order Syngnathiformes; family Fistulariidae; genus Fistularia; species Fistularia commersonii. The sequence goes on from NC_141309.1 coordinate 12,943,982, forward strand.
AATAATAGAGTAAATGAATTAGAAACCTTATTTTCATCAAATACATTGAAGACAAAGGAGGCAAACTTTGTGGGATCTCCAAACGGAAAGAACTGCTTGTATATCTTCTGAAATCCCACAGCATCAAGCTGCCCACTGGGACAATCCTTGATGAAGCCCTTGTACCTGACAAGAAAAAATACAAATAGAGGACAATAAGTAAAACCAACACACTGTCAAGGAAATGCAAATTTGAGGAGAAAAAAATCTAGATCAAGACTCATGACCTGGAATTATATCATCCATTCAGTACAAAGCATTACTGATTCAGTTTGAAAGATTGAGCTGGCTCAAAAAGGTGAAGTGCAAAGCTATTTGTCTCATTCACAGATAAGACAATCATCCTAATCCAATAGCAAGCCCAGAGTGGTTAACTCTAATCAAATTATGCTGTAGTCCTCGTTTGATAATATGCATGGCTGATAGATAAGTCTGAAAGCTTCCTCTTGCCCCTGGAAATGACATATCTAGTGAGAGACTTAACATCTCCATTAGCCTATATATAGAAGCATTTCATAAGCAATTTCAAGGGCAGTCATTCAAAGGTAGGGTGTTTCCTTCTATAGGACACAGCATCATTGGAGTCTCTCGAAACTATAATGGGCCAGGGAGCAAACAAGGGAGTGTTAGCCTTCACAATAAACAATGTGGGATAAGAAAGTGGTGGGAGAAGAAAATAGCAAGATATGATAAGACTCTCAAGTTATAAAAAGCATTGAAAGAGCTTTTATCCACAATATAATGATGCAAGTTCACACAAGGGAGCACAGCTTATTTCATATGTGAGTCGGTTATGGCTCCTCAGAATGAGGCAGTGCTGTAATTAAGAGCAGAGAGAGAGTGCAATGATGAAGAATGAAGGCCAGAACACATCTTTTCCACATAGTCTCTGGCTCCACATACTTCTCTCAAACCCTTTAATTTTAATCTGCCTCAGATATGATGAAGCGAGCTCCTTCTCCTCAAACATATTAACGGTTTCAAGAGCAACTGGAAATAATCAACTGAGAAAACAAAGGGGAAGAGAGCAGAACAATGTAATTCTTGCATTCAGATTAGCTGATAATCTACACAACTCATTTGGTATCCAGAATGCTGAGACACAGTGCTATTTATGATCTATAGCCAACCCATTTCACCTCCAGTCTTTTTTAATACAAAAGTGTATGTTGCATACATTTGTGTTTATTGAACAGAATTGAGCTAAAATGCCCTCAGCAAAGGCTTCAGCAGCTGTTTTGCATGAAATGATCACCTCTTTATATGAATGGAGTCATTCGTAATAAATCACAATGCATGTATTATGACGATTTCTTTGAGAAATCTTTACCACCTGAATAGCACATCAGATTCATACATGTGAAACTTTTAATTTGCAAGAGTCCTTACGACATTCTATTTTACCAAATAAAAAATTCATGTTCATGATACACGCTTGCACTTCTTATCAAATAGTTAGAATTATTATAATAGGTAGAGTGTGAAAAATATCCAGATGGTACTCCATGTTTGTTCAAAAAATTGATATTAATCATTTCTAGCATTAAATCATTAAAGCTTTTATTGACAAAGTAATAAACAGGTGCGGTACAGGGCTCTGATACACAATTAAGCATATTTAAAAAACAATAAATACATCTATATTGGTACTCGACTGTTTGTTTCTCTTGAAAATTGACACACCAAAGTGAAAAAAGTATTCATTGATGTAGAATTAGCCTCACTGAATATGTGTGGGTACTACTGTACAAACGATAGCAGCATTTGGATATACAGTATATTGGAATCTGCACACTACCAACACATTTTCTGTCTTTATCAGAACGCTCCTCATCCACCCAGGAACAGATCGTGTGCGAGAAATGTGGCTTGATGACACTGGTGCTAAGACAAAGTCAGACTGTACTTGAAGTAGTTGAATCATGTAACTGTGCACTGCTCTTGCAGTGACAGCAAACATGACGACATGACAAGTTTCATAAGAAGAATGTTAGGAAAGCCATTTCAAATGATTACCGAAACCAATATAGTACTGTACCATTCTAATGACATATGAAGAATTATAAGCACTGGCGTCTACCACGGTGGCTTACTCGAGAGTTGTGCAGGATGTTTCACAGGATCCTGTTCCTCGATAGCTGGAAAACATCACTGCGGTATGACATTTTGTTATTGATTTCAGGTGAGCTTTAAGCATACTAATGATGTTCCCTTGGAGGAGAATTAAAAAGGGGAATGAATTTAATGCTCTGCACAGGCATTTATCTAACCCTGCTAATTCTTCTGTGTCTGTGCCTGTTCTCTAATTACACGCCATCTGGCATTTCCCCTGGTAAAATTTCCTCTTATCCCTCACACTCAGCCGTGTTGATTGCTGCTGATCTCAAAGTGAGGACTCGTTCAAAGTTTTTTGTGAAACACAGTGAGAGTGATGGCAAGTGCATAGCAAACCGCAGTGTGCGTAGCCAGGAGGCAAGGGAATGAGGGTATTCCATCCCAGTGCGCCCAGTCACTAAAGAGACAACCTAGCTTGGAGGCTCTAGACCTCCTAATGCTCCATGATATCGAGTGCTGCTTCAGTTGCTGCTACTGCACAGCTATATAAGAGCCCTGACGTCTTCCCCCATAGGAGACCCTAACTGCGGACATGAACAGACAATGACTAACTCCCTTCATGCATGCAGAATTATATTATGAAATGAAAAACCAAAGGAATAGAATTGAAGTGTGAACACCGAACGATGATAATTTTATATTTCTTCTTCATTTTTTTTTCATCTTTTCCAAACAATAGAATGACAGTGTTATGTAAAAACAAAAGCAATGGCTGCACTCATGCTTGAATCATCACTGTAATGGAGAGGCATTCTTTTTCTGCATGCGTGTAGCTGTCAAGTGGTGTCTTTGAGGAAAAATAAATAAATGAAATAATAAATAATACTTTGGAATTGACTCCCTAACAGAAATTCTCAGTATCACTACCCTTGTAGGTCTTACCTGAAGTATAACGTTTACACAAATATGATTCATATTTTTATATAAACGGTCAATAAAGGCCAAGCAGTGACCTTTCTTAATCACAAAAAAATAACTGTTTGCATTCCGGCTCCCCTGTTTGGCCCTGTCCGAAAAATAAAACTTAAAAGACAGTGCTGCTACTTAACCTGATTACCATTAGCCTTCATTTACAAGACCACAGCACTGGGGAGTGCACCATATCAAAGGATGCCAAATTGGAAGCCCCCCCTTTTGCTCTAATCATTGGCACATGGTGTTTTATGCACTACCATAAATGATTGATGTTTTTTTAAAATAAATGTTTTTTAAAATGTACAAAACTGACCCATGTTATTTTTCACAACAGAGCTGTGATGAAATGTTATGTAATGAGAGCAGGATGTTTGAAATTTTTTTGTGCGGTTTCTTGTCACTTTATCTTTTTTCCATAGCAATTCTGCAGTAGCCAGTAATTAAAAAAGCACAGTTTCAGTTGAATCCACCTTCTTTTCTTTTTCGGCTTCTCCCTTCAGAAGTCGCCACAGTGAATCAACCTTCTCCATCTAACCCTATTCTCTGTATCCTCCTCTCTCACACCAACTAATTTCATATCCTCTCTCATTCATCCATAAATCTTCTCTTTGGTCTTCCTCTAGACCTCCTGCCTGGCAGCTCCAATTCCTGCATCCGTCTACCAATATAGTCACTGGCTGTCCTCTGTCCATGACCCGACCATCTCAGTCTGGCTTCTCTGACCTTCTCTCCAAAACATCTGACATGTGCTGTTCCTCTGATAGACTCATTCCTGATCCTATCCATCCTTGTCACTCCCAAAGAGAACCTCAATATCTTAATCTCTGCGACCTCCAGCTGTGCCTCCTGTCTTTTCGTCATTGTCATTGTGCCATGAAAGCCAATTAAGCAAACGCATCGCGCAAATACTTTAATCCTGCAGTTACCGAAAGAGCCGCTAGATGGCAGAGATTATTTGTAAAACAACAGTTTGCATTAACACTAACTGGCAATAAACCAAATGGATGTACTTAGGATTTACTGCTTTCTGTGAATGCGATTTCACAAGTTAATTTGAATGAATTGTCCCAGGTTATTTTTATTTCACTAAATTACATTGAAGCATTCGATCTTGCCATGATGAATTCCTATCTAGTATAAATAACTTTGTGATTTTGTGTCTAAACATAAATAACAGGCGAAAATACATACAAACAGTAATCTTTGACTATTTGGAAAAAAAAACTGATTTGGAGCATTACAGTCCTGTCAGTGCAGGCAAATGTATCAGTGTATCAATTGTAAAAGACAGATGGAGACATGCCAGAACGGGTCATGCTGACTAATAGGTACAGAGTACAACAGGAAGAATTCCTAATCTTCATTATGATGAAGCTCTCTGGTCATGTTGTCATGCCTGAGAGTAGAACAACCAACGGATCCTGCTGTTCTGATCAGCCATTTCTTATCCAAACACAACCAAAAAGATAGTCAAGGAACATCATGGAAATATTTCTATCGCTGTTATCAGGCTTGAAAGTCATTCACTTTCAGTGAGATTTCAAAGTCATTCTATTTTCAGAATGCAGCTGTCTTCAGGGTACTGTGAGGAAGGTGGCTTCAAAAAAGCAAACTATCTGTAAATGCACTATCCAAGGATTTTGAAGCTAAATAAAGTATCAAAGTGGATTTCAAGTTGGCCAATTTAAGGCTTCCTGATTCTTATTTCCACGCCAGTGAAGACACAATTGCTTGCCTCTGACAAGCCCTGCAGTATTAAAAATCAATGCACACACTTACCACTGCTGCACCTCTTTCTCGGTAACTGTAAGAGAAATAAAGAGTGACATTAGCTTGGAGGAATACTTTGGTTTCCTTTAAAAATATTAGCTTGCTTTTGAACAAGGGACCTGAGCAGCACTATCATTAATCACTCTGGCCTATTGCTTTCTGACATCTTACTTGAGTAAAAATGTTCAACAGTGTCAATGTGCAATTAAGAGAAAATTGCCAGATTTAGTGGGATACAGAATTGATTCTTGTGTATTGTCAGCGGAGATGGCAAATGGGCAGTAAACTACCAGGCCAGTGAGTAGAAGACAAGTAGGAGGAAACCCTTGGGAACCACAAAAAGACAATCAGGCTGAGGGAACGAAGGTCAGCCATGGATTTAAGAAAGAGAGCATTTTGGTTAGCAAGATGTGTTATCATGGCCACAAAAACACCATTATCAACCAGTTTGTGATCAACTGATCCCTTGTGGCTATCCTATGTCACTTTACTTTCTGTCAAGGAGCCAAAGCAATTTTCACTGTTTTGGCCCCTGGGGCTGTTAATGAAAAGAGGGGTTGGAAATCAATAAAATTAGTCTAACCAGGAGGTCCTCTGAGAGACTTTCTGAATATATGTAGCTTAGTATAGGTGCCATCTACAGCCACCTCTGCCAGGCCAGGAAAACAAACAGCTTGTTAGTTAATCGATAATTTATTCCTCTGTAATGTTTAACTGTTTTGCAGCTCATTTCCATGGTTACTCAAAGCTGAACTTACAAAGATAGACAAGCCAAACAATTAGATTTCTTCACTAATGTTACTATTGCTCTTTTGGATAATAATCATACCCAGGGGCTATGAAAAAGGAGTAGGTAGATTCTGTCTGCATACATCTCAGCCTCAATTTGTATGGTTCAACATTCTACCAAGCTCCCCTTCATGTGGCCCTTCATGTGGCAATACATGTCAGGGTCAATCTCATGATTGTCATGCAAGGGAAACTACCATTAAATTGACCTCAGAACTCTATGTAGTCACAAATGGAGGGAGTTTGCCACAACAACGATTTATGAAAAATGTCATTACATAACCCAGTCAGAACCAGTGGGAAGTAATGCAATAAGCCATTACAGGAGATCGTGAGGTCCATTGAGCAGGCTGGCCTTGCAGGGTCTGCTACATCACATCCAGCTTGCACTGTCACTTTGAGCTCCTTCCTTGGTCTTATAACTTTCAAAATGGTCATGCTATTACAGAGACCCAGACTGCTTCCAGCAGATTTTAGTGAATCTGATGGTGTATTTAAATGATGTCAGAACAATGAGTCAGTAAGACCATTTATAGTTTTTAATAGGCTTTCCTAAAGCCCAGGTAATTCTACAAGAAAAAGCTGGCAAGCCTCTTCGGACTGCTGACAATTATCTGTCCATGTTTAGCATTTTCAGTCTCTAGGGGGAGATTATTCTTCTTAAGCAAATTATGTTTTATTTGCAAATCTAGTGAACAAAACCTATATATCTACAGATACTGTAGTGAGCTGAACAGGTTTCATATATGCCCTCGCATTATTGTTAGTCTGAGACACAATAATCTGTTGCAAGAAAAAGACCACACTTCCATTACCAGACACAAAAAATCACACATACAAAGAAATTTACTAAGCCCCCAATCTGTCAAGAACCAACAGAAAGCAGTGACTGAAATGACAAAGCACATGAGAGCAAGACAAAAGGCTCGGAAAAAAGGAATGATGGGAGTCTCAAATCAAGAATGGAAGCCAAGGGAGAATGATCCAGGAGAAAAAAGTGTGGTTACCCACTCAGCAATGCTAACCAGATAAGATCCTAATTATACTATTCCATTCCCTACTCAAGGAGGGCAATTAAGGAAAACAGCAAGAGAGACAGGGTGAGGGGGTAAGAGAGGGAGAGAGGATGAGTAAAGGTCAGCAACAACCATCCCAGCGAGGAGCCCAGTCTTCCTCCACTGTAATTTCCTTTCCTTCCTTGCTCTTGCTGTAAAGACTGCCACCACACAAATAACACTGTCATTAGGCAGCCAATTGATGTCAACTCCCACTCACACCTGCACACTGTACTGCTCAAATTATAATAATGGAGATATACTCCAGAAATAAAACACAAATGATTAATAGTGTGTCTCCCTCTGAGACGACTTTGTGCTGGAAGTTATCCATTTGCGCTCGAATTTGATTGAAAGGCATGGCGAGGGATCAAATAGACATATATTTATAATAATAATTTATTAACCCCTCACAGGGAAATTCATTCTCTGCAATTAACCCACCATGGATGAACCATGAGCAGTAGGCTGTCGTCCATCAGCACCAGGGGAGCATTTTGTGGGTTGAGCATCTTGGTCAACAACACTTCAACACATTAGGAGGAGGCAGACCAGGAATTGCACCAGGAATGTTTTGTTCCAAAGGCAATTGCCACCCCACGCCACCCCTATTAGCGCTGGGACGGTGAAAAAATTAAAAGCTGACAGTCTTAGTCACTGGAACACTGTAAATACGCGAATGTGTAGCCAGGCTTTGACTTTCGTCTTGTGACATTCCTATCCAAGATCAAATCATATTTTTCTATATGAAGAATTGGCAAATACATCAGTAGAGATATAAATCATAGCATGCATTAATACAGAAAGTGTTAAAATTCTATAGCTTTCTCTGTCTTTGATTAAAATTTAGTGAATATCCATGAACTGCATACAAATCAAGCCCCTCCTGTGTAAACCTGCAGCTCGGGCTGATACAAACTTCGCATCTGCATATTCATGAATCCCCTCAGCTTGGTTTAAATACGCTGATTACAACTTGTGCCAGATACGTAAACCAATCACAATTTGTTCCACAACAAATTGTGAGCGTGAGCTTATTCTCAGCTGACATCTACTTGTAGCTGTTATGTCGATAATGAGAAACCAGTGTAGAACACCAATACACTAAAAACCAACAGGCACAGCTATCGACTCTCCAGCCAGGAAGGGAAACATTAATTTGAAACTGCAGCGGTAAAAATAGTGTCAGTTGTTCCTGTTGCGTTGGTGTATCACAAATTGATAACATCATTCATTTGAGAGGAAGTTTGAGACTTCACATGCAGGATAGCTGACAAGAGGATGGGGTGGACTTTATTTCTGGAGAAAAGCAGAAGCAGACCAAGAGATACTCACAGTAGGTTTTCCTTGTCAATTCCTCCACGACCTCTGGCTTGAGCTTGCTGTTGGATTTACCCATGATCTTCAGCTCTCCTGTCCACCTTCAGATCCAACTTGGCACAAAGTACCTGTTACTACCTCCTCTGGTCTGCTCCTCTGCCAAAAACATACACAAATGACGGCCAGTTAACATACATTTGACGAGCGATATTAGAAAAAGGACTGTTTCTTTTGGTTTGGCGAAAAAAAAACTCCCATTCAAGATAAAAGAGGGCTTTCTCTCTTTGTAGTTCACTTTAGCTGTAGTCATGATCTGCTCAGTCATCGGCACTGCCAAGTGAAACCCCAGGGTCCCGGCAATGAAGGCGCGGCAGGTTCTTGAGTTTATGACAGAGCTGGGTGTCTGTGTGTCTGCTTCATTTCCTCACAGCAATCCGTGGGCGAAGAATGGCGTTCTGATGCGTTGCTACCTTTCATCCTTGGATACAAGAGTCACTCAGTGGCTGGGTTAAGCATGCTCACTCCCTCACAGTCATTCTCTGTTCTTCTCACTCCTCCCACCCCTCCTTTCTCACTATTATCTCTATTGCTTTGAATGAGTTATCGTGGAAAAGATTCCCACCACCTGGACAGTTGAGATAAGGAAGAGCGTAAACCAAAAGACAGTCAACAGAGCCCCTCTTCAATCCAAACTACAGGGCCTTTGCACTCACTCACAGTACTTTGACTCTAATACTAAATGTTTATGCAAGCATAACATGCTGAGTAATAGGCTATAGCAATGATAGGTTGGAAAAATAAGCCAGTTGTTGACGAATATTAGATGCTTACAACACAGCAACAATTTAAAAAATAAAGGGAGATCTACTCTTGCTCTCAAAATAAGCAGTACACTTTTCTTCTACATTCTGACTAATTCTGTACGTTCCTGGCCTCAAGACAGCATGGTATGGTTATTTTTTTCCTCTGTCGCAGACAGGAGATGAGGGATAATGGAATTTCTTTGAATCAAGGGCGGCCTGGTGTTGGCATGCATGCACTGATGCCAAACCACAGCAGCTGTCTTGGCTGCAGAATTAGAAACTACAGTTTGCACTAGGCACCTTCACTTCAAACATCTGTCTTCTGTGGCCAAGACTCGGGATGTGCTTCTGAGGGACGTCACACTGGTAATCACCATCTTGTGCTCTCAAGCTTTGTGGTCCTGGGTGTCGCTTAGAGTCTATGAATATAAACAGACAGACAGTAGTTATGAGATGCATGAGTTGGGCTTAAGTGTAAAAGGCGTGTGTTGTCAAATAAAGAGTTACAATCTCAGGAGCACTAGACAGGAAAAATCCTCAAAAGGTAGGACACGATCTTTCTTTTGTCGGCCAAAGCTGCTGAAAGTAGCCACTAAAGGAAGCAAACCGTGGAGTTGTTTGGTCACAGAAGATATGAGGCTAATTGAAAACTTAGCTCATCTTGTTGAGCAAGTTACAAAATGAAAGTACCAAGGCTTAGAAATGATCGATTGTGCTGAAGTCTTCGACGTGACCAGGATTGAGCGTAACTTGAGAGTGTGCGCGTGGGATGGCTAAATTCAAAACAAACAAATAATATTAGCTAAATAAACCCGCGAGGAAATGTGCTGCGTGTCAGTAATCGAAATCTGTTGCCGGAGAAAGACATTTATTTGCGGCGCCGGCAGGTGGGATGTTGCCTGGCAATGCCATAGCAACACACAGTTTATGGCTAGAGCACAACGGCTACTGTTCCGGAAGCTTGCTAGCATTTATTCTTCGCGTTAGGCACCCACGCCGTTACGTGTAGCGGGACACACTTGGATAATAAACACGGATATTCGACGGGGGCGAAACATTGGAAAGCGGCGTGACGGTTTACCTGAGCAGCGGAGGGCGGGAGCCGGGTGGTGGCGTGGGGGGAGGGAGGGGAGGCACGCCGGGTTTCAACGCCGTCTTTCCCCGTCTTCCTGCGCCAAGCTCCGGAGCGACTCGCCGCCTGGAAAGGATGACTGGCCGCCCGCGCCGCTACTCCGCCGCCGCCGTCAGAGTGACGTTGATGCCCCGGCCAGCCCGGCTCAGCCCAGAGCCACCGCGGCGCTGCGGTACGGAATCTCCGCGCTTCCACGCGTGTCAACTGCTTTACAGCCTCTTCCCTTCCACTGGAAAGTTTTTAACAAGTCAAACGGCTTGTTTAATGTTTAATGAATCGGTCCTCTTCTACAAAAATCACGATAAATCAGTACAGTTAAACAAATACATAAATCAGAGAATAACAGAAAACTTGTGTGCTGTTGTTGTTATTGTCGTCTCATTTTTGGTAACAACAGAACACGTTATACGCACTCATATTCTACTCTTGGTAGTTCAAGTGAAAATGCAAATTGTATTTCGATATTGTTATTATGTGGCCTTCTTACAAGTGAACCACTCATCCACTTTTTCCTTGCATCTAATAAAATCAAACTTCTTAAGTTCAGTTGTGCTGACAAATGTATGTTAATAAACAGACTTATCTGAACAGTTGACTGTTGTTTCATAGATGTTTTCTTGAACTATTTGAAAGTTAAATTTAAACCGCAATACTGTGCAAAGTATTTTAACACCACCACGCAAAGGTTTATATAATTATACTGTTATATCTATTGTAAATCATGAACACTGCTATAATCTTCTTATTTTTCTGGCTGTTCCCTTCAGTGGTTGCCACAGCTTATCATCTGCTTCCATCCAAGGCTTTCGTCTGCATCCTCTCCTCTTACACCAACTAACTTCATGTGCTCTTTCTCTCCCTCCAGATATCTCCTCCTCAGTCTTCCCCTCGGCCTCCTGCCTAGCAGTTCTAACCTCGGTATCCATCTGCCCATCTATTCACTATCTCTTCTCTGTATATGTCCAAACCACCTCTGTCTGGCCTCTCTGACTTCATCATGAAAACCTCTAACAAGTGCCTCAAATTGACTAATTTCTGATCCTATTTATCCTCATCACTCCCAAAGAGAACCTTAACATTTTGATCTCTTCTATCTCCAGCTCTGCCTCCTGTCTTTTCCTCTATTAACTCTGATGTAGCATTCATATTTCAGAATAATGATTGTAACAAAGTATTGTAGCCAATGCTCGATAGTTAAACCGTCACTGTCCACTTAATTTAACATTCATCCGGCAATCTAGGCAGGGGTGTCAATGTAACTTTAAATCAACCATAGACAGAAGAGAAACACTGCAGTACTAGCAGACTAAGTTTCATTGCATTCTCATTTCCGCTTGCAGGAACTGAGTCTTTTTTAACTGTGATATACTACTTTTGTTTCTTGTGAAAACTGAAAATCTTACCAAAAAAATAAGTCTGAATGTTGATCCAAAACATTTATATTGCAATCTTTTTATACAGTATATACCAGTCTAATGCAGTAGAAGTCTGTCCAAAATCAAGAGTCATTGAAACGTGGGAATTTGGGCAAATGATTTCAGATTTAGGAATTGGTCAATGTGATGGAGTGGAACCAAACAAGAGATGAATGTTTTCAGCCTTATATATTGGTCGCATATTGGGCTGTAAATTATGAGAGAGGAATGAGTTATTTTCCCTTGACCTTCAGTTTATCATATTTTGACTTGTAACTCATGAGCAGCAAGTTGCAATTCTAATCCCTTCAGGATTGTGCTTACAGGCTGTAGTCAAATAGAAGCTTTCTGCTCATTCACAACAGCCTGAATGTAAACTGTGACTTCGCTATAACTTAGAATTCAGTGCTTTTACCCGCAGTCTCTCATTGCAGTCAAGAGCAGTCCCAGTGGTCTCACAGGACGAGGAGGAATGAAGCAGAACACAGGGGAAAGAGGCCATGGCAAATGGATTAAATAATAGCTGATTCTTAATCTTTTCATGCTTAAGATTTGAGTACAGTTGAAGCAAGTAAAGTCATGGTTTATTTTTATTTATTTATTTTTTGGGAAAAATGATTAAACTTCAACAATCGCTGTCTTGATTGTCAAAAAACTGTAAAGCAGTTTATTGACAGAACCAAGGCAAATACTCAGTCTGAGTGCACATTCCTCCTTGCTACTGTTGAAGTCGAAGAGGCCAGTCAACTTGTGTCCCTCAAAACAAAGACAACCATAGCTACCACAAGCTGCCTTACAGATGATGGACTGCTCTTTGCAGATGAAAGTAGAATATCATACAAAAATAAATTGATGTCTTCATTTCCGCCCCATTGCTATCAAGAAAAATATTATAAATGCGCTTTGAAAATGTTCGGGGGGCCTGTGGAAGAAAAAGTAAGACTGTAAGACTATTAATTATTGTATTTATTTATTGTATCATTATTACAGTTGGTATATCTTTAAAATTGCTCCGTGGGGTACAAATTCTTCATTTCATCTTTTGGACTGCGAATGTACTAACATCCCTTTATTACTTAACCATTGGAGAAATACAATAAGGTCGTGAAGCCGGCTGAAGTGCTGTTAAGTATACCGACTTTAAAACCAGAAGAGCGACTTCCAAATAATCAAACCAAACAGTGCATCATGTACTTGAAAAATGAGATCTCAAGGGACTGTTGGGTGATATTCTTTTATGCACGAATATAACTTTGATTGAATATCTGATCCATCATCATCATAGATCAAGTTCTCCAAATAGTTGCACAGATAACTGACAGAACAGGAAGAAAGGAAACTTGATGTGCAAGATTTAAGCAACACTTTGATTGTTTTACAACTTGTATTTAGCCTTGTCACTTTGCTTAATAGGAATGACTCCCAAGCCAGCTAGTAAAATTAACATGTTTATAGAGTTGTAATAAATCCTACAGTAAAACATATCTCAGTAGGTATGCTTATCAATAGCCAAATATAATTTAAGTGGTTTTCATAAAGAAGCAAGTGAACATTTACAGTTTTAGCCCACATTAATCTTTTACGATAGTGACAGACGGAGGGGAAGAAAAGGAGTAGCAGATGAACAAGAATCCTTTTGTCTACAAACCATTGCCACTCCACATTAATTCACCCCAAAATGAAACACCAGGGGGTTGGGCATTACATGGTAAATTGTAGAAGTCGAGAACCAAAAGAAGACTTTCTAACTTACAATATAAATATAGTATTTGAGCATTTGACATGTATTAATTGTATTCTAGTTTCTTGATGTCTAGATTGAAATTATAAGACAACTAACACAATATTGAGAGGACAAAACAACAAATCTGAATGACAGAAAACCATCAGTTAATAACTCATTCCATAAGCTTACTTATCCTTGCAACCACACAATTTCCTGAGGCGTCATCTGTTTTGCCCACTTGAGTATCCCATATGGCCTGAGATATATAATTAAGTACATCATAAATATACAATCCCTTAACCTCCTCTTTGAATAGATATTTGTATGAAGGATCCAATAACAGTCTTGTGCTAAGTGAATCAAGAGCAACTCTGAGGTTTTAATGGAGCACCAATGGTGGAAGTAGTGCTTGTGACCTACAGCTGTTAATTCAGACTGACAGCAGCCAGATATCTCACAAACTCACTGCAGATGCAGCTTGAAACTGAGCTGAGGGAAACTATACACACTATTGAGGAGTAGATGAAGGGAGAGGAGGAGAGGGGTCTTTTTTTTCTTCTTTTTTTGCTGTATGATAAAATATTTAAAAAATAAATTGTGGCAAGCTGACTATCAATTGATTAAATCGATCTAATGGAGATAATGAAGACTAAGTTAGTCTTCATTATCGAAGTCTTAGAACTTGGACACATTCAGTAGAAATATAAAACATGTTGTCTGAGGTCAGAAAAGGTTCCATATGTTTGGTTTAGTGCATAAAGAAAAAGAATACAAGACCTAGCTGAAACTTGAGTTTTCATTGCAAGCTTAATTGTCCCTTTGTAATTTTCCTTATTTCCTCTGTGACTCAAATATTTCCTCCCACATATGCATTTGTGGATGAGATATGGTTTCCTGTCTGTTATTGAAAATAGGGATAAAACCTTCCAGCAGCGTGTGCGCACATCCATGTGTGTGTGTGTGTGTGTGTGTGTGTGTGTGTGTGTGTGTGTGTGTGTGTGTGTGTGTGTGTGCGTGCTTGTATACACAACAGTTTAGAAAGTGTTGTTTGTAAAATGATACAAAGAGACATCACTTTAATTATGATGTTTGTGGATGATGGTAAGTGGACAATAGATTAATTTAAAAAAAACTCTTAATGCGCATTTATGTATTCATACTTCATCCATAGAAAAAAAGAAACTAGCTACAAGAAAGTGTCATATTTTAAAGTTAATATCAATTATATATTTTCATTATTTTCTATTTGTTATTATCACAAACTAATGTAATAGCTTCCTGCCGATTCCCTTTCTATTTCCCTTTCGATTCCCTTTCTATTATCTATCTATCTATCTAGATAGATAGATAGATAGATAGATAGATAGATAGATATTTTCCCCCAATATAATTTTGAGTGTCCACAAGTTCAAGTCTGCTCTCTAGTGGTTATAAAAGGGAACAAGCACAACCTGCAGACAAACATGATTATGTATGTGGGAAAAATGGATAGAAAATACATGTGAAAGGAGTGAATATGAATCCAGGATCCTGAAGGTGACTTCTAATTTTTATAGAATCTCATCTCATTTCGTCTTTCAGTCTCAATACATGAGGGTTTTCAGAGTTCTCATTGTTCCATGGCGAAAAGTGACGAAGGACAATGACTAGTCACAGAGCAAACACAAACACAGACACACAGACGCGTATACCCATGCACGCGCACAATAAGTAAACCAATAAAATTTGTCCTTCTGGTCCTACAAAAGTAAAAAAAAACAAACAGCAAATAACAAATACCAATCATCAACTTTGTCCCTGCTGTTTCCGTAAACACATGTGCCCTCTTGGCCAGGGCCCAGCCTGCTCAGTGGGTCAATCACATATTGCCTCAGTATAGAGGCAGACCTGGTCTACGCACTGGAAGAGAGGAAGTATGTTTTTTAAGGCTCTGCTCAGTCTGCTGTTACTCCATTCTGGGTGCACCACTCTAATGAAATCTCCACTGAACGAGGTACGGTAAAAGGAGCACTGTTACTGGCGAATCCATTGCTCGGTGCTTTAATGAAGTACATTGATGTCTTCAACTTTACACGTTAATATCCAAAACTAAAAATCAAAGAATGTTTCAATGAATTTATATGACAAAACCCTTGTAAATCTACGCTATCTCAATCAATATTTTGACAATGACTGCAATTGATGGCAGGTTAAAATCTATTGATTAAAAATAACCTTAAAATGGTCCATATGTCTTTGCTTTGCAGCTTCAACAACAGTCTTTAATTCAAAAATACAGAGTTTCTTATCTTCATTCTTCTCCTGGTCCCCCAGGTATGGCTCAGCCCCGTAAACTCAGACTATAGAACTAGCAGTGATATGGTGTCATGAATTGTGCGGTTCCTATCATTATATTATCATTCCTTTTTGATATAAGCTATGACAAAATCACTGGTCCATAATGTGTGTGCTCACAGTGAGAGATCGGGAGATTCGGTCAGCTGCGATGCCTGATATCACCCATCTGGAGCTGCTGGTTGTTGTAGGGCCTGATGTCCAGCAGGTCCACAAGCAGGATACAGAGCGATACATCCTCACTAACCTTAAGATTGTAAGCTTATATACAGGTATTACAAAAATTGTTCAAATTAGGCTTTTTGGTCAAGCTGCCCTATATCTGTGCTAAATCCAGTTAACGGAATGGAGACAGTTGGCTGCTCTGTGAGTCTGTTTTTGAGTATACAGTGAGTGTACAGTGATACATCGCCCAAAGGCAATTCACGTTTATATTTTCTGACAAATATTCAAATTCCACTCAGGCTGCAGAGCTGTTGAGAGACATGACTCTTGGCGCGAACATGAGAGTTCACCTGGTCCGCATGATCATCCTGTCAGAGCCAGAGGTCAGCAGTTTCTTTTTAAAACCTCAAGTTCAACATACTGTAATTAACCCTCCTCTCCTATTGGGTCAGTCAATGACATTTTGTAAATGATGTCAAAGTAGTTGATAGACAATGTCAGAGCTAAATTGAACAATCTGTCTCGGGTTGTCTTGGGATTTTGCCTTACCGCTTCTGTCACTCTTCCCATTATAGCCAGATATTCAAATGTCTGTCAACATTACCTCTTCTTTGAGAAGTGTGTGTGACTGGGGCAGGAGAATAAACCCCTTAAATGATACAGACCCACTACATGGTGATCTTCTGCTGTACATCACAAGGTTTGATAGCATATGCTTGACCTGCTAAGAGAAAAATGGTTTGTATACGAACATCAAACCAATATTCATGCATTACCTACAGATATGACCTGGTGTTGCCTGATGGGAACAAACAAGTCAGAGGTGTCGCACAGCTGGGTGGGGCTTGTTCAAGTGAATGGAGCTGTGTGATCACAGAGGACACTGGGTTTGACCTGGGGATTACCATTGCTCATGAAATTGCCCACAGGTATGACCCCTAGCAATATTTTTTTACACTTGTGTAGATTATGCTGAATGATTTGTTAGACATAGCTGGTGACATGAAATTATTCAACTGAACATGTCATTAGTACAGGTTCCATAAGTATCAACTCTATGAAGCTTCAAATAATGTTTTTGCTGAATTATTTCGTTGATTTGCTTGGGCAAAAACATGGGTAAAACATAGTTAGGAATCTAAATTCGATATGAAAATACCACTAAAAGTGGTCCAAATAAAATTTGTTCAATATCACAGTGATAGAGTTTGTTGATAAGAATAGATATAACCGGCACTTCGAAGTGCTGCGCATTCCGCATTCAGAATTTGATTTATTTGTAGAAATGTGGAGTTGGACTTGAGTAATTCATGTGAAAATAGCCTTTTGGTGTCAAACCTTTCATCTGAGTAAAATACATGCATTCATGCTGCATGATATCAAATATGTCCGCTAGTTTTGGGATCCACCATGACGGAGTAGGAAACACCTGCAGCAGAAGTGGGTTCATGATGGCCTCTGATGGAGGTTATAACAGTGTTGATCTGGCCTGGTCTTCATGCAGCAGAGATCAGCTGCTCAGATTCTTCAGGTGAGGCAATCTGTTGAAAGCATGTCGAGGTGTTGTTTAGCAAGACACTGAATCCCTAACTGCTTCCCTGGCACTGCCAAGTAGCCGCCAACTGCTCATTGTTCACCCATGATAGGTTTAATGCAGATAAATAATTTGCCGCAAGGTATAAATAAAGTATAACGTAAAAAAGCTAAAACAAAAAACAGTTGTGTTTTTGGACATTTGTGTCCCAGGTGCTTGATAACTGGTTTGATTATTCATATTTCCAGCTTTTAACAAGACTGATAGAGGTCATGGAGGTTTATGTTTTTCTCAATGACAAATAAACGCGTATATTTGGATTGTGTGATCCAAAGACAAACACATAAGTTAATTTTCATTATAACCACTGAAATCAACATTCAACCATTCCTGCTCCATTTACTCAAATCCCTGTTGTCATTAACTTCAATGTGGAATCACAATAATCTTCACAGTCCAAGTGGAAGTCTTGAGTTGCTGATGTTCAACAGGAGCGTTCACATGAAAAATTGAATAAGCATGTAAGAAAGCTCAAGCGGGAGAGGATATGGAAACAACAGTGGCCAGAGAGATCGTAAATTGACTGTCACAGAAATGTGTGTCTTGCAAGTCAAAAAAGGTTTTGTATTACCAGTGAAATCAGTCATAGAATAAAAAAAATGGACATTAATGGACAAGAATGTATGCCATGTGTTGGATGAGTCTCAAAGAAATAATTTAAATGTCTGTAGTAAAATATACAAGCAGCTGTTCAACATGAAAATAGTGCAGTTCAAGTGACAAATACTGTAGAAAAATATTTCAAATGCATCCATTGTAAATTGTACCCTGTTTTTTTTCCTCTCAAAATGCTAATATTTGTTTATTATATATATATATCTATATATATATAGATATATATATATATCCATCCATCCATCCATCCATCTTCCTCCGCTTATTCTGCACTCAGGGTTGCAAAAGGATGCTGGAGTTTATCCCTGCTGTCATCAAGCGGCAGGGACTGGTCGATATATATATATATGTACCATATATGTACCATATATATATATGCATACACATATGTGTGTGTTTTATATGTTTTATGTTTTGTTTTTTTACCTGTAACTTTACCTGTAACATTAATCATTGCCGCTATTTCTGTTTCTCACAAGGTTAAAAACTTAATGAGGATACCATTATCCTGTTTTGCATGTTTACTAGCAAATACAATCATCAAACATTTTTCAATACTTCTCCCCAAGCTCATTTAAACAACAATTTATTTCTATGATCCTTGAAAATGCTAAATCCACATAAACCCAGTGCATGTAAAAAAAGTGAGCAATTTTTTAACTGGAGTAATTGCTGCTTTTACTTAATGTAAAGACTTATCCTATCAGTCTATAAAAACCTCACTGCTTAATGATATGTATTCATAGTGAAGGAAAAGCTGAATGTGTGAGGGATCTGCCAGCCCTGGATGGCTCACTACAGGCCTGGGAACCCGGTCTATACTATGGAGTTGATGACCAATGTCGAATTGCTTTTGGAAGCAGTGCACGAGCCTGCTCTTTCACCAACCCAGACCTGGTATGACTGCTGCTTTGCAGCACCGTATCACATGGTAAAAGACAGTGAAATGTAATATTTGTCATCACATTGTCAACATCTGTGTATTTTGTAATCAGCCAGTGTGTAGGGCTTTGTCCTGTCACACTAGACCGGATGATGACAGTTCCTGCAAACGCCTCCTGGTTCCACTGCTGGATGGAACAGAATGTGCACCCAATCAAGTATCTATGTCTATCTGTTATTTTGGTGTAGTCATTCAAATTCATTTTTTTAAGTGGAATCTTTGACGTTTTTAACATTGATCTCTTTTGCAGTGGTGTATGAAAGGCCACTGTGTGTCCATATCTGAGCTTGGCTCCTCTGCAGTGATAGATGGATCCTGGTCTAGCTGGTCAGAGTTCTCCCCCTGTTCACGGACATGTGGCGGGGGAGTTACTCATCGCACACGAAAATGTAACAACCCAAGGTAACCATGAATCACGCTTAAGTCAGCATATTGATTTGGACAGTTTTCCTTACCGTAAAATACTTTAAAATTTTCCAGACCTACTTTTGGAGGTAAAGATTGTGACGGTCTGAATATTGAGGCTGAACTTTGTCACCGACAAGTAAGTTCAAAGTGGCCATGTTTACAATGGGCCTCTATACAGTAGGTCGATGCCGTTTACTCAGTGGCTCACTAGATCATCTACTTTTTATGTACTCCTAAAAGTTGCCCTCCCTTGGAAATCCAAAGATATTTGCATTGATGGGGTGAATCATAATTGAAGGCAACATATGTGCTGTATAAATAAAGATAGAAGTTTGGGGCAAAGTGATGTAATCTTCCTACAAATATTAGATGAAATGAAATACACAGTCCTGAGTCACACATGTGTTTGCCGGTGGGGGTGAAAACCCATGACTGCACCACCCATGAAAAGTCTACCCAAATCAAAGTTTCCTTGCTAATTTTGTCACTTTAGCTGTGTGATCGCACCCAGTTGGATTTCATGGCAGAGCAGTGTTCCCAAACAGACACTCATCCCCTCTACCTAGACCCTAACATTGCATCCTACTATACCTGGATCCCTGCCGTGGGCTTTGCAAAAGGTGGGCCTACATGAGAAAAAAAAAATGTGCAACTTCATTTTGCTGAGAATTACAAATTTGTGCATTTCTTTCAATATAACCAGCGGATGAACAGTGCAGATATATATGTCAGTCAGAAGGAGAGGACTTCATTGTAAGCCGGGGCTCTCAGTTTGTGGATGGGACTCGCTGTGAGTCAGCCATCCCACCTCCCTTTGGTTCAACAGCTGCTTGTCTGAATGGAAAATGCCAGGTAGAGATGACTAAGACGGATTTGGCAGAGCAGTGAACAGTGCAATGCACTGTAGCTCTTGCTATGAAACTGTCTCTTTGTCTCCAACCAGCTGTTTGGCTGTGATGGTGTGATGGACTCTGGGAAAGTGAGGGACGTATGCGGGGTATGTGGTGGCGATGGATCATCTTGCTCTCTTAATTATGATTCCTACACAGGAGGAGAGGCCAGAGGTATGAAACATTTTTGTGAACTTTAAAAAGAAAAAAAAAAATTAACATTAGTCATGATTTGAATAAATATGTCAGTAATTAATCAAGTTGGATGAACTTGTCTTAAAGCCATAATTATGCATTTCCTCGTATGTAACTTTTAAACATCGATGCTATCTATTGCAGAGTACACCACCTTCCTCTCTCTGCCTATTAATGCCACACAGATTCGTATTCTAAACAGGGCACCGCTATTCACTCATATGGGTGAGTGGCATTCAGTCAAATTTACTGTCATTTAACAGGTTTATCTTGCCTAAAAATGAATCGCTTGTGATATCGGCATTGCAGCTGTAAAGTATGGAGATAAATACATTGTGTCAGGGATGGGAAGCATGGCCCTGAATTTGACCCTCCCCTCCCCACTGGATGATAACCGACTACAGTACAATCTTTATCTGACCCCTGACTTTTTGCCTGAGATGGAAGAGCTGCTGCTACCTGGACCTGTGCAACAGGAGACTAACATTCAGGTTATGGCCTGGCAGTTACCACAACAGATAAGAATTTCAGTTCAGGAAGATCAATCTCAGTGTCATCAATTAAATATGAGTTTGTGTTTTTTTTTTTCTTTTTCCCAGGTTTATCGGAATTATGGGAGAGAATATGGAGATAAAACAAATCCAAACATCAGCTACCAGTTTTATGTTCCGATTAGAGACAGCGTCATGACAGATGCCACACCTAAGGGCAAATGGGCTCTCTTAACAACACCCTGCTCTGTCTCATGTGGATCAGGTATACAATTATTCTCATGTCAAACATGGACCCCAGAAAATGCACAAATGGTTATTTTATGGCAGGTTGTCTTGTCTCCTACTGAAATTTCTCTTACAGGTTTCCAGAGGCATTATTACAGTTGTGTAGATAAGGATAGCAAATCATATTTGGAGGAACATAATTGTGACGCAACTCCTCCAACAGTGCCTCCTCACACAGCCTGCAAACTTTCACCCTGTCCCCCAAGGTCAGGAGGGATATAGTCAACATTGCTCAACTGTCCAGCAATGTCGCCTGCAAACACATACAGAGAGCAATTTTTTTACATATAAATCATTTACTACTTTACAGATGGGACACAGGAACATTCGGACCTTGCAGTGCCTCCTGTGGAGGGGGAGAGAGAGTGCGTCCTGTGCGCTGTATTCAAAAAGATGGAACTCAGGTTATAACAGTTCCTGATTCTGACTGCCAATCTGATTCAACACCGAACACAGTTGAAAAATGTAACCTTCAACTGTGTCCTCCCAGGTACATAGTTGACACTATATATTTCATTTGTTATCAACTTTGCCAGTGTAGCCTCTATGTGATGAGCTTAAATGCAGATTAAGCAGGACGTTTTTCAATTAATATTTTTATGTAAAAACTCAATTATGTGACAGATGGCGTGTGTCAGATCTGGGAGACTGTTCAGCAGTGTGCGGGCCAGGAGAATTGAAGCGTGTTGTGTCATGTGTGCGGACAGAAGAAGGCCAGGAGGTTGAAGTTGATCAAATCCTCTGTGCAGCTCAAGAAAGACCACCGGAATTTGTGCCCTGTGTGGTTGACGTTTGCCCGATTGGCTGGGAATCAGAGGGAGAGGTGAGGTGGATATAATCTCTGTATCTCTGTGGTCAAGCTATGATATACATTCTGTGTATAAAAAACTGTATTACTGTGAGACAGAATTGTGGAATATTTAAGCGTTACATTCATATATAACTGTGGTGTCAGTATCTCTATGTCTATCACGATAGCTTTATCTTTTTTCTTTTATTTGGTCGATAAGTGTCTATTTTTTGTGACATAAAAATACTATATCGATCATTTAAAAAGAAAAATGAAATAGATGAGAAATGAGTAAATGAAAAAGACAGTTTATTTACTTAAATTATTTCAACTCTAGTGACACTTTCCATTTAAATTGTTCAAATGTTATATTTGAATGACAGCCATTCATATTGAAGTAAAAAGTAACCATCTTGTGTTGTAGAAAAATTGAATTTGTGGATGTTGAGTTCTTGGAACATTGTAATTACCATTGAATCATGATACCATTGTATCATGATACATTTGGATATAGAAAAAGTTGCTTTGGAATAATTTTAACTTTTTCTATACTGTCAAGTCAAAATGTTTCTAACCAATTATTTTTCTTGATAAGGACCGGTCTACAGTTGCATCAGGGTTGATGCCACGCTCCAGACAAGCTCCTATATACGTGTGGAGTCCCATAATCAGCCAGTGCTCAAAGACCTGTGGAAATGGTAGGTGACAAAGTGCCCCCAACATTACTCTGAAAGACCATAATGTCATCAGTATTTTAAAAGATGATGCTGGAAGACGGCCGCCTGTTGATCATTAAGTATTCATTCATTCATTCATTCATTCATTCATACATTCATTCATCTGTATAGGAACCAAGCAGGTGTGGTTTTCCTGTTTGGAACACCAGACCAGACTGGGAATGCCTGATTTTCGCTGTGATAATTCCACCAAACCTCCTCCTCACACTGAGGCCTGCGCCACATCCCCCTGCCCTCCTGTGTGAGACGCCAAAATTTGTATTATTTTGTTTAAAATTTTTTTCAAGACATCTAATATATAAGTTAAATGTATAGCAGTGATAATCCAATTCTGAAAAAGAGCTTCATTGTTGATAAATTAACCTGTATGGGGAATCTATCATTAACCACTAGATGGCGCTCTAAGCTAGGATTTTGCAGTACAACGTGTGGAGGAGGGGTTGCCAACAGGGTGCTGTACTGTGCAAGGGAGACAGATGGGGAGGAAAAAGTGGTGGAGGATACAGAATGTAACGAATTTCCCAAGCCCCCAGCAGTTGTCTCATGTAACACCCACAGCTGCCCGGCAAGGTAACTCAAACACACATCTGAAAAGACTTCATGCAAAAGTGGTATCGGCTCAACACCACTGTCATCTACCCAGGTGGAAGATTCTGAAGACATCACCATGCTCTACATCTTGTGACTTGGGTGTAGCTCAAAGAAGTGTGTCGTGTGTCCAGTTTGTCCAAGGGAAGGAGACTGTGATGCCGGGGGAAATGTGCCATGCGCTTGTCAAACCAACCACCACAGTGCCTTGCCTGGTACAGGTCTGCACCTTCAGGTGGGAGGTGAAGCCATGGAGCCAGGTACATTTCATGAAATGGTCTGGAATGCAGAATTTGGCTTACTTTGACAAAAAAAGTAATGCAGACTTGATTTTAAGAGCATGCAGGCTTGACTAAAATAAGATAAATAAAATGATATTTCAATACCCGTGTTTCAATACGTATTTTTTAGAAAAAAGTCATGAGGAAAAAAAATCATCACTAGAAGACTCGATAGCACAATAGAGTTAAATTTCCTTTTTTGTTACATTGTTTGACTGTTGCAACATGTATTATTAGATTACAGCAACAGCATGAGCATGATTCAAAGTTAAATTCGATGTCACATTCAAGACTAGTTTCTATACATTTTGACATTGCCCAACCCTACATAAATCATCTTGGCAGGAACAACATTGCCATTAGTTAATTTTCTTTCTTGATAACTACCTCTGTACTTCAGTTACTGTAGTCAGCTGCAAATCGCTCCAGTGAGAGCTGGATGTCAGCTGACAGCATTGATATATGTTGATGCCAGTAATGAATTGTCATAAATTGACTGTAGAATTATTTGACTGATACTGACTGCAGAAAACAATTATTTTTTGTTTTGTGTTTTCCCTGTACTCTCTCAGTGTTCAGTGCCCTGTGGATATGGGATCCAGTCAAGAGCTGTGTCCTGCATGGGCCCATCTAAGCCTGAGCCTCTTAGTCCTTTGCTATGTATGCACATGCCCAAGCCCATCACCATCCAGGGCTGCTCCATGGGAAACTGTGCAGATGTGCTGTCTTCCTCATTGGTGACTCCTGCTGTGTCCACTACAACAAAGGATAAATTCTCACATGAGAGACTTACACCATCTCCTACTTCAAGGCATCATATGATCAGCCTTGATCCAAGTCCATCAGAGACTAGCATCCAGCAGTCCAACACCACCATCCCAGTTAAAAAAAGTCAGCAGGCAGAAACCATGTTGGCTTAGTTACACTAAGACCTGAGAATAGTGACTGTTTTAACATTTCTGTGTGTGTGTGTGTGTGTGTGTGTGTGTGTGTGTGTGTGTGTGTGTGTGTGTGTGTGTGTTTGCTCTTTTTCAGGTATATGTGGAGAACACTTCCTGAAAGAATCAGGCACAGTGGACTTAAAAGACATAACTGGTCGCTGCATGTTGGCTATAGGTCGACCCCTGGATGAGGTCATTCACATCAAAATAGAGTCTGGCTTTTTGAACTGCAGAAAGGGTGAGCATCATTCAGTATGCATGATCTATTCCATGAAAATTAACACTAAACTAAATTGAATGTGTCTCTACAGGGGAGAATATTGCATTTCTTGATCGACTGGCGTTCGTAAGGAAGTGCGAAAAGGTGTCAGGAAGTGAGCTGACCTCTAGAATTAATGTCCTTCTCATACGACAGAATCTGCACACTCCTGGGAATGGAGTTATTCTTACCTACAGCTCAAGAAAAAACACAAAAAAGAGTCACTATCAGGGTATGTCATAAATTGGCCATATAAGGCTAGATGTAGTGAGATATCTTTGTGTCCAAAGGATTAAATCCTGATTAATATTGATTGTAATGCAACTAGATGTTTTTACGGCCATTCAACAACTGTAAACATGTTTTCAGGTCAAATATTTTTTTCATGTTGAAAACATTTCTGAGTCGAGCTCCTCTCACCTTCTATGAATGCAAACAACAATTGACACGAAGGACTTGTCTATTTTGATAAAATTGCATGTAACTCAAAGGTTATCAATGATATCATGTCTATAACTGTTTTGGTTAAACATTGATATGTTTTGTTCCCCAAAGATTGTGACGTACAGCTGTTTTCACCCAACGGCGTTTTTGTGAATCCAACAACGCCCAGCACTAATCATACCTGTCGAGTGCTCATCAATGCCCCACCCTCTGTGAGGATCCAGATCCAAGCACTTCACATTGGATTAGTATTCAACCAAAGAAACTCCCAGTCTACATATATTATGGTGCGAATCCTGTCCTTAATTCTCGATTTATTTTGTGAGGGGTGATCGTGGCTTACTTGGTAAAGTGGGTATGCCTCCAATCAGAAGGTTGGCGGTTTGATTCCCAGCATCTCCTGTCTGTCTCCTGAACCACCAATGGATCCTGATGGTTTGATTACCATCTTGCAGTTATGCCACCATCTTTTTGTTTTTGAATATAATCCAGTGTAAAGCACTTTGTAAGCACAAGATGATGAAAGTAATATTTACTTAAGATGTGCTACGGTTTCCATATATTGCATTTAATCTTTAGGACAAAAAAAATTACAACAGTAATAATAATTGCAATGTTTTGTCATGTGCCTTTTTTTCAGATCCGGGACATGGACGCCTTGAAGACCAATGTTTTTAAGGGCCAGGAACTCTTTCAGTGGCATTCCTCTGGAAATATGGCTGAAATCGAATTTCATGGAGACTACCTGCATTTCCCAGAGACCTTCCGTGCTGAATATTCATTTGTGCGTCATTGATTTAGTGTTTAAGTTTAAAAGACGAACTAAATACTCAACAGGCATTCACTTCTATTCTACTGAAAATAAGGTTTGAGAGCAATGAGGATTTTGTATTTTTATGAACTAATAATATGAATGGAAATAAATAATAAAAAACAAATGCTTCAGGTCAAGAATGAACTCTTGAAGAATGAAAACTGCAAGACCTGCTTGTGTGTTTAAAAAATATTGGCAAAATGCAGTTCAGACAGTTTCATATATATTTAACACAGTATATTAAAATATATCATTTCCATCAGTGAGAATGTATTTTCTTTTGAAAGGCAGTGCAATATACAGGTAAGTCACATCTTACATTCCTTACGAACTTTACACAACAGGTTTCTTTCTCTGTTTCATCACCCAGTACATTGTGAATCTATGCCATTCGTTCACAACAGAACTGCGGTTCAGTTCCGGCCCTGATACGGCCCAGTAGGATAAAGACACCATGCCAGGCTACAGTCTGGGTTCACTGCTTGGCTGTGACTGTGTATTCCAAGAGAGCTCTCATGTCCAGCAGAGCATCCTCTACAGCTTGGGCAAACATGGCCGCATTAGTCTCCTCGCAGCTGTTGAAGGCTGTGATGGCAATGTTGATGTGCTCATCCATGGGATTGTAACACACTCCATAGCCATCTGGTACCATTGGACCAAAGCACATCACACAGTCTGTTTTGGAACCAACCTAGGCAGAGATGGTGGAGATGAGTAATAACGTACAAGTAAACATATATGATGTAAAATAAAAATTCACGATGGATTATGCTATTAACTTTGTCAGATAAACATACCTGACTGGTGGAGAGATTGTAATGTTGAGCCACAGCAAATGAGGTGTCCATGAAGATCTCAGGCATAGATGTCAGGTCTTCAATACCCTGTAACTTGAGTCCAAGAAGGTGCCTGTCTATAGCTTGTCCATGAATGGCCTAAAGAAACCCAAAGTGAATTGCACGTTTTAAAGAAAAGAAAACTTTGCATGTTGTTAAATGTTAATGTATTTCTCACATTATATGTATTCTCCGTATGGGTCTGAACCGCTTTCTGCAGAAGTGCCAGCCTCTCTATGTCCTGCAGGCAATATTATACAGTTTAACCAGACATCGCGCATATCAATCAGATGAATTAACAAATAGTAAATTAACAGTACTGTTTTAGACTTGTCTTGCATAGCCTCGACATATTTCAGTGAATCCACAGTCGTAGAACGGATTGCATCTGTTCGTCCATATTTGAACATTCTTAATGATGCACTCTCATATGTAGAGCAGCAAATATCATAAATCCTGAAATCCCCCAAAAAACGTGTTAAAGATATATAGTCAAAAATGCACTAATTATCGACGTGTGGCAGAATTTTGAATGACCAAAGTGGCTTCTTACCTAAAGTAGGCAAGTTGAAGGGCCATTTGCACAAATGCATCAGGACTCAGCTTGTGCTGCTTTGGCACATTTTTTCCAAAATGAGAAAACATCAGCACCTTCACATCCAGGTCATGCACCATTCTTGTGATAAACACAATAAAGAGCAAGCTGTACAGAATATCTACAAAAACCGTGAATATTTACAATAAAACTCAACATACATGTTCAAATTTTGTTTGGCTTTTTCAATGTCTCTCTTGACCTCAGGTGTTATATTAAAACGGAGTTTCTGGGGCATAGGCAGGGGGATCATGGGAGACCGTACTATTTCAGTCTTCTGCCTATAAAGAAAGTATGAAAGAGTTAGCTTCAGATAAAAAAAAAATGGCAATGTTAATTTTAAGTGATACCTACATATATCTGACAACATAATCGATGAGAAACACAATTGGAGGACCCTCGGCAGGCGCATGTTCATACACTAGTCCACATGTACCGTCTTCACCAACAATGAACTAAGAATTTACATTGAAGAAAAAATCAAACTGTCACTAGTGAACTCAGTGCTCTTTATTACTTTAGGTGTTATTTAGTTTGATTTGCACTCACCTGTAATGTTTTGTCAAACCAACGATTGCCACTGTTCCAACGAGCCCCACCTCCATGCAGCATCTGGGCAGCCACACGGCTCTGGTAGAGCTCATCTGAGACCCGAGGCATTGGAGCATCCAAACAGACTGTGAAAATGCTCTTTTGGATAGCACGCACTGACTCTTTATTTGTCTTGTCTAAAGAAAAATTAAAAAAAAAAAAAAGTCTTTATCAAGGCAACATGCTGCGTGTTCACACTATTAAATTATACATATGACAGATATTAAGGGGGTCTAAACGGGTTAATATTTTGGGTCTTATCTCCTCACCCTTAATGAGATTATTATATGCTTTTCCCCACGTGTTGCGGTGCTGTGACGTTAGGATGCCAATAGGCTCCTTGTTGGTCTGCAAAGAGGTGTTCCAAATTTTCTCCAACTGCATGTAAATCTGATCCACTGTCAGTGTGGTGCCATCACTGTTATACACATCTAGGACAAAAAACTGTAAGGGACGAGCCCAGAGACAAAGACAACATGACAACACGGTGAGAGTTGTCTGTCTCATAATTAACTGAATAGTTGAAATACTGAAAAGCAAAAGCAGAAAAGATCTTAAAGACCTGGAAATTGTGAACAACTGTGATATGAGTTGGTGGTGTTTTTCCTATGGCGTGATTGACAACAGTGTCTCTCTTTGGTCCAGGAATACGGCAGGATGCCAGGATCTGGTAGTACTGGTCCATACACAAAGGTTTTCCACTCAGATACTCGACAGGCAATGTCTCCCTGAGATACATGATCAAAATATGCTTAGTTCGTAGGTTTACTCATCAAATAATAATTGAGAGCACAATATTTTTGTTAAGACAATAGAATATTGGGATGGTTTTTATTCAAACTCACTGGTCGATCATTTTTTTAAACTCTAAAACCCCTGCGATGAGTCTGGCAGCAAACCTGCAGAGGAAAAGCAATTATTTATTGGCAAACATGTTAATTACCTCGAGTTGATTGATCTGTGTCTCTGTGCAAATACGGGTATTTGGGGAGGAAAATGGGATATGGAAAGAAAAAAAAACATCAAAGAACCATTTTTCATTCAGTCACTCATTAGGTTTGAAGAATCAAGTATAATATGTAACTCGGATAAATTAGTTTATTATCAGTATAATGAAGGGTACTTTAATTCTACTTTAATTGGAATGGTTTTAAATGGCTTTTCATTTGTTTGGATGACAACATATAAACAACATCACTGATCTGACTTTTATAAGTACAATATGATGATATATTAAAATGTATTCTAATTCAGTATTCTAATTTCAGTATTCTAATTTCTTAACCATTTTCAGATAATTTGCTGCATTTCTAAGGAAGAGGATTTGTGATAACTTCTTGATGAGTCATACATATTTTTTTTCAAAGGTCATCAATCACCAATTTCTTTATATCGTTGTTCCATTACTCTGACAACAAAACTTAAATGAGGATAGATGTCAAAGTGTCAATGACATCTTTTACATTGAGTTCTGGGTGGAACTAGGGTCAGACTCCCTCGGGCTTAGAACCTGACCACAGTCGTAAGCAGTAAGTCCATAAGCATTTGTCTGTGTGTATATACTGTCAGCCTGAAATTATTCATACCCCATATCTATATGTGTATGTGTGTATGTATTGTATGTAACTGCGTAAATGTAACGGCGTCTGATTGTATACATTACAATCGTATATTGTAGATTTCCATACTTAATCTAAGATGCAATATCAAATTTGGACAGTAACTGTACTGCATCCAAATATTGCAAGACCCCACATTCACTCATCAAAAATTAACTCTTAATAAAGGCATCAAATATCATTGCACATAAGGCAACACTTGTTGACCACTAAAGACGCCTCAAAAAAAAAAAACACAATATCCCCCATACCTTAAACACAGAGACTGGCTATGCTGGAGTTATTCTTCATAGGCAAACATGTTCACTGCATATCCCATGGGTCAGAGCAGTGAGAAACAGCTGAGCAATGTTAGGAGTAGCAAGAGGGCTTTAAATAGATTGTACAAGAAGGGAGACCCGTGTAAAGGTCGCCTTGAAACTTCAGCTTCCCACTGAAGTTCATACTGTACATCTACAGAAACTAAATGACTGTTCATGGCAGTCACATTCAAGTGGGAGACTTGAACAAACAAGATCCTTCAAAACATTAACAACTGACTAATCTTTAAATAACTCCAGAATCACGGTCACTAGGAACCAGTTTGGAGTTGTGACTGGTCCTTGATGTGGGTTGTTAGACTCTCACCTCATCTGTCCTTGGCGATCATGGAAGTGCATACGTGGCAAGACGACTCCTGGGCTGGTGTAGACTGTCACTGGCATTCGACAGTCTAGATAGGCTGACTGCATCCACCACTCTGATAGCTACATGAGTACAGCAGCATACAGTCATTTTCACAGATCTGGAATAGCCACTAATAAGAGTTTAATACTTTAAAAGATCCAGGATACATCTTGACAGTATACAGAACATGCTGCTAAAAGCTTACTTCCTTTCTTCGTGCATTAAGTTATGAATGATTAAAACATTACCTGTGTTTCATGCAGGATATACAGTATGACAACCAAGCTGTCAGTCTTGCTTAATAAAGGTTAAAGACACCAAAAATCTACCCAGTTTTCTGTCTTTCGGGCACGACGCTCCAGGCCTTTCTGCAGCCGTTCACCAACACCACCTTTCAGGAACTCTTCTACCAATCTGCGGGTGTGTTCTAGCTCCTCTTCACTGACAATAGGCTCCAGAGAGGCCAAGTAGCATTCACAGGTCTGCTTCAACGGTGGCACAGGCAGTTTGGGTAAACCCTCCTGGTGCACCAAAGACCGCTCTTGGATTTGTGTTACTGGTCTTACCAGGTGACATGGTTTTACCATGCCAGGGCGTAGCTGGAAAACATGATTTAGTATCCGGTCAGACTGGAAAGATAGTACCAGTCCGTGTCAGTTAGTCAAAATGACCTTTTCAAACACTGGACCCACATCAGTAGTATCACTTACTTTCATATCATCATATTGCTAAAGATGCACTTGCATCATAAGTATAAATGACAACAGAGATGACTGACACAAATACAGCTATCAGCATATTAAATGTAATGTATTTAATCTTATATTTATTTTTATGGCATACTTATATGTATATCATATGTATATATATGTACACACACACACACACATATATATGTATACATATATATAATTATATTTATTTATATATATATAGTGTGTGAGCGTGTGTGTGTGTGCGTGTGTGTGTGTGTGTGTGTCTGTGTGTGTGTGCCATACGTTTCCATAAAATGACAAAGTTATTGAAAACCGACACCAAAACACCTTGGCAAAGCAGTCACACTGTTTGTTTGTATGCTTTGGAAGAGGTTCTGCCAACTTAAAAATAGGTTGACACAAATGAACCTTTGGAATGGAGGCTAAAACAAACACACCGAAGAGATCTGCCCGGAACCTCGTTTACATTGAGGTTTTAAATAACGGATCCCATAATGTCGTTAAAATGTTTGGAAACAATTGAACTACAACAGGAATGCAGAATTTGCATTACAAGCGGGGGTATGAATCATGAAAACCTGGACACCACGATTCATTCGAGAAAAAAATACACAACTTCCGCTCGCTTTTTTCAAAATAAAACCATAGAAAAAAACAAACAAAAACAACCGAGAGGTTGTAAAATTGTCCTGTGTAGTTTTTGACCATATAACGTCCATCGTAAGGACCGATGCAGACGTGAAGATGATTTTGGTGTTAACGCTTGTTCGGGATGACGAGGTCCTTTGCAGCATGCGGATTAAGCTAACCTATCAACATTTCTACTGCAGCTAGCTTACTGCAAACGTCGAACGTCGCAAATACGACGAGAAACGCCCAAAGAATATTCTGCCTAGCACGATAAAATCCTCTCCGCGACACGCTTCCGTGTTAAAA
Source organism: Fistularia commersonii (assembly GCF_037954325.1). NCBI lineage: Eukaryota > Metazoa > Chordata > Actinopteri > Syngnathiformes > Fistulariidae > Fistularia > Fistularia commersonii. Next base: position 12,975,797 of record NC_141309.1, read on the forward strand.
CACAATTTAACGCTAATATTATCAAAAGCAGTCACTTTGTTGCTGTCATGTGCGGTGCCCCACCCCCTTCAATCTGACCTGATGCTGTCAGGACGAACGACATTGCAGCTATATTACCACGTAACAAACATTGGATTGGAAACAAAAGTATAACTCACCGCAGCTCTGACAAAAACACTCAACATCTTGTCAGACAGACGCGTCAAAGTGTTTATCGATGAGAGACCTTAGAACAGTCATGTCTCAAGGACAAGCTCCCTGTCTTCTGTCTGCTATCCGCCCCCCATCGGGCCCATCGAGAAAAGGCAGCTGGTCGTCTGAGTGCAGTTTGGCTAAAGTGTGTGCAATTTCAAAATATTACACACATAAAAAAAAGGTCTATTTCGGAAAAGATGCTGCCTCACAAGTCTGTGTTATTCTGGCAAAATACATGCCAGCAATCTATCATAACAAAATCAGATATCGTTCAGAATGGCAGACGTAGACTACCAATTAAATATTCCTGATATTTGAAATATTGCCAAGCAATGGAAAATTTAAAAAAACAAAAAAAAAAACCATTTGTATTGTGACGTCAATCTATTAACTATTGACTCTCAGTTAGTTGTCAACATATTCTACGGCCATACCATGTATCTGTGTGGTTGATTCAGTTTAACTCAAATGCCCCCGTTTCATGATGTTGGTTTTATTTGACAATGAAAAGCAGGCTCGTATATAAAATAACAGGTACAGGACAAGATTTCGCGCGGATCTGGTGGGCGAGCTTGTACGGACCACTACTAGCCACATGATGGCGCTCTTCCAGCATCTTTCCAGAGAATCAGCGTCAACTCACTTCTTCAGCTACCACTGAGACAGACCCCAGAAGCCCAGAGGAAATAGAGGCTTGAAAATAGGACCTAGAATAAAAAAAAGGAAGATTTAATTGCCACTGGAAGTACAGGAACTGAAACTAATGTCCAACATTTGAAACGTTATCGTTCCTCTGCACTGTTTTCACAGGTTTCATCACGTTTCGATCGTAGAGCAGACAGGGAATTGCAGTCGTGTCATGGTTTATTTGAAAGCAATAAAATAAAACATTACAAAGAAAAACAGCCATACAAATCAAAAAGCTTCGATTGGTCTCGTCCAACCGTTTCCCGTTAACAGTGTATGTTTTAAACAAATTGTTTGAGAGGCGATTATTTGCTCAAGGTCCATCTGCTGCCAACTCACAAACTCGGATAGTCCACCTGAACCCAACACTGATATCAGGTTGGAGATGTTTGTGGAGTCCAACTGGTCCGAGTCTGAATGTGTATCATCGTCAGTCCTCATCCTTTTACACGGCACTGGCCCAAAGTCACACAAATAAAACTCTGGATCAACAATATGATAACTTGTGTCCATCTTTCTCTTTTTAGCGTAGCACTGCGCACCCTGCGGCTGTTTGGGCTGCGCGCAACAGTCTGAGTGGAAGTATCCATTCGTGACAGTAGTCACCACATGCGTGTCCAAGTCCAGGACAGTCTTTTGGTTGGCTTGTGTATTTGGGATAGGTAACTCCCAGGTGGATTTCTCTGCACAACTCCAACAGGCTTCCGAAAGCATGAGATCAGAATCACTTGGAGAAATCATTGTGCAGGCAGATGCGTCTTGGTGCGCCACTTCTGCAGACTGGCCGCTGGGCTGGTGCGCTCCGCAGTGCCAAGTGTCCGACTCTACCCCAGTAAAGTTGCAGTAGAAGTCATCGGCCAACTCCGTAAAGCTCCCGGTCAATTCGAGGTATTCTTGCTTTTCGCGGACTGCGGCTACATCATCGTACTGGTGCGTCCTCTGCGTTTGCGACAAGTTCTTGCTCATGTAAAGCTGCCTGGCGTTTCTCAGTACGTACGTTACCAGCAAGTTCTTGTGGAGCTTGATGCCTCCTCTCTGCGTCCTGGAGCTCTGGATCTTCCTCAAAGAAATGGAGATGAGATTTTGTGCGTCAAATGCACACTCCATCCTCAACCGGACCACCCTTTATGCCCTTTCAGTCTCTCAAATCACGCGTTTCTCAACTGAATAAAAAATATATGTTATTACTAGGGGTTCCCACTTGACTCGGGTAGACTATGTCCATGGCGCTCCATGTCTTCTCGGTAAGGGCATGGATTTGCAACTCTCATATTTCCTTGCCACGCCCTCAAGAAGACATTGTCCAATGGGAGGGAGGCGGTGCTTCTCTTATACGCAAATATCACTACATGCCTCATTCACAATGCACGTAGGAACGGACATACTGCCTTTCACCAAATGTATTCTGGGCTTTTTAAATCTCTGTGCGGACAATGATCATCACATTTAGTAGCCCAAGTAGGACAGAATAGAATAGAATAGAATAGAATAGAATAGAATAGAATAGAATAGAATAGAAGAATTAAACATGTATAGTACAGTATAAAACAGTGAGAAAGGCATAGCAGTGTATAACACAGTTCAACATAATATAAAACAGTATAGCATAGCATAGCATGGTATAGCTTAACATAGTACTGCATAGCATAGCAGAATAATAGTATGGGATTGGAAAGGCTAGACTAGGCTAGGATAGGCTAGGCTAGGATAGGATAGGATAGGATAGGATAGCACAGCACAAGTAAAACTTAATAATTACATTTAGAAGAGCATACAATAACGCCTGCCAAAACATTTAAAAAGTATGTTAGGGATTTGACCTTGAATATATCAATACTTTTCCTCTTTCCTCTTGTCCTCCAGAGTCCTACTGATGTCTGCAGAATCCGAGGCTTCTCCAGGAAGCAGACCCTCACCCCGAATCAAAAGTCACACTGGGGAGAAAAGACAGAGTGATTTAACAACCCACTGTGTTTTATGTCTCCCAAATGTGGTAGGACTAAAATGTGAAGTGGCAATGATCAGAAGTTTCAGTAAATCGGGAGACCAGTGCCGCATATGTAAAGACCAACAGAGCTCTGTACTGCTTGCCACCATATATGTCACTAAACAAGTAGGGACAATAATACTGCATCTCTAAAATTCACTTAAATGTGTGTTCTAGTGCTAATTGTGAGATTTTAAGCTTTTGTCTTATTTTGGATTTTTTTTTGTTTTTGTGAGGCAATAAATCATGAAAGGACCTTTTAACTGTAATTTTTTTTGACAGACATGCTTGTCACAGGATAATCTGTGATATTGGATGGGATGATGATTTTTGAAAATATTCTTGTCTTCATAGAGACACATGTTGGTGAGAGAGTGGTGTGGCTTGTGCTTAGACAGATGGATTTTTAGATCTACAAATCATCAATATTTGAAGAGTCTCCAAAATGTAAGTTAGATGGTATTTGAAGGGTGAAGGATTTTATCGGAATTATGCATTTTTCCTAGTCCTTTTTTCTTTGTTGCTTTGGGAACATGTACATGATTTTAGTACTGTACTTTGTCAAGATACTCAGTTCTCTGCGCCTACTTTAAGTTGCTTTCTATTGTATCAACTGATATTTCCCCAGTACTAAAACTACACAGGCTTACGTACACATTCATGCATTTCAAATGTATACTGTACACTACAACTGTAAGGGTCCTTACCCGGTAATGATGACATTAGAAGTGGACCTATTTACAGAAATATTGTCAAAGCACTAAGATGTTGGAGGTAAAAGCTGATAGTAGAGAGATAATCTGTCATCCCACATCTGTTTGTGTGTAAACACAGATGGCTGACATCATACTGAACACCTGGATATTACTTTGATTTCCAGCCAAATAGGTGAATCAGGAGGACCGGCACTATTATGGTTATCATGCTCTAGTAATAGTGTAAATTGGAGCTTGTCCTCTAAGGGAATTAGAATAAATGGTGAAGAACAAACTGGCATGTCTTGTGGCACAGAAATGATCAGCACAGAATTTTAGATTTGGTAGGTTCAGCAGTTGACGGTACAGTATAAAGTTATATATTGTAATGAGCGAATCAATTATGTTCAACAGAGAATTCTTAATTGTTGCATGAATTAAACAAACTGAGTTGGTATCACAAAATATGATCAAAGAAATACAACAAAACTGCATCTACTCAGCATTTCACGGCTCAGAGTATCATGTGGTATAATTTAGTAAAGTGTGGGATATGAAATACTGCAGTGTGAATGTGTCACAGCAAAATTAAAAAAAACTACAAAATATGTTCGTCTAATAACCACAGAGTACAGTCTTAAGTACATTAACCATATAAACATAAACATTATACTGTATATTCATGCAGAGGCCATGTATTGTCTTGAGTGCCAAAAGGATATGCTTTATTATTGCAGAACAATATCATGCACTTGGACTATCAAACAGAATGCATCGCAATGATAGGAGAACTGAAAACATAATGGTAATGGCAGTGGTGGATGCTGATGTGTCATAAAGGATACACAAACAAATGCGGAGTAATTAGCTGAGTATCAGTGATAAGAAGTGAATAGAAAGTAAAACCTCATGTCTGAGGAAAACTAAAGGGCAAACTGTCAGAGATGTCAGTTTTGACTGTTCTGCCAACCATGAAGTAGTTCATATTACAGTTAAAACCAAAATGATTCATAGGTTTATTTAAAAAGTGCAAAAAATGATCATTAAATCCATCCTCTCTACCACTTATCCTGCACTCAGGGTTGCAGGGGATGCTGAAACTTGTCCCAGGTGTCTTTGGGTGAGTAGCGGAGTACACCGCCAACAGGTCGCTTGTCAGTCGCAGGGCCACATACAAAGACAGACAACATTCACCCTGTCAGTCATTCACGGCAATTTTCCTATTTTTTTCCAACTAACCTGCTGCATGTTTTTCGACTGTGGGAGGAAAACGGACAATGCAGAGGAAACCCACGCAGACACGGGGACAACATGTAAACGCCACACAGAAAGGTTCCTTGTCAGAATCGAACCAGTGTCCTTCGTGCTGTGAGGCCAAAGTGCTAACCACTAATCACACACACATGCGCATACACACACATAAAATATAAGATACATTACATTTACACATATTCACAGATATTTACAAATCTTTACCCTCTCTCCCAAGTCATGAGTCATAGTCACCCTTTGTTTGTGTACAATCTAATTACCGTAACTGCTTGTGTCGCTTCAACTTTACTGCAGATTTTCTGTACAGAACAGCATCAAAACTGTTCAGTGCAAGTGGACAGTTTTGTTCTTTAAAGAAATGATTTGGCAGGGAAAGGTCAAAATTCATTGATATTAAATAGTAGATTATCAGGGGATTCAAATTATAAAGTGATCTTAATTTCTGATTAAAAATATATATATATGATTCTATTTACTAACTTTTATGGTATTCAATGACTTTGGATAATACTTCCTAAATTTCAACTTCAGTTAAGTTGCTTTAATAATGCATCCTTATGTTCGGTCAAGAGATATCAAATTATGGATCTTGAAAAGTAATCCCTGTTCTCAGTACAAACTCATATTTGGCCATGTCAAAAGTGTACAATCACATTTATTCCTAGAACATTTTATGACATCAGTTATTTTTTTTCTTTCTTTTTTAAGTGAATCCAAATTTGACTCCTAAATAATTAAAATAGGAACTTTTTTCAGCAAATTAAAAAGTATAGAATACTAAAATACATTACAATGTATTATAGTTGGATTACATGGAATAGTATTGTTGTAAATAGCTGACCAGAAGTATTACAATGTACTTAAAAATAAAATAAAATGGTAATAAAATCTGAGGTTAATGAAAAATACACTTGAAATGTAGAAATCCAGTTAAATTAATATATACCTTAGTTCATGTTTTTGTGCTAATTCAGAATGATGCATACTATAGAAATGTTCTCAATCTGATAAGGGCTGAAACAACAAACATGCTTCAAAGATTTTGGTTATTTACAAATATAACATCATATCATCCTCAACTATATAACTGTGTAGAGACAAATAATTGACTTGACTCTTCTTGAATGATATGACAAAATACAAAAACATTAATTTGTTGATATAATATTTAATGAAGTAGCACAGTAAAACTGACACGGATAACACTTGCAAAACACTGGTATCAAATAAGTATTGGTTAGAATTAAGGATCTTATAGTTGTTTCTTTTTTCAACTTAGAATGTAGTTTTCCATAATGTAATTTGTTGTTCATTTGAAATCAGAAATATATCAGCAATTTAATATGAACAGTAAAATGATTTGATACAATTACTCAGCAATATGCTTTAAAATATTAAATGAGGTTGAAACTCAATGGTAAACTCCCTTATCTAACCTCTTGCACTAAATGTTACCACCGTTCTTACTTGCTATTGTTAAGCACCATTAATTCCACCGAGGCAACATAAGTCCCTGTCCCCCTGGCTAAGTCTTCCTCAAATTTGACAAAGAATTATATCCGAGAGTGTGAAAAATGACGGTCGCATTGCTTATAAACAAATGCATAGTTTAGGAGTTCACGGATGACTTTTTAAAGAATCTCCTCTAGACAAAGAAAATTATTGTGTGGTCTCTTAAGCATAGAGCTTATATATACTGCTCTGTAGAGGATGCACACAATTACTTCAGAGGTGGGGTGCTTTATTTACATATGCAACATGCATAAGCAAGGTTACTGTGAGGGTGAAATAAGCGCGAGATGGAAGGAGAGAAAGAAGGAGGGGTTTGGTCTGTGTGTGTGTGAGTGTGTGTGTGTGAGAGAGAGATCTGTGTGAGTATGTGTTTGTGAGTGTGGTGGTGATGGAGATGGTGCATTGGGTAGGCAGAAAATTGGTGTTATCAATATTTAACCAACCCTTCCAGCATATTTATGGCAGACAATAGAGCAGACATGCATCTGTCTCATGTGAGTGGAAGTGTATTTATTACTTACTGAAATCAGGGCTGTAACTACGCTGTTCATTCATATAGCTCTGCCACGCTTGCCTGCATGCTGTCAGGACAACTTGATAGATAGACCATCACAGTTGAACTATTTTCATATGTCTTAATTGCCCATCTCAAACCTGAGAATGTCACAAATTATTCTAATAATTCCATAGAAATTACTCCATATGGCAAGCAGATGCATGTAATGCGATCAGTCTGAAAATAAAAAAAATAAAAAACTTGAAAAGCTATGAAAAGAAGGAGAAAGAATAAAAAAGTCTGGAGGGTTTTTTTTTGGAGACCAATGGCCTCTCTGAAAATGTTTCCATGTGTTGTGTCTGAGCATACTGAGAGCAAAGAAGGAAAACATTCTCTCCTCCAAACCACACGCAACAGATTCTATCTGAAGCCAAATAAATCAACCCTGTGTTTCAGATCATGTGACACTTTTTGTGCTTTGTGTTATTCCCAACATCTCCTGTTTCACATGCACGCACAGGCAGGACACGCAGACACGGCCACACACACGCAAGACAACGCATACGCATGCACATTCAGAGTTTCCATTTCCTGTGCGTAAGATCACCTGTAGACAGCATGGCGCGCTTTGCTGCTACATGCTCAGGCAGGAAAACAGGAAAGGGAGTTCAAGGTTGTCCAACATGAAATACTCACAGAGTTAGGGGAAACCCAGCACTTATGGCAACCTTCCAGTTTTTAAAGAAAATAAGTTGCACTAGTTTACTTTTTACTCTGGCACTGCCATTAAGTGCTCTACATTTGAGTGTGCATCCATGGCTTTGCACAAGAAAATTAAACTTTACTGTGCACACAAAATGGTAAGTTACACTTTCAACAATTTACATTATTAGGAAATACATTGTGGATTTTTTATTTTTGGAAATACAGTAATTTTCTTTCTTGTTGAGCTTTAACTAAGACTAATCATCCATCAAGCCAGCCTCACTCAGCCCAAAGGAAATAAAACCAAAACTTTTTTTTGCCATATTATTGGCAGCACCTCCAGAAAAACCAAGGGGGTACATTACATGTGCTCTAGATTAACAAAAAATGTTAAGAAAATATGAATAAGTAAACATTTTGTCTGTCAGAGGATAGCACACCATTATAGGAATTGACATCAAATATGTGTGTTCTCCTTTCATAAATAAAATGTTTTCATCTTTAGAGTAAAGATGGAAGATTTTCTGAAATAACTTTTTATCTTGTCACGAGGTGGATGAGAATATTGATATCCTTCATATTATTGCATGGCATAGTGATGCAACTGTTTCAGTAAGCTTTGCATGGCATTGAGAAAGGGGTAAAATATGACCATTACATAAATACAACTTCCCCGTATATTATTTGCAGCTCCAGGCCTCGAGAAAACTAAAATGGTATATTGCATGTGCTACACTTTTTGTCTGTCAGAGGACAGCATAGGCTGTTCAGCCCAATTTTAGGAGACCATACTGCGTACATACATATGTTGTGAAACAAGAAGATTCAATCTTTCAAAAAAGATAGTTGGAGATTTTGGGATATACAATAATCTCCCTTCATTCAGAGTTCTTGGTAAGATGATTGATGAACTTAATGTTGGTGTCTGGTGGAATGATTCCAAAATCTGCAGATATCTTCTTAAAGCATGAAAAAGTAGGAGAACCGCCAGGTTGGCTCATTCAGGAGGCGATAAACACTCACTTGAGCGGCCATTAAGCAGATCTCCACAAAACAAGGCATATAATCCATTAAACATTCTATATTTAAATGCGATATCAGACTATATAATCGTCGATAAAAAATCCCTTTAGTTGAGTGTATAGGATTTTGTTGACATGTGCTATTGTTTCCATTCACTATTTGCTATATGTGACATGCCAAACTGATCAATCGTTCTGCTCTCCGTGGGGTAACTGTGTTCCCCTGTGCATCTGACAGCCATCCCTAGCCCATTTACTGTCAAATGGGCTCTGCTCTCTGCCTGAGCTAAGATGCAGATTTATGCCAAAGCAATGCTGGTTCTTGCATATTAGATGAAAGCCTTGTTTGCATATACCCACTCCCCCTCCCTTTCTCTCTCTCTTCCTTTTTTCTGAGGCGTCACTTTAATATGTATGCAAATGGGCTGCGCTCCACGGGCAGATATGTGTGGAGTCCTGTCCTGCAGTCAGGAGGTGTAGAAGAGATTGTGTTTGTATTTATGAGGCATGGGCCCTGCCGCTCTTGGGAGAAAAAGGCTGCAAGTAGTGTGGTGGAGGCTCTGCAGTGCAGGCAGAATGCAGATATGCCAATAACAGAGGTCATGGTTGTCACTAATGATAAGAGAAGACAATTAGACAATGTATAGCTGTAATGTAACCTCCTCTACACTCTCTCATGCATACACACAAATAGGTCCACAAGCGCTCTCTGCATTAACAGGAGAGGCAAAGCCAAAAAAAACAAGGAGAACAAGATCTTCCTAGATTGTTCTATTTGTTGCAGTGGTTTTTCGCCTCTGTGCTTAATGTAAATGCGGAATCCTGGGTGATTTGTGGGGGTAAAACGCAAATCTATTGATCACTTGCACCCCTCAGGGGGGCTAGGATCACTGTCAGGGGCTGAGACACAGAGGACAAGGTCAGATCACCAATGAGATGGGCACCCTTAACCCATTTCATCAGTCTGATGTTTCCCAGACAGCCCCCCAAGGCCCCTGATCAATAACGTCCCTCTAACAGCAGGAAAAAAAAACAACAATGTACCGCATGTCACATTTTTTTTTTCATATTTGGCAATTGTCAGATACAGCTTGATGAGTATGATAAGAAATTAAGAATGGGATATACTGCATGTATTATAAAATCAGAAGGGAATCTTAAACTAAGGCACATAATACAGATATGTATCATAACTTGAAAATGAATACTTATTTTCAAACCAAAATAAGATTGGCATGGTGCAAAATTAACACACACACGAGTACACACACACACACACACACACACACACACACACACACACGTGCACAAACACACTCTCATGCATGCACACATACACACGCACACACACACACACTCACACGCGTGCACACACACACACACACACACACACACACACACACACACACACATAATGGTTGCAAATCAAGTGTTCCCGTCTTGCTCTCTCTCTCTCTCTCTCTCTCTCTCTCTCTCTCTCTCTCTCTCTCTCGCTTTCTCTTTCTCTCTGTCATACACACACACACACACACACACACACACACACACACACACACACACACACACACACACACACACACAATCCCCTTCCTCCATCATGAATAAACCATACTGTGTCTATGAGTCATATACCACCCCCACATCCCTCTAACCCTCTCTCCCTATTCGCTGCTGCAAGAGTAAAAACGCTAATTAACGTGATGGCTAGCTCCAGCTCCTGTCACCAGCTTGTGGGGGCCTCTCAACCAGCCAAGCTCCTCTGGTCTGTGGTTTTAGCAGCTCTCTCCCGAGCCGCCATCTCTGGAGAGCCGGGGCCCCTCATTCATATTCAGCCCCAGTCACAGGCACCTGGAAGCAGCCACCGCTATCGGCTCCACCTCCACCATCACCTCCACACAACCCCCATAGTGTCTATCACCAGCCTTCTAGTTGAGCCCACCTCCTGTCAATGCTGGAACCCCTCTACTGCTGTCAGAGACAGACACAACACCCATCTATTTATGACCCCCTCCACACACACACACACACACACACACACACACACATACACACACACACGCACACACAATTACACTTTTTTTTTCAACCTAAAATCCTGATATCCAAACTGTGTATGAGAAGGCGGCTAAAACTTCTCCATCTAGGAGATGACACAACCCAACTGATGGGTTGAATCACCCAACAGTGGAGAGAGGAGAGAGAGTGAGCAAGAGCGTGAGAGAGGAGCTGCTTGCCTTGGTGGAATAGCTCGGTAACCATGACAACACAGCCAGGAGAGCAAGAAACAGGAACATACAGAATCTGTTTCTGCTGAGACTTGCACATGTGGCAAAGTGCTGCTTTTGCTCTGTGAAGACATGAAGGGAGTGTGTACAGGCCTTTGTGAAACATACATGCCTGCTGCCTCTCCAACCAAACTTGTTTGCCTACCCCAGTCACTGTGTGAGTCACAAGGAAAAAAAGAAATGAAAAAAACCTGGTAAAACTGACGCATTCGACCCAGTGCTCACTGGGCTCTTTGTCTTTTTGTCCGACTGCAGGAAAAATTGTGTGGTAGATACTGGTATGCAGCAAGAGGAGAGAGATTTAAAATGCAGGGTAAATAGCAAGAAGAGACTACAATTTCGCTCCACAGCCATTGTTTTTTTGCCTATTTTCTTTTCCTGTGCCTTAACACTGCTCCCCTTCTGCCTATCTTTTCCCTCTCCCTTTGCTCGCTCTTTCTACAGGCTCAGTCTAACCTCCCCCTCCCCTTTCCTCAAGGGAATAAAGGTCGTAACGCAAATGATTACTCAAACTGGAGTTGCCATGGAAACACAGTCATGTGACTAGAGCAGGCATGCATAGACCACAACAAAGAGGTGGATCAGGAACCAGTGCTGGAAAGAGCTGTAGCTCGTCTTACTGGTGCCTGAGTGCATTTCGCTCAAATTCGAGCTTTAAAAATAGCGAGCAGCATGGAACGCAGGGGAGAAAAGCACAGAAAACGACACTCAGTAGTGCTGGAGGCTAGGGTGCGAGACTAAAGAATCTAGGTTCTAACACTGCAGTGTGCCATTTGTCCTACCATTCACTAGCATACCAAGGGTGTGTCCTATTCATCATGTCCTTCTTGGAGGCAGAGCCGAGGCGCCAGTTGTCTGGAATTTCTGTGAAATGGCGTCAGTTGTAGAAATGTAGAGGGTGGTGGATTTGTGTGCTTCTAAAATAGGAGCTGGGAGTATGGTACCGTAACTTTTTGGTCCACTACACTTTCAAATTATTCCTCAAAGAATAAACATTCGATTTGTGGGAAAACTTGTGTGTGACAGAACAGTTGTTTAAGATAGCTCAGTTTCAAAGTGATTAGAAAAAAAAGAGGAAGTAATATGATGTTGAAAGAATGTCACTGTTTGGGCGTACATTATTCCAGCTGTATCGAAATAGGACATGTGTAGTCCAACGCAAACTCTATTGTTATGAAGTGGCGACTTTAAATGTTGACACCTTTCTCCTGAAATGAAATAGTGAATAACTCTCAAGGATGAGGCCGAAGTGTGAGGATAATTGAAACCGTGGACGGCGGTAAACAAAACGATGAGTATGTGTCAATCTATAGCAGGAAAAAAAACACCTGAAGTGGAATGGGAAAGTGGCCTGCCCCAACAGGATTCAGTTATCCTGGATTCAATCCACCCTCACGAAGATTAGCCCTGCATCCTGGCTGAACCCCGTGACCTACGACCATCTCTCAAAGCCCACAGACCAACCCCCCCCCCCCCCGCGCCCCCCCTACACACATCTGCTGTCAAAGCCCCACATTCTGTGATCAAAAATAATCTTTTACAAGATAAAATAGGATGTCTGTAATCCAACATAAACATTGAATTTATAAATAATGATTTTTTTTTCCCCCTAATATTAAAGGCCATTCATTCTGCTTTGCTCCATCGACACTAGAGGAGCAATAGGACAGGGTAGATTTTTTTCTGATGAAGTCACCACATCTGCGGTTATGAACACTTGGTACTGTGTGTTTCCATGTCTACGCTCTCTTGCACCCATTCCCTTCCTCTCTCTCACACACAGCTCCATCTTCTTTTGCCCTCGCACCCCCAAATTCCCACTTTGTTTGGATGCACCGGAAAACAAATAAACTGACAATGGGGGTACCAGCAGTGTGAACCCCTCACCCCCACCGAACCAAATGCAGGCCATTTCTCTCAAAGTCCACCTCAACTCCCATGAGGCTTCAGGCAACAGCTGAGTGTTCAGTGATGTCTGCAATTATCCCATGTCTAGACAATGTCTCGTGAAAGACGAAGAGATGCACAGTCTGTGCAGGCTGCGCTGTATAGAAGAGAAAGCCTGGAATAGATACAATGCCCATCAGATGGTGACGTGGTGGTAAATGAGAGGGTATGGGCTGGACAAGGAACTGAGCCAATAGGAAACATAAACAAACTAAACAACCGTATTCACTTGCAGTTGTACTTCAATTCAAAATACAGCGAATTTCAATTACAACGGATTTATTATCGGGGCTTTATACCACAAGAAAACACAGAGGAAATAAAGTCAAGTGTTACTTCATAGAGGTTAGTTTTTAGCTTTCCAGTGAGTCAAGTACTTCTGGCTTTTCTGATTAAATATCAATTAATTTGATTCTGGTTTAAATCAAACTAAATACTTTCCAGATTTATCCTTCTCAATAAGTGATTTGCTCGGTACTTTAAATGCTTCAGTACTGAAGGTTATTCTTGATAAGTAGAATATGAATTGGATTGCAGGCATAGACACAGAAAATGTGGTTTCAGGAATCCTTCACGAGGCGCAGAAATATTATAAATACTATTAGTAGAAAATACATTGATCTCCCACTCTAGATAACTAACAAAAATGTGTAAGAATTCAAAATAAATGGAGTATGTATTTTCAAGGCTTTCATTTCACAATATTGCATGTTATTTTTTTATTTAGTTTTGGGCTTGTGTTGTTGACTCAAAGGGATATAGATTAATGACTCCACACATGCCTTGAGATGTTTACATCTCCTCAAAACCATAAAGAATTTTGGAGTAACACATACAACTTTCAAGTACATTTTATTATCAGGATCTTATTGGGATATAATGTCACAATATAAAACTATGATTTAAAGAAAGCAAAGGAACAACAAAATGGTCAAATTGGGGGTGGAAACGCACAGGAGCTTGAAAGATAGGGGTTGCAGCGAAAGAAAAGGCTATGAGAGAATGAGCAGGTGTGTTGGAGAGGCCCATGGGCTTTGGGGAGAGAATAGATCAATAACTAATTTCAGTACCAAGCTTCACACGCAGTGTTTTCCAATAAATGCTGGATGGAGAGTACTGGCAAAGCACCCCTCCTCTATCTTTATTCATTCACCTTCTACAGGCATGGCTTGAGTCTTTGGACAGAAGGTTGTTTTCTTCACCGTTGTGATTGTTGGTTGGTTAGTTGGATTATGTTTCTACAGCCAATGTATTGTATAAATGTAATCCAATGTTGCCATTTCGATTTCCATGTGTCCTCCCACAACCAGTCTAGATATGCCATCTCTGTATCTTTATAGGGAAGGCTTTTCCCCCTCCACTATTCAGCCTCCTGCAACCCCCTCCCTCTCTCTCTCTTTCTCTCTCATTCCACCAGGGCTAGTGTTGAGGTTTTGTCAAGTGTATGCAGGGAGATTCAGACAGACAGGAGAGTGAAGCGTGTGTCATGCAGGGCTGCTGCTGCTGCTGCTGCTGCTGCTGAGGCTCTTCTCCTCAGAGGCTGTGACCTAGATAACCAAGAGGAGCTGGAGCGCCTGCAAGCCTTGGAGCCACTCCAGCTTCAGCAATGTCAGGAAGGGGTTAGTTGTGTAACACAATGTCCTATTTAGTTTGCTTGTCACACACATGGATGCAAACACATATATGTGCCCTATGTGCAACCACAGTAAGATTTCTCCATTTCCGGTTTGATACCAAAGACGGAATGTATGGAATGGCTTCGTAAAATGGGAGAGAGTGAACTGAAGCAAGGGTCCCCAAATTCATGTGAATTTAAACATAAGCATTAAGAATGCTTGGTCAAACTTTCCACACCAGCAGCTTCAGCAGCTCCATTATGTCACTGAGAAAAAATGATGTAAAATATCAACACTTTGCTGCTTCTGTATGGTAGTCTTCAAATTTGGTTGTTTTATTCTTGGGTTTATTTTTAGGATGAATGACTTTTTGAATACAACCAAGACTTTCACAAAACATCTGGCCAGAGTGTACTCACCACTGCACTACTACAACCATGAAGGAAAATTGGGTATGCTTGCACATGTTGATAAACAAAATGATTTCAAGTGGCAGTGATAGTCAGTGAGATGGGTTTGTTCTATTGGTCTACCTTCATGTTAAGTGAAAAAGAGTGAGTGCAAATATCATAATAGATCACCATCATCTCGAGGAGATAAAATATAAATGGGTTCTACTGTGCTGGAACAACTTTAATAGGCTGCAGTGTGAATAACTAAATCTCTGACCCTGACATCAGCGTCGCCTGAGACGCAAGAGCAACACTGCCATCTGGAGAAATTTATTTAGAATTGCAACTTCTACTACACAAAGGTTGAATAAGAGCACAATGACAAATCCAATTTTGAATTTGAATAGTGCAGTAATGCTTCATCGGCAAACGATAATCAAAATTCAAAAAGGCATCAAGAGTTTAAGTCACTTAAAGAATAACTGCACAGATGTCTCAACCAAAAGGCGTTTCAGTGTTTGATCACAATAATAACAATCACAAGAGGACACCAAAGCAACATCATCAGTGTTGACTACGCTGGGGCTTGAAGCAATTCCAGCCAGGCTTTGGTATGTATACGCACTCAGGGAGAAGGTAGTCTTTGAGTCTGTCTGGTAACGGCAAAGCCCTGACTTTGTCTTCCGCTGGCCATGGCCGTAGATGGCTCCTTATGAATGCCCTGCTCAGGCATTTCAGTGAAGGAGGGCTGGAATGTTGCTCTGCGACACGGCTATGAAATTGCAGCAGAGCCTGAGTATATGGGTGAGCATTCTGCCCTGGTGCAGGAAGCTCCAGTTTGGATGGGAAATTCGGCAATGGGAAGTTTACCCTTGCTATATCCAGCAACTCCTCGGCTTGTTCCAGGAGCTCAGTTGCGTGACTTTCGTCAGAGCACTGGTTCAGGGCAGTCTGAAGCCTCTGGAATACAATGTCTGTAGCTGTCCAACAGGAGTCGCCATGACAGGTACAAACCAGAGATGCACCGCTCTGAAGTATTACCACAGCTAGAGGGAACAGCAGGTCAAAGTACTCAAGGCTAGTTTGTGTCAGTGATGGCTCGCCATCATCATTCAAACAGCTGCTGGGGTTCACACCATGAGACAGGAGTAACTGCACGGCTCTCAAGCAGAATTTGCCGATCTCAGCAGCGTCCTCCGCGCTGGCCTCGAGAGCCTCCTTCACCAAAAACACCAAAGCAGACTCAGCTGTTTCCCCATCTACCGTAGCAGCTTGCACATCAGCGCCTGAATTGAGGGAGTAAATAGACAATATTTAAATAAGTGTACGAATTTCTCCCAAAATTTAGCCTGACTTTTCTTCTTAGCTCAGGCCACTGGTTATTTATGCAGGGTTTTGTTAATAAACCACTTTTAACAGATTAAATACCATTCTTTCATTTGCTGTGATGACCCCCTGAAGGCAAAAATAAAAGAAGAAGAGATGCTGTTCTATCTGTTCAACTTTGATATTTCATTTTTTTAATTACACCAACCACTTAGATAATCTGGGCATCCAAAAGCCTGGAGCAAAGCTTTGAATTCAAATCATATTACGGAGCTAATTTGACGTGTAGATCTTGTAACTTGACGCTTACCAATAAATTATGACTTTATTCAGTTAAAATACTGAGCAAAGGTTAAATGAAAAGGCATTAGTACCTCTGACCCCTACATAATGTTCATAATGATGTCTGAAACTTACTTCGGACTACCAAAAAATGACTCAACCCCAACTCTATTTATCACAGTAATTATTGATGTAGACATGGTTGCACAGGAACAACTGTCACAGGAAACATTCCTCCAACATTGTTGTAGAACAGAAATATGAGAGGTAAAGAATTTTTATTTATAATTGGCTGAAACATTCAATTAAAAGGAGACAACCAATTGTTGAGGTACAAGTATACCCTTGGTTTGATATCCCTAACCAAACTCTGACAGGTATAGGGAAGAGTATAGCAGATCAGATAACTATTGAAGAGGCTTATTGTTAACAAATGGTTGTGTGTAACCTACTTTCAAATATTGGAACTGAACAAAATATCTTTGATTACACTACAGGACTGTCTCATGAAATTAGAATATTGTGATTAAGTTATTTGTCTTCTGTAATGCAATTCTAAAAAACAAAAATTACTTTTTCATGATATTCTAATATTTTTGAGATAAGATTTTTGAGTTTTCTTAAGATGTAAGCCACAATCAGCAATATTAAAATCATAAAAGGCTTGCAATATTTCAGTTGATTTGCAATGAATCCAGAATGTATGAAATTTTGGTTTTTGTAATTGCATTACAGTAGATAATGAACTTTATCACAATATTTTAGTTTTCTGAGACAGTCCTGTAGGAGACAATAAACTGTAACAGAATTGATTTTAATCGAAAAGTGTTAAAATGTGATCTTCTATATGCAGAAGGCACAAATGATACAGGACTTAATTCATTAACAAGTACATACTTAAGTACTGTAAACATTTAGGTGGGAAATCTATACTGGTGATACATAACACCTGACACCATTTCATGGATCCTATTCATTTCTTTAAGGAGAGCTTGTTAAGTTGCTGGAATGCAAGATATTTCTGAATTTGAAAGCTTTAAAGTTTATCCTTTAGGAAGGTTTTTAGAGCAAGGGAGGCAGTCTCATGTAGGTAAGATTAAAGAGTATGAAGCTAATATAAAGCAAGAGTACATTCATAAATATCCTATTTCTCCCTTCCAATTTCTTTTGAAATACGTCCTGTTCACCTGTGAAAAGAGACTGACATGACTTTACGACACATGGCAATCACACCACTACTAGCTATACGACTAGTGGTCTGACGACCTAATAAAAATGTTGAGACTAATTTGTTCTTCAGCTCAGCATGTGATCCACAAGGGCCAGCTGCATCGTGCTGTTGTTTGAGCCTCCTCATTGCTTAAACCCCCCTCAAAATAATATTAAAGAAGTTGAGTTGGTCAGCTTATTGTTGTTGGAAATTTTTGTTTATTTTTCTGGTTCCTTTCTGTATGTTTCTAGTATGAATTATTGTCTCTCCCTGCTTTGTATCAAATTAAATACCATCACATTCACTGATTTGCTGTTATGATGGCTGAAAAGCGTGTAGTCTTGTGACACCTGTTACCACATGGTGATATTCTAACAAGACTGTGGATACTGTTATTGGTTCTGCTTGAAATGAACTCAGTACATTGCGCAGTGAGGAGCATGCAAAACAGTCTCCTGAGATGCTTCAAAAACGCCCTGCCCATCTTCAGTTTAATCAAAATAATTATTTAAGACGTATTCATCAGCTCCAGGGGCAATGATATTTTTGCTACATTGCTCCTGACATATTGCTATGATCTGAAGAGCTATACAGCCGAGTAGGTATAAAAACCATCACCACAGATTTCAGTTGAATACATTAACTGTAATGTTTTCTGAAAAACTGTTTGAATGAAGTTGTACTAAAAACCAAAGTGGCAGTGACAGATATGTCAGTTCAGTACCTCTCTGGAGTAAAAGTTGGATGTTCTCCGTGTTGTGAACAGTGAGCCCATCACTGCTTGCCAAGGCATGAAGCAAAGGTGTTTTTCCTTTGGGGAGAGGACCATAAGTATTACCTCATAACTATTCATATTCTAGACAGAATCGTTGAGTCCATTGGCATAGCTATGACTGTTTATATCAGTCAGGGACACAGAGATCTTACCATATTTATCCCATGCATTCACATTAGCACCCATGTCCAGGAGGGTTAGCAGGCAAGGTAGTCTCTCTGACTCCTCACTGGCAAGATCCAAGGGACTACTTTCATGAATCTAAGAGATACATGGCAGTTAGATTCATGAGTTGAGGAGAACAAGATGAAAAATGAGCAAAGTAATTCATTCTGTTTAATCATGTGTCTTACCCTGTCCCTCTTTTCAATGTCTGCCCCTTGCTGAACCAACAGCTTCACCATGTTTGGTTTGCTCCTCAGAACTGCGATATGTAGTGGGTTATAGTATGACACTGGGTCTGGGAATAATTAAAATTAATATAACATTTTAAGAAATTAAAATGAAAAACAAAAAAAAAAAACAACAAACCTCAAATTACAGTGAAACATCAATGAGGCAGAAAAGGGCCCAGTTCAGTTGCAGTGTAACTACAAGTATGTTATTTAGACTCATTAAATATACTAGACATGTTTAGGGTTTTTCCATAATTCTTGTGATTTCTAAAAACAGTCAAACATCTGCAGTCAAGGACCACAAAGTTTTACCAGCTAACACAAACTCTAATCATGTTCAACATCTCCTCCTTCTTCTTTCGGCTTTTCCCTTGAGGGGTCGCTACAGCGAATCAACCTCCTCCATCTAACCCTATTCTCTGTATCCTCCTCTCTCACTACGTCCATAAATCTTCTCTTTGGTCCTAATATGCTTGTACTAAATTAAAATTTTACTTTTTTCCCCTTAAATCCAAATTGCTATATTTGTAGAAAGCATCTGTTTTGCCCATATCTAAATTATATGGAAGTTGTAATTTGTAAAGCCAAAGATGGCAAATACTGAGGGAGGAAAGAGGGAAACTTTAGCATGTCTGCATGTGATGTTGGGAAATTGGTCAGTGATAACTTTCAAGAAAGACACACTCCAGAAATGTGAAAGAAGAATCAATCAGCATCAGCACGACTGTAATTGTGTCTCAGGGGAAAGATTTTCTTTAACAACCACTAGAGGTCATAACAGCTGTGTGTGCCTGAGCGGTGGCAGGTTTAATCTCAGAGTCAAGACAGCCTGTGTTTTTTCACTGCAGCTCACTAAATTGGAGAGCTTTCTTTTAGCCACATGTGGACCACAACTTGCTCACCAAACATACTTAGTTCCTTGTATTAAGAATGACAAAGCAGTTTCACTTATGCTTGGTCGTAGCAGGGGGTTAATGAGTAAATATATACTGGTGATTATATTAAAGTCATATTTTAATTGGTTGCCATGCTTGAAGTTAGCTGGTTAAGCTCTGCAAGTTGTTATAAAATGTCAAAAAATATATTTTTATGAAATATTCCAATATTCAAGTTTTAAGATAGCAAGAGCCAGTTCATGTTTTAAAATTCATACAATATGAAAAATGTAATTGTATTATTTTAATGTGTGTATGTGCATTTTTAAAGCACCATTTATCAGCTGCAAGAAAAAAATGAATACTTCACAAACAACTACAACTTTCAAATTCCATCGATTAAACACTAAAATAATATCACTTTTGGACAATTGTGTGGGGAAAAGTATGCGTGTGAAATCCCCTTTAATTCTTACCCTCAAAATTAAGATCAGCGCCATAGCTTAGAAGAATTTCAGCTGCAAATCCCAGTCCTCGTTCCGCCACCTTGAACAGGGCACAGCTGATCCCTTCTAGAAACACCTCTGACTGGGACTCTTGCTGCAGCAGCTTCACTAGAGAGCTGGCCAGATCACTTTCATCTGCGCAGCATCTAACACAACAACAAACAAACAGCAATGTCTCAGCTGATCTGTTTGAACTGTTGCCATTGTCTGGATGTGTCGAGGTTTTGTTTCGGCAGTGGGCACACCAAACAGTTTAGATAGCGTAACTACTAACTGTGAGTTGCTAACATAGTGTATCAGTTGGGACTTATGCTTAATGACAGAGAAAAAAATTAACCTTGGCACTAGTATTACCTTTCCCCCTGACTGGTGTCTCCTTCCACCAACCCCACAATGTCCATCACAGCATCCACCAGCGGCTGATACTCATAGACGATCCTTCGGAATCCGTGGAGGAACGGCATGGTTCTTCCACCGTTTGCTGCATTCGTAAGTTGATGGTGTAAACCTAAAGAAAACATTTTTGACAGAGATAACAGCTGAGGGTGTGTGCCTAAGTGGGACTTTATGCCTTCTGTGTACGATAAACACTGACTGACAAACGTTTTCTGTTTATTAACCTTCTGTATAACGTATAAACACAATTTTGAAGATTATTATTTCCCGTATATCCTTGTGTTGTGATGGTAAAAATAGCTGAAGCTCGGACTTTGCTAGCACGAGCAAGCTAAATTACGACATTGTTAAAAAGTTATATCTTAGGTCTGCAGTTAAATATTCCGCTTGATAATGACAGGTGGAATAATCGGTGTAGTTCCCTACTATTTTTTGTGCAAAAGTGTCATTAGTGATAAAGACAACAGGCGGCATTTACACATTTGACTTACTGACTGCGCTTTTGAGCTCACTTGGAGAGTCACGCCAGTCATTCCAAACAGGAAGTGTCCACCTGGACCGGGTGTGTTTTTGTTCCCCCGCGTAACACCAACATGCCGAAGGTTCCCCCCACGAATTTACTCACAACTTCGCGCTGTCAGTTTGGAAGGAATAATAAAACAAAAAAAAATTGTCTTTGGATGAGTGTATTACCCGAGGGGCCTCAATTGATGATAATTAATTTAAAAATTCTACAGCCCCGGCACAAAAAAATGGATCTGCCTACCCATAAGATAATAAACGAAATCAAAATGTACAGGTGTTTTTAAAGTAGGCCAACTTCTTGAATAGCAAAGCCAGCTGAATGATGAGTAGCTAATTATGTCATGTTTGGATGGTTGTTGTCAAGGCTAAGGACGCTCACCTAATCAATTCTAAACCTGCCTTTAGGTGGCAACAGCGCAGCACATGTCGACAGTTTTACAGGCTGAGCAGAAATGGCAGAAGCAACTGCAGATTTCACATGCGTATTAGAGGGAGATACTTTGAAATTAAAGCTTTGTCATATGTTTGTATTGTTGTGTTGTCATATGGAAGCCGGACCCTCTGACACGAATGGCACAATGAAGATGTTTGATTTGAATTCTACCCATGCCACCCTGAACCTATTAATCTTATCTTATCTTATCTTATCTTATCTTATCTTATCTTATCTTATCTTATCTTATCTTATCTTATCTTATCTTATTTTATCTTATCTTATTGTCATTTCACATCCAAGTTTCTTTTCCCTTCAGGGGTCACCACAGCAAATCACCCTTCTCTGTATCCTCCGCTCTCACACCAACTACATTCGTATCCTCTCTCACTACGTCCATAAAACTTCTCCTTGGTCTTTCTCTAGACCTCCTGCCTGGCAACTCAAATTTCAGCATCCGTCTACCAATATATTCACTATCCCTCCTGTGTACATGACCGAACCATCTCAGTCTGGCTTTTCTGACCTTCTCTCGAAAACATCTAACATGTGCTGTCCCTCTGAAAGACTCATTCCTGATCCTATCCATCCTGGTCACTCCCAAAGAGAACCTTAGCATCTTCATCTCTGTGACCTCTAGCTCTGCCTCCTGTCTTTTCATCATTGGAACTGTTTCTAGGCCACACAGCATCGCTGGTCTCACCACTGTCTTGTACACCTTTCCTTTCATTCCGGCTGATAGTCTTGTATTTTATCATATTTTCATTTTACAGCCATACACAAGTTAGCTTGTGTTTTCAATAAATTAATTCATTTCATTTTCTTTCATTAATCTATTGATCATGAATGGTCCATTTCAGATCTATTTTATACAAATATGTAAGAGATTAATTCTTACATTTCCATGCAAAAACCTTTCAAGGTTCCCTGATAAATCAAAACATATAATATTCCACTTTTAGTATGTAACCATTACCTTTTCCACAGTGTTGACACAAAAATATTCTGTTTCAATTTAGTCAAAAGTGACAGCAGGTGATTTGGAACATGGAGTGTTAAGTCACGAAAAAAACTCAACATATTATTTGTGCTGCAGGGTACCCCTCTGGGCTGGAAATTCTGAATTCATGTAGATTCTTGGGGGAATAGTAATCATCATGACCCAGCTAGTGTTTTCACCATTCACAGGGTTTTCCTGTGGTCTATCACATTTGTATCTGTCTTTGCAAAAATCCTCCATACCACTGTGCAATGTGTGCTCCACAGAGAAAATTAGGAAAGAGACCTAGGAACTACCAGTACAAGGCTGGCTTGCTACTTTTTACACTCCAGTCAATCTAACCAAAATCAAATACTATTAACTAAAAACAAACACAAAAACCCATATTCATTTCACAAAAATATTGTGATTTTACTTTTCCTAAAAATTCTGTATGTGCTGAAACAACTTACTGAGGTTATAGGTATGAAAAATATTGCCATTTGTGGTGTTTGTCCTTTTGGAATCTAATTTTAACTAGATTGGGCGATGGAGAAAAAAAAGGGAAAAGATGTTCCCTTCCTATACCCCTTATGAGTAAATAGACTCTTTATTAAATTTAGGGTCCATCTATCAATCTAAAGACTGGTATCGAAATTACTTTGTTGGCCACAAATCGTTGGCAATAGATTGAGCCTCCTTTGAAACAAGGCCATCACTTATCTGGTTCACATTTTCTCCTTAGGTGAACGAAAGCAGGAGACAGTAAGACTTCTATTTGTTTCCTGGGTGATAGATATAGCTGTCCTCCTCCTCTGATTATAAGATTATCATGAGTAAAATTAAAGTCTTTTAGAGCATCAGGACACTCAGCTTTAAACATTTATACCTGTTGGTTCTCCTTAAATTATTTCCCTTTATTGTGTGTATTTATTTATTTTAATCAAAGAATGCTGTCAGGGGAGGCATGGGAGTCTCCCAACATGTAGGAGATTTATACAGCTGGAAACTATTCTAAGCTATGCAAAGATCAGTAATTTGTCCTGGGAGACTGATGCATAAAGGAGAAGTTAATTACCATAGATTCAAAGTACTTCTAAGATGTGATATAACAGAAGACATGGAAACCTCATCAGCTCTTGAAACGGTAGCACGGTGAGGTGAAAGGTCATAGAATACCAATTGTGAGGTAAAAGGTGAAGGAAGCAAAATGATAATAGAGTAGCAGGGCACTGTGGTTTGGTTTCCCTCTGTTCCACACAGAGCCTGCATTATCAGACTCGTAGGTTAGGGCCTAATATCCTTTTGTGCTGGCAGCATATTGCTGAGTGCAGATTGTGGGTGAAAATAATCATTCCTTTTAAAGGTCACAGAAAGTTAAGCATACCTAAAGTATACCATAGTATACTCTGCTTGATAAGAAATACATGTGTGTGCAAGGGAGAATTGGGAGACTTCACCTTGCCTCATGATCTCTAAGCTGTCTGTCACAATTAGAGGGGCGTGGAGTGAGGGGGGTGGTGGTGGTGGGCATTGTGTAATGAGGCAATTTACATAATTTCAAGATTTACTATGTATTTAGGGACTTTAAATTTTTTACACTGGATTTGTCTGCATCATGAAAAATTAAGAGGTCAAGAATCCACATAAAATACTATATCCAAAATGAAGCTTAATTAAAAAAAATAACCTGCCAACTTGTTAAGTTCAGTATATTCAACATAAGGCAGATATATTAAAGATGACACTGAGCTTCTCCAGTGTTGTGCCAAAAAAACCTTGGCCTTAACAAGCAAAATATGTTTGAAAGCAATGAAATCTGCAAGGGAATGAAATCTGAAGAAAGCGGTAATAGGAAAAAAAGAAGGAATAGGACAACTGAACTTGAAGGACAACTTTGACATCAATTTATGACGAAGGAGAGGGAACTTGGGTATGCAATGTAACTCTCTTGATGCCTGTTGCCACTGAACCTCTCTGAGGATAAGATGTCTCCAGTAATAGTGTGCAACAAAGTGCTGCTTGTGAGCCATTGTGAACTGATGTCATCCTGCAGGTTTTGGAGTTAATCAAAACAACTGTTGAAGGTGATATCTATGAACAAGTAACAATTTTTCAAGACCTGAGTCTCATGTTCCCTCACTGTAGTACAAATGTAAAAATGTATGGGTTCTAAGGTAACATTTTTAAATATACTGGAAAAAATGTGACAGAAATAGGCCTGTTAACACAAGATCTTTTTTTTTTTGGTAATTTCGTTCAAACTTAAGAGTATATCTGAAACTCATACTCAAGAAACTGAAGATGTATCTAATTTGCTTATAATTTTATAGCATACTTTTTTTTTAAAGTAAGACTTTTTGTGTGTGTGTGTGGGTGGGGGGGTCAAATCTTTCAATATCACAAGATCCAGGACTGAGTGAAGTAACAAGTCATTGCTGTCAATGGCACGATGAGGTGAAAGATTAATTGAATAAAGGCTGTGGTCACCAAATTTGACACTTTTTTCTGTTAATTAAAACATACGATAACAAGAAGAATTATATGATATATTTATAACAACAATATGTTGGCGATGGTGATAATGATGATGATGATGATAATAATAAGGTTGAATGGGAATCAAGTTTTAACACTGCCTATTGTTTAATATTTCAACATTATGTAGTGCCGCTGTAGTGTAAGTGGTAGTTCAAGTGGTATTCGCAGACAACGTCACAAAGCTGCAAACTCAACAGACAAATAGAGCGCATGCATACTTAAAATAAAGATAGTTAAGCAACATGCTCCAACCACTTAAAACAATTAAAGACAAGTTAATGTTAATAGCCACTAAAAGTGTTCTCCGTTGGGATAATGCAGTGAAATGAATGACAAATAATTAGTGACTTACTGCACTGGTGGCAATAGGAAGGTCATTCTTTTCCCTCCCTCAGGGTATCAGTTTTGAAAACAGAGTGACGGCCCCAGAGAGGCTGATAAGTAAATACAGTTTTAATGGGCTGTGACTGGCTGGTTGTAATCTGTGCAGGCCGGGAGTGGGCAAGGCACAGAGGGCGACAGGGCATTCAGCAGCAGTTATTACTAATGCTATCATAGATCAGATTGGCCAGGGGAGGATAATAAAAGGCGGTGATGAATTTGGGCCTCCTGTCTCCAAATGACATGAGGACTAACTGCTGAAGCTGGCTAAGGTCATGGATGAAGGATGCCACCCCCGAAAAAAGACATAAGGGTGAATCATTATGTACGATATATTAAGAGGTTTGTATCTACCCCTGGGAGTTAATGAAGGTCATTGGGTAAGAACAAGAAACAGGAATTGTAATGCAAATATCAGCATTGGTATCATTAGTCACTAAACAGCTAAGAATTGCATTTTATGTATATTAACAACCCAGCTATATATGGCAGTATTTTTACTATGCTGTGCTTATCCCTGTGCCCTTAGTATTTTATCTGCCCCTAAAATCTATGTGTCCGATGCAGATGTGGTAAAAAGCATTCAAGTCCCGCAGTGTTGTTTCTAAGCTGACATATCTGCGCAGTTTGATTTTAAAATAAAAGAGTGATTGGCTATTTATAGAAAATACCAAGCTTTTTGAAAGTACAGTTAGGATATTCATAGTATGGATCCGATTTAGGAAATGAAGCGCTGATATTTATTGGAATCTTTTTTGTAAATTATGTAGTTGATCACAATTTTTATTGCATTGTCATAACATCATTGTAGGAGGACCCATGAATGTCTGGTATCATTCACAGTATCAAATTCTATGCTTTCTAACATATAATTGATTGATTGATATGATATAATAATATAAAACAAGCAACTTTAAGACTGATTTCTGCAAAGCAATGATGAAAAAAAAAAGAAAAAACTCTGCCTTAATGGCAACTCAACATTCCATGGCAAATGTGTGAAAATATGGTGATGGGTGCCTCAAAGTCGAAACAGAGCTTGTTGCATCTTCATGTGTCTGGCATTTATGTCTTCAGGTATATTTCCAAGGCATAGAGGCACTCAGATCTTTTTCCAGACATCAAAGTTCTAAGACATGTCCTCAGAGGGGAAGTCTGAACACCACATCTGTTAAGACACAATCAG
The DNA here is from genome assembly GCF_037954325.1 of Fistularia commersonii. Lineage (NCBI taxonomy): Eukaryota > Metazoa > Chordata > Actinopteri > Syngnathiformes > Fistulariidae > Fistularia > Fistularia commersonii. The sequence continues at coordinate 13,002,418 of NC_141309.1, forward strand.
CTACGTTCTTTCTGGCTCAAGTTTTATATATTGCTTAGAATTGCAGTGTCTGTTTTCTTGGATTTTCTCAATGTATATCGGCCATGTGCCAATCATTGTTAGATATAAATGACGGGGTGTGTGTGCTTTCGCCGCGGCCAACAACCCAGTAATTCGACCTGGAAAATGGATCCACCATATGCAGAAGTGTGAGGGGCTCCTCTACTTTTGAATGACTTGCTGCTGCAGACAATGTAACCCAAGCCTATGGGGCTCTGCATGTTGTTCTCTGTGAGCTCCAGCAGATGAATGGTCCTCAGTGTAGTGTGGGCTTCAAGGGATTTGTCTGAGTGTCAGCGTCCAGTGGGGTTAAGTTTGGAAAGCTACTCGCCGTTGTGTAAGTTATGTTCCAGCCCACCATAGCTCAGAAAGTGACTGCTCTACATCAACACACTCAGTCTCTCCTCCCACCTCTAATGTGTTTTGCAGCAAATTTGTTTCCAGGATCAAATTGCACACATTTAGCAAAATGTTGAGCTTCGTACAGAAATCAAGTAGAGAAAAATGTAAAAAAGAACAGAAAAGACTACATACACTTTAGTGGTCATAATTTTACATTTTCTTCCACCACGCTGCCAAACATTTCCACTAGCAGCTGCAGAAGAACCTTCCGGTGCTTCTTTTGTCTTTTCCAGAACTTATTAGACCCAATTGCTGGTGGCTCTACAGAGACAAGAATTGTCTGTGACTAAGTCATCAGCTAGCTTTGCTTAAAGCAAGAAGTGACATATATAACGTACTGACTGACAATACATGAAATCAGTTGCGCTCTTTTTACCATAATAAATGCGAATTGTAGTCAAACATCGATTATACAACTGCATGACCGTACTGTAAAATAGGATAAAACAAAAGCTTTGAACAACAAATGATTGTGTTACGCCTGAAATATAAATGCGTTGCAGAGTATATAATTTGTGTAGATTTGAATGAATTACAGAAATACGCTGTTGTGAGATGCCAATGAATATTTACAAGTGTTAATGTAACTGCAAAACCACTCAAGGTCAGTATGGCTGTCTATGTCACTTTCAGCAGAGGTGAAAGGACTACAGTCATTGTCCGTCCATGGGATTTCTGTATTAAGGAGCTCATATTATAATTACATTGGCAAATGAGTATATTGGATTATACGCTTTTGTTCCTTAATGTGCTAAACAGTGATGCTCCTATGCGAGATGTAAATGAATTATGACTCCCAAGGGTAGATGTTAGGAGACAGTATTAAAAATTTAAAACATACTTAAACACACTGTATGATTGCATGATCTCTATCATTAATTACTGCATATTTCACCCATCTATCAGTATCCAGAAGGTTAAATGTCTTACATTTTTTATCCCGCCTGAGTAGGACGGATTGGACTTTCAGTTCTTTTTTCGAGCCACATGGGGACGCTGGTGCCTTCCAAGTGGCACGTACGCACAGTCAGGGTGACACGTCTCATGCACACTTGTGTCGCCCCCTCTTCTAAGGAACCGGGGTCGGTAACATACTATTAGAATATTCTGCAAGGAAATCCAAAGGTTTAAAAGTACAGAACTCCAGCAGATACTAAAGGTAGTTGATCAAACAGTGTTCTGATTGCTCCCAAACCCACTATGTATGTGTGTGTGTGTGTGTGTGTGTGTGTGTGTGTGCGTGTGTGTGTGTGTGTGCGTGTGTGTGTGTGTGTGTATGTGTGTGTGTGTGTGTGCGCTGCCGGAGCCCCACACGTCCTCCCCTGTGTGTGCCCGTGCCAGTTATTGTCACTGCCACGGGGCTGCCTCTCTTCCCTGCGCTTGACGCGCATTGGATGGACTGAGTGCGCGTAAGCTCCTCCGCAACAGTAGCCTATTGTGTTCCAGTATAAACATAAAAAATGATGAATTGAAGTCGGACTCAGAAGATTTGAGCCGCCAGGTGCCAAAGTCTCACCGGAGCTGGGAGCTGAACGCTTGACTCCCGAGAAGAGCGAAGTGGTTTGCAGCTGGAGTTGCGCTCATCGGGACTTCACGAAAGGTTGCCAAGGATTACTGCGAAGTGTTAGGACTAACTTCTGCGCTTTTTTACATCGCATCTGCACGACGGCGACATGATGCAGGACCGAAGCTTTTCATCCTTCGTCCGAAAGTGTCAGACTTTACACGCCGCGCAGCAGCCAATGTCAAGAAGCTGTTGATGCGGAGGAGACAGAGAAAATTGTCTCGCCAAACGAGGAGAAGCTATTCAACAATTTCGCCCAACTACCTTGGATAGACCTGCTCGGGAAAGTCTGGAATCAGGCGACAATGTACCGCGATCGAAAGTTCACCGTCATCCCGCACATGAAACCGGCCGCGTAAAGGTTTCACCCCCAAACATGCAGGAAAGAGGCGCAAGGCAGCGCGCAACTTCCATTTCTTGAATTCCTTTATTTCCTTGAGAAGGACGACGAACACGTAGATAAGGCTTGAGATTATTATTTGTCTGAGGTTTGGATTGAATAAGCAGACTTTTATTTTTTTGTTTTTTTGTCATTATGAATCAATTTTTCCAACCATAACCATTTTTTTAAGAAAACAACAACAACAAAACACAAAACAAAAAACAAACAAACAAAAAAACAATGAACCAAGAAGGGGGATTCCCTTGAATTAAGCCACTTGTGCTTCCATAAATATCTTGTGGGGGGATCCTCGTTCCCCCGACGGCTCAAGAAACATGTTGCATATTCTTGTGCTTCAGTCGGCAGTGTTACTTTTGGGAGGTAAGCTCAATTTTAAGCACATTGGCGTGGTTTCTTTTCAGGACACTTTCATTCTCTTTTTAACCGAATGTAGTAGAAACAGGCAATCGCATAAAAGTTAGACAGGCTTCAGATAAGATTGAGAGTCTAAAATACACAAGGAATGTCTGATTTCATCTGGCTGCAGCATGAACAGTGTTCACTTTGATTTCACACATATACTAGTATTATACTAGTGTAACATCCTCGGAACATCTGTGGACTTAAATAACATTTATGTTATTAATATTTCAACCTGACAGTGATTCGCTTTTGCAGTGCCAGCTGTGTAGTTTATTACCACTAGACTTGTTAAGTTACTATTCGCAAAGCCCATATTTATTTTATGGGAAAAGTTATAGAGACCTGCAGTACTGGAGGATCCACCTGCTCAAAAACACTGCATGACATGAAAAGCGTCATTGCAAACTGTGGAAGAAAAAAAGCAAAAACAAAACATTTATGTAGGGGGATTCTTTTGGAAGGATTCTTGCTGAAACAATGAAAATGTAAATTTCTCTTTCTGTTCATGACATTGCATCAGTCATGTGAAGTCACAAGCAGGAGAGCACATACACAACCTTGCAGTCAGAGTGTTGGTGTCTAAGTGAAAGTGGTGGTCTAATAAAGCCCCCCTACCTAAACTTAAATTGATTTTAGAAAATACATACAGTGCCATATTTTAAATGGTCTCCGATGCCAATGCCCATTTCTTTTTGCAGGCGGAAATTTTTGAAACACCTCTTTTGGTTTGCAGCTGTTCATTAAATGTGACTTGACACATTATCGGTTAATATGTATATTTTCTTCCTTTTCAACTGAAATATTCTTCCTGTTCACCTGAGAAGAAGACCTTCTAATAATTGCATTTTGAAACTGGATCTGACATGTCCATTGAGCACCTTGATGATGCTTTATTTTTGAAGCAAGGAGACCTTTATCCTGGGTGCTGACTCACTGTCTTGAAGTGGCCAGTAATGATGTTTGCAATATGCCAAGGCCTTCTCAGTAACCATACCCAGTGTGATCCTAATTGAGCGGTGCGTCCCATGAAGCTGCAGGACACAGGTTCTCACTGTGAGAAGTGAAAAAAATTGATAGCATATTGGAGGAAATTGAAGGATCAAATTGTGAAATTGAGCCACAATTATATGGAGAATCTGTAGTGACAAGCCTCAAAGCAAAACAAAAGATCCAGATGATATTTTCCTTTTCCCCCTTTAGATCATTCATTTTTTAAAAGTTTTATGAACTTAGGTGTTCCAGAGAGATGTCTCATGGGACTCCTGAGAGGAATATTCAGGCTTATGTCACTTTCTCTTATCCTTGAGCTCAGAAAGATCCAAAAAGGGATCAAGCATGGACAGCCGCCAGTCTACATCATTAAGCGCTCAGCAAACAACCCATGCTGTCACTTGTCTCTGTCCTCATGCATTTGTGTCTCTGCCAAGGATTGCAGCGCATCCTTTAGGTTTCTTCAGCAGCATTTCATATAGATGAAGAGATTCTCAGGCTGCCTCTCAGCTGAGGATTTTCTCTAATTGTGAAACAACACGCAGCTGTGGTCTTGCTCTCCACTGATGTGGCACAAAGCAGTGTCTCTTCTTTGCCCCTGGCAGACCTTTAAACAATGCAGCTCGTGCCCTTGAGCAAGAAATGAGAGGGGGTATGACCAACTTCATTCACTGACTTACAAAGGCTAGTATGCCGCCAGTAAGTTATCCAATATGGTGGAATTGGTGTAAAAGAAAATGTGCCTTCATTTCAACAAGACTACCTCCAACCTATACAGAAAAACTGTCTGCGGCCGCTGTCACGGATCTCTGGATGTCTGGTGTGAAATGTTTGCCTGTATCTCAGTGTGTGCGTGCGTGAGTGTGTGTTATTTAGGCTGTCAAATGTCCAAGTGAAATTAGTTGAATTAAACACAAACAGGTTTTGAACAACAAGCCTGATTTCATCACTAGTCCTGTGAAATTACAATCTTTACTCTGTTACAGTGGATTTTTGTCAGTGAATCTCCCAAGGAAGCACTAATCTCAAATTTAATTTGAATGCATTGACAGCTCATGAATTATACTTGCGTCAGGAGCATATGGCTGTTAGGATTTAAATTAGTCTCTCTTGTAATGGAGCTTGCGTTGGACAAAGATGTGTAATGTCATTTGGCTGGTTTGTCAGTGTTAACACAGTTATGGTGTTTATATAGATTAGAGGATCTGAAAACAGCAGCCAAAGTCCCCGGCTTGGTTTACTTATTTTTTTTCTAAATCAAGCCTGTTTTAGGGCAGCGCCTTGAGCACACTGTGCTTCACCTCATAGATTTTTGATGATTGTAAAGATGGGCAGAGTTTTACTTCTCCCGGATCCTATTAAGTAGACCTTGGGTGTTGTTGAAAAGAAAAATAATCACTGTAACTTATAAGTAGTACCGTGCAAGAGGGGGTTTGAACCCTGCTGTGCAATTACTAACCATCGCAAATGATTTAGGTCGCAGGTTTGTATGTCAAGCTGCATGCCTTACTTTAATGATTTCACGAGACACTGAGGAGGTGGACTCTCATCTAAATCCCCTCTGCTGCTCTTTCATGCTCGTCGTGTAAGTGTGAGTAGGAGGCATACATTGTAGTCAGCCAATCATTGAGTGAAATGAGGGTTTTTGCCCCCATAAATTCATATATCATCAGTATGATGTCCCATAGTATCTCCACAGAAGCCCATCTGCCCTGTGTTAATTTGTACTTTATAACTGTGACTTCTCATCCAATTTAATCAAATTTCGTGATCAGGGAACAAATGTGTGAAAGCTCGAAATGGAAGACTTGTATGTATGGGGTTTGGGAGGATTTGTTGACAAACATGCTGATGCAGTGTTTGTGCACTCTTGTCAGAGGATAGTTGTGTCTGAACAGAGGACCCCGTTCTCATAAATCTGTCGAGAAGCTCACGGCCAGACAGTGTATTTCAGTCACGGATGTGCAGATGAAATGTGGTGTAAGGGAGCGGGGGGGTACAAACACATGCAACAATTTCAGATTGCAATTTACATCAATAATTTCATCATCTTTCAATTAATTGGATAATGTCATCTCATTTAAAATTCTGAAAGAAAATCAAATTGTAAATATAAGTTATCTTGTGTTTGGAATGACATTTATTGTTGGATGTCACATCTTGTAGTTAACTGAATGAGGATGCTGGGTGCTGGATGCTGAGTTATGTGCTGAATATGCAAAAGAATATCCTAACTGATATTTTCTGTTCATGACATATGCCTAAGACTTGAAAAATCCAAGACAGAAAATAACAGGTGAGAAAACCGATCTGTTTATCAGCCCTCATTTAGCAAGTAATAATATAAATCCCTTTTGCCAGGTATTATAAATATCCACAATGGACTATCAAATTTAGATTGGGTTGCTGCATCTCATTGTTTGAGTTGTATGGCCAAATATGATATAAAGAAAAGCACTATTAACTGATTTCAATTGGCTGTATGCATCCCGGTTGTAAACATTGAATTCCTGAAAACAAACAAACAAAACCAAACCTCATTTTCTCTTTTTCTTTCAAAATGACTATCGGTACATACTGATCAGGCAATCAACCCCTTCCTAGCTGGTGCTGAAAGTTGTTGCAGGTTGTGTCCGTATTATTTAAAGGATTTATTTTTTTATTAAAGATAGCAGAGCTGTAGTCTAATTAGTATATTAATAATTAATGAAAAAGGAACAGTTCAATATTTTGTGTTTCTTATTTATGCTGTTCCATCCCAAACCTACAAAGAGCCAAACTGATCTGAATCTTTAAAGCTGTAGTTTATTCATGCAAAATGTAAAAGCTTTGTCAAACACATAGAAGCATTACAATTGACCTCTAGAACACATAAGAGCAAGTAAAAGTTAATTGTCTACAATGTTATCCTTATTTGAAGGCTTAATAAACTACAGGTGTGTCCCTTTTTAATGGAATATGGCAATATGGCTTCATTTTGCCACCTCAGACTACCTTGGAATTTACATTTCTGTATGCGTGCTGGCGTGATGGTTTGCACAATTTTTAATTTACTGGATTTTGGGTTTGGAATATCTGATAAAGATGGGAGTGGCATCTTTTTTATGGCAGTATTGCAGTCCCTTTCTTTTTGTTACAACTTTTGTTTCACAGCCAAAGATTCCTGATAAGCAAAAATTACCTAAAATTGGTGTTTTGAGCTAAAACCAAACATCAGCAGACCATCTCACATACAATTGCCAATATGCCGATGAATGCGTTGGTCAAATACGTCTTCCTATGTTAAAATTTATAAATCCAACTCCAGGATGTTTTATTTTGATGGCGTGTTGTCTGGATGGTAGGAATGGGTGCAGTTTTTAAACATTATTTCCACTTTCATATAAGAAATGCATTCCAATTCACTCACCCTGCGGTCGGATTATGACACGTATACGAATTTCTGTTGGCATTTTCAAAAGATATTTGATTTGCAAATTTATACCAGCCCAATACATATTACGTGTAATTTTAATATTTCCATCACATAGGTGGCAAAGACGGACTAGCACGTATGATGTTCCTGTGCTAACATCATTTTCATGTAAATATATATTAAGTGTTATTGAAGTACAGACTGATGCAATTAATTTCTTAAAAGTCAGGAGTATGCTAAAATAATTTAAGTTATTGTCTGGTGTCTGTTGCACAGTTTGAGCCAATCAATTCAATAATTAAAGCCACATCTGTTCCACTACCGTTAGAGTCAATGTGCCATCATCCAGCTGCACTCGAAATTTAAATTCTCTTTTGTCACTTAATATGCCAAAGCTGAAGTTCTCTGGTTGATGTGATTATATTTTAAAATGTCAATTTCCAGTGGTTACATTAGCGAGAATCAAATTCATGTTTTAACCACCAACTGATGCAACGTCTCTGCAACGGAAAAAAAAAAAACTACCACTGAGGCCAGCTCGTGCATGAAAAGGGAAAACCAGGCAGATTTTGTGCCCTTGTGAGAGAATAGATTTAAGCAATCATCCTTTCTAACAGCCAGCAGGGGGCGAAACTACTAGATGCAGTAAAAAAAAAAAGGATCTTAGTCTTTCACAAGGTTTTCTGTCTGTTTCTGTGGATATAATTTGAACAAATCAGAAGACAAAACCACCTGGTAGTGAGGTAAAAATCATCTTTTCACGAATTCAGTGAAAAATAACATCCAGTCTTTATAATACCAGTGCTACAGCAGATAATCCTTTTTTGTGGAAATACCCTTTGTTTAGGTCTTTTCTACAGATGCTTCTTTCTGTAGTCACAGCTCAAACTGATGCAGACTTGCTGAAGCACCTAAGTCTAAACCTGGGAACATGAGATGGTGTGAATCAAACTGCCGCACCATGGCATTGTATTGATTTCTTCTATATATTTTTCAAATACTTAGTGACAAGTTTAGCATTCAACATTTATGAGACATTTTAAAGACAGTGCTGGTCAGCCAGTCACTTCAAAAACATGAAAAACATTTGTATCTCCGGGAAATAGATTGCAAGTGAAAAGTGTATGAATGTGTAAAGTATCTAATATTTTTTGATATGCAATATTTGTGCATGGTAATTAATAATGTATTGTGGGGGCTCTGGAGATTCCAATCCTCCACGCTGACCATGTCATTGGGAAGTTGCTAACAAAGTAATCGGGTTCAGAGGTGTTCCCATATGGTCACTCCAATGGCGAGACGTCAAGATAGCTACACCAAAAAATGTCATTATTGTCAAGGCTACAAAATAAATGGAAATTGTCACACTGACTTTAGTCAATCCTTTTATAGATAGTGATAAACTGGAATGCACTTTTTGTCAGCAGAAAATCTTTCAAACATCTACATTGTTTTTTCAAGTTATTCGGTAATGTTTAACACCTCAAACTAATGTAAATACATTGCACTTTACAGGATTTTTTTGACATAAATTGTTAAAAATCAAAGTTTATTTTTTTCCGTGGCATCTTTTATCTATAATGTTCTATTTATTGTTATTCTTATGCTTGTATACTATTTATTTGCTTCTCATTTTATTTGTTGTTGTTTTGTTTTTTATGCTGTGTAAAACAGTAAAACAGATTACCTTTCGAATGAATTGTGTTTTATCGATAAATCCTCCCCTTAAAAATCTGAATTTACAGCAATGTAGTATATTGGCTGTATATATAGATATTTGATATATGTATATATGCATTATGTGTGTGTGCGCGTGTGTGTGTGTGTGTGTGTGTGTCTGTGTGTGTATAATTCTGTCTCCTGACGGTAAATTTTACTTTGTTTGACACTTGTATATTGCGTTTGGAAATCCCTAATTAATGGGATGTCAGCAAAACAGCATAAATAAAGAATCCTTCCCTATGGCAGACATATTCTCTGTTTCTCCTGCCAGTTGCAGGATTTGAATTTAGGCTGTTATGTGGCTCTTGCTTCCTTTGGTCAGCAGTGCTGCATCTAAACTGTATTTTTGTCTGGAGCATTCACAGGCAAGTAGCTGGTCAAAGAGCTGTTTCTACACCTGAGAGACTGAAGTACTTGCTTGTGTGCAGAGATGTCACTGTCTATCAGAGGCATTAGAGCCTAATGCATTCGAGGCAATGATCTGACAGGTACATATTGTCAAGGCCCATTGACTTCTTTGTGGTGAGGTGATTGATTGTTGAGATTATGTTGAAAAGGGAGTTGTGCGCCTCTTTGTGATTCAGAGTGTCATGCTCATGGTGTAGAATTCTGATCAGTAGAACTGAAACTATCCATGAATTTTAATTTTGAAATATATTAGTTCTTTCCCTTGAGCAGTTTGTTTGTGAATAATCGCTATTGTGTGCTGTAGACCAAAGAGTTTGTTGTGGGCTCTCATCTGTGATGGTAAGTTGACGCACAAAGCATAAAGAATGACTTATGGCAGATGCAAAGGTGCTTCTGACACAGCACATTTTAGAATTTCAAACAAGAGAATTGCCTAAACATAAGTGCATGAAATGAACATATTTATTGCCAGTGGCGCAGCGAAGAAATTACTTCCATGTGACATCACAGATAAAAGTTTTAGTCCTGTGACTGTTCGGATGAAAATATTAACAATGTGAGTATAATATCTTTGAAAACGTATCCAATTATTAACCACAACAGGAAATTTATTTATTTGGTTGGGACAGTGCATGTTAATGAACACACATGAGACATGCATGTAAACACACCACTCCAGGTTGTAGCCATAGGCCAATTTGCATCCGTTGTCCCACAGTTGCGCTCACAAACACACTCTCATTCATCCTGACCTATTGTACATGTTTTTAGTGGTAGGGGAAACCGGAGTACCCCAAGGAAACATACGCAGACACGGGGAGAACATGCAAACTCCACACGTGGGAATCAAACCCACGAGCACTATCCGCTGCGCTGCCGTGCTAGAGAGATACCAGTTGGCTGGCATTTAGTTAAATGTAAATTGTTCAGTGTCAGGATATCCAATGCTAACCATTTCACCTGTTAATATGGCAATTACGGTAGTTGGTCAAATGGTCATTTTCAATGAAAGTTTAGTGTCATTCTGACATCTTTCTGATGTCATTTCTTATTGTCAGATGGTGATTTCAAATTTTCCTAATATTAACTTGATAGATTTTTGACATTTATGAATTCAATTGGTGCTGTTTGTGATAGATTATTCATTTTTTTTCTTACATTACCTATGATGTAGCATTTACATGAATCAATATCAGATGATTCATTAAGTCAGTTTAATTCTCCTGAATATTGTAATTATATTGACTCATCAGTTATTTTATTTTTAGTTCTTTGATGTAATGTTATTTGTGTGTTTCCATGCTGCCTTTAATATTAATACTCATCAGAAATACCACTTACACCTATTCATAATCAATGTCATCCCCCCGATTTATTGATTGAAACTGATTGAAGTACATATTTGCAATCGACGCAATGTTACATGTGTTACTTGGTGTCTTTGAATATTTGTGTGTGTGTGTTGGTGCGCAGTGATAACACAAGGGCGGGCCATGTTCTAATTTGTGTAAATCAGTGATTTTCTCAGGAGTGTATCCAACTTTTCTGGACATTGAAGGAGAAACTCAGAGAGTTAGTGTGGAACTATTCATAGTGAGAGTGCATAAATGTTAATGTCTCTAACTGAAAAACATTTTCTTTCTGTGGATTTAAAATACATGATGTGAAAATGGTTGCATGCTCTTATTGTTGAGCACCCTCTGGTCCTCAGTTTTTGGCAGCGGCCAGGAGTGTTCATGCTGCTTTGTCGCAGACCAGAAGATTGGGAGCTGATGACGAGGGACTAGAGTCGCAACGCACACAGCGGCAACAGTGAATCAATGGTTGTATAACGCTTTGCGAAGCCACCATGGGCTGGAGGGCCAACGCTGCGAGTAAGCACATCCTACCCCAGCCTGCTCTGAATCGCTATCTGGTCCTGCAGATTCCCTTCTTAACCTCGAGGCCCTCAATTTCACACAAATTGGGCAGAGCCACACCAGGCTGAGAGGGAATGACCCTGATGATAATGAAGGATTAACTGAAAAATATTACAGTTTTATTCAAATTGGGAATAAAACTGTAAAAGAATGTTAATGCAAGACTGAATCCCATCATTTGCCACATGTTCAGAATTGTAATCGGACTGAAACATGGTTATTAATATTGAAAAGGTAAAGAAGTATACCAATAAATGTTCCACTAAAACAACAAATCTGATACAAAACGTGTCTCTGCTCCTAAGACAAAGACATGATGCAAACTAAGATATTCATGTTTTCTGCTTTTTCCTCTCGTGGATTGTATCTAAATTAGACAATTTTAATAATTAAAAGTGTAATAATAATAACGTATTGTTATGCAAGTACAATGAAATAAGAAAGTCACAAAATTATTATTTGAAGGCCCCTACATCTCATAACATCATGGATAATTTCTTAATATAAGATTGAAGGCACTGTTTTTAATGTAGTTCCCATGATGACAACATAGTAAATGCAGTGTGACTCAGATTTTTTAGTACCACTTACAACCAACAGCATTGTAGATTGTCTAGGCCTGACTAGTTGCACTTATATATTGTTTGCAGTTGTCATTTGCAAGTATTTTTAACCCCAAAATAATTTTGCAGGGATACACAGAATAATCATCATCTTCACTCTGGTTCTTGTTTTCCATATTCTTTTCCTTTCGGCTACTCCTCTCAGGTTTCGCCACTCCAAATCATCCTCTTCCATCTAACCTTGTTTTCCGCATTCTCGTCTCTCTCACCGACTAACTCTGTGTCCTGTTTCTCTCCATCCAGAATTCTGTTTTTTGTGTCTTCCTCCTGACAGTTCCAACCTCTGCATCCTTCGACCAATATATTTATGTTGCCTCCTGTTGTACCTGTTCAAACCCTTCAGTATAGCCTCTCTGACTACCTCCCTCTGCTGGACTCATTCCTCAGACTAACCATCTTCCTCACCCAAAAAGAGAACCTCTATTTTTATATCTTCTATCTGCAGCTCTGCTTCTTGTCTTTTCCTCAATGCCACTGTCTCTAAATCACACAACATCACTGGTCTAACCACCGTCATGTACAACTTTCCTCTCATTCTGGCTGATATTCTTTTATCACACATCCCATTTGACACTTTTCTCCATCTGCTCCAACCTGCTTGCACACATCTCTTCACTTTTATCCATATTTTCCTTTGGTCTAGACCAGGGGTCCCCAAATTTCCTGTAGTTAGATATTCTGGGACTGGTGTAACTACTGGAATATAAATTGATGCAATCTGTGCTCGGTCCTAATTGCATATGGCATTTGTAGAATGGCTAACTTCTCCCACTTTAACCTGGTTGAAACTTTCCAAATTCTGTCCAGATATTGGATTTGTCTGTCATACTGTATTTTCCAGAGCCTGTCTGGAAATACAAGTTTATAATGCCTTAACGGAGCAGTAAATGTGCTAACAGGCTTCCACAAGGTAAGCACCAATATCTGTGCAAAAGGATAGAAAACAGGAGTAAGAAAAAGTATTGTAGATAAAGGACATATAAAACAACCGAGCATGTCAGGTGTTGTATTTATCTGGTCTCTTCAGAGGTGGAAGCCAGTGTACTTTATCCTAAGAAATGTGCATGATCTGACCTGCATGTCAAGAAGGCTGCTTGTGTCCAAATGGGAAATGTGTCTGGAAATACACTGTGAGTGGACAAGCAGGGGGAGTTGGGTTGATCTGAGACAGCAGCCTCCTGTGAATAAAATCAGATCAGAAGTGAAAAATTATTTTTTGCTTTAGAGCAGCACAGTAAACTCAGCCCAGGAAAAAATAAGAAAAGAATAAAAGATGCGTAAAACATACGTACAGATCCAGCAAAAGCATACAAATGACCTGAAATATGAAAACATTCTAGATAGAGGGATTCCATCAATTATTTGATAGTGATCTGGAGTCGCACACAATTTTAAAGGGGGAAGTTGGAAGTGAACTCATGATTTAATTTGGTATATATCTTCTGGAAATAGAAGAAGGTCATTTGGGCAGTGGATATGCAGTAAGGACTGGAAATCCTGTCCAAAGTGCATTTAACGACATTTGACAATGAAGCTACAAAACATTTTCCACAAACAGTTATTTTTAACCACTTCTGTGACATAATGGGTTCACCTGAGTAAACGGTGTGTAAATAGAGATACAACCAACTCAATTGTTACTGCCTCATTTCTGCATTTATTGCAGTCCATCCAATCCGATGGAGCAAATCATGGCTGCTTTCTCATGTTATCTTGCACTTATAGCATGATATCACATGTCCTACCACCTTCTCCTGCAGGCAATGACATTGCTAATATAAATGAGGGGAACATGTTGTTATACAATATACAATACAATCCGTGTGTGTGTTTCATATGGCATTCGGTGTGGAAAATTTGATCAAAAACGGTATATTCCTAAATCAACAGATTGCTGCTCTGTATTGCAGTAGCAAACATCGCAGTGAGCACTGGTAAACTAGGCCTTGATAAGCCAATGGAGAATGTAGCATATATCATTTTACAATTAATCTGATACAGTAATTTTATATCCCTTTAGATAATTAGCACATTATAATAACCACTAACTGATTATATGCTATCCTCAGCAGTCTGCAGAAGTCTTTATTGTACTTATACTGCATTGTATCGCTGTGCAGCCCTGTGATACAGTAGACAAATGCATGGTTCAGGTCCAACCCCAAATCTTACCAAATGACAACACCCATGTGTCCCTGTGTAAAAGATAAGTGGGGGAAATGATAAAAAAAAATTGTACCAGATACAGCAACAAACTGACTTTTCCTGTGTAAAATATTGGAAAGAGTCATAGGTCCATTGCATTGTATATCTTCAAAAATCATCCAGTTATATTCACAATGTCTACTTTCGTTTTCTATTATGTCTGTCATGTGGTGAAATAAGACGCAAATCAAGTGTCTTTATTTTTTAATTGGCTGTTTATATCCACAGAATGGAGCCTTATTACTAATGCAGGGATGAACAATGTGCTCCCAGTTTTGTTTTTCCCGCAGGAAAGTATGTTACAATGAAATACAGCCACCAAAGCACCAATAACTAAGCTACTAGTCAGTCCATGTGATTTCATGCTTTGGTTGTTAATGATCAAGCACTTGTGAACTATGATTGCATTTACCTGCATTCTGGGGTCTGGAGGGAAGGAAATGAATATAGGCCAGAGGGTTTATTGAATATAAGAAGGAAATGTTCTTGTGTAGTAGCTGAATTTTCTACACCTCTCCATTAGCAACTGATTCAGAAATGGTTTTAATAAGATACCAGGAGCCATGGATTTTTTGACAACTTTGTGAATGTGTTTTTGTAGCATATTTTACAGTGCATCACCTAAAGGAAGCAGCTGTGTCAAAATTATATTGTCAGACATATTTTACCTCTGCATGGAAGCACTTTAACCCTGGCTGAATGACTTCACTGGAGCAATAAAAAGTTGATAAGGAAAGGATGATAGCATATTCTCCCACCTGAATATTTACTGTTCCTGAAAATAATGACAGGGTGTAAAAGATGTCTGGAGATTCAGAGGCCTGGTGGTCTATACTATCAGCAAAAAAACATTTTTTACCTTTTTTTTTCAGTAATCTATTTTGAACATGGACAAAACATTTCTGGTTATATTTAACCTCCACAAAGTGAGTTGATTTTTTCCATTCCACTGAATTATCTGAAACATCTATATATGTATATATATATATATATACACACACACACATAGTAGGTGGAGGGTTAATTCCATTCCATTTATTTTCTAGTCTGTGGTTGGCAAAAACAATTCTGGTTCATGACATTAATGCAAAACAATGAGATAAATACAAAAGTCTATTATTTTATATCTACATGTTACAATAGGTTCTTGAAATCTTTCTTTTAATTTTGGTCAGATTGAGGTTGCTGCTCATTTTTTTTAGATCTAATTCTTGACATTACAATTGAAATACTGTAGAATTTGTGCTTTTTTTATTGTGTTACTGAACTCATTAAGTAACTTCTTGTACAGACTGGACATTTTTGGAGCATGTTAGAAGCAAGGAGGATTTAACAGTTAAAAAATAAATATAGAAAATCGCAGTGCAATAGAGCTGGTTCCTCTACTGCAACTGAATGTGGGAGATTGTCTTGGGACTGTAACTGTCTTGGACTAATAGAACCATCTGTTTTTGCAGGCCCCACAAACACACATTGATATGCATATTTTCCCATCAGAATGCCTCTGGAATTATCATGTATGGAGTTCTTTGTCATGAATTACGAAAGGATCATTGCCTAAACATAAGTCTCTCACTATGTGCCCATGGCACCCCTTATGGTCAGATATAGGTGACTGCAGGTCGGTACCGCAGAAAGCTTGATAAACATAATCATCTCACCAGACTCCTGACAGGGACAGATTGGTTTGACACAAAGTATAACACAGTTGGAGCAGGGGAAGAAAAAACTAACAGTAGAGAGAAAAAACAATATTCCACAATACAATTATTGCAGATAAATTTAAATTTAAATGGTATCCACTGTAATTCCAAGAATATCCTTGCACTTGCCTAATATTGGTTTATCCAGTGTGTTGACTTTTCAAATGAATGAATGGGGTAAAAAATATGAAGGTACTCTTTTGCAGTCACAAGCCCATGCACACACAAACTGCTGGGACACAACTCTCAAAGAGAAAGAACAAATTTACGGCCTGTCTCTGCACTAAAAGCTAAATGAATGAAAAACAAATCATATTAATTACCCAGACCACTCATTAGGAAAAGCATAAATGTATAGTAAAGACTATTTGTTCATTACATTTTATCATGAATCTGAATAAAGTAGCCTAAACTCAGAGTTTAGGCTAGTTTGGCCAAACTTGAGTTGGCTAAATTGTTTTAAACATGTATTCTTACATATTGAATAAACACTGGTTTTGAGAAAAAAAAAAAGTAAAATTGCTCTATTGCTCTTCTATTGCCCAGTTTAACCAGGCACATGAAAACCTTATACATCTATAGGCGGTATCCAGAACTTTACTTTGCTCTCTTCCCTAAATGTTTCATTCCAAGTCTCTGCTGATGCGAACCACAACCTTGACATTGAACTAAGATGTCGTAACCTCATTGCAAGTCATTGCAATGGGTATCATTGCAAGTAGCAAAGAAGACAGTCTCTTCCCCCATCTCTCCTCTCCAGGGCCTTGCCATGGTTGTTTGTACTGTGTCATTTGCAAATCAAGTCAAAACTAAAATTTCTGACAGGGGTTTCCAAATGAATCAGACACAACCATGCCAAGATAAATTGAAGTACTTAATCATCTCTCTGTATGATCCCCAGACTCAGTGCGTCTACATTATTGTCACAATGATGTGGCCGTGGCTCAGTCTAGAGGGCATCCCTCCTATGTAAAGGTTGGTGGTTTGATTCCTGGCTCCTCCTTTCTGCTTGCTTAAGTGGAATTGGGCAAGTCGCTAAATCCCAAGTTGCTATCAATGACCCAATTAGCCCCTTGCATGGCATTTCGCTGCCATTGATGTGTGTGTTAGAATGGATGAATGCAGTCGAGTGTAAGACGCTGTGAAACCACAAAGTTGGACCATGTGGTTGAATTTTACTAACCTCATTGAACGACTTCAGCCACGTTACTGGAGTCAGTTTTGAGCCAGAGGGATGCAGTCATTGCAGGATCCTTAAAAAGTTCGGAGTGTATGTTGGCGATCGCAAAGATGGAGTAGATACTGGCAATTCAAGAATGACTCAGAGAGGTACAGTTTACAGCTGTAAGGGATATCAAGATGCGTTACTGAGTCCAAGAATTATTTTGTTGCGCAAAAGAGAGCCTTGAGTGTGTAAGTATAATGTGGATGAGGGTCTGCCACAGTTTTCTTATGTGAAGGTGGTTAATGTTATGTTTGGAGTGTTAGAACAGTTTATTGAAAGGTCTTTCAGGCTGGCACTTCTTGGATGTCATTTGTCATAGTTCATAATTATGTGAGGCAGCTTATTGAATGAATGTGAATGAAATAAAATAAAAAAATATATGAGCTCACCAAGCATTGCACATGTTAAGTATACTGGAGCTCAGCCATTGGAAAACAGAATGAAAAATCCACGTTTCTCAAACTAGAAAGTAATGGCCTCTATTCTGACTTTCACTTGTACAGCAAAGAAATACAAGCCATCTC
The DNA here is from genome assembly GCF_037954325.1 of Fistularia commersonii. Classification (NCBI taxonomy): domain Eukaryota; kingdom Metazoa; phylum Chordata; class Actinopteri; order Syngnathiformes; family Fistulariidae; genus Fistularia; species Fistularia commersonii. Next base: position 13,019,962 of record NC_141309.1, read on the forward strand.
GACAAAGTACTGGTTTGGTCCTTGCAATGAAAGGTCCCTCTCTGCCAAACAGTGCAAAAACCTGATAGTCTGAAAGGGATGCTACTGACAAACTGTCATACTTTTTTTTAGACCTACCACAAAAAATTCATGGCCAATGATCTGGACTCATTCCAACATTATTTGTACATTTGCCTTTTCCAAGAAGAGTGTGAACAGAATCTTTTAATATCTGACAAAGGAAATGCAGAAATAATGACATAAGGAGGGAAAAAAAAAACGATTATTTAACTATTTTATGAATCACTGCATTTCCAGAATAATCCTGTCACATCTTTCATTCGGGATATTCACTGTTTTTGGCATGTATGAGTAAAATGATGAAACAACACTGCTTATATTGCCAGAGTTGAATGTTTTGTTAAAATGTCATCAAGCAGCTCAGTTCTTTCATCCTTTTTCTGAATTTCTTCTGGCTTTTCTCGACCCACCCCAACCCCCACATTTCTTCTCCACACAAACTAACTGATAATTTCTGCTAAATGAAGAAAAACACATGCTGAAGAAGCCTCAGTTCATAAGAGCCGAAAAATGGGTCGGTTATCTGTCGATGTTAGAAATTTGGAGATGGTTTGGATTTACATTTTGAAATATGCACTTGATATATTTTATCTGCCGAGAACGCCATTAGCAGTGCCATAAACGGCAATACGAGGGAACCTAACTAGTCAGCACACAGCAGGGGTACTGGAAGATCTGTTTTCTGTATTGCAGAGGCAAAATGGGACTATCTTTAACAGCTCCACCCTTTTACAAGATGGATAGAGAATAAAACCATAAAACTATCTGAAGACGTCAGCAGTGCTAGTATAGGAAAACTCTTAACAGTTGTTTCTGCTTATGGCTTCAATGTCCTGATGAAAATCCCTTAAACTGCAAATTGTTATTTTCTCTAATTAAATTTGTAGACATTGTGCCCATAGTTGTAACACCCCCCCCGAAAAAGTGGCCACTTGTTTAACTTAAAGCTGAGACTACCGTGTAAATGGCAGTGATTTGAATGTAAGGCGTCTTCTTTGCCCATCAGATTGTTTTGCCAAGAGTGGAGATGCACCCTTTTTTTTCCTGTTATCCTCATCCGTCCCATTTGGAATAGATTCATGCAACTTCTAGATTTTATTGGAAAACCAGAATTATTCCATTCTTTTTAAAAGATAGCATCCATTTGAAACATTTATAATCTAATTGCACAGAGTGATATTTTCCAATCAAGCCCATTATTTATGTAATTATGACATTTGAACTGAATAGACCTCCTGCTGTTACTGATTATAAAGGAGAAACTCACAAAAAATCTATACTGAATTCACAAACACTGTGGTTTCATATAATTTCAGTCTTGCCAGCAGACCTACAGGAAGAATTTTCCAAGGCTTGTTGGTGACAACCAGTATTTTGAAAGGATGGGCTACAAAAAAAGGCACTTGGGAAAGTGACGATTCTCTGTTACAGAAACCTCAATTTACAATCTCCTTTTTTTTTTTTTTCCCACACCGAGCTATAAATATAGGGATTTGGGGGAAAATTTCTCTGTACTTGCTATAAAAAGTGATTCAATTAACTAAATAATTTTACAACTGTCATCTTCCACTTCAATAGTATCTGAAGAAAAAGCCTCGCTATTTTGGCTTTAAAATACTGTTGGTAACAAGAGTTAAATGCAATACATTTTTATTTGAAATTTAGTCCAAGGCGTATGCCTTTTTTATTGACATTCCTTGAACCAAAGAGGAAGAAAAATGCCTTGGTTTTTAGTCACTCATAACTTTCATTATAAAGCCGCGTCAGACATATTGGAGTGGAACAGCACTTAATTTCCAAGCATTAGAAGCACAGGCACAACCAGTCATCGTCAATTTTATATTTTCCTAATTTGGTTTTCTCTGGGTTCCTGATTAAGAGTAGTTTTACCTTAACATCCTGGTGATCACAAATTGAGAGGATGAATGGAGTAGTACAAAATAACAAATTATGGAATGATATGACAAATATAAATTTTAATCATTCTGCGATATACTGATTATTCATGCTCAAGACTTTTAATTTAGCCTGTTGGATAAGATCATTGTGGGCTATTTTAACAGGGCAGATAGTAGGCATCAGATTGAATGTATCTTAGTGTAATATTCTAAAAGTGGTACCAATTTTCCATTTAGTTTTAAATGCTTCTTTTAACGTATAAGGTCACAAATATTTTACTAGGAGTCTTATCATCCAATGATGCCAACGTAACAATTTTGCCCACAATTTCAGCATATTTTACTACATTTGCCAGCATGTCAAATTAGGAACACTTTTCCAGTTATTTTTGGTTAAAAAGATAGTGTTTATGCAAGACCAATATTTCATTACTGTCTATCCTAAATCAATATAGACACTTAATCAATCAGTCATAATATCTTAAAAAATACAAAGTACCTTTGGGAATACTCGCCCTAAAATGTAAATTATTAGTCAATAATGCAGATGTAATCAATCACTTATTGACTGACTAAATGAATAAATACATAAATAAATAAGAATATGGAGAAAAATGTCTCCATATATACTGTAATGCAAAGTTCAGGCATTTTAAATCATCTTTCAAATATGTAATTCACACTCTGTTTGAGCGGCACATAATATAGCCCCTTAGATCATGGCTTATAGAAAATCCACAAACATCACAAATTGTTGCACAAACAGCGCATGACTAGATCAAGACAAAGTCGCAATATTTATTACATTTGAAAATAGGTTACCTTTGACTTTAGCTGTTCGGGAGACGGCTGCAATCCTTTATTCCTATGACACTGGAGTGATGTGAAGACTTAAAAGGTTCACCTCTTTCTCAGCATGAGAAAGAGTATTTAATAAGTGAGACACAGAGTAAAAAGGCACGCATGCACGCACACACACACACACACACACACACACACACACACACACACACACACACACACACACAGAAATTCTTTGAAACTGCTGATGTTAGGAGACATGCCTTTACAATAAGCCTGGAAGGACAGTCTCTCACTTTGGGAAAATCTAACTTGTGTCCTCTGACAGTAGATCATGTAGTGTTTTTTGTTTGTCTGTTTTGTTTTTTTAAGCATTGAAAATCAGTGGACAGAAGAAGACATAGGGTATTTCCAAATTAAAATTATGGCACAATTTTTGGGATGGTATGGTGGCGCAGTGGTAAGCACTTTGGCCTCACAGCATTAAGGACACTGTTTAGATTCCAGCAGGCCTCCCTGTGTCTTCGTTGGTTTCCTGCTGCTTCTCCCGTTTCCCCCCACAGACTGAAAACATGCAGCAGGTTAATATGTGAATGGTTGTCGGTCTGTATATGTACAGCCAATCTGCGATCCATTGGTGACCGGTCCTGGGCTCCAGCATCCCTGAGCAGGATAAGTGATAGACAATGGATGGATAGATGGTACAATTTTTGGGTGAGCTTTTATCCCAATGCCAAAATCCACATTAGGTTGATATATATGGAGAGGAGTGGTAGGATGAAACCTGATGTAACTTTTCTACTGCTGCTGGTTGTGTCACCAGTGGTGCCATAATCCAATTCTGACTGATGGAAAAATCTTTTAACACAAATTAATGGAAAATTTACCCATCACAACAGAGCTTAGTCACAAATTAACATCCAATCAAAACGTGGCTAACTGACTCTTGTTGCGAAAGTCTCCGTATTTATCCTGATTTACAACATCAGGGCCCGTGTGAGGAGAGGAGATTCATTTAGGAGGCCAGTTTATGTTTCAGAGAAGTCCGGAGGGGCCACGAGAATACTGATTGGCACACAGAAATGAGCTTGTCTTGACCATGCAATTCAAGCCAAGTGCCCTCAGCCCTTTTCCCCCCTAGCCATGTGCATTAGATGGCACAAAGGGTGTTTTGTGGGCCCACAACATGCCCAGAATGCTGAGGGTTCTTGCCACTCACTCTACAGTACTCTGCTGTGATAACACTGTTTCAGACGCATCAAGCTTCCTTAGAGCACCTGGAGGCTCTTCTCAGGCCCCTGCAATGGCATTCCAACTGACCTTCCCAGCTGCTAACAGCCACGCCTATCTTAGTCTCGGTTTTTAATCCGTAAATTTACCAAATAGGTTAGGGGCACAGCACTGCAGTATTTACTCTTCAATGGTCGATCCTTCTTAATTCCCAAGATGATGCTTTCTCTCATGATCTCAAAATAGCTTTTTCCCCCTCCCAGTGTAACCACAGGCCCATTAGTCTTTATTAGCTCTTAGTGTGTTAAATGTGGCCATCCATTAGAGGTGAGGCAACAAACACCCCCAGCAGGTCTCTCCATAGCCTCTCAGCAAGCACACATACACACACACACACATACGTACACACAAAAATTCATAGTGAACTGTGATCAAGAGCGATAATTGTGCATTGAATTTGACTCGTGTCAAAGATGAAGGACTCCCTTATGTAGCATGTTCCCGTTTTTGAACTTTTATCATGGTGCTACCTTCCTCTTTGATGACTCTTACTTATCAGTGAGGCCGACTCCACAGACCTCTATCTGCCTGAATGATTCCTTTTCTATGGAGGCTGGCATGAAGTAATACCGTACTGTGTTGTGTATTGATTTTTTTTTTTCCAGTGCCTCTTTCTTGAATTTCTCTGAGCTTCGAAAGCATAAATCATCCAAAAATGATCCTTGAAGGAAATATTGTATTTATTATTCTTGACGCATGGTCACAAATTCAATAGCTTTTATTAATAGAACATGGTGAGAAATATGGTGTGGGTAATTCAATGGGACGAGAAAGCTTTCTCTCATCCCTCATGTTTAAAGCTGAATGATTCAGAGTCTGGGTGAGGGTTAATGGGGTTTCATTGTACCATTCTGTACCCAGTAAACCTTAATAATCCTACAGATGTTGAAAGAAAGCCCTTTTCTATATATAAGTTCATTAAGGATATTAAGGAAAATAAATGCCGAGATAGAATGCGATGATACTCCTCCTTTCTTCCAAAATGTATACATATATAATGATACAGTGGGGAGAACAAGTATTTGATACAGTGCTGATTTTTCAGCTTTTCCCACTTGCAAAGCATGTAGAGGTCTGTCATTTTTATTATAAGTATTCTTCAACTGTGAGTGACAGAATTTAAGACAAAAATTCAGAACAACACATTGATTTTTAAGCAGTGAATTTGCTTTTTATTGCACGACATGAGTATTTGATACATCAGAAAGACAGAACTTAATATTTGGTATAGAAACCTTTGTTGGCAATTACAGAGATCAGACGTTTCCTGTAGTTCAGGTATGCAGATAGTACTGCAGGGATTCTGGCCCGCTTCTCCAGATCTTCTCCAGATGCTTCAGGTTCTGGGGCAGTCGCTGGGCAATATGGACTTTCAGCTTCCTCCGAAGATATTCTATTGGGTTCAGGTGTGGAGACTGACAAGGCCACTCCAGAACCTTGCGATGCTTCTTACAGAGCTCCTCCCGAGTTGCCCTTGCTGTGTGTTTCGGGTCGTCATGCTGAAAGACCCAGCCACGACGCATCTTCAAGGCTCTCACTGAGGGAAGGAAGTTGTCGGCCAAGGTCTTGCGATACATGGCTCCATCCATCCTACCCTCAATACGGTGCAGTCGTCCTGTCCCCTTTGCAGGAAAGGATCCCCAAAGAATGATGGCTTCCACCTCCATGCTTCAAGGTTGGGATGATGTTCTTGGGGTTGCATTCATCCTTCTTCTTCCGCCAAACACAGGGAGTGGAATATAGACCAAAAACCTATATTTTTCATCAGACCAGATGACCTTCTTCTATTCCTCCTCTGGATCATCCAGATGGTCTTTGGCAAACTTCAGGTGGGTCTGAACATGTGTTGGCTTGAGCAAGGTGACCTTGCGTACGCTGCAGGATTTTAATCTATTACGGCATAGTGTGTTATTAATGGTTTTCTTTGAGACTGTGGTCCCAGCTCTATTAAGGTCATTTACCTGGTCCAGATGTAGTTCTGGGCTCACCTTCTCACCCTCCTCATGATCACTGATGCCCTATGAGGTGAGATCTTGCATAGAGCCCCAGACCAAGGGAGGTTGACCGTCATCTTGAAATTCTTCCATTTTCTAATAATTGTGCCAACAGTTGTTGCTTTCGCACCAAGCTGCTTGCCTATTGTCCTGCAGCCCATCCCAGCCTTGTGCAGGTCTACAATTTTATTCCTGATGTCCTTACACAGGTCTCTGGTCTTGGCCATTGTGGAGAGGTTGGAGTTTGTTTGAGTGTGTGGACAGGTGTCTCTTATACAGGTACTGAGTTCAAACTGGTGCAGTTAATCCAGGTAATGAGTGGAGAACAGTTGGGCCCCTTAAAGAAGTAATAGATCTGGGAGAGCTGCAACTTTTATTGGTTGGTAGGTGCTCTAATACTTAACTCATGTAATACAATGCAAAATAATTTCTTAAAAATCATATACTGTTTTTCTCTGGATTTTTGTTTTAGACTTCATCACTCACAGTTGAAGAATACCTATGATAAAAATTACAGACCTCTAATGCTAATGTGGGACAAGCTGAAAAACCAGCAGTCTATCAAATACTTGCTCTCCCTACTGTATATCTGATGCAATGTAGATAATCTTAACATTTTCTGCTATTCATCTAATGCTTTCTTGTCTGCTCTTTTTTTGGTTGCTTTCGGGGATTAACCTCGGAATATTCAGGTGATTTCATCGAAAAATTAGATAATTTAATACTTTTCATTAGTTCATGGTTTGGTGTTTTGAAAAGCGGACAAATCTACATACTGCATTTACCCACATCTTAGAAAACAATTAACTGGTTACACTGAACAAGGAGGAAAAAATTAACCTAATGAACTTGATAAACCATCCAAGACCTCTCAGAAATAAAACCTAAGATGATCTGGATGGATACAGTAAAAATTATCCATAATAGGTTAAACAAAAAATAAAACAACAAAAAAAGGTGTAACTGCAGTATTATGGTATACAGTAGTCCATATAATTGCACATCCCTACATCAATCACTCATTATAATGTAATCTCCCTGGAGCATCAAGTAATTCACTCATCCTTCTCCCTTTGACTGCTATTTCCTACTTAGTTTTCTATCCTTGTATCTCCCATCCACCTTGATGTGCATCTGTGCGTGTTCGCCATCCATTTACTTCTCTGTCCAGCCATATTATTGCAGGTGTGGACAGCAGGAACATGGCCCCACTTTCCCTGGTGTCCCCTATTGGTGCTGGCCATTTATTCAGCTTCTCTTTAGGTTTAAAAGCTGCTCTACGCTCTGCCGGCCCTATTCCAGCTCTACATAACCTTTTGTGGAGCCCTTTTGGTGGGATGACAGGGTCTATATGAGGGTGGGTATAAAAGGTGTGCTGCTTGGCTAGTTAGGACTCATTTAGGCTCCACCTCCCCTCTTCACCTCTACCCAGCCTTGACTGACAAGAAACTTCTGCTTGGTCACATCTGAGAAGCTTGCATTTAATATGTAAGTGAGCATGGCATCAGATGTCATGAACTTGATGACCAAATTAATTGGATGTACAAGGTTTTGCGAAGCTATTAAACACGGCACTTTGCATATTGTTCAACTTGTAGGATACAGTGGCAACTGACAGAGGTTTGCAAATATTCCCCGAAATACAAATATCTGGTAAATCTGGCAGGAACAAGTAAACAGGAAGTAACCCCCCCATCCCTTGCCCCCCATTAATTACTGTAAGTTGGCCTTTTAGATTAAGCTTTATCCACAACTGCTATATCAGAGCAGTGTTATGTCCAGCACTTAAATCTATGTTTAATTCCCAGCGTGACTTTATGAACAGCACGAGGATGTTCTGGATCGTTCAAGTGCAACTTACAATAAGGTTAGAACTAAAAAATAGTAAAAGCAGAAGTCAGAACACAATTTTCCCACAACAGTTTCTACATGACTAAATTGTGCAGCCAAAAAAAGTAGCATTTTAACTGACCAAAGGCACGATGACACTTGGATCTCAGGATTGCCCTCGGTGGCAGCGCCGATATAAAGTGGGTATTGATTTGCATCATGGGTGTGAATGTTGTATTTGAAATGCTTTCCCTCATTTCATCTGCTTTACACAAGCTAGAGCTTAGATTGGGTGAGACATTCTGATTTTAAGTGCACTGATATACACTGGCCTTAATATGATTTTGTCAAAAAATATTTTTAGATATATTAATATTTCATTGCTTTATTCAGCTCATACTACTGATAAGTAAAAAAAAGATGATTTGATGAGAGAGTGAAAAAAACACATGGAGTATCAAAGAAAATAAACCTAGAAATGTTGCTGTATTGCAAATTTTGCTCTAAATATATTATTTCTCATAACTCCACACAGAGACAACATACTAGTCAGGGGAATATAACAACCTTTACGTTTCAATTGGGCAGCACGGCGATACCGAAGTTAGCGCTTCCGCCTCACAGCGCGAGGTCCAATTCCAACACGGGGCCTTTCTTTGTGGAGTTTGCATGTTTTCCCTGTGTCTGTGTGATTTAACTCCACGTTCTTGGGTTTCCTCTCACATTCCATAAACATGCAGTAGTTTCATTGGAGACCCTAAATTGCCCAGATGTGTGAATGAGAGAGTGAATGGTTGTATTTATATGTGGTCCTGCGATCATCTTGTTCAGGGTGTGTCCCGCCCGTCACTCAATGACAGCTGGGACAGGCTTCAGCTTTTACCCGTGACCCTCAGTGTAGGAAAAAAGGTATAGAAAATGAATGAATTAATAAGTCTAATATTATCTAGACCAGTTTTGACAGCGTATAATGTCCCTTTTGAGAATATCATACTTTGTGCACCACTTTAGCCCGAGGGGCTGTGAAAAATGTTACAAAACTTATGAGCTTTAGCTGTTAAATTTTTGGATGACGAGCTTCATTGAGATGTGAATCAAGGATGGGATGAATTCACAATTAAAAATACTGTCATTGCTGCTAAATTCACAACACAGGTTCTGGAAATGAAAGTGAACTCATATCTGTAGAAGGCCTTAAAATACATTTTCACAAGAGTGTAATCTTCACCTTGTCTTATGGGGCACAAATGACATGACTTGAAGTCCTGGGTTTTGGTTAGCAAGTTGCCAGACAATTTTTGTGGACTGTCGTCTGTAATGCTGGTCTGCGAACTTCAAGTCAATTAAAATTGTCAGTGTTAAAAAGTAATGGGATCTTTACTTCAGTGGCAATGAGAACCCAAAATAGCTCTCCCTATGTCTCAGCTCTGTAAAGTAGATTCACTATTCCCTTTCACATACAGTATGTCACATTTTCATCTACTACACTTTTGTAATTATGCCACAGCTAGTGCTCTTACTTTCTGAGGTGATGTTCAAAATGAAATAACTGACAATATCTTGACACAAGTCAAGTAATCACCCAAGTAATTACAATTCCTCCGTTGCCCCATGAGGATGAATATACGTCCTCAATATACATCCCCTTTACTTATATACCGTCTGGTGCTATGTGCTATGTTATAATTGGATCTTTACTAACGTAATGTGCGATTTAAAATAATTTTTGACTGGTACTATTATGTATAAATTGATCTATTTTAAGATATCTTAAAGATATTTCAGATATCTTCAATGGTAAGAAAGGGAAATTTTGTTGCCCCTAATCAAATGGCCAGGTGCAGTGCAATACAAGTGAATTACACATATAGCCATCTTTTTCTGTATTTCTTTAAAATATGAATCCAAATTCTGTAGGTATATATATAGCTAAATAGATCTATCTATCTATCTATCTATCTATCTATCTATCTATCTATCTATCTATCTATCTATCTATCTATCTATCTATCTATCTATCTATCTATCTATCTATCTATCTATCTATCTATCTATCTATCGATCTATCTATCTATCTATCTATCTATCTATCTATCATTTTTCCCCTTATCCTTTTCAATTTGATTTTTCAAATTTCTGATTTCTGTCCATTTTAATTTCCTCTTTGTTTTAATTTATGAAAGTATATATTTAGATTCCTTATATATTCTGATGTATTCTATATAGCATGAGAATCCCTGCACAATACAATAGGTGAATTTGTGCTTGGACTTTTACGGAATTATTCTTCAGCAATCACATTTGAACAAATTGTGGTTGCAGTATTAGTCTGCCACAAATTAACAGAGGCATTATGACTGAACTTCTGTTCATTGGATCCTTTTTTTTGCATTGAATTTGATGAGCCATTTCTTGGATAAATGTTTATGTCTGTGTTGTTCTCCAGATGGTGTGAAGTCATCAAAAATATGTTTTTTTCATACAACTATTTTTATGTTGTTGTTGCAAAAATTGCCACAAAATATTGTGATGCAATTTCAAATCAATATTACCCCCCCTTTACTTTTCGCCAATAACATTTAATGAGGCAACCCATTCCCATGGTTTGTGGGGAGGAAAACAGCCTTGACAGTATTTCAATATATAGAGAGACATTCTTTTTATTAAAACTTGGAGATAAACAGACTCAAACATTTGAATTTATCTTGCTCAGCATAATGATGGCTATTCTATTACCATAAAATTTCACACAACAGAGGAATTTAATTATACATGATGTGGATCGTAATGTGTGTGCTGAAACAGACATTTTTCTCAGTTGAATTATCTTTTTCTTTTGTCTCTGCCAGGAGAGAGGACTGTGTATTTCTCCTTGCAGAATGGAAATAGAACCAACCCATGTGTTATCTTTTAACATGGCTTTCAGATACAGTTCAACTTGAATTCACAGTGCTCTTCTCTATTGTTGCTTTGCTACTTAAAACAATGCGAATGGTGATATATCTGGAGTTGTTATAGTTGTTAGAATTCTGGGCAAGTCACTAAAAAAAGGAGGTTACTCAGTACATTTGTCAAATCATCCACTGTTATGCCGAAAATTCAGAAACAGAAATGAATGTAATACTGTTGATAAGAAGTGGCATGCATTTTCTATATTCTACTGCCCCTAAGCAGTTAGTTCAACAGTCCTTCAGATCTTATCCTCCCTCACAGCCACATCACAAGAGTCCTAGGAGTAGGGACTCAAAATAGAGAGATGCATTTCCTCTGCCAAGCTGATATTCGACTACTCAGTACACTTAACTGAGAGAGACTGATTGATTACCAAACCAATTGTCATGATTAGTGGTGGCACGGACTCAAGTGCAACAAAAGACTCTGCACCAACAGAGAATTAAAATAAATGCTTGTTCTGTCATTGTCTGATTTTTTACATTTTTATCCACAATTCAGGTTTGTATATTTTGATTTGGTTGGATTTTGGTTTTTGAGATTTCTAGGTTCCCTTTTGAGTTGAAAGGGATAATATGTAGTTTATTAAGTCAACATTATTTTCTCAGGAAGCAGTTTTTAGCAAAGTTTGTCCCCTGATGTTTGGTGAAGTGGTTTTCAACTGTATTGGGACATCCATTCCTCTGTGGACAGTGGAGTTACGCTGTCTGAATTGATGATGTTCATGAAGAAAAAGCATGTATCACCAAAGGTTTACAGCTACCCTAATTAATAGTAGTCTGCACATTTTTTTTTTCCATTAGTGTGATATGTTCTAAAGTAACCACTGAAAGCATAATCATTTGGAGAAAGTGTCCCAATTCAAGATGCATTTTCGATTATCTGTTCAATTTCGTGTTTTTTGCTTTAACACTTTGTGTTGCCTATTGCTTACTTGATACTTTGTAGCTCGATAAAACTATTTTTCGAGTTTTTCCCCAATTTTTTTCCCAAGGTGCTACCTCCAGCTTAATTTACTTCAGCTTAAATAATGTGACGCTCATTTATCTTTTGTCTTTCCTGTGCCGGAAGATATCTTTATTATCAGAGCATTACCCGAACAGCCTTCCTCCCAACTTTCAAGAATTTCATTACTTGTGATAATGATTTTTTTTTTTTATAACATCCTGAGTAACAACCTCAAAATGTAATTTGTTTTTCCCACTTTTGATCTGAAAATACAATATGCCATTTGCAAGTTGGAGCTGCACGGTGTAAAATATGTCATAACACATGGGTGTTTCTTAGAAAGTAAGACATTTAAATGTGCACTTTTTAATGATTCACTGATAAGCGGTGAACACACTCATGAGCCTGTATGCATAAGAGTCAATGTGAACACACATTCATTCCTTTTTTTGTCAGCTATGAAGAGAACAAATTAGGGGTGCAGTGCAGGGGGCTTTGCAGGGAGCTTTTCGCTTTAGGAAGACACAGGCATGATCAGTACTGTCATTACCCAGGGATTGGGTCAAACTTTGTCCCTTTCCGCTTTTCTGGATTTGCTGTTACCTGTATTTGCTGGCAGTATCACGTCTACTACAATGCCATTTGCCAACACACAAAACAAAGCTTTTGCTTGTTTGTAAAAAATGCACAGTGCTATTTAGTGCTCTGTTGTTTCTATGTCTGTCTTCCCTGTCATTTAGGATCCAGACAGTAGTATCTGATATGAAGCAGCTTACTAATGCTTTAGGAAGGAACAATAATACATCTGGGTTAAGGGTTGAAGATTGCCTGTGTCCCTGCATCTCTCAGTGGGACAGCCCTGAGGTCAAGAGGGGCACAATGAATCAAAAATCCAGTCCGATTTGTCGGGACATTGATTTACCGAGATGATCAGAGGGAAGAAATCATCCGGTGGCCTGCATGAAGATGGGAGAGGGCTGTGGGAGTATCATAACACCACCAATTGCTCTTAGGAAGAAGGTCAAAGCTGACTCTCACTGTGATCAAAACACTCCTTTATGCGCGGCACACAGTCTTTAACAAGTGGAGACAATTTATGACAAAGAAACAATCAATCTGTTTAGTTATATTATTAGAACTGCTCTCGAATCCTGAGTGGGATGAAAATGTACATTATTAGCCACATCTTTAAAATTTGCTGTGATTCAATCATCAGTGTTGCCAAATTGTTATTTGTTTTAACTTTCAAAAGACAAATCAAATCAAACAAAAAAAAAACACAGATGCAAACAACAACAAAATTTCATTTTTTGGCATAAAATCATAAACTAAGTTATTATAGTAAACTAACAGCTGTTTACTTATTCTGCCATTCATTTGAGTGTAAGGTTTCTAATCCTATGGTGAATTAGTCAGTTTTAAGTCTGTTTTGGTCAACATTAGCTAATACAGTGTCACAATTTTGCCAACCAGTTTTCTGTTTCTTTTCTTGTTTTAGTCATGAGAAGTTTTCAGTGAAGTAGAAAATGTTTTTACCTTAAATGGTTCATCATCAGGACTCAAGCGTATGTAAATGTATTTGAACAAACAATGTAGAAAGATATAGAGATGTTAGATGAAAGATTCAAGATGTAGAAACGCATGACAACATACTTAGCGGATTACCATATGAACGAAAATAGATGTAATGAAAATCAAAAGAAAATGTGTCTCTTCTGACCGATTTTCTTCTTTTGAAACTGCTGTCAATCACAATGAGGTCTTACTATTGCTGAGAGCCTTTATACAGTATGCCTGTCCTGACTCAGCTCTTCTCTTCTCTCTTGCAGTAGGCGACTGCCGAGTCTTAGAGGGATTGCAGAGATATCCCTCGATCCCTACATATCTGCCTGTCAACTATCAGGTGCTCAACGCTGACTTGGCATTCTTTCTTAAAGAAACAAATCAAGATTTCATGAGGAACTCTAGCCTGGTGTCCCGGACTGAGCCTTTCTTCATTTACCAGGCTCGAAGTTTGCCCTCAGTGAACTCCAGCTATGGGCCGCTATCTGTGGAGCAGCCTGTCCCATTAGAGCTCCTGCAAAGCCCAGGCACCTTTCCTGCCTCCTCAGTGTTCACATTCAACTGGAAAGTTCAGACCTTTGTCATGAATAACAAAATTCATCTGGCCAAGCCAAAAGTCCAGGTTCTGTTCTATGTTGCAGGCAGGGACTGGGATGACTACAGTGCCATTAACAGTCTGCCCTGTGTGCACATGTTTGCGTTTCACGAGACCCAAGAAGTGCGTGGCACTTGCCAGCTGAAGGGGGACCTGGGACTGTGTGTAGCTGAGCTGGAGCCTTTGGCCAGCTGGTTCAGCCCCCCCAGTGTGGTGCCAGGACGCCAGAGGAACCTTGAATGGTCTGAGGGTACCCCGGTGGAGCTGTACTACATGCTCCAATTCACAGAATCAGGGGAGTGCCACTCAGAGGAGGCCAGGAAAGAAAATGTTATCCGATCAAGCCAGGAAGGGTTGTTTGGCTCCTTTACCTCCACACCGCTGAGAAGGATCGGGGGTGTGAGACTCTACCAGAACCCTATGCCTCCCCAGCTGGCTGAACATAGACTGGATAATAATTTTATGGTCCTGGTGCCAGCCACACCCATGAGACAAAGAGAGACCGTGTCAGCTTTCATCACTGTGTCAGCCTTCTCTCCTGTAGATATGTTCACCCTCAGGTAAGAATGCATTTTCCCCTCTTTCAGATTATGAACAACAAAGTGCATTCTCATTGTCAATTTCACAATTTGGTGCACGTAACAGGGAGAGTCTTACAGCTTCACATATGCAGGCTTTATTTTGATAATATATATGTATATCTGGAGATACAGAGAATGGGGTTAAATGGAAAAGGTTGATTTGCTGTTGCGACCCCTGAAGGGAAAAGCCCAAAGGAGAAGAAGATTTGTGTTTCTTGTATTTACTACTGTTATTTTAAACATAATCATATCATGCATTTTTTTTACAGTCAGATTCTCAGCTGAACACAAAAAAAGTGTTTTGGGCTCATGAAGGACACAAAATTAATGTCAAGATACGCAACCTTTAACTTTCACTAATTTTACGCTTTCCTCCCCTGATGATAAGGTTTGTGACATTTTCACTCCTGCCTGGCTCCTGTCTGCTAGACTTAATCACTGTTGTTTATTTTGTTTGTTGTAAAACCGCCAGTTCCAGTCAAGGGAGGACAGAATAAGGTTGACCCAGCCCTTGTTGTTCTATTGACCTTGCAGTTTGAAAACACTTCAAAAATTGAGTATAATTCTGTTAAGCAAAATTGCCACCCAGGGTTCAGCTAAACCACTTTAACCAATATAAATCTGCACAACAACAAAAAAAGAACAAAAACAGTTATGACTAAGTACCAAGTACTTTAGATCAATGACATATAGTTACTGAATTTACTTTTTTCCCTTTTCCTTTTACAGGTCTGTTTAGTCCGAATTAATCTGAATCTGTACACATTTGCATTTTTTCTCTCTTTTTTCCCTGATGGTTAGTTAATCCAAAGCACAGCTTCCTGGGTTTTTGACCTTGATGTATATGGAACTGATGTACTGTCACCTGCGCATTGCTATGTGATAATTTATCCCCTGAGATCATGTTGAAATATTTTTATTTGATATCACTGAAACGTAAAATATTAAAATAAAGGCATGTTCAGTTAAACTAGCTAATGTGCTTTTATGTATGTATATGTACTGTACATTAGCATTCTAGTAAAAGTTATTTATTTTCTCCCTCTTTAAATGTTTGGTAATTATGCTTGTCTTCCATGGTGAAATAGTAGAGACAGTGCAGGCGAATTGCATGGAAATGGCTTGATTCAGTGAAGCTGCTGATAGGTTGTAATTACTGTGCACAGATGAGACAAAATGATCTGGATAATTAACATACAATGTAAATTAGGGTGTCATTAAATAAAAAGCGTGTCCTATAGAGAAATGGGTGATGCTGATCTTAATCATTCTGGGTAAGTACATTTCTAAAGTCGGGAAATGGTCCAACAGAAGGGTCAATACAATGTATCCCAAATGTTTGAAGAAAAGAAAGCTCTTAAAAAATAAGATAGTATACCGCTCCGGCAAATTGAAAAGAACAAACAGAATGTCAGTGCTAGATGTAGAGATATACATTTTTTCAAGGGTAAGGCACTGTACAATCATTTTGTCGCCCACGATATAATCAAAATCTGAGTTTGCTTTGCCTTCAAGTTTACAGTCAATGTAAATTGGAGAAGTTGACAAGCAGGACAAATGAGACAGAATTCTGTTTTTCCCCTGTTTCATTTAATTACTGACGAGTTGTCTTGGAGTGATTAGGCATTTAAAACTTTTTTTTTTCATTTTTTTCCAAAAGTTAACCTACTGAATGACTTCTTTCATCAGTCAAATGAGCTGGTTGGCCACATGGGCAATGCCCGCGGTGTTTCTTATTTGGCAGCATAGCACATGGCATGCACAGGTTGGCCATCTGAGAGCCACAGATATGCAAAGGCCTCTGTGTGGTCCTAAGTGATAAGGCTGTCCTCATATATGCATTTGTTAGAACACTTAATCACCAGAACAAGAAGACTTTGATCTGTACATTCACAACATCATTATCATCTGTGTACGACACACTTCTGTATCAACCGTTGTTGGCTACGAAGGCCGTGGATTTTGGGGGGAAATGATGATCTTTCTGTTTGCAGACTCTGTCTGTCCTTCTGTTCAGACTTGTTTTACTGCATAATCGAATCAAATCATTTTTTTATTTATTACCTAGTCAGAATAAGTATAAACTACATACTCAGTCAAGTCAGTATTTCCTCCATAGTTAGAGATGAAGTATTTTGGATTTGAAAGAATATCAGTATGGCTAGTCAGTCCCTCTGAAATGCTTCCCCTCTGAGTTTTCACCTTCATCTCATCAATTATGCTAAAAGGCTCAAGCTGCGTTAGATGCCATGAAAGCTAATTTCACATATTTTAATAGCCAATCATCTGGCAAATTTGTTTCTTTGTGGAAGCCCAGCATGGCATGCCTTGCTGGGGTATTTCTGTCTTGACAAGCTACTTTTAATTTGATGGGCTCTAATTTTGATGTGACCTCCTCTCTGTTAATAGGTTGTGCCACTCAGAAACAGGAAGTTCTTTACTAAGTTTTTATGTTGTTTCCCTTGATTCGGGTAGTTTGGTGTAAAAGTTCATTCATTTACATAGCTTTGGT
This sequence comes from Fistularia commersonii, assembly GCF_037954325.1. Classification (NCBI taxonomy): domain Eukaryota; kingdom Metazoa; phylum Chordata; class Actinopteri; order Syngnathiformes; family Fistulariidae; genus Fistularia; species Fistularia commersonii. The sequence continues at coordinate 13,036,986 of NC_141309.1, forward strand.
TTTTGTTCCTTCATGATGCCTTTATTTATTTGAGAAGATGAGTACATTTAGAATCATATATTTAGAGGGATTTGTCTCGACGATTTCATTAAATGCCACAAAATGCCACTTAAAAACACACTTGTGATTGCAAAGAGGACTGCTTTCTTATGATGAAAAATAATTTATCCGAATAAACATTCGAATGATGAGTATTATTCTTTTGATTATATATTCCCTAATTGAAAAAGGTAATTAGAATAAACGCTTCCTAATCAACTTTGTTTAATTCTGTTTAGAAAATCTATTTCAATTTCATCATTCATTTACTGGATGGCCTTTCCTGTTACCTTGACCTTTTGATGTATATTGAATTCATTATTCCCTCTATGTATTCAATGTATTCATGTATTGTCAGTGTAGAAACGTGTTTCCTAGAACATTGAAATTCTTACTTTGCTGTCTGCAGTGCATTTAGATGAATATTAATAATACATAATGTTAGTGATAAATGTACTGTTATAATCTATAAATGATAAATTATGGTAGTGATAAACATACCGGTACTGTTATAATCTATAAATGGTGGAGAGAAATGAAAATGATAATGCAGGAGAATTTAAACATATGCAGAGATGTGAACATTATTATAAATATGAATAGTGTTGGTAGTGCACATGGTACTTGGCAGTGCTCATGACAATGAACATGGGCCAGATATTGGTGCAGCCATATGTGGTTGAACCTTTAAGCATTTGAGCTTTTCAGCAACAACATTAAAATTAAATAACTTTCAATAATAATAATAATAATAATAATAATAATAATAATAATAATAATAACAATAATAATAATAATAATAATAATAATAATAATAATACGTGTAATTTTTCATATTTCTGGCAGGCTTGAATAAACATGTTGACCTGCAGCTTCTGAATTAAAAGACAGTTTTGATCGACAGGAGTGAAGTTGTGAAATGTAAGGTATTAACATTATCATTCCAAATTCTTATATATAAAGCCACATTGGCAGGCGTTTTAAAACATCAAAATATTTCATTTTACATATAAGAGCACAGCCATTTAATTTACGATGGTCATTAAATCTTGTAGAGATCGAAGAAACTTCATACTTATATTGCTTCATAGTATTGTCAGTGTCAAACGTATCATCACAGTGTATTTTATTGGGAACAACACATGAGTGGGAAAGGTGTATGTATTGATTGCAGTGTGTTCCTTTCGTGCCGTTCGAACGGTCCTTTTCTGTTCATTCTTTGATATTTTCTTGCTTTGTTGTGTTTGATGAAAGGCATTATTAAAACACTCTATTGCTGCAGAACTGTTTTATCATGAGCGCCAGTTACTTCTTGTAATGGCTTCAAGAGAAGGGATTTCTACTCCCCAGCATATTCTCCACAGTTGCGGGAGTCAAATGAAGGAAAAGACATTGAAAAGGCACTTAAGACTTTAAGACTATTAAATTTAATATGCAAGTAATGTATATGCCAGAGTCATTATCATAACATGTTTTTGTCTATCACTATGTGAGCAATTCCAATTGTTATTTGTCATAGATAATTCATTATTATCTCTTGGTGGTAGATGGTTCATATGCAAATGAAATGCAATAAAGGAAATCATATCATAAGACTTTCCTCTTGCAGTCTCTAGTGACATAAAAAGTGAAAAAAAAAAAAAACTCAAAAAGACATTGCTCCATTTTCAATCTTGTGCTGCTCAAACTGCGTGTTTGCAAAGAGAGGTTTGTTACCTGTGCAACACCTCACAGAAGTGATCCAACATTCACACACCTCTGCTGATGGAGGCTTGTGTGAACAACTAAAAACCTTAACTGCACTATGGATCAAATTAAGGTTGTTGTCAATTTTCTCCTCGCGAGGAAAAAATACATAGAGTTTGTTAGCGGTGTGGGTGATGTATTTACTTGGCAGATACTCGGGATGTCACTAACTCCTCCAGGCCCTGTAATGTGAGTTCTTAAAAGGCTGAAGTTAGATAGTTACAGAGTACATCATGGCTGTTGATGAGGATTCAATCACAACCCGCTGCTACCTTTTACAATGCTCATGCATGTGTGTTATATTTGGGTTGTTGATATGTGACCCCCGACTTGACCAAAGGGAGTAATTCTGCATTGAATGTTTCTTGGTAAAGTAGTTTTCATTTGTATTAGCCAACATGTTACATGTTTTTCCAAGAAGATAAACACCGCCGGCCCACTGCATGTGTTCCTAATTGTTTGCTTCCCACAGAGAACATCCTACCAAACATTTGCCTTCACACAGATGTCAATGAAGTGTCAGCCTTTTGCAGTCACTTGTTATATACATGATACATGTTTGTCGTCTGTGTGTACAGACGAGTTTATGCACACGTCCGTGCGTCGCACACTGTTTGTGCTTGTGTGCTGCCATATCTGAGTGCACTGCTCTGCTCCCACTGAATACCAAAAGTACTTCACGAGCATTTGTGAAAAATCAATTTGCCTTGTCTTTAAATGGCAGTGCAACAGTGAACAAATTTTCTTCCATTACTCTCTCATTATGTGTTCTCATCGACAACAGTGGCTAATTCAAGAAGCAGCCTAAAAGTCAGTGAGCATGATAGCATGGGACTTTTGGCAGAAGGTTAGAATATGATTTTCCTTTCATGTCAGTTTTTTAGGCACTTAAAATCATGCTTTCATAATTGTAGCAGAAAACCTTTTTACATTTCTCATCATGATCTCTTCCTTTTCACTGGTTGTATACTGTTGATGAAGAAAATTTACACCGATCTGTACAGGAGTATTTTTTGTTTCGTTTTTTCCGAGTCAGAAGGATTATTCATGAAAATGTGTTGCAATTTTAGTTTCAGTTATTATTCTAAACGAGAATTCCCCACATCCAATCAGTTCAAAGGCTGGAGAATGATGATATGACATTTGATCTAATAGTGGAGGGTCATGTGTGTTTCCAGTGATTAACCTATGTAGTCATAATTTTTGCTTTATTTACACAGAGACAAGGATTTGAAGACCCCAATTTTTTAAATTTTTTTTTAACAGAATGGTGAACTATATGCCCTGTTTTCTTACTTATTGGGACGGCTTCTTTTTACAGTGCCTTCCATTGGACATTGCTTTGACTTCCATTGACTGTCATCACCTGAACTCTAACATCACCTCACCTTTATCCATAGCTTTAGAAATTATATTTTGTCACATTTGACAGAAAAAATGTCCTTTCAAGGTGCTCTAGGCAAGGTCAGCATTTATACCAGAAATGTGAGAAAACACACAGACACGTGCATGCACATGCACACACGCATGCACACATGCACGCACACACACACACACACAAACACATGCAGTCACGCATCCTGTAGCCTATGGTCTATAATATGCTACTGTCTATTAATTGGTGTGTTAATTGTTTATTTTAAAATATACTGTTTTTCTCGCAGGATGCACCGACCTAAATGCTGGACAAAAAAAGCTAAATATACTAACCTGCTTATGATGACAAGTGGAAGGAGAGAGACAGATTAGTTTATCTTACTCTAAATGCTGGATCCTCTCTCTTCCAGCAAAATCACAGAAAAAAATGATCAACTCACTAGTCACACTTGTATCCAATTTATTATAGTCAGCATGCCCTTGGGTGTTTCTGCAGGGGAGAAGATGAAAGACTGAGAAAATGCCTTGCCATTATTGACAGGTGTTGAAGTCATGATCAATTTCATGGAAACTGCTAAGACATTAGAATGCAGGAAAAAAAAAGCAAGTCTTGTGACCAGTTAAAGATGGTTAAGACCAAACAAGCTTTTTGTGTGTTATAATCCACCTTGTCAGGAGACTTAGGCACGAATAACTTCTACATGGTTTGATTTTTTTCTCCCTTTTTTCTTGATAGTCGATGACAAATTTTAGTGAGATTTAGCAGCCTGAATCATGCTGCTTATACGTCTGTAAAAGAGCCCCCTTTCCCATTAAATAATGTCAAGAACAGACATTTTATAAAGTTGTTGATGCGATGCAATGAGACACTCCTGTGCAGGATAGCAACAGCTTGTGAATGTAGCCGAGGGTTTTTTGCTGTTTTTTTCCCCCTTTATGAAGTCTACTCACGTCTACGTTAAAGCAGTAGCTGCACGGTGTCAAACTGTGGCATCTATGATGCTGAGTTGACCGATTTTAATTTGTCCTATTATGTTTGCTACATTTTTATCGGCTGGCAGATGTGTGGCCTTGCCAGTGGCTGACTGATGTTATGTTAGCTAGTGCTGCTGCCAAAATTTGAGCACACAAAGAGTTATATATTCTGTTACGAAGCATAATGTCAAATCCACATTAACCCCAATCCTTCCATTCGGGATCGAAGCACCTCAGCTCTGCGTGGATGTGCTCTCAAACCTCTCTCAGACATAGGATCAGACAGGCTTTTTAAGAGGAACAATCCTAATTTACGTCAGACTCATGATATTAGTTCAGCTGGTATTATTGAAAATTCCAGATTAGAATATTTGGATTACAATTAGAGAACAAAACATACTTGTTACATGAGGATTTTGGAAATTAAAAAAAAAAAACGTTCATGCAATACAGTAATTGTGGCATTTTCAGTCCAGAGATAACAAATAATGCATAGACAATAAATACTGACTATTCAAGTTAGATATCCACACATGCTATCTGTAATACATTTTAACACCATTGTCAGGTTTCTGACAAAAGTTGAATTTGCCCACATATTTGTTCCTTAGAATTATACAGTCAATAATGACTGAGTTTAGTCTATTAGTCTAAACAAATACTTTTTAAGCAAGCAGTTAAAGCAAGAAAACTCTGCACTCTGGCAGCTCAAAGGAGCCCTCAGTCCAGAATGGGACAGGGCTTTGCTGTGCAGAATTTTCATATTGTCTCTGTACTCATGTGCTGTTCCTTTGGAGGTGACATTTTCTGTCACTATAAAAAACATGGCCATCAGGTTAATTCTCCTTTCATTGTCCATTACCAAAGCACTCGCAGAGAAGTGGATATAGTCCTGAGACACGATGGCAAAGCTGTTGAGATGGGTCCGATAGAGGGACTAAATAACTATACATGTCAACGCATGGCTGCAGATGTACCTTCTAAGAAGTAAAATCATTCATACTTGTTTTTCACTTAATAGTTTATAAATAGACTGTCTCTGGACTTATACTCAGATTATCTTCAACTATTGATGATGTGCCAGTAAGAGAAGCATCATTTAAGAGAATTATTAAAGTCAACTGAATCACAATCACATTATAATGTTAATAGAGGTCAACCCCATTTGTCATGAATACATTGACAAAAAAGATACTTATATCCCATTAAGGTTCCTTCTAACCATTTATCTGTAAATAATTACGATGTATGATGTATCTGCTGTTGTGTGTTAATTATTGGGTCATATTATTGAGCCTCCCAATATTTTACTTAAACTACGTTGTACCATGGGTTTATTACCCTCTATGCACAATATGATAATAACTCATTTGATAAAATGTTATGAAATTACTTTTAGTAATATTGTGGAATTATCTTGTGTAATCCTAATAATTCCCCATTTCTTGAAACAATTCAATATACCCTGACTTTTAATATCTATAACTTTTAAGGATAAGGATCTTACAAACACACATGCACATGCAAATGCACACACACACATGCACAAACACAAAAGAGACATGTGATAATAAATCATGCTGATGTTATGGTAAGTGAATAACTTGATTCTAGGCCATAAACAGATTTTCGTCTTCATGAGAGGATGTAAATTATTTTTAACTGTGTGTAGAGCTCATGTTGATGGTTTCTCTCCAGTGAAAAATAGATCTCTTCAGTAGAATTTGTACTATTTTCGACAACAAGACATTATTGTTGAGGCATAGCCACTTGTAAATAATGTCTGCTGTAATTCCTTGCATCAAAACAAAACTTTGCAGATTTGTTTATTACCCATCTGTTCTTCATGCAAATAAATTACATTTTACGTCGTGTTTTCCTCAAGTGGCAAATCCAGCAGATGGCCTTAAGCTCAGTACCTCCTTTTTAAGCTCTTAAAGTTGGCAAGAGACATGATGTGGCTATTTATTATATTTGGATAACAAATGTCAAAATTTCCTTTCATATTTGATTTTAAACGCCAATACTCTCCAGTGTATATATGACTGTACTGGTGCAGCAATTAGCACTAGTTAAGCCTCAGCACATTGTGACTAGCTTGGATTTAGCAAAGGTTTAGTTTAAGTCAATAATTACTTGTTCTCAGGATTAGCTCTTTAGATGGTTTTGGTTCACACTTCCATTAACAGTGGAAACCCTGGTGTGGTCTTTCTCAGCGCTAACAGTTAGACTGAGGGTGCACCTCCCTGTTACGAAACTAACCTGTTCTGTTAGTTTCACACATCAAGCACAACATCGTACAGCTGTTCAACAATGGAGTTCTGTAACACAGAACTACGAAAAGCGCCAAACAGTCATCATAACTCACAAAGGATTCTGGAGTTCCGCCGACCAGTCTCCCCACCACATGCTACAATATTATCCTACAATATTTCATTGATGTATCATTCATAATTGCGCTGTAGTTTCCACTGTCACTGAAGGAAGACGGTGAAGGATTTCATCCTGCATTCTCCCCGGTGCCTTCCTTCTGTCCCCTCTCTTTGGATGTTCTGGTTATTTAAAGACTGCATGATTAAATTGAAAAATACATAGGTGGTGTCTTAATGTTATTCAAGTGACAAAGTGATGACCAGTCCAATGTGTAACCCCACATTCCCCCGAATTTGAGCTGGGATTGACTTCAGCTATTGTGAAGGATAGGCATTGTTTAATAAAAGATGGCTAGTTGAATGGACAGAAAGAAGACCCTTCATAAGCAGCTCCATAATGTGTGCTCAGACTGCTTTTAAGCCCACAGGGATGAACAATGGGTCTAAATTAATAAATGAATAAATTAAAAGGATGAGACACCATAAGACTGTCCCTAAAATTTCAGGTTTACTGACAATACCAGTACATAAAAACTATGACCCAAATATCGTACTTCATTATAATTACACAGGCCATCTAAAGGTTGAGATACATAATAACACGCATCAGTTTATGGAAACAATGAAAATGTATATACATTACATGTAAATCTATATGTTTCATTTTTACTGCGACAGAGGTACAACTATAATTGTTTGAATTTGTATTTTTGGCCTTACATGATGCTCAATAGTGTACTGTGTGAGAAAAACCCAAGGACAGAGGTTCCTCTGGGAACAATGCAATCAGTATTTTTACTTTGATTTAAAATTCTCAAAGTCTAGTCAAAGTCTAAAGGCAAAGTAGGGCACACTTTATTCTCTTTAGCTGCTCTAACCTCTGTATGATTACTGTATTTCTATGACTGATAAAGCATATGTCCACATTCTGTTCCCTGACAGTTAATTTTGCAAGTTTGTGTCACAGATCTAGTTTTGTATTGCTGAGGCAGGAATTATGTTGCATCTAGAGGTGAGCTTCCTTTCTCACTTTTTCATAATCCTCCTGTTAGATTTCTTTGCCCTACAGGTTGCCTTGCCAATATAACACTGAATACTGAATCTGTTTTGGTTCTGATGACCTCACTGCCACTGTTGTATCCTCCATTTATCTCTACTTTGTGTGTCAGCAATATTCCTGGCTTCATTCTTGGATCGAGAGACTAAAATATAAACCTAATGTAGTAACGCAGCTGCTTTGCATAGAAAGGGCAAGAGTTTTACAGCCCGATGCGATGGCATGTCCCCCGAAATATATTCAGTGCAATAATTAATTGGTTTTAATTAGTCTATGAGGATGTATGTGTTGTACGTGTGGTTTTGTATGCAAGGACGGGAGGTGTGTCAGCATAAAGTAATCACTTTCCAAAATGTAACCAAATGTCAGCGGAAGGTTAGATTTATTAAAGCAAACACTTGTCTTAGTCTGAGACAGCTTTTGCGAATGTGTTACCTCTCTCTCTGACACAATTCCATAGTGTTAAATAAGTAAGGCATACAGTTTAGTAAACATCTGTAAGTCAGGAAATGATAACTGTCAACCCATTCTTTGATTGTTATGTAGGATTACTTATTATTTTGCTTTAAGGATCAATGTCTTGAAGCTTAATTCTATTTACTGGCATTCCAGGCGGCGTTCCTCCACATGTTCACACAGTATAGATTAACATTACTCATCATACACCAGTCCAATACATTCCAGCCTCCTCTGTTGTGCTGTACTGATTCAACCTAAACACCAGCCTGTCCCTATGTAGGAACACATTTTCTATGATGTTAACATGTACTTTTATTAATGGAAAGGTTTGTCTGGGAGGGTCTATGGATGGTATCCAACCTGGGTATGTATTATCTGCAGCGACAAACTGTGTCCTTGCGGACATTTTATGGTGGAGCACTCAAAGATGTGGAATGAGAATATCTTAACACTTTGGTGTTCTACTTAAAAAAAAAAGGTGAAATCGCACATTTTCTTGACCTATTTTTGAGAAATCTATTTCATTTTTGTCAAGTATGCTATTTTGATGAACAATTTTCGCTTTCACCTGGTCCCCAGATGGAAATTGAACAGAGCTCTACATTATCAAATTGCAGCTTCCTCCTTTAAATTTCATCCTCTTCTTCCTGTAATAATCTTTGGAAGAAACTGTTATTAACCCAAGGTGACCCTGCTTTCGTAAAAGGAATATGGAGATAGGATGTGAAACTACTTAAAGATAAGATTATATGCCAGGAATTTGCTGAGAAATAATGTAACATTTGGCTTTAACTTACACTGTGGCAGTCAGTTTCCTTTTTTCAATGGAAGATATAAAGGAAATACTGTACCCCATGATGATTTGCTTGATCTTAATAGTATTAATATACATCGACTATGTATCAAACCTTGCTATGCATTTTTTTGCTAGAGTGTATTTTCACCTTCCTGCTAAACATTTCCACCACCCACACCTTAGGATTTTAACAACTGAACCACCATTGCATGGCATTTTGCATGCACTGCCAAATTTGGTTATGTTATCTAACTATCTGGCATTTTCAAAGGTCACAACCTTTGCTTTTTTATTTGGTGTCTTCAATGTCAGTACTCCTATGTTCAACATGACTTTTTCAGGGTGGAAGCCAGAGGTCTAGGCCTTATTAGAACTGCAAAAGGGGCTTCTTCAAGATTCAAAGTGTTTATTGTCACATGTAGAGTGTAGAAATGTGTTTCCATGTACAGTGAAATTCCCACTTTGCTGTCCGCAGTCACAATCAATTTTCTGCAGGTCCTCTGTGGTCTTTTCTGCCCATCAGTCCCAGGCTTAATCAATGTTTTTACAGTTCACCCAACAGGTTGCAAGCGTACAGTTATAATATATCTGCTAGAGGATACGCTGGCGCAAAGTCGGAACTCACTGACTTGACATAAGAAATGCAAGAAAAGCAGACTGTAAATTTCAAGTTCCAATTAATTGCACTTCACAGCTTTACATAGCACTCTCCAGGAAGGAGAGGACGACTGCCCTCTGCAGTTAATTTTGCACATGTACTGTGTATATCTTAAATCAACATTAGTCAAATACCAGCTCCTATTGCAGCCTTATGTAGTATCTGACAATGGGCAGAGACAAACCAAGCAATGAGGTTGGTCTGAATGGCTAAAGATTGAAAGAGATGAACCATAGTGGCTTCTTTCAGCCCTGTGAGGGGATCTTACAGGCCCATCATGCAGCGGGAAGGTTAGGGATTCATCACTGACTAGAAAATTCAAGTGTGTGTGTGATCAGGGTGGCTGGCCCGGCATAGGGCTAAATGGAAGACTAATGAGTAGTGGGAGCAGGTCCGACTTGCTCTCAGGAGCCCTGCTCCCTCTCCCACCACATGTTATCCATCACATCTCTCGGTGATACTGGGAGATAGCTGTCCCAGACTGGCGGGAGGTGGCCATAGGAGCCGAGCAGGTGTTGGGAACCTGGCTGGCGGTGGATCGAATATGTTTCGGAGCAGTCATTGTTTAGAAGCCTTTTTCATCCCCAGAATGAAACTGTCTGGGTCAAAATGATGCTGCGGGCTGTGCTCAGAATATAAGTGCTCTAAAGGAACATGTCGCCAATGCACATCTTTGAAAGGAAATAGAGGTCTGCAAGTATTAATGAGGTACTCTTATTTTATTATCCAACATCAAAGGGATGAAAGAGGGATGGAAAGGCTGACAGTAATAGAGAAGTCAAGGAATGGCTTAATGGCAGTCGTGATCAGCACCGGAGCTTACTTAAGTAGATTAGAGTATTTTGTCTCATTGTCAGTACAAAAGACATAATGGTTTTCATGCAGTGTGAGGGTTTAGCTGTTTTTGTCCTTGTGAGAAGGCTTCAGAGGAACCTTTTCACATTATCATGTGTGCTTCTTTTCTCTGTAGGACAGAGGACACCAGGGGATCTTCCTCATAAAGACAAGCACACACCCACGTGCACAAATATACTAACTCACAAACATTGAACAAAAGCCATTTAAATGGCTTTTGAAGCCGCCTTTTTACTTTGGCTTAGATAAGAGTTCTTTTCAGACAAATGTCACCTTGAGGCCAAAGAAAAGAGAATATGGATTTTTTTGGATCGCCTCTTTACTAGGAGTCCTTTAACATGGCAAAACATCCTCACTCCCCCAGGCAATATAGTCCTTAAAATGAGCAATAGTGAGAGACGATGTTTCGAACTTCAGCTGTTACTTTGCCTGCTTGAATAAAATGTGAAATATGTCACGCAAAAACCATTGTCAAATGAAAAGCCGAGAGGTATAGCAGGCTGTGCTATTAAAATGAAAATGCAGAGCACTGGTAGCTTGGGAGTAATTGTAGAAACTTATAATAGTCGTCATCATATGCTGTGATGTTTCGTATGATATTTAGATTGATTTTGAACCAGAAGCAAACTAATTTTTGTGCTGCTTTTGTCTCTTGTGCTAAGAATTTAAATAAAATGTCAGTCTTAGTGGTGGCTGGTTGGACCGAATGTTCCTTGTGGTTTTCAGGCTGTTGCCAACAGGTGTTCTTTAAAGCAGTAGATCTCCAAGTCGTTTTGCATTTTTGATAATGTCATTACGTTAAGATTTTCTATAGTTACTTACATGGGTTTCATGGGTTTTCCCTTGCTGTTCATCTGCCTGGTCCTTTCTTCTTTCCAAATGCAGCGTATCCTGAACAAAGAATCATGAAGAGAATGCTGGGAATCCCAGTTGAAATTAACGATGCTCAAACCTCAAATCTTTTATTGTTGTCCTTGTCTCTCACAATGAGAACATCATGCTTCCAGAAGCTTTGATGAGTTTGATGATAACGTCAAAATAGTTTATGCGCAACTGCTCTGCAGGATGTTTAGGTATTAAAATAATGCATATTGCCTGAAGGGTTATTACAACGAGGGATCAAAGGGAAAATTGTGTGTTTACATGAAGTTCAAGGAGGTTATATCTCATTTCCATTTTATTTTCCTGTCTTAGTAGACTAACTAAAGACAACTCCACGACAGAGACATCGAAATATCCCATTTGATCATAATCCTACCATCTACCTGTCAAAAGGCAGGTTATGAAAAAAGTGCTGAATAATTTGTCCAACATTTTGCAACCAAATCACTATAAATTGGTGATACACAGTCATTTTTCAATTGAAATATGTGTAGGTGTCAGATAAATGGCCCGAGGAAACTAATTACAGTGGGTTACTCACTTTCTGAATATGCACAAGCACATTATGCCATTGTGCTGTTTCGAAAGAATACAGCATAGAATTTGGATTTGGAAACATGTAGCTTAATAGAGGCTAGATGGCTTTGGATAAAATATAATTTATTAATTTTCTACAATCTCCAAAAGTTCAGAGTATTACTGAGTAATGATTAAAGATTTATTGCTGACTGAAGATTTTCAAAAAAGCTGTCAACCGGCTTTTTCTTAACCAAATGACTTGATCTTTCAAAAGCCTTTAAATATGTTCTTCTTTGACTAGCTGGACATAGACTGTGTCAAAAGATTGTACACACTTCTTTCTCTGAAACAAAAAAAAAGGTTGTAACAGATGAAGGTTGCACCTTCATCTGTTGCTTCAAAAACACTGGAACTCTGGTCAGCCAGACACACTTTCAAGATAGAAAGAAGAGGAAATGACATCATTTTGCATTTTCAAATAGAATTCAGAGATAAAATTGAGATTTTTTGGGAATTTTAAATTCACCAGTCTGTTTTATCATTTCAAATGTGTTTGTGTCTGGGTTGCAGTGCATTTGAGGGTCAGTTCCATAATGCCAGCTTATTCTGCCAAATATCAAGGGGTTAGTTAGCTGGTATCTGGTATTATTATTAAGATCGCAGTCTTCTGTGGTGATAACACAGATTACCAGTGTCAGTGGTGTAGAAATGGTTAACGCACCTGATCAGCTATACAGTATATATGATAAAAAAAGCTCTTAGGGTCTTAATTTTTTAGCTGAGGCGTCCTGCTAAACAGTTTTTTGATATATTTCGACATTCGCTGGCTTACTGTCATTACATTTAGAGGGGATTTACTTGAACACGGGTATAAATACTTCTATGATCTGCTCCTGCTAACAAGTCATTTTTACCACTTTCAAGAATCCCTTCATTTACTGTATCTCTTCTCTTAGTTCTTTTAAATTTTTGGTGTAATCCATTTGGATGGCAGAGAATCCTGACACATTTGTTTACTTCCGTTGTTAAAAAGCAACTTTTAATATGTTTTAACTTTTCTGTTCTGTTGGTAATTCACTGTCTGACATACCCATCCTCTTGCCACTGAGCAGAGAAAAGCTATATTCATTCTCAGAGGCACTGGTAAAATTCCATGAAATACCGCAATTTGCTCAAACTGCTGTCTGCCTTCGCAAAACATAATGAGCTGTGCAAGACCAGAACATTATAAGCAACTTGCTCTCATCTTTTTGTTATAAATGTTTTAAGTTCACGGCAGTCAAAGGACCTGAAACTGTGTTGTTACTTAAGTGTGAGCAGAGTCTGATAGCTCAAGGTAGACTTCAAATATCCATGTATAAAAAGTGAGATTGAGCCACTGCTTTGGAAGTACCAGGTAAGTGCATACAATCAAGCCCCTTAGTCTTTTCCAGAGTAAGGACAAATTTGAGTTTCAAAAAGTCAAAGGTCTTAATATGTGAGGTTCAAGCTATAAAAGGTCATGATGCATGATGCTTTTTTTTATTATAATGCAGATTAACTGTGATTGGTTAACAAAAGGACCCAACATTTGCTTAGGGACGTATGCAGGGCGCATTAAGTATTTTATGAAATAAGGCTCAAGTCCGAGGTATCAAACCCCAATTACATGTGTTTTATGTTTTTGTCAACGGTAATAGAATTGAGAGGCTTAAGAATTCCAATCCAGGCATGTGAATCAAATTGACCCCTCACATACATTATGTGATAGTGCCCGGAAAATCCTTTACACTGATGTAAGGGAAGATTGAAATCAAATTAAAAGGCTACATAAGTGCAGATTATGGCACACACTCAAGTGTGTAGTGTGGGAAAACAAGCATTATTTTGAAGTCATAATCTTTATGACAGAATAGAAAATGCCCTTTGCGCATTACCTTCAATGTACTGTGAACATTTCCGATTACTATAAATGTCTGAAAATTTTATGCAGGTCTTTATCCACGCCGACACACTTCATGAATACCTCTTTCTTTGTAGTGTTCACTGTTGCAACTGTAAAGAATTCATCACCCTCATTTTAGCAACAACATCGACAGTTTGTAAACAAGTGGCATTAATTGTCACTGTCTCATTAGCTCTCAGTGCTGCAGAGTAAACAGCCTTAGCTAAGGTGAAATGAAGCATACTGCAACTAATGTGCACTTAGCAGTCAGAGAGGGGGGGTTGTATTTATGTGTGCTTTGGGGTCTGGAGTATGCATACCTAAAATGGTTAAACTCAAGGTTGTTTCTGCATGACAAGTAGTAATAAAAATTGAATGTCAGAGACAGGAGATTGGCTTTGAGAATTGATAAATTACAAACAAGAAAAAGACAGAGAAATTGAATGTCATCATTTTGAATCTACTCCTTTCCTTCTGTCTTTCCAGTCCTTTGCTTAGGTCAAAACATCAGAGACAACAGACGATAAATCATCCTCTTATCATCCTATATGGTTAATACGCTTCCAGCAGAAAGTATTAATTATTGCACATCATCAATCCTCATACAACATGACATCCTCATACTGACAGCCGATGCTGGCTGCCACATTGAGAGTGCATGGGTGTGTCATTCGGTTTCTGTCGCATGGTATTTCAGTCGGACTCGTAGATGAAAAATGTTGTGTCTCTACCAGGGCTGTAATTTTTAGCTCCGTTGACGTGTTGTTATTTACTGCCACTTGGTGGCCACAGAAATAAGCTATAAACACAACGTTGACAAATAACCACCTTTGAATGCCAATATTGCAAATCTTTTAGCAAACGGTTAGCTATTTACAATAACAGGAGATGAAGACCATTTGTTTGGGGCTTCTTAGAACACGATAATCAACAGCCCAATATCTAATATTTATTGTTTTATTTTCATTTAGCTATCAACAATACTTGAACAAATTAGGTTCTATAGTTGCTAAATGCTATCTTATAATGCTAAAATAAATATTCATTTCACATGCTTTTATGAGCATAATCTTGATACCGTGCAACTATCGATTTGTCTCATTCTACTTCATGTTTGATACAGTTCCAAAAGGAAAAAAAAACATCATATACATGATGTATGATAAAAGATAGCACATCTCATTCCAAGACATCAATGTGTGTCAGAGTGCCGTTGTTATACGAGAAAATTCTGTTTCAGTCAGACAGCCCTGTCCATTGATTGAGTTTTTATATTATGCCTTTTCAACATCTTTGAAAACCTGGCGGAGAGATTATTTTAATTTCTTTTATTATATTTTATTATATTTTATTAGTAAGATCTCACTCGTTTTGACAATCATTTTTTGTGGAACTGATAATTAAAAATTTACATGTGTGTAAATGCTGGTAAGCACATATTGATGTTGTGATAAAGCTGCAGCATCAGTATCATCACAGCAGCCTGTTGTCTCTGTGTTTGTGCATGTCTGTTTGTAAAGCTCTATGTTGGAATGAGAATGTGGAACCTGAAGGACACTTGTCCCTGGTGAAATGGAAAAGAGCCTTGTGCCATTAGGGCTCCAGGACAGCTGCTCAGACATGCATCTCTATCAGGTCTGCACAGTTCTTTGACCAAAGATACAGGACAAGGACACAACCTCCACAGTCCAATTCAATACAGTGTCACCTGGACTGTCATGGGCTCTGCCATCTGCCAGTCACAGCTGTGAAATATACTGTCAAGTGCACAGGTCAAGGGTGCTGTCAGTTGCGGCAGTAATTCATACAATACCTACCTGCACCAATTGCAGGTGGTTCATCGCAGACCCGATACTGCCCGGGCATATGAGCAAGGGAGTATGTGTCCATATGATGTGTGAATTAGACGGTAAATGGTTGCATGTCTTTGTATGTGGGTCTGTGATCAACTGGCGACTGGTCCATGGTGAACTTTGCCTCTTGCTCAAAGACAATTGGGATAGGCAATTTTATACATATATATGTGGAAATACCGTTCCACACTGTACACATGACAATAAATGCTTTGAATCTTGAATATATATATGTATATATTGTAGCGTTTTAGTCAGAGAAAACACCCGGTTGACGGTAAAACATCCGTTTAATAAGCAATAGCTGTTGTTGGCCACAGCCATGCCACACAAGCCTGCAATACAACTAAATATATATCCAGGTAAAAAAAAACACAATTCCTTGCACCCCAAACCACACACACAAAATTCCCAGCGACCTCAAAATCACATAGAAAACAAGCATCAACATAAACCCCTACAGTCGTGACTCGCTACAATATATATATATGTATATATATATATGTAAAGAGAGAAAGAGAGAGAGAGAGAGGGAGAGAGAGAGAGAAGAAGCAATCACAAGATGTCTTGCATAATGTTATTCTGATTGCTGTAGTTTTCATATTTTCCTTTTTATTTATGCATTTGCTTATTTATAAATAGTTTCTAGCATATGAGAATAACCACAACTCATCTAGTTGGCTATGCAGATAAGCACTGGATGACTGAGTCTTAATTCCAAGGAAATGGACAGTCTTTAATCGACCATGATGTTGAGTTTGCTTTTGAATGTAAGTGCCTCGCCGTGGTTTTGCATGATTTAGAAAGTTGTGTCATTACATTGGTACAGTCAAGGTTGCAGAGCAGGCAGTTCATGCTGCATGAAAAATATTCCTCTTTCAGTTGAAGTCACATATTGCAAAAGAAAGTAGCCTAAAGGATCAAGTGCAATTGACATTTAAAGAAGCGACAAAAATGAGTGTGTAATCTTTTTTTAAGTCTCCAACTGTGTACCTCTTATCTTTAGTTTTACCAGGGATGCAAACAAACATGCTCCACTCCAAAGCACAAAATAACAGACATTACTGTTCCTACCACTCTGCTGGTTTTGTTCCTGTCATGTCTTTCTTTAAAGGTGCAGACTAAAAGTAGCGTACATTCCAGTGAACTTGTTTCAAGAAAATAAAAAGTGAATCTGGTCCACTGGTGTCTGTGTTTCCCTAAGTTCCTAAAATTCTGTGAACATTATGTAAATCCTTTTGATGTCATGTGGAGAAGCAACACAAAGTAGCACAATAGAAGGTGTAGAGCTCCTTTCACGCTGCTGTTGCTGTTTCCCAGCGGAATCACTACGTTCTCATGTGATTACTGTTTTTTTTTTTGTTTCATTTCTTTTCATAGGTGACTTGGGATGCATCAGAGAGTTGGGAACTATTTAAATGATCACGAATCAAGCACTTACCTTTTTTAATGCACATGTTGGCTCTCATACTTTTGAATGACATTTTCAAACATCCAAAGTCAAATTACATAGTCAGGTACTGAGAACCTTGTTGAAACAAACTGGGTGAAGATGTGTGGGAGATTTCTTATTCTAAGTGTTGGCTGATTGATTTGAAGATTGGTTCAGAGACTTTGAAAATCCACAGTCTTGATGTCTAAATTGCAACAACAAGTTTTACAGTTTGGGTAGCTCGGTAGTGCCATTAGTCTGCATGGGAAATCTGACATTTTTTCCATGAATTCGGAAAATAAGCAATTTTTTCGTTCACAAATTTGGTACTTAATGTCTGTAGGATATGCGGCTTACACCTCACAGTTTTCTTTTGGCAGACTTAAAACTGGCACTCGTAAGGAAATCATAAGGAAATCTTAAGAGTCATAGTGGATTCGCAGCGCATTCCCCTTCATGTGTGAGCTGGTGGTCTTAACTCTTAAGCCCAGTTGTAGCTCAGTCTTTTCTTTGTTTTTCCAAGTCTTAGCATTATAATACTGGAAAGAATCAACAACCAGATGAGCTCCAACAAAACTGGAAGAAGGAAACCTGGTAGACAAACAATTGGCATGTCACAGTGTCAGTATCAACAACAAAAACTGCAATAATAATAAGAATAATAATACATTTTATTTAAGAAACCTTATTGATGTTGTAGCTATTATTTTATCTTTGTTTAATATATGTATATTTTAAACAGATTTTTAGATGCTATGCTATACCTTGTGCCCTCTAATTGCCTGTCAGGGTCAAATAAAGTTTCTCTGATTGTGATTCTGATTGAATATGGTTTCCTATAAGTCTTTTCAAAATCTTTGCAACGTTTTCAGATATGGGACCCACAGTCTTTGACTACACTAAGACTGAAGACAGACTCTAAGTAGTCTTCAGATGTGAGCTGGTGTGAGTTGATAGTTTTACTCGAGTCTTAAATCTTCAGACTTAAGGTTTAAGGTATAACCCCAACCTAAGCTAATGAATGAATGGGCAAATGGATGGGTCAATGCAAATGAAATGGTCTTTGAGAGGTGCAGCTCTATTGATGCACCACCAGAATTCTCAAAGTTTGGATTGTAATATCTCTTATTTTTTTAGGTGCCTTGTCAGGGTGGGTGGGCTTCTTTGATAAAGATCAGTGAGTCATAGATGAAGTTATGTCAGCGAGGTGACTCACTAGTGTGGGGGGATGGGGATGGTGTCAGTAGCCTGCTTCATTGTCTCTCTTCTCTTATTCCTTGCTGATTACTGACACTTATTGATGAACTGTTTAGAGGTACGTCTCGCAGTACACTTGTACCCTAGTTCACTATGCCGTGGAGACAGACGATGGAAAAAAAAAACACTGAAGTGCTATAGCATTTTCATTACTGGAATAGTCTTGTCAGGTGATCAGAATCTGCTAGTGTCTGTTTTCCCTCTGAGTTCTTCTTTGTAGTTTTCCAAACATTGTTTACAGTGATGTATTCTCCATCACCAATCAAAAGGCAATTTTGCTTGCATTAGAGTTAGATATGCTGGAGGCTGCTCACTGCGGCAGGCCATTCATTACTTCATTCTGTCAGTTTCTGTGAAAAGTATGCCAACTTCTTTTTTGGAGTGTCTCCTTTTTTTCTTAGTTCAAATGTGACTGCATATGTATATACACTATACAAACATTTACCAGTTCCTTCACGATTAGGTATCGGCAGGCGGACTGGTATGTGTTTCAGAGATTCTCTGCACGTGTTTGGCGTTAGTTTGCTGCTTCCGGGCTAAATCCTTATGTTGTTCAGGCGAAGCAGCTGCCTCTGCCACAACACAAAGCTTATCTTTAACCAACTCCTGTAGCCCCTTGGGAAGGGGAGACAGGGGGGTGAAGCATGGAACAAGGGGATGTGTGAAAGACAGCTAAATGCTACAGACTGGTGCAAATAACTCTGGGCTCAGACAGAAGGTTATGAAGTCAGTTTCATCTGGAATACTAAGTGTTATCCCTGAAGGACCCGTACTTTCACCCTTTAATTTAATGTACAATGAAAATGGTAAACAAATAGCTGATTGAAACTTATTTTGAAAGATTGAAGATGAAAATGATTGTAAGATAAACAATCCTTTTAGAGTTAGAGTAAAACAAAACAAACACAAAAATCTCCAATAACATTATAATGTGAATGATACCTGTTTTGCCTGTATAGATCATGATAATTCTATGAAGAGTAACTTGAATGATGGGGCCAGGTGGTATATTTCTTTCTTTCTTTCTTTCTTTCTTTCTTTCTTTCTTTCTTTCTTTCTTTCTTTCTTTCTTTCTTTCTTTCTTTCAACAGCTGTTCACTTGACACTTTAAATATCGGGAACAACAGCAATAGGGCAATAAATAATATAAATATACATGTACCTTTAAAAATGTAAAATATCCTACAACACCAATGAAGGCTCAACCTACAATTTTTTTGTAATTGAGCATGTTATGGTTCTCTCTATCCAGAAAAAGAATAAAATAGAATTGAAAGAAAATTTATTGTCATTATGCCTAGGACAAATTCTCGGTTTATATATTTTTTCCTGTTAACTTTTTGGGATATGGAGTTTTTTTTTAAATTATTTTTACCCCTATACATGCAACATGTTTTGTTTTAGGCCTCTTATTTTTCTTATAGATTCTGTCTTATCTTAATGTTGCTTTTTTTCTCCCCTTGTATTTGTTGCTTTCACCTGTCAGCCAATATGTTATACTTTTATAATAGGTTCTTGGGGAGCACATACAGTTAGTTTCCTCCCTTTCTCCACTACTATTCACCTATAATTTGTTCAATTTTATGCTTTAGAGCTTTTCTATAAATACAATTATTACCATTGTTAAGTACGCGCTTTTTGTCAGTGAAAAGTAGGCTTTTGGATATTATGTTACTTTCCCATATCACCCAGTCCTGGTAAGAACAGTATGCATGCATTTAAACTCAAACACAGTTGATTTTAGGGTTTTTTGGTGATTGTGAGACTGCTGCAGGAGCATGAAGAGAGCTATGATTTTGCCAAGACAAATCTCATATCATGGTTTGATGACTTTACTTCTTGCGTACATCCACCTGTTGTGGCGGGAGTTTTATAAATGCCATAGCTCTTGAGACAGTAAGCCAGTAACTGTCTGGGACATTTTGATGAAATGTGTTGCTTGACATTAGCCTTAAAAGTGACAATCATTGACTGTTTATTTGACCGTTAGGGAAATTTAGTGTTGAGATCACTTTCAAAAAATTGCTGCACAAGTTTTTTAATAAACTATGTTCTAGAAAAATGACAAATGTTGCATAAGCAGGCAATAATAGTAGGCTGCCATCCATCAGCACCTCAATCAATGACACTTTGACACACTAGGAGGAGCCAGGAATCAAACCAGGAATTTTTGGTTCCAAAGACAATTGCTCTACTTCCTGTGCCATACCGTCCCCAAATGAAGTTCCCAGACTGGGAATTGAACCTAGGCCATGGTGGTGGGAGCACTGAAGCCTAACCACTAGACGACATTGAAACATCTGTGTTTTTTATTGAGTAGGAATTGATTAGGTTTTTTTCTAGACCTTCTAAACATTACCCATATAACTTCTATTTTTCCTCCTCCCCTTCATGAGGGGAATTTATCTATTTTATTTTTTCAAATTAAATATTTCTTTGAGGTCATTTTCTCCTTCAGCTATCCTCATCTTTCAGACAAGTTAAGCATAGTTTCACCGTCTAAGTCTAAATCTAACTTATATTGGCACTTATTGTGATGGTTTCATACTTTCATTTATTGTATAATAATAATAATAATAATAATAATTATTATTATTATTATTATCATTATTTAATGATGTGCATATAATATGCATTAGTTGTGTTGTTGACGGTTGCAAACCAAATTCTAGAAAAAAGCAGTTTCCAAATTAATCCTCTAAAAAATTGGTTTGCTTGGTTATAAGTAAACAGCAATTGTACAGATCCCCCGGCTCAGTCCTTCTGGGGCGGTTTGGTTCAGATGTGGCAGGGAACATAATCAGCCAACCAAACAAAACAAGGCAATCATGTTTTGCATTATTATGATTCAAATAAGTGAGAGAACTAGCCAAAAGACAGACATTCTGTGCATAGTGTGTGGAATGGTCTGATGGTTAATGATGAAATTGTAATAAACACAGCTGTAGCTGTGGTACAAGTATGCGATACAGCAAAACATACTCTCATCAAAAATACCTTTAGGCAGCATAACCTTATATTTGAGTAGGCAAAACAAACACAATTGGTGTGAAAAACTGAAAATGCACTCTACTCATCCTCTGTCGGAAAGTGACACTGTTAACATTGTATCTGAGTTTCAGTTTATAATGTTTGTGTTTATGATATATGTTATGATTCTCTGTCCTCGAGGAGGACTACAAAATACTGCCGGTATTCAATAAGAACAGTATTCAAGTAATCGCCCTTAACCACTGACTTTTCTTAAGAAGATAAGAAGAGAAGTATCATCAAATCTTTTATGTAACCATCTTTCCTCTTGACTTTCTGCTACTGCTATGATGTCTACTATTTAATATGTATAAAAAAAATGTTTGAATACTAGCCTGGAGCAATTACATTGTGCATAGCATAATGTGATACGTTTTTATATCGGTTTTAATCATCCAAAAGTAACTATGGTAATCTATTGTCGTGTTGAAGCAAGGAAAAATGCCTTTCAGCTTTTCCAACATTTATAAAAGTTGTCTGTACAAGTTATTTTTCACAAAAAGCATTCAAAGTAACCCTGTGAATTGCATTCATCACCTGAGTCATCTTCCTGTAATGCACCCTCAGGCATTAACTATAATATCCCATGAAGCCTGGAATGAGACATCCATGTCAGAACTGCATGAGCTTTCAGTGTAGCTGTTCACTTATTAACAATTTCCTCGAGGCTTGAAACTATTAAATCCACCCATTCTTAAATGTGGAAATTTAATTTAAGGAGTGAAAAACAGAATAAAAAAAATGAAAATCTCTCTTGCCATAGGCACCGCTAGACATATTATCTCTTTGCCACAACTGAGAAGGGCCTGTTATTATAAATATTTAGAGACATGCGCTGTACAATCCACATATGTATGCATTTATAATGAATTTTTACTCCAGTCTTCATCTGCTCACATACACTTTTGTAAAATATATTTTTACTTGTGCTTCTAATGAAGGCACCATCTTTCAATTTCTATAAGTTTAGCTCTTGGGCTGCCTCCCTCCCTCAATATACAATCCACTGCAAATATTTTCCAACAGCTTTGGTTGTTTTCCATTACCTGGTATTAAAGAACCTTTAATATGTGAGTGAAAATATTGCTGGAACTATTTTCATTTCTCTGTTATTTTGTTTTCCAATTCCCTCCATATTTTATCTCTCACTTGGATGTCAAGGAAATCCAATTACGTGGACACATTCTGTGACAACGCCACAAAAACACACTCCATGATAGCAATCATATGAATTCCTGAAATGGGATTTTCAGTGTCCTCACTCATTGCTTAGGCCATGTCTACACAAAGGTAATTGGCAAACAGATCTCCATACAATGTGTTTTCCTCCTTTCTTTTATGTCCACTCAGCATAACAATGTGTACTTCTGTAATCTCTGCTGAGCAACTAAGAGCTGAAAAGCAAAAGGAACATGCCTCCTGGCATATGGGAAAAATGACTGTCACTTTAGAGGACCGGCACTCAGCAGCTTCCAAAATGACACGAGCAAGAGGCAAATCCTGATCTATTTCATATTGTTCTTGAATGTTTTGGCAAGCCTTAGCACTTGCCCTACAACAACCTTGTTATATCACAGTTACAGTCTCAGTATGCTTCTCTGTACATACTGTGATTAAATCTGATAATTACATAGTCACATGTGTTGAATCCTAAATGCTCTCTTATCTATCATGGTTGCATTGTGCTGCTGAAAGAGCGTAAGTCCATTAATAATTCAAAGGTTGATTGTGTGAGAGTGTTGTATTTACCTCACAAGAGTAAATGTGTACCCTACTACTGGCATTCCTTTCCTGCATTGTAATGCCAGCATTGCATTACAACTGTCTGTGTATGACAATGTACAATTTTATAGATTATTTCTAAGAACCAATTACTCATTTTAATTATGTTGCCATTTAAAATCATGGACAACTTCGACTCTGCATACAGTAGTTGTTATGATGTCTGCATTGTTTTCCTCCTCTGCTGGGTAATGGTGATGAGGAGCAAAAACCGACGGATTCCAGAAACTGCAGGCTGCATTGTCAGGCTCTTCGCCCGCAAGCACACTGAGATAGTCACTCATCTTTCTCCCCAACGATCCTCTGCTTTATCATTTTTTGTTCTCCTCCCCTGAAACCTAACCAAGGTCTTATATATAGTTTGGTTCTTTTCTCTTCCTTTAAAAAAATAAGATTAGAATTAATACAGCAGTAGTGACACTGGCAGCATCAACTCTGACATATCTTCTGCTTCGACATTGTTGGCATGTGGAATTTAACTGGATGCTGTGCTTACCATGTTTAGCTTCTAAATTTTGTTTGTTATGTATGCAGACTTGTTACCTTTGCACAGGGGACACAACTAGGATCAAATTTGTTGGTATTTAGTTTTTAATTGAAGTATTTGAAATAACAAGTTGATGTCAGGATACCAGTGATAATAATGTGGCAGATGAGTTTTGAAATATTGCTTTGCTCACCAAATCCCCCTGGAGACCATCATTATAGACTAAGAGATACCAGTGTATCAAAAACAAGGTACAATGCACTGATAACACAAAAACTTTTTAATTACAGCACTTTCACAAACTTCTAAAACATTTTTGTTATAGAAATTTTACATACATTGCTGATCAGTTCATGTATATATTACATTTCTGTATGATTTGAAATATGGCATATTTCCATGTCCTTTTTTGTGATGGCTTTTGTGATGGCTTTGCAAGTTCTTGAGTTTTGCCGTTTTGCCATTCCCCATAATTTTAAAATCAAACTGGGAAAATATTGTGCAGACACACACACACACACACACACACATGTAACATTCGTTGTTGAGACACTTTAAATCACAGGAAAAGGACGTGTGCAGTAGCATTGTCATTCCGTGAGTCACATTATAGGCTTAACTGAAATCTGTCAGCATAAACAGTCATTCACCTAAAATCACAATCAAGCAGAGGTTGCCTAATAAGGGAGGCAGGTGGCTGAATGCATTAGGAATAATACAATATAAGAATAAGAGATGCCCTTTGGATGTAGACACACAGAGATTTATACTGACAGTGTCTTCTTCTTTTCCTTTTCTTCTTTTCCCGTCAAGGGTCACCACAGCAAATAAGCCTTCTCCATCTAACCCTATTCTCTGTATCCTTCTCTCTCACACCAATTACCTCTCTCACTACGTCCATTAATCTTCTCTTTGGTCTTCCTCTGGACCTCCTGCCTGGCAGCTCCAATTCCAGAATCCGTCTACCAATATATTCACTATCCCTCCTGTGTACATGACCAAACCATCTCGGTCTGGCTTTTCTGACCTTCTTTTCAAAACATCTAACATGTTCTGTTCCTCTGATAGACTCATTCCTGATCCCATCCATTCTGATCACTCCTAAAGAGAACCTTAGCATCTACATCTCCGGCTCTGCCTCCTGTCTTTTCGTCATTGTCTCTGTTTCTATACCATTGGTCTCACCACTGTCTTGTACACCTTTCCTTTCATTCTGGCTGATAGTCTTCTATCTCATAGTACGCCAGACACTTTTCTCTACCCATTCCACCTTGCATGTATCTATTTATTTACCTCCTTTCCACACTCTCCAATGCTCTGGACTGTTGACCTGAAGTACTTGAAATCCTCCAGCTTCTTGATCTCCACTCCCTGAAGCCTCACAATTCCACCTGGGTTCCCCTCATTCATACACATATATTCTGTCTTGCTGCGACTAACCTTCATTCATCTCCTTTCAAGAACATACCTCCACCTCTCAAGATTTTCCTCAACCTGGGGTAGCAGAGTTGGGGGACTCTGGAGTGGACACAACTATTTTCGGGGCTGAAATTAATGAAGCTGTCAAAAAGCTCTTCAGAAGTGGGGCCCTGGGGGCTGTCCTTGCTGACACGCCTGTGCCGCATTGTGTGGATGTTGGGGACAGTGCCGTAGGAGTGGTAGACGGGGGTGGTGATCCCCCTTTTCAAAAAGGGGAATCGGAGGGTGTGCTCCAACTTCAGGGAGACCAGACTTCTCAGCCTCCCTGGTAAAGTCCATTCAGCAGAGCTGGAGAAGAGGGTCTGCCAGATTGTTGAACCTTGGATCCAGGAGGTTTTTGTCCTTGCTGTGGAACAGTGGACCAGCTCCATACCCCCAGCAGGGTCCTCGAGGGGGCATCGGAGTTTGCCCAAGCAGTCGACATGTGTTTTGTGGATCTGGAGAGGGCAGTGACAGTTGGACTCCGCCAGGGCTGCCATTTGTCATTGACTCTGTTCATAACTTTTATGGACAGAATTTCTAGGCGCAGAGCTGTGGGGTCTGGTTTGGTGGACACAGGCTCGAGTCTCTGCTTTTTGAAAATGATGTGGTTCTGTTGACTTCAACAGGCCATGACCTCCAGCTCTCACTGGAGCTGTTCCGAGCCGAGTGTGAAGCGGCCGGGCTGAGGATCAGCACCTCCAAATCCAAGACCATGGGGCTCAACCGGAAACGGATGGAATGCCCACTCTGGGTTGGGCAAGAGGTCCTGCCCCAGGTGGAGGAGTTCAAGTATCTTGGGTGAGGGAAGGATAGAGCGGTAGACTGACAGGCGGATCAGTGTGGCATCTGCAGCGATGCGGACTTTGTACCGGTCTGTCAGGGTGAAAAAGGAGCTGAGCCAAAAGGCAACCGGTTGATCTACATTCCCACCCTCACCTATGATCATGAGCTGTGGGTAGTGACCGAAAGAATGAGATGGCGGATACAAGTGGCTAAAATGAGTTTCCTCTGCAGGGTGGCCAGTCTCTCCCTAAGAGATAGGGTGAGAAGTTCAGTCATCCAGGAGGAGCTTGGAGTAGAGTCACTGCTCCTCTGCATATAGAGGAGTCAGATGAGGTGGCTTGGGCATCTGGTCAGGATGCCTCCTAGACTATGTCTCAGGCTGGCCTGGGAACACCTTGGGGTACCCCCAGAGCCCAGAGGAGCCGGACCATGTGGCGGGGGGAGAGGGAAGTCTGGGCCTCACTGCTCCGGCTGCTGCTCCCAGTCGTCAGTCCTCGCAGTGTCCCACTTCTTCTTTGTTAACCACTTTTTCTCTATATACTCCTGTAGTTCCTCTTTCCACCACCAAGTCTCCTTATCTACTTTCCTTCCAGATGACACACCAAGTACCCTCCTCCTTGTCTACTTGATCACATTAGCTCTAGTTGTCCAGTCATCTTGAAGTCTTCTTGACCACCCACAGCCTTTCTCAACCCCTCCCTGAAAACCATACACCACTCCCCCATTTTCAGCTTCCACTACTTAGTCCTCTGCTCTGCCTTGTCATCCTACAAACCACCATCCTATGCTGTCTGGCTACACTCTCACCTATCACTACTTTGCAGTGACTGATCTCTTTCAGGTTACCTTGTCTATACAAGATGTAGTCTACCTGCATGCTCCTACCTCTGCTCTTATAAGTTACCTCATGTTCCTGTCTTTTCTGGAAAAAAAAATGATATTCTGCATCACTTCATCTCACTCATTCCAGAACTTCTTCTCCTCCTCTAACTCAAATCCCACCTGTGGGGCATAGCCACTAACAACACTGTGCATCACACCTTCAATTTCCAGTTTCAGCCTCATAAGTCTGTCTGGCATTCTTTTCACCTCCAGAATATTTCCAACAAACTCCTCCTTCAGGTATCACTCCTACTCCATTTGTCTTCCTGTCAGTACCATGCTAGGACAACTTGAAATCTGTCCCTAAGCTTCTAGCCTTACTACCTTTCCACCTGGTCTCCTGGACACACAGTATATCCACCTCCCTTCTCTGCATCATGTCAACCAACACTCTGCCTTTTCCTGTTATCGTCCTAATATTCAAATTCCCAGACTCTTGCCTTTCCTCTTCTCTCTCTGCTTCCAACACGCCTTCCTCCTTCGTTCTCCTTCGTTGTTCACCCCACAGTAGCCCAACTTCCACTGGTACCCTGTAGGTTATTGGCGTCATTGACGTTGTTGTTGTTAACCCAGGCCTCGACTGATCCGGTATGAGATTCTTATGTTTGATTTATGTTTGATTCGTATATTTGGTTTTGGCAAAAGTTTTACGCCGGATGCCCTTCCTGACACAATCCTCTGCATTTTTCTGGGCTTGGGACCGGCTCAGGGAGACACTCGCCTGTTCCCCCTTGAGGCTGCATTTCATACTGACAATCTCACGATAAACTTGATCTGTAACGTTGGGAATGGAGAAGAGACATTTGGCTGGGCATAGTTGAGTTGTGTGTATGTGTGTCTCCTGTGTGTGCGATTTCAGTGGTAGTTTTTATAGCAGCTGAATTCTACAAAAGCTTTAGTCTCATAGATGATCACAGTGTTTTACACAATTTCATTAGCTGGTGAACAGTTACAAAGGGCTGCCCCAACTGCTGACTCACTCTTTCCTTTTGACACTGCTGCTTCTTTTCCCCCTTTCCCTCTTAAATTGCACATTCACTGCTCAATGTTTATGCAGAGCGGATGGCACAGTAAAATAGGGATTTCTTTATCAGGTAGCTTGAAGGTATGGATTACAGTCGCCAGAGGAGACAGCACAGGGAAAAATGCTTGAGAATAGGTCGAAAAACCCCATGATGCACACGTGTTGCTCGATAGAGATGGAAACTGGCCACAGGGGTAACTGGAGAGCTGCCTGGTTTGCAGGATATAGACCACTGGCTGGGGACTCCCATTATCTTCCACCCTTATCATTATTGGATTTCCCTGGAAATGTTTATTTCTTTTAGTGCTCTGCTGACAAGCAGCTCTCTTACTTATCTCATTACTATTTATTAAGGAGCCTGAGCATGCTTTCGGGTGAGACTCATGATGCTTGGTAGAGGGATCGAGAATGTCGAGAGAGTTAAAGTATGAAGGTATGAATAAACAGTCACTGCAGGTGGCTTTTCCTAGATTTTTTTTCACCACAGAAAGGATTGTGATGACATGAAATAGCTTTCAAATCAGGAATGAACCCCCTGCTCCCTGATTGCCTCAGCAGTGCATGCATTCCATGTCTTTGTACGGCTCAGTTTGGCTCAGGCTTGCAATGGTGCAGATGAAACCTCATCTGGTTCTCTTATGATTGCTGACAGTTTTACAAAGTTGGATTGTGTGTGACTTTAAAGGTTCAAGTTAAAACTCTTACATATTCACACTTCTCTCATTCCTTTGGGAAATTCATTGTTATTGTGTCTTCATTACTTCAAGGGTCAGTGCAATATTTGGTATTCTGGACTTTCACTCTTAATGTGCGTACTGGTTTAGAATGTGCAATACTTTGGATTAATTTTGCAGTCTATTTGAATCTTTTTCTATTGTTTTGAGAGATGACATTACATCTCAAATATCAAGAGTAGGTTTTGAAACTTTTTTTCTGGCGTTATTTTTACTAGGCTTTAAATCATAGGAGGAATCTAACTTTTGTCTAATGAAACAAAGTTGAGATGAATGTCAGAAAGAACTCCATAACAGATTTTGCTATTGTCTCAGTTAATTGCCTCTGCACAACACCTGTTTTTCTTTGAGAGATTCCTTCCAAAAAAGAAAAAGATTTTTTTCATAACAGAAACACAAAAAATAACAATCTTTCCTGTGTAGACTATAAACATCTGGTGAGTATTGAGTGACTTTTACTTAACCTACTAGGGGTGACTGGTTGCAGAGCCAGATTGATCCTTAGGTCAATATAAGATACTGCAAACACACTAACGGATATGGTCAGAAGACTAATGACTGGTTCCCCTCTGTAATTCTGTTTATAGCATTCAGCACTGTAAAATGTTGTGATTATCAAATTGTATGCTTCAGCTAGAGGCTTTCAAACACTTCATAAGGGGTTGATAAATTATAGTTGCCTGCCTTCTCAGCACTTTCATTTGAGATGAATTTGTGTTGTGGCTCACTCTTTTTATTGGAATGTTGGGTCATACAGCAAACCTCTCTTTGGGATGTTCCGAGTATTTTGGACCCTCCCTTGAGTAAAGATAGTTAGGGGTAGAGGGAGACCCCTACACTATGCTTCAGACATGACAGTGATTTATTTACAGCAACCAGACACAAATATACCAATTCTTTCAATTTAGATATATTTGGGGTTTTGTTGTGCTTTTGTCGGCATCCCTTGAACAAATTACTTTGAAGTTTTCATTCTTCCAGGTCATGATTGATCCTTGTTTGACATTCCACTGAGCTTCTTCACTTGAAGACATTTCACCGCTCATCTAAGAGTTGCTTTGCAGAAACAAGTGTGAATGGAGTTGCTATGATAATAGGAGTGTTGCTAGTCTGAGACTGCTCAAGTGATCTAACTGGTTCCTCTCTTTGGATTCACACAATCTGAATTTATCTGTACCTATTAGAATTTTAACTCAAGGAAGTCCAGAGAAGGTCTACCTTTGTTATCCCTAACAATGCCACGGAGTTATATATGGAAACTTGCCACCATCCATTTGAACTGAAGAAGCCTCTTGAATGAGAGAGATTCAAGTCCAATTGACACAAAAAGATTTCAACAATAATTACTTTTTTAACCTTGCATGTCTTTTTATTTCACTGCAGTCAGAACATATAATAATCATCCACAGTTATACTGTGCATCCATGGGAAGAAGCTGTTTAATTAGATACCATTTACTGTCTGATCTAACTTCTGGCCTTTTTGCGCACAAATACATCTCCTCTGTGTGATATCAGGATAATTTGATGTGTACATTGCAGAGAGGGGATTTACATTTCCCATAATACAGGTACTGATGTGATTTCAGTTGACCCTCTCGATTGCAAATATCCTCTGTACAATAAGGTTATCTGATATAATCCTCCTGTCTTCGACATGATATTAGTTGTAACTTCAGCTCTGATTCTGGTGGAGTCCAATCATATAAGTGCTAAGGTTGGGGTGATCTTGGTTGAATGGGGTTTGTTATGTATATGAGTGTGTTGTTTGGAAACAAATGGGTCGAGTGGTGAAATGTCTATGACAAAACTGAACAAGCCAAATTGCTCCAACAACGTTTGACTACAAACACCATGGCCTGGATGACAAAGAACCTTCACAGACTCATAGTTGTAACAATATCATTTTGTTATCATTATCATTACATGTGTTCTTATCTTTGTTTGTGTTTGTGTATGTTTCGTATTTGTTACGTAGATTCCACAACTACAAAACGTAGCTGTGCTTTCCTGTGGAGAAAAACTCAAATGTGATAAAAGACGCAGAAACTATAAATGTATACATACATACAGTACATACATAAAAAGAAGGATGTACATTTTGTGTTCACCTGGGAGATAGAAGTGGTTAGTCATGGAGGAGTAAAACAAACAAACACACACACACACACACACACACACACACACACACACACACACACACACACACACACATATATATACTGTGTGTATATATATATATATATATATATATATATATATACAGAGAGAGAGAGAAAGAGAGAGAGAGAGAGAGAGAGAGAGAGAGAGAGAGAGAGAGAGAGAATATTTCATATTTTCACGTTGAACACAACCCCAACACAACATGATAAGGCATCACATCAAAGAAAGAGACTTGTCTGGAGAGGGCAGATATATTCATTGCCACTCAGACAAGCAATCTCATAGTGCATGTTGAAGTGCAGCAACAAATTCAAGATGAAAGCACAGTACTATCTTTGGTCTAACCTGTCATCTTGGTATGGATTGGATAGGTAAAGTGATTTGCTCCTGTTGTAATTTACTTTTGTATTCTATCCCAGAACTTTGCTATCAGACAAAGTCACTCAGAAGCCTTTTACAAGGGTTGGTTCTCTTTTATGGGTTAACGGCACTGATCATATATATATAGCTGTAGTGTTGAAGGTTGAGGAAAATGTACACTGAGTGCTGAAAATGTGTGTATCTACTTTGCACAACATACACTACGTTGTATGTTCACCATAAGCTAATGTGTTAAATGCTATTACTAAGGTGTAAAATGATACATGGGAACATAAGATGCTCTGCCCTGTGGATGTGAAAATGCTTTGTGAAACTAGGTTGGAAAAAAATGGATAATAAATGAGGCTGAATGCAAGGGGGTTCATGAATGCAATGAAAGCATCATTGTCTGTGGATCTGACAAATTGAGTCGGGTATCTAATCCCTCTTCTCTTTCTCTGTGTGCAGAAGTTTTAGTTTTTATATTTTTAATTTTTTTTATATTTTCATATCAGTTATTTTACTCTAATTTACAGTATTCCTGGACCTCTAAATAGTCATAGGTTTATTGAAATGTGTTTGCTGGGGAAAAATTAAAGGATCATAGAACATTCAGAAATACTCTCATATTTGTCAGCATTAGCACTTTAAGGATCTTGTGTCATAGCAGGTAACCTTTTCTTTTACAGTCCGGTTTACTTTTTAGCTTTTATGAACTGTATCTCGAGATTGTTACCATTTATTAGCACCGTTTCCTCAAAAATAATCAAGCAAACAGGAAAGAGTGTATGAATGCTAAGGGCTCTAGCGCATGTCCTCTTTCAATAACGTTCTTTTTACAAGTCCATTATGCCCTCCAGCTTTTACATCATCAATTTGTCCTGCACTACAAAACAGTCACGACTCAAACTGAATATCCTCCCATAATTTAAAAGACATTATATGATACATTACTGAGAAAAAGTGTGGGCGATTGTGTTATGAGTCTCCGAGCGAAAGGACAGGTTTGAAAAAACAGAAAAGCCACATCCTACATAAATGATTAATCTCACTTTTTCTCCTTGTTCCACATTTTCTCCTTTTTGTGTTTACGCATATAGCGGACTTTCAGATATCCCCCATCAAAAAAAATTACATATAACATATATGTAATTTATGTGTGTGGGCGTGTATTTGTATGTGTGTTTTTGTGTGTGCGTGTGTGTGTGATAAGATTTAAAAAAACATTGAAACAATAGATGTGAATCAATGCAGTTGCCCTATAGAAAGTGACTATTATACACCTTGGAACATTTTTTTTTCATTTTTTACATTAAGTAATGATGAAATTCATAGTAAGAGAAATAATTTAAGGGACTGCAGTTGGATATTTAAGTTGTGGAAAGGGGAAGAGTGTTTTTAGCTTTTTAATTCACAAAATGGCTTGATTTGATCAAAAATATACCAAAACCAGAATGTTTATAAAGCCAAAGTGCATTGAATTGCCCCTATTTATTAATGTGGTCATGTGTGTGTTTTAAATAGGTGTCTCAGGAAACAAATGGTGTGATTCAAACCAAGATGACATCTCTTGAATGCAAGATATTGCTATAAACCATCTGAATAATATGTTGTTTGACAGAATGACAGGGAAAATCATTGCCTTTCTGTACGCAGCTGTCATATACAGCTCAGCAAGGTGCATTCAATGAGTCACTTTCCTGTTAGTAAAAGAAAAAAAAAAAAATTCTTTCTTTCTTATACAAAACATGCTTCTCTTTCTCCACAGAGTCAAATTAAAAGAAGGATTGACGTTTCTCGGGGCTCGTCCCAGCAACCCCACACAGTGGATTGTGAGCCAGGATGTGAGAAGTGAAGGCCACAGAGTTGTAACTCTTCATTGCCGTCGGAAGGAGCCCGGCTACGATCAGCAAAGGTCAGCAGATGAATTACAATATGAGCAATATGAGAGAAGCTTCATATTGTTGCACCGTGTTACCTAATTAATGTAATAACCTGGGTTCGCAGTATATTTGACCAGAAGCAGCAGCAGCACAATGGCATACCATAACAGAACAGTTAAAAGTTTAGTCACAAACATGAAAATAATCTCAAATTATCCGGCATGGTCTCTGCTTTGCTGTTCTTTGGTTCTTCACCAACTCCTTTAGAAAATATCTGGATTTTATCAGTAAAATCCACTCTGCCCACCACATAATCTTCACAAAGCTGCCGACGTTTTCCAATCGGCAACCTATTTGAGAAAATGCCAGGTTTTCCATGAATTTTGGATCATATCTGCCTGGGATTGAAATACGAATTTTTTTTTTTTTTTTTTCTGACATAAAATTTTTGATATGGTCAAATTTGAGACATGTGAGGAGAAGCACATCAGATCTGTTCCAGAGGTGACCACCCACACTCAAAAGCCACACCCAACTGCATTAATACCAGGAGGGGTGTGGGTAGGGGAGTCTTCATCTTTTTCAGGCTAACTTTATCACTTTATATATTCCCTGATTCATATTCATATCAATTCCCATAGTTTTTAGTTTGTAATAGAAAACAAAACAAAACGGATGCTAACCTGATGGTATCTGCACCTCCATCCAAATAAAAAGCACCAGATCATTTCATGGCTCACCAAAATAAAATCTATGTATTCATATTATGGATGTCCCCTCTTGGAAATAGTCTTGGAAATAAAAAAGAAAAAAAAAACTGTTTGGGCTCCTTTCAAGTTTTAATGAGATCTGTGCCCTTGGTGAGATGTGTCCATTGAGACCACTGCGGTCTGATAGACGACTGTAATACCTGCTCATTTTCTTCAGTTATTCTATCTTATCTTATTTGCATATACTTATTCGCCATCATTGCTGTATTGTCTAATTTATTTTGGCCATATCAGATCAATGTTCGAGTCCTTAAAAATAATCCGACAGATTCTGAAGTGATTTCCAGCACGAGTAATAGGTTACTGTGTTAATTAAATGCTGAGAGAAGGCTGTTTTGATTTTAATTTTTTTTTCTCTCTGAGAGCCAAAAGTACTTTCAATAAATGAAACTTTCCAATGACATGCATGATTTTGTATTTGTGGTTAGTGGGACTATATATTTATTTTTTTTCCACTTTGGACATTCTAAATTTTGGGTGCAAGAAACACAGACACTTTAAATATGCAATTTTTCATGGAATTTTCTCAAAGTTTTCAAGCACAGAGAGGTATATAAAAAACTGTGCACATATTAATATATACATACTGTATGTATGTGTGTATATACACACACGCATATATACTCCAAATCCAAGAAATACAGAAAACTCTTTATCCAATGAAGGCAAATGAAATGTTTTCGTATAATTATGATGCGTGCATCGTGCCCGAGCACACCTTTTGACTTTATTTAAATATGTTTACCTTAGTTATAGTATGAGGTAGTGACTAAACAAGGAGCTTGGTCATAAATGTTAGTGCTAGTTACTTTAAACAATTTTGAATTAGCAGTATAAACATATATAAAGTGTAAATATATGAAAAAGAGTTATCATCGAACTGCAGCAGTGAGCGGCAAAGCTTGGCAGCTGCCTCCTCTTGGCCTTTTAAGTCAGGAATTATCCGGGAAGTATTATTCTGTCTTGCAGCATCACCTTCCCCCCTCACACCTGTGCACCAAAGTGCAGTGATTTCATGTTTTATTGATTTATTAATTGCAGAAGCTAGAGTCATGAGTGAGCATATTTAGTCTAATCCCTGCTGTTTGGGCCATATACAATGGACTGCTCCTTAACCCCCACAACTGTCAAAGTGACTTCAGATAGAACCCAAAGATGTGATGGGAATAAAATATACAATGCCCCAATTTTTCCTTTCTCTTGTCCACCATGGTCCAAGTCATTTCAATGAAGATCCTTTAGAGGGGGATTAGATGTAGCTATCTCATCTCTTGAGCTGTCAGTCAGCCTGCTTTCCTCCCTTTCCTCCTTCCTTGAGGCTGTGAGGATGATGAGGTGTGTGAATGCTGGATGGGTTAAACAAATGCTGATCCTATCTCTTATTCTGCTTTGGTTTTTTACAGCAGGGTAAACATTATTATCCTTTTTTGTTGTTCATCTGAGGCAAACTGTAGAACTCAGCAGTTTTTGCCATTCACATAATCTCCACTTTCTAAATCATGGACCTTTTTTTCTTTTTTATCATTTTAAAGACTAGACTGCTCTGCAATGCATCCCGGCACCATTGATAAAACGTTTGAAGAGAATGTGGCGTGCCGTGTTTGCTCATTACTTTAAGTAATGAGCGAACGCGTTGTAGCTCAGGGAGTAAGAGCGGTCGTCCTTGAACCCTAACATTTGATTTCTGCATTCCTCCTAGCCAGTCGAAGTGTTGTTGAGCAAGACACTGAACCCTTAACTGCTCTTCTGGCGCTGCCGTAAAGGTATCTCTAAATTGTCAGTTTGCCTACTCAGTTCAAACAAGGGTCATCGGGCTCAATGTGCTGGACGAGAAAAGGGAAAACAAACTTGGTATAACACAAAGAATTATTCTCCAACTGCATAGTATAGTATTGTGTCTTTATATCTCTTCAGGAACACCTTTCTACAATATTGGCATATTTTAGGAATAGTATAAAAATGTGCAGCCATCTATTTTTTGGGGTTGAAATGTGAGTGTCCCCAAATTGTTGGTTTAGCCATGTTCAGCCAGATTGCGTTTGCGTTGTTTAGCGGCGTGCCTATCAATCATGATATTTCTGGAAAGCCGCACTATCTGTTGTGTCAAGAGTTCTCCCTGTGGATGCACCATGCCTCTTTTTCTTAACACTCACTGTTTTCTACTTAATACTATCAAAAATCTAAATAAACCTGTATGCAATTATGCCCCTGACAATTAATCTATGGTTATGTTGATGAAAATGAGCTTCCTTCTTTCCCTGCTCACTCAAACTATGATCATATCAAATAATTTCATTAGCGCTTGTCTTGTCTCTATTATGCATCATTATGACCCATTCCCATAGAGCATGTTTAGTTGTACATGGATGGTAGAATGATTTGGACAAGTACATAACTGCTAATCCCCGGCACCTGTACAACTGAATATCCCAGGGTAACAACAATAGCTTTGTTTGGACATTTTCACGCATGGCTCAGGACCTCGAAGTGTATTGGATTTCTATTAATTCTAAGAGGGGTTAATTCAACTTATACCAGACGCATGGTTTGCAGGGGTAGTCTAATCTCTTCTGTTTATTTATGAGAATATCATGGGCCGTATGAGTTGGACTCGCAACATCCCCCTCTCCAAAAGCTGATGAGCAGTGAATTTATTCATATTTTGGGATACTGTCAATAAACAAAATGAAAAAGTATCATTTACAACAAAAAACCCTCCTATGCAATATATCTCTCCCACATACTCAGAATAGAAACACGGTTCATTATCATCAAGCATACTGAAGAGTTAGATATGATATCCAGATACACCGTTGATGTGAACAGCAAACATAGACCAAATTCACCTTTTTTATTAGTTACAAAATGCTTTTGCTGTTAACAACTGTTAGAAATTCTCAATACTCATAAAGATGTTCATATAGATCTTCAGTATATAAAAAAACCTTTAAAATGGATTATTGTTGGCAGATCCTGTTGTGGCAAATATGCCGTAATCTCCAGACTATTGAGCGCATCTGAATAAAAGCTGCAAAAGTTAAAAATAAATGAATAAAACATTGTGTCCATATATAGGCTGCACTCGTCTATAAGCCACATGTGTCCACATTGTGACATGAGATATTCACAAGAAAAATATGTTACACAGAAACATCTTTTAAAACTTTTAATCAAATACATACTGGTTACTTTCACAAATATGCACTGGAAATGATTATTTTCTGAATAGTGCCCGTAAGACGGTTGATGAAAAAATTTAATGATAAGTAACACAAGGCAGGCAGCAAGGGGGCGCAGTGGTTAGCGCTTCGATCTCACAACACGAAGGACCCTGGCTTGATTCCGACAGCTGGGCCTTTCTGTGTGGAGTTTGCATGTTCTCACTGTGTTTGGATGAGTTTCCTCCGGGTTCTCCCACAGTCCAAAACCATGTGGCACGTTAATTGGACAAAAATGTTGTCTGTCTTTGTATGTGGCCCCGCGCCTCTCGGGCGAAGACAGCCTGGATAGGCTCCAGCCTCCCACGCAACCGTGAGTGCAGGATAAGTGGTAGAAGATGGATGGAAATAACACAAGGAAAAGTCCATCCATCTATTTTCTATCCCCGCTTGGTCCTCCTCCAGCTGATCACTATCTCTGTCTTCCTCCTGCGCATTAAAATCATTAAAGTCCTCTTCTTCAATGACGGTATTGAACGGCCTCAGAATTTCACGGTAATTTCATTGGTCCGTGTGATGAGGCTAAATGTTTGGCAGCATGGAGCTCGTTAGCCCTAAAAAAAATCCATAAATTAGCCGCATCATTGTTTCAAGCCGTAGTGTTCAAAGCGTGTGAAAAATGTAGAGTTACCTTTGTTTCCCAAATGAGATACAGATAACGATGCTCACATTAACACAGCAACCCTATCCAGCCCAATTGCTCCTCAACTACACACTCATTAACATAATAAACCCCGTAATTGCCCACCCCCATCTCGAGCAGTCATATGCCGGATACTCCCTGCAGTATTTTAGAAACAACGAAGCCTCTCAGCTGGTAGGAGAAATGTCTTCAAGGAAATAAACTAAGTCAAGTTGCCACAACAAGATGTGACAATCATAGACCATGGCCTGGGAGACTGAGAACGGTCAAAGATGTTCAAATATATTAGAGGTGATTATGTGTTTTAATGGCGACATTTCAGATTTTTTTTTTGTTTATTTTTGAGATGCCAAAAATTGGTGGAAAGTAACAAGTGTGTTCTGCTGAATGACTCACTTTTCAGTCTTTCTCGAACATTCTTGGTTTTGTTAGGGTTTTCCTGTGTCTTTGTCCTTTATTTTTAGTTAGCTGTATGTGTTATTCCAGACCTGCAAGCGTTGTTTAAGAGGGAGTGTTAATAGTTACCAGTAGGTATTTCTGATTCTGATTCTGACACTTTTAGTCTTAGTTTTCCCTTGTCCTTGGGCTTATCTTATTTTTGTCAGCTAATCAGTTCTTGTCAGCCCTGGTCTTCTCCTCGGGCTTCTTCTCCATGAAGCTTCCTACCTGCCATCATGTTGAGAATCTGACATATGTTGTGTTATATCTGCAGCTTTTATTTTAGTTATTCACCATCTTTGTCTTTGTCTTTGTCTGGTCTGTTTTGTTTCGCTTGCAGTTAGGTAAATGCCCTTTTCCTGGAATATTCCTCTGGTTTCTTTTCATTTTATTTGTTTTCAGATAGTTATTCAGTTTCCAGTTTTAGCACTTTTTTCAGTTGTGCCACTGAGCCCTGTTTTTGTTGAATACATTTAACATCACATTCTTAGATAGCTGCCTGAGAACTGTTGTGTTCTATTTTGGGGCATTCAGCCTGTTTTCGATTTGAACGTCACTAGATTTTGACTGGTTACTTTTATTGTTTTTTTTTTACTGTAGTGTTATCCCTCCACAGTTTTATTTACTCGACCAGAGTCTAATCCAGTGTGTGCATCATCCTCACATCAAGGGAGCCTTTTACGAGCCCTGCCAGCTTGCAGATGGTAGCAGCTGAACTAATGACACAAGCACAATATTATTATCAGTCACCGCGCTCATGATCACAGCAAGATTGGATGCATACAGATACTTTTCAAGAGAAAATAGGAATCCAAGGTTCAACTGTCAGCTATGTAGCAGGTGAACTGTTGGTACTGTCTCTGAATTTTGAATTTTAGACATACTGTATGTGTTGTTACTGAATAATGGCTTGGCTAGGGAGTGCATATACAAGCCTCTGTGTAGCCTTGAAGTGAGTTCCCCCCTCCTCCCACTGAGGATAAAAGAGCAGGGGAACCAATGGGTCAGGTGCACAGTGTGCAGCTTCAGTCACTCAGTTTAAGCTGTTTACTCTGGCCAGCTGAACCAGCCATTTCCTCTTGTTCACAGCTAATGCTCCAGCCACACCTCCTCTTCACCAATTTGCATTAAAATATAAATAAAATTGTCATGCGTGTTCGTTCTTTCTGCTTGCTCATGCTCGTACGGATAGAGTACTTGCCTCACAGCTAAAAATAACAGAATAGAATACAACACAGATATTGAAAATATTGACCAAATAGCATTTCTTTTGCCCCTGCTTTGCATTAAATTTCTTTCTTGGAATGATCCAAAGGTAAATGCAGACGAATATCCTAAAAGCATTACAGGGGTGACTGTTTTGCTGCCAGTAAATAGGGATGAGTTTGACCAACATCTTATATTGGAAAAAAAAAACATAAGAAACAAAATAAAACTGCATTCTTTATATTCTGTGCAGTGGACCTGCGATGTTGAATGTTGTATGTGATAAACCAATGAACAGGGAAAATGTAATGATGTGAATATATTGAGGAAGCGGTGAAAAGCACAAGAGACCAAGGAGGTAATTCTAAAACTGCCTGTATGTAACTGTTTTCAACTGTAATGTCCCCACTTGTAACTCTGAGTCAACGGTGTTTTCCATTTACTACTGACATTTAAAATATCACCATGAAATGCACATAACCTTCAGGAGGTGGTAACTTAAAACAAATTATTTTCTTTTCCTCACTTAGTTTTTTTTTTTTCCCAAACCAACCCAAACAAAAGCTTAAACATAGTGTTAGCATCGCCTCATTTTTCTTGTCCACCCTCTGTGCAGTGTATCTAAAAGAGCACTGCAAAGCACAGTATTGAGTGCCTACAGAAGTGAAAACATAAGGCGTGTGAATTTTTTTAATAACTGTAACAAGTACCAAACTTTTTGTACATGGATCGGTAAAAAATGGGTTTGATACCAAATGATGCAAATCTAATAGAAAATGAATAAATCCACCAACATTTGAGTGACTGTACAGCACTCCAGGAGCTTCCAATACACAAATGATTTAATCAAAGTAGAGATTTTTAGGCTGGCATTTAATTTTAATCTTAGAAATTACATAATTTTATTCCGTTACTGCACAACTTTCAATATTTGAGGGAAGGTGAGACTCTTTGTGTGACATGCTGGGAGTTTTAGAGAGAGTTTGTCAAGAGTTCACAGTGAGTCTCTATAGAAATGGGGCAAAATTGCCATTTGGAGCATACATTAAATTGGCTGAAGAGCACTTTGGTAGATTGAAAAGTTCACTTTGTCACTGTTAAATGCAAGCCCATTCAAAACAAAGGCAGTCTTGCCTCCTCAGCATGTCGTAAGCCATAAATGGAGACCTCAGTAAAAAGTGTCTTTGCAGTTCAATAAGATAGTTTTGGGGGCAGATGAGTTTCCCAGTTTCTCTGTCAGCTGCCACTTAATAAATCTTCCACACCACACCAAGAAGAGGGACGGGAGGGTAGTTCCCTAAGTACAATAATTGCTGTATTTTTTGCATACCGTCTTTTCTGACTACGGGCAACAACGCTATTACGATGTCTAAATAATCTACAAAGAATTAGCACAAATGTAATGACTTGATACATTTGATATACATTTTTTTTTAGCAAGATTTTTTTTTCTAGTTAATTTCACAGATATCGTGTATTAGTAAGAAGTGTGGATCAACAGGTGAAATGTTGCAGTATCGATTTCTAATCCCTTTTTTTTACATTTTTAATGGTATATCATTTTGGGCTTCTAACATGAATTACCAAGCCCTTGTGTAGAAACATTTATTCATGCAAATTTTCCCTGTAAAAAAACACAAATGTGCATCAAGCGAGGCATCAAAAATCAGATTTATCATGAGCCACTTGTAGACAGGCTGTTTAATTCAGCATTAACAAAGGCAGAAATAAAATTGCTTGGTTGTATCACAGGCAAACAGGACCATTTACTTGCTAACTTGACAATGTTATTGCTGACACGATTAATTATGAATCTGCCCTATCCCCTGTGGCCTACTTCTGACAAAAACAACCTCAATGGAAGAACACTGACAGTATATACCAATAAACGACTGTCTCCGTTCCTTGATTTTTGCTTATTTCTCAGTAACAGAAATGTTGTGCAGTCAGCGCTTTTGTGCGTGAGCAGACGTGTCACTGCTTTTTTAACACTTATTTTTCCAAAACTCTTTGATACATGTTATGATATGGTGTGAGCCAGAAGTGATAACTATACAAATCGAATTGAATGTAATTGTAATCTGAGGTGGAGAAGAGACATGTGATATTTTTTTGTCCCTCCCATAATACAAAAGTATGAACATGGGATGTCTTTGTGATAAGATATCACCCCCTCTATTGCCAAGGAAACAAAATGGGTCATGATTTTTTTTTTACAGATGTTTCATTGTACTTTCCCACCATCTTACCAATTACAGAGTAAAACATGCTGATCTGGTCTGTGTGTTATA
Organism: Fistularia commersonii; assembly: GCF_037954325.1. Lineage (NCBI taxonomy): Eukaryota > Metazoa > Chordata > Actinopteri > Syngnathiformes > Fistulariidae > Fistularia > Fistularia commersonii. The sequence goes on from NC_141309.1 coordinate 13,078,341, forward strand.
CAACAGGTGGACAAGATATTGCTGTGGGAATACCTTGTCAACAAATGAAACCTACTCATATATTTATTATCTGTGCAGTGTGTTCTCAGCGGCTTTAAAATGAAAATGCTGGATTGCATGTAGCAGACTTCCGCTTAAATCAGAGCACAGCGGATGCTGTCCGTCAAAATAGATTCGCGGTCAGCACCATGTGGTAAATGGTGTCTGTGTAGACAGCTCTGTACAGTGGGGGGAGACAGATTGAGGCTTGCATGTGTCCCAGAGAATTCATGTGTTTCAGATTTATAAAGGGTTTATGGGCGCATATCCTGCTCTTAGAGGTTAATCTGCCTGGGGGATTAGATTCTTGCCGCCAGTGTTTGTGGGATTGCATGACAGAGAATGGATTTCTTTTCATACTTAAAGTAAAAGATTGTAATAGACAATTCGAATCTAATTTAACGTAAATTGCTGTTTTTTTCCACTCTTCTTGTAGATTTTTTTTCCTTTTTTCCAAAAGCCAAACCAGGAACTTTGCCAGCTCTGTCTAGCCCTAACTTTGGATTATTTTAGTCTCCACAGCCCAAAGAAAACTTGAGTTAATAATGAGAAAAATAATTAAATAGTGAAACAGAAACGTTTCAGTTCCTTCCTTGACATCAGCTTATTAAAAATTTAAGATTCAGGTTATTATTTTCAACAGTGATAAAATTTCTGAGATAAATCACCCCTCCTTCTTGTTTTGTATTAATTTTGTTTGCTTTCAGTGAATGTGCATGTCTGGAAAAATGTGAATTGCAGCCCCTGGATACTCAGACTATGGTTTAGAGTAACAGCTGGTCCAGTCAGTAGGACAAGTAGGTCAATATTTGGGTTTGTTTCCCTGTAGAAAAAAAGAAGTGAGTGAGAGAGAGAGAGAGAGAGAGAGAGAGAGAGAGAGAGAGAGAGAGAGAGAGAGAGAGAGAGAGAGAGAGAGATACTTGACTGAGATGATGTCTTTTAAAGTAGTGAGGTAACACTGCTCAAACATTTCATCAAATCCTGCCTTTTCTGCACTAAAATTGAGGAGGATCTTAGATCCATGGCTATAAAGAGATTTACATCAATTGGCTACTCAGGATGGTTACATTACTCTAAAAATGAATAAAGCCATAAAACTAACATTTTCAAGAAGACAAATATAAATTTGGTATGTAAAATAGGCGACCCATTGAAACTATACTGTATATAAATTTCAGTATGACATCTGTCCCCTTTTGTTTTCAGTTTTTCATTGCCACTTGCTGAAACTGAAGATTGGCCACTATACCAGGCACACACGTGTCCAGACAGGGGTTGTTTTTCTTTCCAGATAGTCTTCCTGGGCATTGCTATTCTGAATATTAATGCTCTGTTGGCCAGGGCAACAGAGCATGTACCCAAGCTTTGCTCACAGTCTTTGCAGTAATCACAATGTATATATATATATATATATATGTATATACTGGACTTTTTGTTATATTGGGCCCAAGGAAACTGAGACAGGAGGAAAATTAGAAATATGTTGATAATTTGATGTTGATGAGATTGATGATGATTCAAACATTCACAGACTGACTTCCTGAGCTAACTGTTAACTAAAGACTATTGCACACGACAGCCAATCTGGTTTATCCACCAGTTAAGTGGCTTGTTACACCTCCAAGGTTAAAACGTATCATTAAAACAACTCTTATCTCTCAACTCAATCACTACCCTATCACACAGGTGAGCAGTAGGACTATGCTCTGATGCAATTACTTGAGATATGTCTGCAAACTTTGGTGTTGTAAGTGGGGTAACTGTTGCATTTTAAAAACAGGTTAGTAATTTAAGCAGACTGGAACTTAATATTTTCCATTCCCTCATACCATATTGTTTTCATATAGTCTTTGGATAACATTGTCTTTTGCAAGAGTCTTGTATATTTTGAACTCATTTTGGGCCCGTATTACTCAATAACATTGCAAGCAAAGCAATTGTAGGTGCTCACCAGTACCCAGATGATCTTTTTCTGTCTAGTAATATACTAGAATACATAATACTGGTGACCTCTTGGTATTCCCATCCTCCTGCCTTGAACCACCAAAACAAACACACCAGATATTTGGATCACGTCAGTCAGTAAAAGCTTTTTACTGGCAGTAACCCAAGCTACCACTTTTATTATCTAGTGTCAATGTTTTATTGTGTCTTAAGGCAGGAAAACATGCCATCCGCTATGTATCAATTTATTCATATTTTTTAGAGGAGGTTCCATCACTCATCATTTTTACACAGTAATATTATGTTATTGTCTTTCAAACATTCAATAAATCATTAAATTATTGTTCAGTTTACAGCGTAAATTGAATAGCTAAAGATCAAAAGACGTATTGTTACACAACTACGCCAATATATTTTATTGCTTCCTCTTTTTTAATCTCATCATATGTTACTATGATGCTGCTTTTTTGGTGACACAGCTAATTACGTTTATTCAATAAACGACAAAATCACATACTCATGGCTGAGCCAAAAAAAGAAGAGGAATAATGACTATACTGTATATACTGTATATACTGACTATACTAATATGTTTTACATTTTCAAACAGACCTTTACATGATTTAGCTTTACAACTGTTATCTTTTGCCTCACCTCCCTGGGCCTGGTTGAGATGAAGGTAAACTTAATGGGTCAACCGAGGCTTTCCTTTCCCCCAAGACACGCTCAAACTCCCCCTGGGGACCTCAAGATGTTACCAGGCTAGACTGGATATATAATCCCTCCAGCGAGTTCTGGGTCCACTACAGGGCTTCCTTCCAGGTGGATGTGCTTAGAACATCTCTAACGGGAGGCGCCCTTGAGGCATTCTTGTCAGGAGCCCAAACCACCTCAACTGACTCGTCCTTTCCCTGTTCCCCCTGGACTTCTGTGCATCTTCCCCTATCTCCAAGGCTAAGCCCAGCCACCTTGCAGGGGAAACATGTTTCAGCTACTTGTGGTTACGACTACATTTTTTTGGTTGGGATCCAAAGTTTACGTTCATGAGTGAGAGTTGGAGCACAATCAGTGACAAAGTGCAGTCATGGCACTGGAAATTTGTTACACTTTGTGCTGCGATTGTTGACACAGTGATTGTTATGCTTTCTACAGAGACGATTGCAAGTTGTTTATGCTTCTTATTTATGATTAAAGTGGGGCGGGGGGGGGGGGGGGGCAATACTGAGGCCTTAGAATGTGAAACTAATGTTCAAACCACAAACAGGTCTTTTTGAGCTCTGATGTCACTGGGCCATAAACAATACATTTCAATCAAAACTAATGCAGTTAAACAATATTTAGCAACAGTTTGACTAATACGGCAGAAAACTGAATGTTGGGGGACTCTTGCTCTCATTTAAAATATCGCTTCACACATATATTGTAGTCCCTTAAATGTAACTTAACTGCTTTACACACTTTCTACCTCACAATCCTTTCCTTGCTTAATCTTCTCTAGTAATGCATGATGAGATCTTTTTCGGAAATGTTATTATATAGCATTTCACCTTTTATTAACTACATCACAAAGGAATAAATAACTTTACAATGTAAATACTATAAATAGTTTTGACACCCTTACTGCTCCTTTTCATAAGTAAACACAGCTCTCATTTGAGTTGGATTTGACAGATTGTCTTTTTGGTTTACGCCCTGCTGCTGTCAAGCATCACACATATTCAGTTGTGTTCAGTGGAGTGAATTAAAGGCCACCATGAATTTTCCTTCTGTGCTTCCCAACCTTCATCCGGTCAACATGAAGTCTCATCAATGCATAACCATCATCCATACAAATATTTTTACACGCTTTGAACAGGCAGCTAAAATGTGAATTTAAACTGTTCTGTGGTCAATACAAGTGTCTGTCATTCAAAGTGGATTGAGATGCAGGCATGCAATTGTCTACAGGCATTCTGACAGACAATAATAGTTGTTTCTCTTCTAATCGTAGGTATTTAACAAGTGTCAGATTGGTATAGCAAGACTTTGGCTGTAACAGCCTGGAGGACAATCACATTCCACTGGAAACAGAGACTTTTACTTCCTTCTGAATGAAAAATTACACATTACTATAATATTTTGATAATCTTGGAACTTGGCAACTGATTCAGCACAAACGTAGGAGTTTACAAAATATCCTCATCATAACTTTTATTTAAGTGAATTTTCTTTATTTTCTCATTTAATCAAGCATTCTTCTTGAGTAGCATAACTTACGGTTTAATTTCCAAATTTTATAGGTAAAACAGGAAATTTAGTATAAATACATTTTTATCTTTTAGTCATATGCTTTTTCATAAGCACACACAAAAACACACATGCACACACAACCTTGTGTTTTGATTAATTTTCCATTCTGTAATGTTTGTCTTCATTCTGCTTTCTGCCTGTGTGTTAAACAACAGCAGGGGAGTGAGTACAAGTTCAAACTATTTACTTGCCAAAGGAATTTGAGTTCACATTCTGCCTACACATTGATCTAAGTGTTGAAAGTTAAAGAAATCTTGGCCTGAAGTTGGCTCCAATTAACCTAAGTTAAAATTGGTCTCCAAAAAATTGTTCTGTCCCCACAGCTGTTCCATTTTCCTAACCTGCACATCAGAAATATTCAAATTAGACTGTTAGGGTGGGCTGCAGACAGAAGACAAAGGTACAGAAGTGCCATTTGGTGGCAATGTGTAGGACAGAAGCTAGCAAATCTGCTCTAAAGCACTTGTGTAAACACTTACAATCCATCTTCTTCTATCATCTCTCTTCCTTTTTCCATTCTAGTCTTACAGGCAGATTTCTGTGAGATACCACAGTGGACACTCCTTTGATACCACCCAACACCTGCTTATCAGGACATACCAATTCTGACATGCAATCAGGCCATGTTTTGATGTAAGTTGCCTAGAACAGACCCTAGCAGGTGGATCTTGAATGTCTAAACAGAGCAGGACCAGGTGATACGCCTTCCCTCTAGATGAGATGTCACAGTTTGTACATGTCACCCCTTCAGCATGGAACTGTGCATGTAACCCTTTACAGTTAAAACCTCACATTGGAATCAGTCACATCTCTCCTTGACTTTTGGAGGTCCCTCTGAAAAGGTCTTCAAAAGGTCCCCCATGACGTCAAAAGCGTTTCTACCTAGACCGGACTTATCAGACCTCTGCATTTTCCGACTGCATGTTTTCCTCAGCTAATGTATCCGTCAAGAGTCAACGCAATTTTCTTGTGTTCATTTTGTGATGGCTGAGGCGCTATGATGTTTTCTGTTGATCGTCTATCACTGATATCAAAAAATTTTAGCTCCTCCTCAGATCAATCCTCCATCTCTCACAGGCGGTAGTGGATGTGCAGCATTGGATCTGTGCTGAATATGTAAATGTAAGCCGTTAACAGCTTTCTTTGTTTAATTAGTCTTTAGATTTCATGAGTGAGTGCTTCCAATTATGGATCAATGTCTCATTTCTGCATACAGACCCATGGGTGCATGGAGCCTTTTTTCATTACAAAATGCTTTATAATTTTGCCTCTGCCAAGATGAGAGCCAGCATCTCTGTCCCTAACTGCTGATCAATGAGAAATTCTGCTCCTGTATGGCTGATATGTGCATTATGTCCTTGCACAATCACATTTCAACAAATATGCAGTTTTCTTTATGGAATGGACTGTCTGAATTTGCACTGCAGTTGATGTAGCGTGCCGTGAGATGCAGGGCTGATGATTGTATAATTGCTCTTGAGGTAATTTAGCTTTGAGCTCGTTAAGTGGAGCATGAGAGGCCTCTAAATTCTGCTTAAATACACTCTTGACTGCTAGTTTGGTGTATACTGGCAAGTGGTCCTGGCATGATGCATTGTGACTATAAAATTAAACGCTTATGCTTTAAAAAGTTACCACAAGGTGTCCTTGATTCAGTTGCTAGAGCCATTGCTTTAAAGGGTTTGTATTACTCAAACATGCTACCCTTATCTTAATATTTGTTGTCTTCTGACGAACAGCATGGACACATTAATGCTTTTTTGGCTGGTTATATAACTACACATTACAACTCCTCTAAGGTCATGCAACACATTTTGAAATACTTTGATACCTGGTTTAGATGGTTTAGCAAAGAAAAAAAAAAATGAATTAATGACTAAATAATCATGCAATTGTAATTTGATGCCTCAAAATTCAACTCGTGTGCAAAAATGTTCTCTACTTCTGTACAAAGTCTACATCTTAGGTTTCTGTGCTGAGGCCCTTTGATTTTATGTCTTCTTTCAGCTGAATTGTGGATGAAAGCAATCTGTGCTTTCACAAATAATGTCTGTAAGTGCAGATGTTATAAGCTGTTTCTCATTAAGAGCAGATAAGCTTTACTTTCAAAACACTGGCATTGATAACATCAGTATTTGACATGATTACTGATTTAGTACTATGATAGGAAATATAACACTTCCCAGCCTTCCCAAAAGCATTAAAATGTTGAAAACAGGCAGCCAAAATAAATGGTTTTCATTCATATTTGTACTGAACATAAGCATTTTAATTAGTATCATAAAAATGTTTATTTTCCTATAAAGCAAAGTGACGTTGTCTTTTTTTATTCTAGTCTTTAAGTAAAAATACATTTTTTTCCATTTCAAAAATAATAAATAAATGCTGCCTTGACAAAGCCTGAGAGAACTGTCATAAAGAGGAACATATTATTGTTTGGTGTGATCCCTGTCAGAATCACTGGATTGTTTCTGAAAATGTCCTAGAAAAGTCATGGCGAATGATTTCTAGAAACGAGTGGGAGACCTGAATTCATGAAAGATATATTCGCCTCCCATTCATAATCCAGTCTTAATATCTAGTTTGAGAAATGAATAATACCCCTATACTGTATAAATCCTTGGAAATTGCATATAGCCCCTGTATTACACAAACTGAAATGAGGAGAAGCACAACTCTTGTTTAAATATTTTAATAAAAAAAAACCAAAAACAAGTGTGTGTGCATACTTGTTTGTACATTAGTATTGGTAATAATTTGTGTTGTTAGAGCCCAAAAAGTTTTAAGATGTTTCCAGGGATCTCTGAAGTATGTATATGAGGTCTTCCCCATTTTTTATCTCTGTCTGCGCTTCATTTATTGGTGTCACAGCTTTACTGTAGCCACAAGTTAGACCTTTTGCTCTACCGTCCTTATTTCATGCTGATCTGTTTGCAAAGGGCATGCTATAATTGAATCAGATCCTCTATGTGACGCTTTTAGCCCTTTTGTGTTTTAAAAAGCCAGGACTTAACCTTTCAAATCCTGTAAGCAGCAGGTATAAAGTCTAGATTGCAAAAGCGTACCATTGATCTGATAATCTTGGCCCTTCTGGTCAATGACTGGTGTGTTCTTCAGTTTCTGTTGCCATGCAACAGTGGTGGAACTGAAAAGACCCGGGTTTTGTGAGTATTAAAGGACTTTCCCAAGAAGGATGGGCACTTATAGTGTCACGGGACCTGCAGGTGCAATGGCAGGCACGGGTGGTCACATGACATCGACTGCAGCTCAACCATGACCAGCCTAAGACCAGCGGGATCCCTTTTTCTGCAACATCATTTTCATCACAGCTTCAGGACTCAGTGTCTGCTGCCCCCTAGTGTGTGTGTGTGTGTGTGTGTGTGTGTGTGTGTGTGTGTGTGTGTGTGTGTGTGTGTGTATGTGTGTGTGTGTGTGTGTGTGTGTGTGTGTGTGTGTGTTTGTGTGTGTGTGTTTGGGTGAATTATCAATGGCTACCGGTGTTTAATGTCTGTTAATCAGCTTTGAGATAAGTGCCATGTTGCAGGGAAACCATTGTAACTATCGTTTATTCACAATTTGTTATTTGTAATTGGCTATTCGGATACCTTTCCTGCAAATGAGGCAGATACAGATTGCAGCTGACTGGGAAGTGATGCAAAAAGGTCTGAGGTCACAAGTGATGATAACTACTGTCATTAAGGACCCATTACACAGTGGAATCCACTTCAGCTGATTGACTTCAATGTTACAGAGGAGAGAAGCATTTAGTTTGGATTAGACAACTGTTGGCAGAGTGTATTTCATTAACTCTACAATGAAATGTTGTTCTCAGGGATTTGATAGGCCCTCATTTTAGAATGGGCTAACACAAGCATGCCCAAGCTTCCCTCAAGGTAATCTGGATCAATGCTGAATAGAAAATGATCAACCACGGTCTCGATTAGGGGTAGTTGGACAAATGGATGAAAGGCTTTTAAGGTGCAGTAGGTACTGCTCAGTTTCACAGTAGCTCAGGTGGGTTCTGTTGCAGGTTAATTAGATGTGAATGCAAGTATACAACTGTCAAACACAGGCGCGCGCGCACACACACACACACACACACACACACACACACATAGACACACACACATACAGCTATTTTGATGCCATTTCTCTTACACATTCCAGTGAGCCTTACCATGTGTCTTTACTATGATATGCTAATAAATAACAAGCCTAGTGACTTTTGTGATATTGGCAATCGTGGTGTTATAAAATTAATACACTCCTTACATAAATGGTGTGTGAAAAAAGCAAACAGTTTTACCTATATGAGGGTTCATAGGTTCTGGTCAAGATAGTCTTTGCATAAAATTTCCCAGCCACACAGTCTTCACATAAAAAAGCCCTAGACATGAAGACTTAGTCTTAATATAAATTATAATGAAGGGCAGTTCATCATCATTTTTCCTAAAGTAAACATTTCCAGCAGCTTGTATTCATCACATTTAATATAACCTTCTTCCTGTAGTAGCCTGCTTGTAGTATCAGCCAGTTTAGAAAGCTGCGAAAATGAAAGTCAGTTGCCGAGCCATAAATCAAAGGTATTGGTTTAGTATCTTGCAGGAAGTGATACTGACATGAGGGATGCTCCAGACTTGTAGCACAATTCTTACTTTTGTGTATGAATTTCAAGTTCAAAATACAATAATCCAACAAATATAACACACACACAGAGTGAGAGAGAAGTAAAAATAAAATATGTAATATAATATAATATAATATAATATAATATAATGTAATATAATATAATATAATATAATATAATATAATATAATATAATATAATATAATATAATATAATATAATATAATATAATATAATATAATATATATATATAATATGATAAAAATAAACACAGACAACATATTTTGCCTCATATTCACATGTTAATTTTGGGCAATGGTGGTTCCTGTCACTTGGACCTTTGCACAGAAGGGTCGTTATAACATACAATCTGGAGAATCTAGAAACATTGAACACAGTCAGCTGGAAATATTGCCCTGTGAAGGAAAAAAAAAACAACAAACATATAGAATAATTTGTTTTGAAAGTTGCAAAACAAGATCTGGCACCGATATAGAGCCATTATAACTGTTACAACTTCATTACACATATAAACATTGGCTTGTTGGAGCCTATCCCAGCTATCATTTGGCAAGTGGTGGGCCCCTTGGACCAGCCACCATATATAGACATACAACCCTTCCCTCTCTTATTCACATGTCTGGGCAGGACTCCAATTAACCTGCTGCATAGCTCCATAGCTGTCTTACACACATGTTGCCACAGATTAAAGAATATTTTTATCTCAATAAATTGAACTGCTGAATTGCTGAACTATTATTCTCTCATCATTTGAAGCTACTAATGTTTTGTTTTTGTTGTTTTGTTTTCAATGATTTTCTTTTATTACTTTCTCAGCCTTTTCTTCATTTGCTTGTTAGTATTTGTTTCTGTTTCCGGTTCATATCATTTTGGGTGGTATGACGAAAATTTGTTCTGTTTTGATTACTCTAAATTGCCAGTAAAGAGGTTGAAATCACTTTCCCCAGTTAAGAGCCAATCCTCCATGAACAAGATTCGCCTTCTTCTTCTTGGTCTTCTTCGGGTGCGGGTGTGCATGAGGGAAGCAGAGACTGAAAGCGTCTTTTTGGCCCATTTGGGTCATTTTTTTCCACTCATCTTTATCCGTATATGTGCTTCGTTTTTTTTTAGTTTATCTCTGTCTGTGTTTTTTCTGTTCATGCTCGCAATTTTTGGATTGCTTTGCTTGATTGTTTGGTTTGGGAGGTGTGCCCACACATCTGCCTGGTGATGCCAGCTAATCGCAGACATGGCTTCCTCCGAGCCCCCCCTCCGTCTTTCCGCCACGGAGTACAGATAATGTTGCCTGACAGCCTGGTGTCCGTGGAGGGAATACTGCTTGCAGTCAGCGAGCAGGTAGGACACGAAAATCTGACATACGCTTCCAGAGTGAACCAAGCTGTGTTTCCCTTCCTGAAGTCGGAAGCGCTCGTGCATCAGCTGATAACTAACGGCATAGTCATCCGTGATACCTTTGTGCAGGTGTCCCCCCTGTCCGCACCCTCGACGTGGATTACCGTCTCCCATGTGCCGCTGTTCATTCCAAAGTTCTGGAGCCTGGGGTGCAAGGATCCTAGGATGAAGTATGTTCAGTCCCTGAGGAGGCAGGTCTTCATGTTTTTGGAGGCACCGTCACAAACCCTGGAGGTCTCATTCAGGGTGAAGTATGGACGTGCCTCATATCTGGTGTATGCCAGTTCAGGGCAGATGAAATGTTTTGAATGTGGCGATGTGGGCCACAAACGAGACACAAGAAGCACAAGAAGCCGGAATCGGAGAGCGATTCAGTTAATGATGGCGGAGTGACGGCACTACAGGCTTCTGCTGCGCTTCCCGCGGGGGCTGCATTTGCGCCTGTGAGGTAGATGTCCAGGGGCAGCGCCTGCGCTGGCGGGGTTGGCTGCTGCGCTGGATCGGCGCCCATTGCAGCTGTGTCGGCCAGTGCTGCAGGGCAGCACAGGGCTGAGCCGGCCGATCACCTTTAGACATGGAATAAACAAGGCTGCCCCATTTCCGGGCAGCTCTATGCTCTCACGACTTGGGAACCGGCTCCACGGCTTCCCCTTACAGGGGCCAAGGGGACAGGAGCACTCTTTTAGTCTGTGTGCTTATACTGCATGTGTTTGTTTCCAACCAGGATGATGTCCAACACCTTGTGAATGCTCTCTATTTGAGAGGGCAAGCTCAGCAAAGGTGACCTGGGAAAAGAGTAAAGCTCTATTGCTGGGCCAATGGAGTGGCCACATATTGCCCACCCTGCTCTGTGGCCTCAGCTGGGAGAGGGAAGGCCGTAACATGCTTGGGGGTACCGAGGGACTGAGGCCTTCAGGAGAAATAACTGGGAAGGCGTGAAAGAAAAGGTTAGTGCACGGCTGTCAAAGTGGAAGTGGCTACTGCCTCAGCTGTTCTATAGGGGAAGGGCGCTAGTTAGCAATAATGTGATTACCTCGATGGTTGTGCACAATCTTATTGCGCTAGCGCCACCAAGGGGCTTGTTAGAGGAGATCCAGAGGCTCATCCTGGACTTTTACTGGTCTGGAAAACGCTGGATCAGAGCGGCAGTCCACTGTCTTCCGGTCACTGAGGGAGGCCAAAGCCTCACTTACATCTCTATCAAGGTTTGAGTGAGTGAGTGAGTGAATTTTTTCCAATTAACCTTCCGCATGTTTTTGGACTGTGGGAGGAAACCGGAGAACCCAAGGAAACCCACACAGACACGGGCAGAACGTGCAAACTCCACACAGAAAGGTCATCTTGTCCGAATCAAACCAGGGTCCTTCGTGCCGTGAGGCCGAAGCGCTAACCACAGCAATCAAGAACAATGCATATAGTTTTCTTTTAGATGAGAAATTTTTTATGTGATTCAGAATATTAAACTTGTGTGTGTGTTTGTGTGTGTATGTATGTATGTGTCTGTGTTTTTGAGATAGCAGTATACTTGTAACCACATACAGTGAGCCTGCAGTAGTGCACTCTTGCGCTACTGTGGAAATTAAAGGTACCTATTAGATCTTAAAAGCAATGTGACCATCTATTCAATTACCTTAATCGACACCAGCACAACTACACAAACATCACATGCCACAATATACCACACAATACAACTCTTACTCAAGCCCATAACAAACCAAAGAAAAAAAGATTGGCAGACAACAATTGCTTGGAGAGGCTAAACAGCAGGGTTTCCGCCATCGGTGACCATCACTCACTTGTGTTTGGTAAAATGGTAAAAATAAAATCTGTCAACAAGCTGTGGGAAGAGAACTACTCTTTAAGCATTTGGACAACAAGGCTTTGACGTTATTATCAAACTTTTTTGAAGTGAGAGAGACACTTCCTGTTCCAAAAAACAATACAACTGGGGATTTTGTCATTGTTGGATATCCTGTCGATAATCCAGCTGACAGCTCTTGTCCTTCAATTTCATCCTATAATCCCAAATTACTACTTACAGTGTCCATACTGCGTTTTCTTCCAGGATACAGTAAGCACTATTATTACATGGGAGATATTTCTGTGAGATTTGAGTCTTGTTTTGAAAATTTTTCATCTGAAACCAGTCAGAAATAGTGTGGCCTCATATATGAAATGTGAGTATCAGAATGTGTCTTGATGTATGTAAACATAACATCCTCAAACACCTTCTGCACGTACAAGACTGTCACAGAAAATTTAGAATATTGTGATAAAGTTCTTTATCTTCTGTAATGTAATTCCAAAACAAAAATTTCATACATTCTGGATTCATTACAAAGCAACCGAAATATTGCAAGCCTTTTTTTATTTTGATATTGCTGATTATGGCTAACATCTTAGGAAAACTCAAAAATCATATCTCAAAATATTAGAATATCATAAAAAAGTAATTTTTGTTTTTTTAATTGCATTACAGAAGATAAAGAACTTTATCACAATATTAAATACAATATTGACTACCGGTAATTGCATTTACAAAACACAGTGTAAATCGCAGTCCTGACGGACTAAGGGTGGTGCAGGCAATTGAGGGAATTGAATATTCCAAGATGTAGCTCTTTATGAGTTTTTTAAATATAAATTTGGCTTTAAACTGTCAACTCAGTATAAATTGTATACCTATGTAATGGTAGTATAAGTTATAGTATCTGCATTCACAAATGTCTGATTACACAGCAAACTCGAGAAGAGATGGGCCAAAGGAACACAAGAGATGCTGCTTCCGTTTCACGATGGTAACTTCTGAACAAATGTTTTTCAAGACTGATATCCAGATGTAGAGATATCGGAATAGTGCTTCATTAAGATTAGAAAAATGCCATTTAAAAAAGTTTGTGCCTTCATGAAATTAATCTAAAAATGTCTAATGATGATGAAAAGGCCTAAACTGGAATAAAATGCCAGCTCACTCCAGTTTGAGCAACTGATCAGACAGACTTTTACATCTTCTATTATTTCAAGTTTTCTATGCTTTCCTTTACTATAAACTGTGCACAAAGAGCCTCAGAAGAAATTACATGATAGTTTTGCAGTGCTGCCTAAAAGGAAACTGTTAATACAACTCACCAACACATGATTTAGTTCATGTACATAACTGGTATAATTCATTTGACAGCTAATTGATCCTGCTGGCCATACTGTGTTTTACTTGCCCTAAATATAAGCGCACACAAAATACAGAAAGGCCTGAATATTTAATCAAAAAATGAAATTCTGAATTTCCGCATTCTGACATTTGTTTTTCAATATTCCCGACATGTCTGCCCTGTGTTGTTTTTCAAAGAGCTTTTTGTCCTATCCACTTTCTTAGTTATCAATTTACTTCCAAATCAACATCAGTGAACAAAGAAAATCAACTTTTACTGCAAGAACTTTGCTATAGTCTTTTAATTTTTGGGTGATTTCTGAATTTTATTTGCTGCTGCTTGAAACTCTCTCACCAAAAAAGATTTGATGTAGAACAAAAAACCGAGGCCTGGTTAAACTATTTTTAATAATCTACAAGACCAGTCCAACACCACTAATACACGGGCAGCATCTACAGTACTTTATTGCTTTTGTTGTATGCATTTGTCAGAATAAAGTCTGCTACTATACAATGGGACATTGTGGAATATGTCTGTGGAGGTTCTCAGTCATCCAGGTCACGGTTAATTGTTGTCAAATCTTCAAAATCGTGGCAAATGGAATTGATTTTCTTCCCTTCGAGCAGCTTCTTTGGTTCGAATGGACTGCAGCGATATCCTGCATACAACACCATGGTTGGGGGTCAAAATCAAAACCAAAATTATGTTAATTTGGCACGAGAAGATTTTGACAATGATATTATAGAATATCATAGGACAGTGTTACGAAACAGTTTTTAGAAGTCAGTTACCAGATCAGACAATTAGACACTTTAATTTTATGGAATTTGATCCAGATGTCGTTACAAAAGACAGACTTTGATGAGCCTCGATTTCTCCTGGGCTAAAGATATCTGCTATTGACAAGAGCATAATTATGTTTGGTTCTCTGAAAGAATGCTTTAAAGCAAAAGTAGCCCACGCAAATAAGCTTATTAGTCAAGGATGGTTGGAGTTAAAATTTTTCTTGAACAGAAAGCTTTTTAGTGTTTTGCTTTCAGGTGAAATTACATTTTTTCTGTGCGGCAAAAGGCTTTTGCTATCATTTTCATGCAAAATATACTGGAAAATGCTCTCAGTGAAAAGACAGTTCTGAAGCTACAAGTAGCATGAATTGGAATTAATCAGTTATTTGAACTTCACTCTGTGATTACATGCACAATTTGCAATACAGCCACAGGACATCTACAGCTAAAGATTGAGCAGCATATTAGATCAACTGCTTCTTATGTAAGGAATTAAGTCATCCAATTACCTACCTACCTGAGTCTAAACCATAGTTTTTCTTAAAAAGTCATATTGTGAATGCAAATTTAACAAACATTGCAATTGCTCAGATTCTTCAGTGTCTTGTTCATGTACATATGTAGAACTGTGGCAGGATAACACTAACTGGTTTGTTACTGTTTTAGGTGACGAGGCGTGAGAAAAACAGAGTTTCAAGCACCACTGAAGCTATAAATTTGCTTTTTTTTCCTCAGAAGGAGCTTAGATTTTGCACATGCACAAACCACCATCCAGGATCCCTTTGGACAGCTTGACTTCAGTTTTCACTATCTTGCAAATTATGAAACTGCCATTGCTGTTCACTTTCCATTCAACATTTCTTGTTTTATTGACTCAGTTACATTACATGATACTGGGCTGGGGTTTGTCATAGCCCTCTGTGGGCCCACACACACACACACACACACACAGACACACACACACACACACACACACACACACACACACACACACACACACACACATAGTGGGTTTCATCATGGGAAATGGAACAAAAGCACCTCTTTTAGATATAGCTTTTGCTCTGGAGAAATCTGTTATAATGGAACATTTCCATTTTCTTCATCCTTTGTTTGACCTTTAATTTTATTTTTAACCTTTTTTTGTCCAAATTCATGGACAACTAAAGTTAACCTGAATAACCTCCAAGAAGATCAATTAGAATATATAATGGATATAATGTTGCTCTACCCCCTGCGCTATCCCCCCAATTATTATAATTGCAGTGCAGCATCATTTTAATAGTGCACCCTTCTTTATGATATGTGGCTAGTTTTTTGTCTCAATGTAGCTCACACAGCGGCGCTGAGAATGATTTGCCATTAAAAAAATTAGACAAAAAAAAAAAAAAATTCAAAAGGCACCTTAAAATACAACTACACCTGAAGGGATTTTACTTATCCTTCACTTGGATGTCACTGGGTATCTTAAATATCTTTAAACAGCATTTTCATTGTGCTTTTCTCACTTGTCAGCCATCTTTGGCAGCATCTTGTCATGTCCAATTTCCTCTGGTGTGATCTCTGAAGCCAGAGGGCCAGCTGCCCCCAACTGTAGGGCCTGTTATCTACAGAGCCTGTCTGTCGCCGTTGGCTGTCCCGTCTGGCTTTAGATTTCGTCAAAAAAGATCACCAGTTTGCAGATAATTATCGGGCCGGGGCCAGCTATGTTGCATGCGTCCACGGGCCCTTTGTTAGTAATTGAATCAGACCCCATGCTGGAAGTGACAGTGAACATGAGCAGTTTCCCCCAGCGAGCAATCTGATTAGCAAACTTCAAGAGAAGCCATGCCTGCGTTTCAACATTGAGTCTGATTCAGCCTGGCATGATTTTTCTGTCAGCTTTTATTTTATGACACCTGTCACTAAGGGTCAAGTGCATCAGACAATCACAAATGAACAGCTCCAGAATTTGTGTCGAGGTTGAAGGATATGTTAACAATTTCCCAACGGCCACCATTAGTCCGACTAGTAGCAAATGATGATATATTTGTGAATGCAATGAGCTGAGCAGCAGTGCGGTGTCTGAGAACTGCGTCTGTTACAGCAGCTGCTTCCATGTGTGTCCTGGTGTAGAGTAATATAACCGTGCTACACAGCTCCACTCTTCTAATGGCTGTAAATGGCTACAAATTAAAGAGCGGCTTTGCATATTATTATGAATAATGACATTTTATCAGGGGCTGTCTTGAGCAGAGCAACAATGATGCATTGTTGAAGTACGCCTGACGAAGCCATTTCTTTTTGATGTATCTTTTGGTGAAGTCTAAGTTTTTAGTTTAGTTTAATTTAGCTTAGTTTAGGTTAGTTTAATTGTCATTTACATGAAAAAGTATTGTGTGCAGTCAAAAATTTGATAAATAAAATCCTACTTGAATATTGCCTAAAAAATACAAATTAAAGTTAAGCTGAATGAAAAAAAAAAAAGTTTTTTGTTGTTGTTGGAAAATCACAACTTAACTAAATCTCCATATTTTTGCATGTTTTCACCCTTTGTATTCCATTTCCCAAGCACATGTGTTCTCTTGTCGATCTCCTATGAAATATAATATTTCTGTCACAACCACATGTCTGGATTCCAATTATTAGGACTCCATACTGTACATGCTCATAACTTCAATAATTCTTTGGCATTTTTATTGTTGGAAGAAATATGAAAATCTCATAAATTTCATAACATCTGCAGCCGCTATTAAAATTTTCCAAATGAATCATGGGAATGAGGGAAATAATTGACATCTCCAGTATTTGGTGGTGACGCTGAGTACAATCAAACGGTTTTGCTGCACAGTCAGTTTTATTCTTTCATTCTGTCTCGCAGGCTGCCTTGGGCATGTGATGCTTAATGCAGAAACCATTATGCAATTGAAGTCTGCTTGTGCTCTAGAAAGTAGGCCATTTTAGCCAATAGCTGACACAGGTCCTCTATGGAGAACTCAAGAGGTTCATTTCTGGACGATCGGTGCATCATCTCTTATCTCTGTTTGCCTGACACAAAAAGCTGGATTTTATTACTGTGTGAACAGAAATTTGCATCTGTTACTTTTACGTCATTGCTCAGCAGTTATTTAAGGTCACAATGTCACACAGCACCAATAACCACTTGGCACTCAAATACACTGTTGTGACACAGAATATTTTCTTGTCATCTCAATTATTTATACGCTCCTCCACTTAATGTGACTCTTACTGTGCTGCATAGCAAATATGCCATTTTCTCACAATACACCTGTGAGAATCATTTTAAAATACTGTCTGACACATGCAAATACATAAGAACAAAGCATTCTCCATAATTTAGACATATTTGTTCTTTTCCATTTCATATTTATAATTTAAGATGTGTCATAGTACATTTTTGAGGTTGTCTTTCCAGGATGTATCAGGTTTGTAACTTCTGTCTCCTGAAAATTTACCAACCAGAAATGAGGTGTATCGCTTCTTTTGTGCTTGCTGTAAATGTTTTCGTATCTCTGTGTCTTTATAATATATTCCACATGTTGCATGTGTACGTGCACTCTTTTCCTAGCAAAGCAGATTTATTCAGACTCCAGCTCTCTATTTTTCTCTCCTCCTTGCTATGCTCAAATTACAAGATGCTGTTTTGTGCCAGAAAGCCACATAGGCCATGCATGAAATTTATTGGCCTCAAGTCCCTCCATTTGACATGGCTAACAGATCTTGTGCCATTTCCCATCTCCTCCATTTCCCGTGTAAAGCTGACCTTTTCTGCCTCTAGGCTATATTTAAACGCTGAGCACCAGAGACTTATAGCACCATGGGAAATTTTATTATCAACACTCTCCATTTGTCTGACTTAATTCAGCCCTGTCATAGATTGTACCAAAGAATCCTGTATGTATACACTCTCCTGTGGCAAACAGGGCCACCGGTGTGAAACCTCAACATCAACATCGTAGCAGGGGTGATCCCTGTAGAAACATTCTTTTGAACTGTTTTGCATAACAGCCAGAAGATATAGATTCTATTTACAGTGCACCTCACTTAAAGTAACTTGTGAAAGAAATAAAGAGAATTGAAGTGATATAATTTCATGAGGCAAAGGGTGGACCAGAGACAAACACAAAGGGACTTGACATTTTAAAGAATCTCAGTTGGTGAAATGTCATAGATTCCTCCCTCAGACACATTCATCAGCCTTTCCTGTCTGTTGCCTTTATAGCATACAAAGGTAGAATGAGCTAAGTAACACATTCACACACACACACACACACACACACACACACACACACACACACACACACACACACACACACACACGGACTTAACACACACAGACTTTCCCACTTTTCTTCTTGTATACATACTTTGCCAGCCATCACAAACAGTTTTTCCTGTACTCTGGCAGGCTTGAAATGGGTGTTCAGAAGGTGCTCCAGGTGGACCTGAAAATGGAAAGCTTCCCAGAGCTGCTAGGTAGCCGCTGGACGGCCTGGCAGGTAGAATACCCTGCGAGCCACATCGTAACACAAGAGGCCGAGACTGAGATCCGACTGGCACAAGAGGACATCGCAGGCATCGTGCCCCTGGCTATGGTGAGTAATGGCACGCCCCCATCTCAGTGGAACACCGAAAAACTTAAAATTCTGCATATTGATAAAGGACACGGTTATCTGAGAAAATGAAGAAAACCTTTTTCTTTATGTACTTCTCTGTCAAGATAGTTTTGGCATCGACTTTCAGGTTCAATGGCCGAGGAGCTGCTACTGCCTCATAAATAAAATGTGAAAAAGTGAAATCTTAAAAAATAATTCTCCTTTAAGACATTATGGTCTCTTAATTTAAGCTTATAAACAGACTCTAGTGAGAGCAGCTTCATTTAGTAGGAATAGTGGTATTTAGCTCAAAACAAAATAGTCCTCCATGAAATTGCTGCCAACAAGGTTTCAGTCAGCCTTTGTAACTCAGTATGTTATTTTCAAGAGAGTCTCTGCTCTTAATTCTTTTCTCAAGTTACTATTGGGCACATTGAGTACTGTTAGATCAGGCCATCCTATTCCATTATGTTTAAGTAAACCATTCTACCAATATCTGATGTTATCAGCCCCTGTCGATGAATAGATATAAAAATAAACACTTTTTAGGAAAGGGTGACATGAACTGTCTGTGATTTTACAGGTCATGTAATTGAAGTGACTTACACTAAACAATTAGATGCTTCAGACTGCACATAGCATTGACACTCACAAAGGCACACAGTGGGTTTATTCTTACACCTCTTGCATCTTCAAATGAAAATCTGAAAATCAAAAACATATTCAAATCACATTCAGTGCAATAGCTTTTTCATCTTCTGGCACATATTTTTGTACTATGTAAACAATGTCATACTTTTTAATTGCTTCGGAACAGACGGAAGAGGGCTATTGTAGATTTTCGGCCTACAGAGTGTATTTAAGAGCAAATGAGCGAGATAGCATCTTTCGCTCCCTGCAGACCTCACGTAGGGACTGGAGGCTTTCTCTGGCCTCAGGCTAAGCCTGCAGCTATGTGTCTCCCTCAGCACAGTGAAGGAACTGTGTAGACTGACCAAAAATCTCTCGTATCAAATCTAGCGTAGAAATCGCTTCAACCACAGCTTCAATCAGCAACCAAGAGACCAAGGCCTCCCATTTGGATCATGGACACCTTTGTTAAAAATGAGCCGCATCAATGGTGTAGACGAAATAGAAAGACGGTGTCATATCAGTGCTGATTACCAAAACAAAGATTGGATTCATTTCTATTTCTGTGCTTCTGATCTACATGATACAGACCTGACTGCTGTGTCAGTGTTATTCTCTAAGTATTGCCTGTAGCTGTATAGACGATAGATGCCTGTGGGTGGCATTTCCTGGATGCAGAAAAATGTGGCTCCTCTGATCTGCTCTCAGGATAATTGAAGCTATGGGTTTAATGCAGCAATATTATTTGAGTCTCTTCTCTCACGTTCTTTTCATGTCACTGATCTATCACCAGTCAGCTTGCCTTGCTCTGGGAACATAGTTTGCACCCACCACCTTCTTCTGTCGAAAAAGGCAAGGATGATTTGCATGATTATCTAGCAAAAGGCTATGCAATTCTTTATTTAAATTTGAAAAAAAGGAGCAAAAAAAAATCAACAAAGCTTTTGCCTGCTTGTGGAGGAGAAAGCCACACCCTGTTTAAAATAGGTATTGAACTGATTCGATTTGGCTGTTGTATAAGCCCCTTTGAAGCACTAATCCCTCTATTTTCTTGTCTAATTGTATTCTGTGAATAAGTGTTCTACCCTCCAACTCTTAAACATACAGTCATCAATCAATTCTATCTTTATTCTTTTTTTTCACTGTAATTATTCTGCTCATTTTACATCGAAGAGAGATTTTATGCCTCCTCATAAATCATGTGGCTGTTACCACAGTGGCAAAAATCCATCTCAATTAACCTGATATTACAAATAATTTGCTCAACGGGCAAAATCAATTAAGGACAGAATCATTTAGTCACCAGTTTCAAAACAGATAAGGATGAATGGCGTCCCATGTGTTTGATATCAGATATTACAAGTGTGTGTGATTTTACTGATACGCAGTCAGTGAATCCATTGCTATCACGTCAGAGAGCATGTGTATTGAAGTGGATCGAGTTCACTGATCTGCATGCACCTTTAAAACTCATTTCAAACACTTTCATTATTGGAAATCAATTTAAAAAAATGATTTGGGCAATTGTATTTGCCTCACCATGTGAATGCACACATTCTCTTCAGTTTTCTATTTCATTTTCTCCCCGTTGCTTCACCCACACAACTTCCAAAGGTGCACGACATCTCCATCCACCACATGGTACTTAACACACAACGCAAATACTTATACATGCAGACACATTCAAAACCCATTAGGTGTGTCCGTCTCCTGCTGTACCCTTTGCTTGCTCGTGTCTTCCTCCTCCCATATATACACACTCACACCCATACTGAGAAGCACATAGGGCTTTCGCAATCAACATGCACCAATATGAGAGAGGCACACAAGCGAGGAAAGGACAGGCTGAATTAGATTACTTGGGATCACTGTGCCATGAAAGGCCCACAGATAAGTTGGTCTCCCTCCCCTGCGACACTCCTTGCTGATAGAAAAAAGGAAGTAAGGCAATGTAAGAGCCGTGCCGTCCTCCCTCTTACATACACACACCACATACTACTGCCACCTTCCGCCTTCCCAAAAATCTCAGGGATTCAAACAGAAAACGGACCTCTGCACATTCAACCGGAGCCAATGTAATAGAGTGAAAATGGAGATGTTGGAGAGCTTGTGCATGGAATATTTGTGGACAGCATATACTCTATTATAATCTGATGCATGATAATGGTAAATGTCAATAGAAGAGAGTGACCCGGAGGGCCTTGACTTCATTTTAGTGCAACAAATTGTGGAAAAGGGAAAGAATGACTGATTGTCATGAAACTGAGAAAATGTTGTGTTTGTATTGTTTACAGATGTTTCTAGTTCAGAGAACTAATTAAAGCTAACATAGGATTATATGATTTTTAAGATAATTGTGGTATGTCAGTCATAAGCAAGAAACCAAGAATGTGTAAAATTTCCCCATGAGACAGCACACAGTGTTTTATTTCTTTGTTTTGGTTTTGTCAAATAATAGATTAATAGATAAAGTAAAAAAGAAAAAAGGCTCACAACATTTTGATTTATGGGATAGCTTATTTAGAATCTCTCAATTAATACGTTTCTATTTATCCTGATGAAATGTTTTAGCTGTTTGTAGGTCTATATCTTGGCTCTCCCCCACTCTAACTACCGGTAAATGGCTATTGCTCCAGTATCTTAAGTGCATTCTGTGACCCACTTTTGAAATATGATATTATGAATGTATAAGGGAAGAACAAAATTTAAGTTTACTGTCTAGAGTCCTCTTATCTTGTAAGTGTTTCTATCAAAGCAGAGGGAAGTAAATAGCAATTATACCTCTACGAACCGACTCTACGAGCCTTCAAGAGAATGCTGGGTTGAATGCGGGTCAAAATCAACACAAATCGGCTTTCTAAGGATGGTTTGCAGTGCTCCCTTCTCCAGCATTATGTGTTACAGCTCATTCATAAGTCTGCTTTAAAATGACATAATAGGCTGTGACTTAACATGTGCCGTGTCCCTAATTAAACCTTGATGTCCACCTCTCTGGAAATGTTACCTGGCTTTGTGGGGAAGCAGGGCTTGATTCACATTTTTAAATATGATTTGTTTTTAATTTATTTCATGAATACATACTAATTCCTGGAAATTGCTTTCCACATTTTATTTGCCATGGGTGAACGATGAGGGTGGGCAGGCACTGAGGGGCATCCGGAAACAATTCGGGGTTCATTTTCAGTAACAGTTTAGGAGGTGCTTGAATCCAATGAAGAACTTTTGATACAAATGTAATGATGGACTATGAATGCCTGTGTCTGATCCAGTTTGTAAAATGAAATTTCCTCCAACAAATTTTCATTCTCATGTCGCATGAATTGCCAGCATTTCAGTTGTTTGAATTAATTGAAGACACTAGATTTTGTCGCATTAGCTCTTAAGTCATTCACTTTGGTTTAAGAAACATCAGTGGTAGTAACCCACACGGTGCCAGTTAACATAGCCCATTTGTAATTTGCAAGGGACTAACCCCATATATTACATACTGGTATATAGAAAAATAAATCAGTAAAATGCTATTTTTCTTTATCACTTAATTCCACAGAATCATTTATCTGAAACGTGAACAAATAGTTCACTGTTGGAATTGTGCTGAGGGTTGTGAAGTTGTTATTATTGCTTTACCAACCGTCAACAGAGAACTTTTTGTCACATGTAGTAAACTCACATCCAGAAATATATTAAAGGTCTAGTTCTGGTCTTAATTCAGAAAACTGACAGCCAGAGAGATGAGAAATTCTGCAGTTTGATTAGACCGACAAACTTCATGGTTGTGATTGGCAGATGATATAAAGAGTGTTATTTGTAATAACTATGCAACTAATCTGACTGCCTGACACGGGTCATCCTCCGGCTGAAGCTGACCTAACGAATACTGTCTTCAATCAGATGAGGAATATAATCCCTGGGGTAACATTATTACTGTAACTTCTAATTTGTGTCCGAAAATTTTACAGATGACCATTTTATCTTATAAACCAATTTATCCTGTGAGACGTTTTGAGATTTTTATGGTTTAAAAATAAAGAATGTCAATCTCTTTATCCGTGCCTCCCTTTTGAGATTATAAAATCTAAAAAAATGTTTCTGTAATACATATCTATATTTACACACACACACACACACACACACACACACACACACACAGGGAGATATAAATGTGTGTGTTTGTTGGAAACACATACATATGCGTATACATACATAAATATTAGTTGCAGAAATAAAAGAAACAGCTCATTGCAGTTTTCTCTACTTGGTTCCTTTCCTCACGTTTTCCTTTCCGAGTCCCTTCTCCTCTTTTAACATACCTTCTTTACTTTTGCCGTCTTTCGTCACTCCTCCCACTCCCCACAGGTTTTATCCTTCCTTCTTCCCTCTCACCCTCTGCAACAAAGAATGGAGTCTGAGATTGCACTTCATTGGATGCCGGCTTGCTCTTTTTGTCAGTTACGGTAGTCACCTATGATTGACAGCCTCGCTGCGCTTTCCAAAGCCATGCAAGTCAAACATGGTTTATAATGTTTCAATATGGTAACAGCTTTTACTCTGTTCAAGTTAGATGGACTAGGGAGAAATGATACAAAGTTTAAATTAATTTGAAAAACCCAAAGCTTCAGTGTTAGAGCTCAAAAAGACAAAATATGTATAGTATTCTTGCAAAAAATTAGAATTGAATTATATATATATAGACAGGACTTTCTCAGAAAATTAGAATATATTGATAAAGTGATAAAGTTCTTTATCTTCTGTAATGCAATTACAAAAACCAAAACGTTATACATTCTGAATTCATTACAAATCAAGTGAAATATTGCAAGCGTTTTATTATTTTAATATTGCTGATTATGGCTTACATCTTAAGAAAACTCAAAAATCCTATCTCAAAATATTAGATTATCATGAAAAAGTTTTTTTTTTTTTTTTATTCATTACTGAAGATAAAGAACTTTATCACAAAATTCTAATTTTCTGAAACAGTCCTGTATATATGTACGTACATATTTAAACCTTGTAGAACCTTATTTAGTAAATGGAGAGGTTGAAAGGAGAAAAAGAGTAGTCAAAAGAATAAAGAAAAATGGGAGTGATAATGGAGAGGGAGAGGTTACAATTTTTTCCGGTCTTTTTTAATCAATTTTGAGAGGGAATCCTGTTGAAGGCATCTGTTGCTGCAACATTTTTGTGGTTCTGGTCCTTTCATGTGTGATTAGCAATAATTAGTCTAATAAGGTAGACTGCATTTTATCATAATGGAAGAACGGGTTGTAATTGTGTTTTGACCAGAAATAATCTCATAAACTCAACTGACAGTGTCTCTTCAGGTTATAATGTAATAAGGCTAATGACTATTAGCAATGGAAAGGTTGATTATGGGCTATTACTTCAATAGCTACTCAGACCTCTTCCCTCTTAGTTTATGGCACAGTCCAAATTACCGCTGGAGTTGATTATATGTTTTTTTGTTTTTTTTTCCCCAAATTTTCCCAGTCAAGTGATGGGTTCTGTCATGCGGTAATACCTCTGGGGAAGCAAGAATACTACTTGTTTTCAACAACTCGCTGTTTTCTGTTCCCTTTGAAGAGAGCTCCTCCTGTGTGTTGTCACAGACTCACCTGCACTGGGAGGACTCACAGCACCGCTCACTACTTTGTCACCAATTTCAAACTATGAGGCAGGAGCTCTACAAATGCAGCAATTATTCAAAGAAAGAGAAGGAAAATGAGGTGTATTCAGAAGTTTTCTGTGAGCTTAGGAGTAAATGTCTCAGAACTTGCTCTGTCAACTATAATTTCTCTCTTTCTTCATATCTTTTTCTGCTTACATTGGGACAAACATACGCTAATATATTAATCCTGCAGATTAATCATATCCCTTGGTCTCCCTGCCATATGCTGGTATCTTCTATTTCACTTAAAGGATGAAAGACATATTTTTTGGGTCATTTTCAGGTGATCTCAAAGGCAGTAATTGGATGTCAAAGCATATTCGACTGCACAGTAGGAGGCTGGTCCATTATCTTTTACTATTGTGAAGTAATATGCTCCTGTCCAGGCTGCCCTCATCATCATTACCCATGCTGTGCAAGCTTGGTGATGGAGAGGGTGCAGGAGGACAGGGCATACATCATATTGCAAGTCATCCGTCTTCCTGTTCCAGCTGAGACGCCAAACTGTGCTCACTCATACGAGCATTTGCAGGCACAGAGTTGGGGAGAAATGAAAGCAGCCGTTTGTATTCACGTACCACTCCAATGTATCGTTAAACAATACATCATCACTCCGGCCTTCTCTGGCCACTTCTACTCTCACATGATAAAGTCATCTATCAACATCCCCCAATGAATGTCTCATTTTACTCTTTTCAATTCCATTCCCTCTGTTGCAATGCACATCCTCTCTGCTCGGCAAGAGAAATCCGGCAAACGATTTATCAAGCGCTCAGGAGGACATAAAGACAGTTGTATCCCAGCTAATCCGGCACAACCTGAAGATGTAAGCTAATACGATGCAAGCTGTTTATGTTTTGAAGCTTTTCTTTAACACTACGCACCACGGAAAAGTGCCTGATTCCAGTCAATCTTTTTACCACAGCCACTTAGTCTCATAGTTAGAGTGTACCTGCTGTCAGGCTAAGCTATTTCAATAATAAGATTGGAATACCATTCTTCATAATTGAGTGAGTTATATGGCATATAATACGGGCTCCAAGTGTGCGAACCTTTAGCAGATCAGAGACATCCGATGAGGTGGTGGCAATAATTGAGACAGCTGAATATGCACATGTGGCAGAGTACATGCAATGCCAATTAGGTCAACACACTGAGACAAATGTTCATCCAATACACTGCACTGTTATAGTCCTTCTCATTGTGTTCTGTGTTCCTTTACCTATCCGTCATAACAGAATGCTAAAGGTTCTCATTTGACCCAAGTAACAGCCGAGGAGGTATGAATGTGAACTACTTCAAATTAACATAAAAAAAAAAAAGCATGTTGCAGTTTAATGGGAAATGATTCAGTTTCACTCAAGGGTAGAAGATATATTCGAACACGTTATGAAAATGAAAGGGAAAAGGCGAGTTAAATGGTTTTGTTACCTTTTTAAATCCACTCATGCAGCCTGTCTGTGTTTGTAGTATTTGATTAGGTAAACTCACAGTGATGCTGCGGAACGTTTTACTGCTCAGCTCGCTCATTACAATGACATTAAGAAATTATCTGTCATCTTTATGAAAGATAACCTTTTTTTGGAAAGCGTTCAAATCACTTGTTAACTTTGTGGCTCTCAGAGGATGACCTGCAATGAATGACATTATTTTTGCATAAAACATCGCACTGGAGTAAAATTTAATTTTGCCATGCCCATAGAATATCATCCAGACCTGTTCCCCGCAGAACCACTTGTAGCCTAGTTTCTCAAAATGCACACAGTGAACCTTCAACCCTGTCGCAGCTGCCCTTTCTGTTCTGCTTAATCCTGTCAGTTATGGTGAAAAACTTTATATGGAAAGACAAAAAAACAAGGATGAAGCGACCGGCAGGATGCAGACTGACAGATCAATCTCAGAGTGACAGGATCTGCAAATGCCCGTATCTCACATTTCTGTAATTGTTAAAATCCAACTTCACATTCATGGCCCAGTTCTATTCATTGTAACTTTAATCCTGGCTGAGGTTTAAGAGGAATGTGCGTACTTTTAGAGGTAATGAACTCTATGGTGGAACTGACCTTTGTGCCTGCCAAGAGAGGTCTATGTCCAGAGGGCAGCTAAGCCAAGCTAAGCCAAGCTAAGCTGGCAGTATGGATCTCGATCAGAGTTGGGTGAAGAAATCAGACAGGAGGTCAGGAGGTCATTCCCTACAGGCATGGTTGGCTGTTGGTGAAGAACTCTTCATCGATCGGCCGGGTGTGATAGATATGGGCCTGAAATTGAGCAAACAAGTGTAGGCAGAGTTGCTTCCCTTCCTTATGGCCTCAGGGTCAATGGCTCAATGGCAAACAGCAGGGGGTACCAGCAAAGGCAGTGCTGCACCAGCTTCAGCATCAGTCAAAGGTCCTGTTAACTCCCTCCCCTGAGCATCTGCAGCTCCCTCACTCATCAGGTGAGCTGAGAGTTGTGTGTATCCCCTGTGCCTGACCTTGATTCCTCTAGGATGAGCTTGACTGTTGTTGAAATCACCAGGGTCGCCTACCTTGTGACACCCTGATCTAGATGTACCACAGGAATTGTATTCATGAGAATTGCAGGGGATTTGTCCTATAAACTTCGAGTATAGTATTTCTACATCAGCCATGTTTTATTCACAAGCTAATTTTCACAGCATGAGATGCAATTCCTGGCCGCACAGCTCCAGAGGGTGGCTCTGCCCCCCTGACATCAAGCCTTAATAAACTTTATGTTTCTAGTACAAATTCTTATTCACACTTTGTCAGTGTTCTGCTCTATCAATGAAAGGAATGTTCACAAGAATCCTCCTAATGATATGCAGATCTGCAACACAAGCTGCTTTCATTAGATTTCTACGCAAACCATAGTAATAGTGCACCTGGCTTTAGATCTGTTCTCTTTTGATAATCAAACATCAACTCTTCATCGACCTTTAAATGTACATTGTACCATTGAAAGCAGGTACGTGTGTCCCTCTACTGTAGGCTTATTAATATTTGGAGTGGTGTTGCAACGCTTCAGTGCAGTCAAAGTTTACCATAAATCATGCATGATCATTAATCGTTCACCCTTCAGTATGACTGAAAAATCCATACTATCCACTAACTGTGAATAAGTGACCGATCACCAATGTAAGGGATGACATAGATTTTTTTTTTCTATACGTAGATGGTTTTATTCAATTGTATGTGAGCTTTGGCAAAGCAGCAGAGCAGTTTTAATCACCTGTTGCATATGAGATGAGATGAGATGAGATGAGATGAGAACAACTTTATTTATCCCGAAGGAAATTGTTGTGCCAGAGTTTCAAGCAAAAAACATAACAGTAACAGATATTAGTAGGATGGAGGGAGAATAAGAAATACAATAAAATATAAATATAAATACATACACCCATACACCCATTTCGTTCAAGGACATCTTTTTTAAAATGTCTTTCATTTATTTGCTGTTATTTTTCTGACCACACTACCGTTTCTAAGACATAAATTCAGATTCAGAATTTACATTCAGAGAGTTTCAATTCAATGGAACATTCACAGCTATTGATAATATCTGTGAGAAAAAATCTTTGCTAGAGGAGGTCTAACTCTATTCTAAGAATAAAATAATACAAACATACATAAACGTTAGAAGTTGGTCAAAAAGGGTGGGCCTTTTCATGTAGTAGAGGAAAATATATCTGCTTTGCAGCTGTCAACAGTACAATAAAAGTTCAAACTATATTACATGGCTGCATCCAGCCGAACCCTGGCCACTTCACTCATTGGCACTGCTTTGTGTTGAATTTTTTTGTACACTGACAAGTGACCTTTCTGTTAAGTCTCATTATTGACAGAGATACCTATTAAAGTGGTCTGAGACACACCTGCTAATTTGGGGCTGCCAATTTTTTTCGTCCATGTGATCATCAACACTAGCTCTCATTACCTCTCCTTTCCAGCTGACACTTTCAAGGAAGCCAGTGAGTTAATCTTCTCCCTACCAGCCCTGGCCAACAATAATGAGCTCAGTTCTCTGACCGGCATGGATCTCAGACAGAGTGTTCCTCTGAAAACCATTTGGAGATGTTTTAGGAGGCAGTGATGGGTGACCGCCCAGTAGAGCTGGGTCTTTGTGCACCATCCTGCAGCCAAGACGGAAGAGATGAGGACAGGTGAAGTCAAGGACAAAGGAAGAACTGGTTCATTCTTGGAGAGACACCAATGGGAAGAGTAGAGAAGGGAACAAGAGACGGACTAATTAAAAGGCAATGTGTTAGCTTCTCAACCATCCCTTCACTTCAATGCGCTGTCATGCAGTGATGTATCGCTCTGCATGGAGCGTCCAAGGCCTTTATTCCCAGTTTCTTCCATGTTTCTCGCTTCTAGCCAATTAAACACCCACTAAAATGGAAGGGGAGGAATTGCCATTTTGAGCATTGCACAATATAGAAGGAAAAGGACATGAAAGGGTGTCTTTAAGAGTTTCGGGATAGTGGTTGATTTGTCCCACTCCATTACCATTTTAGTTTCTGCATGAAAGTGTGTATAGGGTTTTATCTCAGGTTTGTCGTGTTTTGGCTGAGTCGCTTCCCCTGAATAACATGAAAAGCAACAAAGTGGTCTCTGTCCATTGAAAATTGTCATTGCTTTGGAGAGTCAAATTTGGTCTGTTTCATTATATTCAGTGAAATTTTCTGGCCATCTTTTTTTATACAAACAGTGGACGATTTAATAATGCTAGACATACAGGTATACATCTATTTTGTACTCACTTCTCCTCTTCTATGAATAATGCAGGCTCTAAAATTCTGGGCTTGACCTGTTTATTTGTGTGTTTCTGAAACAGTCAGGTCAAAATACAGACACATTACCATAGACTTGAAGCAGAGGGTAATCGCCACAGGAGGACAAACAGCTCTGCTACTTCTTATGCTGCCTGTGTCACTCAGGCCGACACAATAAATCTCACTTATTTTCAGATCCAACTGAGACATGGTCAGAAATTATGGCCCAGAACACATTACCAGCCTCTGCAGCACGCTGAATGCTAACAAAGAGATCCTTGATAAAGCAGACAGGTAGTTCTTGCACAGATTATTGAATACAAAGACATCTCTGTGAGTCTTGAGGTGGCAGATTGAGGAGAAAGTAAAACACAACAAAAGCACCAATAGCTTGGCATCAAATAAACTACAAAGCATGTTACATACAGAAAAAAAATGAAGGGAACTGGAATTCCTCTTGTTTATAGGCTGAATCTCTGTATCCACATAAACAACACATTTCCATCAAATTTTGACTACCTTGACTTACCTAAAAATACTGTATGTGGATTAAGTATTAATTTTTCAGTGCTTCAAATGAGGACACTGGAGGAGAGCCATAGAGGAGAAAGCAAGAGCATTTATTCATTTTAATTCTTAATGTCACATCGTATCACAATGTTTACTGATGAATAGCTCCTGCACACCTTAGAATATTTTTGGACAGGCATTTATTGTGGTCTCACATTAGATTTCCAATCAGTCTCTTCTCTCCTGATTCTACCCGTTTTGAAATGTGAATCGGGTGATGGTGCATTCAATCATTACACAGTCACTGTCTGGAATCAAATGCTTTCTGATAGCAGTGTGGCAGATGCAACGGGGCGTGGCCGCTCACCCCACAGGACCAGGGGCTGGGGTGCGGGGTTTAGGTTTAGGGAGATCATGGTCCTTGTAAGTCCACAGCCAGTTGGTGTTTGATGAGTAAAGTTAGAACTCGCCTTCACCTCCACAATCCTTCCTTTACACAACACCTTGGTGACCCAAGTGTGGGACCACACTACAGCCATGTCACCACAGTCCCCACAGCTGTCCGTTCTCGCTTTGGCTTTGACACTCCCAAGGTTTTTGCGCAGCGACCCGGCTTCCTGGTTCCAGCACAGGTCGAGGTGCTTTTCCACCTGCGTGGAATTGTTTCTGACAATGCCAGGTACTTCCTTGTTGTCACGACGCTGGACTAGCGGTCCACAAGGCAAGTTTTGCGGCTGTTGCATGACCCACTGTGACACAGTAAATACGCTCCCCTCAAACAGCCTCTCGGAGGAGGTACAGTCTGTCTGCCACGGACTCCTGTTCCTGTTTGGCCAATGGGACTAGCATGGATTTGATGGACAACGTGTTGTCGCTGCGCAGATCGGACAAAAGTGGTTTCCTTTTCCTGCATGTCTTCCTACGGCAGCTCCTGCCTCTGGTGTGTGTAGCGTTGGCTAACTCCCGGTGTTTGGCCACCAGTGACTGGTGGAGGAGGCCGACCACATCCCGCTCATTACCAGACGGCTTGCTGTCCAGAGCATGACACCGGAGCCCTCGCATATGGTGCCAGGGAACGTAGACCCAGCTATGGTGGCGGTCCAGAGGCAATGCCTCTGCTTTGTCCACCAGCAGTTCGGCAGCAAGGCGTGGTGCTGTGTTCCGCTGTGCTCCTTTAAGGTAATGAGGAGATCCAAGACCTGCCCTGAGTGGCAGCTGTGGACACCGGCAGATAACCCAAGCTGCTCTTCATCAGGGACGCAATATTAGGAAGACAGTTTCTGGTCAACTCTGGACATACAGGCCAGAGGCGGCGTCCTGCTGCTGAGTGTTGCTAACGGTTCGTCAATTGGGACATTTGGCTCAAGGTTGGTGTCTTTTATTTTCCACGGCTGCCATTTTGAGCGGGATTTTGTGATTGCCTCCATCATGGTCCCCATCATCGTCGCAGACTTCTTGTGTGCTTGTCGACATGACGAACTGTCATTTAATTGACCCTGTGGCTTTTGCCACTTTTCCATGTGTAAGAAGGGGAGCTGGGCCGCTAGCTCATGCTTACTTTTTAGCATCAGGGGATGTTTTTCAATGTTTGCTATCAGAATTTCCGTCACTCACTTCACCCCCTTTCCACTGTGTCTACTTAACATGGTGTGGAGCATTTCATCCCCATGGTGGGAGCGCATGGTGCCTTGACATGGCGCCTTGACACGGTCAAGCTTGCGACTACCAAAGAGGAGTTCGCCACCATAGATCGTCTGGGGTTTGTTAGGCAGTCCAACAACCTGTGGACCTCCCTGCTCCACATGGTGGCCAAGGCCAACGGGTCGTGGTGCCCTTGCAGCGATTTTCGCCGGTTGAACAATGTCACAGCAAATGACCCCGTCCCCCAGATTCAGGATTTTTCCATGTGGCTGTCAGGCATCACCATCTTTTCCAAGGTGGACCTAGTGCGTGGTTAGCACCAGGTTTCCGTGCATGCAGAGGACGTGCCCAAGACCTCAATGATCAACCCAGTTGGACTTTTTGAGTTCCTGCGCATGCCTTTTGGCTTGTAGGGAGCTGCTCTTGAGCAGTGAGGGGTGGAACCGTTCACAAAAAACGTTAGCTTGAGGGTGGTATGCTCATCAGCCAACGGATGGCCACCAGCAAGGCTCCTGGACTGCATACGCAAAACTTATGCAGTCCAGGAGCCTCTGTAAGGTTTGAGCGGCTCCCTGGGAGGCTTCTTCAGTTCTGAACTGAAGAAGCCTCTCAGCTGAAGGGTGAAACGTGAAGACATTCAAGTTCAGTTGCCAAGACAAGAAGATTGTGACAAGAATTCACCTTGACTTGGATGGCTGAGAACCTCCACAGATACCTAATGTGTTATTTATTTATTTATTTATTTATCTATTAATGCTTGCCTTATTAAAGATAGACGGAGCATATAAATGGGCAATTTAGATCCATGGGGAAAGTACAACAAAAGGTCAAAATACAAATATATAGTAAAGAAAAAGCTAATTAAATACCATTGTGGTTAGAACTGCTCACGACCTATTGATTAATGGGAAACTGTTACAGAATGTTACGCCACTTGGCTTGCTGTGGTAGCAGCTTGTTAGTCAAAATGTAACACCTCACAGCTAATAATCTCCCTTACTGCAACTAGGTACACGATTTTCAAAACAACCTAATCTGATTTACACAAAATACCGAGAGAGAAAATGGGAAATTACTAGATAATTAATTTTGGGTGGGGACATTTTCCCTCAGAATTCACTTATTAGACTTTTAACAACTTGTAGAATCACAGGCTGCTCATCATGTGAAACATTAAAAGAACTCTCACAACGGCTATAAGAATTGATACTTAAGCCATGCATATGTGAACTCAGCAAAAAAATGGGTTCTGTTGAAGCTGAGACTATGTAATGATTGGTGTCAGAAATGAAATTTAATCATCAAGTAAAACATGTGTCTTAATTAATATTTTTAAACAGACTTTCTCATTTGATTTACATTTCATCGGATGTCTGTCTAGACTTACCTTCAAGGAATCTAAAAAATGCATGAGGAAAAAAAAGAAAACATTGCTCTTCCACTTTCCTAACACAATTTTATAGTTAATTGCACTGACTATGTTAGAGCGTGTGGACCATTGATGCATCACTGCAGGATCCCTCTGTGGCTGATTACTGCCGGGTCCTGCTTTCAATGTGCAGGGTCATGTCCTGCTGTGTAATCTAACATTAGCCTCCACTTTGACCAGGTCTCAACCATTTACCTCATCATTTATTATAGACGACCCCCTGGAAATGAAGGAATCCCAGCAGACACAGATTTAATTTACAGCAATTCTCAATTTAAAGGGGAATTGAATCAAAGTCAGTGGCATGAGAGCATATTGGGCAGTCTATAAAATTGTAATGAAAAGCCATTTGAAGATTAAATGTTTTTCTAATGTATTAGTATCTCTTGGCTCAATTAATAATCGTTTCACTCCAAAGTTGAATGGACTCAGTAATTGATGCTTGCTTACAAACCTTTCAACTGAGCTTAATCCGCCTTCTCCTTCTTTCTCGCTCTCTTAATGATTTGAAAAGTTCACAAACACAGCGGGAAGTCTTCAAATACTAAGTTGCCAAGCAAAATAGGATATGAATTCTAAATACTTCCTGGGGATGAGGGAAGACACAGCTCAGACCCCTTAGATAAGTAAATTCCCAATTTATACATTTAGGCGGTATTACCATAAATATATATAATTTTATGAAGCAGACATAAATTACTGTGCAAAATTTCTGTAAAGGAAATAATAATAGCCCACAAGGAACACAGAGCTGTATTTGCGCCTGGTTACTTGCCATCACAGAGGGAAAGTTTACAGGTAGTTTCCTTGGGAGTTCCTGCTCAGAATTTGCAGCTGTGACTGCAAGGCTTTCAGTAAGGCCGCCACAAAAGTATCCCGTGAGAAGCTTTTGTCATACAGTACAATTGACTAATGTCATTTCAGCTCCTGAGGAGGAAGCAGGTGGTACACAGATCAAAATGCGCCTCAATGGCAGGTATTTACTGAGCTGTGCTGCTGAGGATTTCATACTTATACGTGCAGCACAGGTTTAATTTCTTTAGGCTTCAATAGACAATCCAATGTGCATGCCTTGGCTGAGCTGAGCAAGCCAAAGTGATCTCCAACTTATCTTAATGGGCCCAATTATCTTCTAGGTCAGCTTCAGTGTGTGTGTGTGTGTGTGTGTGTGTGTGAGACTGCGTTTGTGCAATGAAAAGGTTAGAATTTGTGTTCAGAATAATGAAGCTGTGCACTTTTACCTAAATAACTAGGTGTCTGGACTCTTCAAATCACCCACCTAATAGCAAATTGCAGCATTGTTGCTTTTCGCAGGGCCAGACATGATTTTTGATAAAAGCACATGACCAAATGACCACATTTAAATGTCACCCACTCCTTTTCCCTCTGAAAATCCCAGAATTTATGAATATGCTTATATTTTGTCATTTAACTATTTGAACTGATGGACATACATTATTTCTCTTTTCAATGTTACATTTCTAAATATTCGTACTTGGCGCTTCAATTCAAAAGTGCGCGTGTTAAATAAACAACCATGATTTGCTTCAAATGATCCTCTTTATGTTACAAATCACACCTTATGACTGAACATCATCAAATAACATAAAAACGGCTTCTCAACTCTGCGGTCACCATTAAAAACATAAACTTTTGACATTCGCTGGTGGAAATTTTAACCATTTTTGTCTCTAGAGTGTCTGTCTGTTCCATTTTGGTTTAGTTTTTGCATTTTTTTTTGCCCCTAATTTCTTTTCACCACACTTTTTTTTGTCTATGAAAGTAACAAAAAAATCATCAGGCACATTTTTTTATCCATATATGGAAAGTGTCCCGACAGTTGATCTAATGGCCAAAGTGATTTTAAAGTCAATTATACCGCACGTTACCAAGCTGGGGCCAATAACAAATTAGATCAGAGAAATATTCACATCTAGCAAAATGAGAAATTGTCACCAGAGTTGCTAAATGTTCTTATTATTGCAATACATTTACCTTGTATTACAATGGCAGGGTGAAGAAGTTAAGGTTCTTGTACTTCAATCTGTGTAATGAAAAAAAAAACAGTGACACGACTAACAGCAGAGAAAAAACTGCCCAAAAGTAGGTCAATTTAAAGTGGAACTTCAGAAAGAATATTTCTTTATCCAAATATTGGTTGAAATTTTCTTCTTGCGCTATTATATTCAAACCCATACCAAGGATAGCATCTTTTATATAAAATGCTATTTTTATTTTAACATTTCACTGTGTGTTTGTTTTTGACTCAGGCATTCTATGATATCCTCCTCAGCATTTGTAACTTATAGCATCCTGCCGGATAAAAACATTTTCATGCCATCATGGCTGATTGGAAATGGAAATTCTCTGGCATTAGCAGACAGCAGAAACAGATATTGGTTCCCAACTTGGCAGCGTTCAAGATTTCTTGTTATCTTGACGAAGCAATTAAGCAGCTGAGAGTAAGCACCATCACAAAGTGACAGTGATAAGCATGAATTAGAACTGCATTAACACTCAATTGCATCCTTGTGTGATTTGACTTCCAATGCATTAAACTAGCGGTTCGTTTCAATAGGGCATGAATTGTTTCCCATGTGAAGTATAAGTTGATTTAATTTGTCCCCTGTCGATAATCTAGTCAAAACTCGAGTTAATATTACCTTCTGTTCTGTAATTATGATGACTAGCCAGCCACAATGTTATGTTAATGACTTTCATCAATTAGCAGGCAAAGGAGAATAATAGTTAGAGGGATGTTCTTTGTTCATTCTAATAACTGCATTCACAATACTTAAAATGGTGGTAAAATAATTATCACTACATTTAGTTTTTTTCAACTCCCTTGCTTACAAACACCACACATCCTAAGGGGCTGATAGGATTCTTTCTATATAACTCCAAAGGCCCTCTAGGAGCTTAGGAGAACTATTTTCATCATTCATTACACATCCACTCCATCCGCTGTGGTTCTGATGGCTCTCTTTTCATATTCACTGCTGATTTTCTCTGCTACATTCCTTATTCCTTACATTGTTATTTGCAGTTCCTGAGTGGATTAGGTTGTTATGCATTGATTTGCTGATCTTGTTCTCTTTTTCTCTTTTTCTAGGACTCTGAGATTTTGAACACAGCCGTACTGACCGGGAAAACAGTGGCTGTCCCTGTGAAGGTGGTGACCATTGGAGTGGATGGCGCTGTTATTGATGTCTCTGAGGCAGTCAAGTGTCGCTCAACAGACGAGGATGTGGTCAAGGTGAGTAAGATGGATTGTTGGCAAAGAATATAAACCCTTGCACCCCTTTCTTTCATGAACCTATTACTTGTCAACAGCCGGATGCAAATATAGTTTGATGAGGGATTTATCAATATAGATTCATGAGTCTTTTACCGCACCAGCTAGATATGATTTACATTACATTACATTACAGTTATTTAGCAGACGCTTTTATCCAAAGGGACTTTCAAAAATTGCAATTCAATAACCGAATCCAAAGTACCGGTAGTTGTTATTAAGAAGTCACCACCCTGCTAAATAACCATCTAATGTCTTTGTTTTTTTTTTTCTTTTTGAGGGGGTGGGGGAGCTAAGTGCGATTAGTTGGGTAGTGCTCGGTGAAGAGGTAGGCTTTCAGATCACGGTGGAAGATGGTCAGCAACCCCGCTGTTCTGACCTTTTCCGGGAGTTCGTTCCACCACTGAGGAGCCAAGACTGAGAACCGCAGAGACCGGTTCGATCGGTAGCCAGGGGTTCTGAGTGATGGTGTGGACAGTCGCCGAGAGGTGGCAAGTCGGAGGGGACGGGTAAGGACATGTGGCTTGGCCATATCCTGAAGATATGACGGGGCCGTCCCATTCGCTGCCTGGTAGACGAGCACCAGGGTCTTGAACTTTATGCGGGCGGCTCCCGGGAGTCAGTGAAGGGACACAAGAAGTTGTGAGGGAGAATTTGAGACGAACACCAGGCGGGCTGCGGCTTTCTGAATAAGCGCCAGAGGCCTGACGGTCACCGCTGGGGCACCGGCAAGGAGGGAGTTGCAGTAGTCCAGACGAGAGATGACTAGAGCCCGGATGAGTATCTGCACCGTATCCTCCGTGACGAATCTGCGATCTTTCTGATGTTGTGACGGAGCTGCTGGAACGACTGCTGTGACGTTCGCTGAGAACGACAGTTGGTTGTCTCGGACCACACCCAGGTTTCTCGCAGTTGTGGTTGGCCTTACCACAGTGTTGTCGATGGTGATGGTCAGGTCTCTATGTGGACAACCTTTCCCTGGTTGAGCTTCAGGTGGTTAGTTGCCATCCAATCTGAGATGTCGGACAGGCGAGCTGAAATTCGGGTGTCCTCCTGTGATTGTGTGTGTGTGTGTGGGAGTGTGACCGCATGCATCCGTCCGTGCAGCATCATGCAATTTAAAGCGCAAGTAATGCGCATAATCAAATCAATTTTCTTAAAAGATTCTCAATTTGATGAGCTTTGTCTTGTTTGTCAGATTGTTACTACATGAGGCATACTTTGGATTTCTTAAACAATAAAGTTGTCCCGCCTCTGGTGTGCAGTATTAAAAATGTTGAATTAAAGCTTATTTTAGACAAATCAACATGAAAAATCTTGGAAAGAACAAGGTTTCTATGTTTAGCGCATCTATAAAATCACCAATAAAGGTTAAACAAACACCAGTAAACAACATGAAAGTGTTAGTTTGATGAACAGCTCCTGCTGACAGCTTGCTCGAGTTTTCTCGTATTTATAGAGCGCCTTTAAAACCTCGAGCACACGGCACAACATTATAAAGTACCCATCAGTGTAAAAATATTTAGCCGTAGTCTCATCTGGTTTTCTTTTCACTGGTACAAGTCCCAAGAATCCCAATGATGATTAAATTATCTAAAGGATGGCTCAGTCAAGATTGGATGTATTAAGGACAAAGCTGGCCAATGGTCTTTTCAAATGAGTTGTTCAGATGACACAGTTTCTAACCATGATCTACCCTGCTGTGCAAAAACTTCCCTGAAATATTGTTCGCCTGGTTGAAACATCATGCACACTAAAAGGCACAATCAAAAAGACAATATTTTGCCTCTTCGATCCACTTCATCGTGCCCGATATGTGAGTTTGGAACTATCGTGAGAGATTCAACTACAGATTTAAAAAGAAGTTTGAAAGAAAATAGTATGAGCTTTGGCTGTGAGATTTTGGGTCAGATCGTTCATCCAATGCTTTCTGCTCTCTCAAAGAAAGTAAAGCCAAAGTAACATTAAACTTGCTTAATGAATCACTGCATACATAAAATGATAAACTTGCAGCCTTTTGATGACAGCAAATCTAGAAAACATAAACCAAGTTCACATCTTTCTGTAAACTTCTTCATAGATTTGTCTCAGCTAAACAAATTTTGTCTGACATTCAAGCAGCGAAAAGGCGCTGCTCTCTTTAATTTGCATGCACATATTCCTCTTTCTGTATTTAATGTTGACAGTTTGGGGGCTTGATATATTTGTCCCAAAAAAACATGCATTCATGTTTTTGCGTTCAATACATTAGTAGATTGAGGTTGTGTATTTGCACGTGTGTTTAAGATCGTGCATACCCAAATTTACAGAGCAAATTAAACCTGTTGCAGTGAGGTGGAAATGAACAACAACGCCTCCTCCATGGACACATAACCATGGTGAGACATCAAAAAATAAAAATGATCCCATTAATTAACAACAACAATAAAAATGATAATAATAATGATTGTTTGTCTATATATTTGGCCCTGTGATTGACTGGGGACCCTGTACCCCGCCTCTCGCCCAATGACAGCTGAGATAGTCTCCCTGACTGCAAGATAAACGGCAGATGATGGATGGATAATTCTTATTCCTATTCTTATCATAAAAATAAATTGCTGATATGCTTTCTATTTAACAGTGTTTCTTTCTGCCAATTTACGTGGGTATTTTAGAGACATCTCCAAGGAAGCAATGTGAAATGGAGGGGATGGAGAATGCAATAACCAAATGGGCTGTTAGTCACCTTATAAATCATGAAAAAGTGTGGCTGTGAGCTGCACCAGGCCCTTACCTCAAATTGCACATTGTCACATGTAATATGACTTAGTCTCCAAATCAATAGACACAATCACGCAGTCTTGATTTGCAAGCTTATTTAAAATGCAGAATATCCCATTTCTCCGTCTGCCTGTCTTTGCTGTACCGCCCAAATTCATAGAGCATTATTTAGCACTCGAGTTTGTTCAGTCGACTGCATCTCTCGTGCGTGCATCATCTTACCTTCTAGCTTTGTTGCTTGCAAGATTGCCAGTGCAACTTGGAGACAGTTTCAGCCCTCAGGAGAAAAATGCACTCTGAAACAATGGATCATCAAAATCACAGATGTTTCATACTGTAACTGTATAACCTGGAAACCACTCATCTACTAGCCAGGTTCTTTGCTGCCAGAATACTTCAGTTCCATCTGGTTCCAACCGCAGCACCTCTTGAATACCCTTGATCCACAGCACCAGTGCTCAAGAATCTTGTGAAGGTTTAGCCAAAACTCCTTCAAAGATATGCTCCACTTCTCAAAATGCTTCTCCCAAGCCTCTGGAAAGTGTTACTCCCAAAAGACTGAAGCTGTCAAATCTCAGCCTCTCAGTTGAAGCCGCCATTCTTTCATCTCTCCTCAAAATGAAGTATAACCTCATTGTCATGAATGCAGGGATTATTGCCCTTGAATACAATCCCATTTCCCCCAGTTCAAAACTTAATGTCTCAGGGGCAACCGTGCCTGGAATACTCTTGTAGCAGGGCTCCCTATTGACATCAGAGCCCACAGGACCCTGGGAACTGCTGTCCAAGCTCAAAGTTTCTTACCCAAATTTAAGACTCCCCAAAGAACCAGGCTTCATTTGATATCTTGCAAATTTTATATTCCATTAAACCCTTTTTTCAACCAGGAAAACCATTATTGAGATCTGTTTGTCAAGTGTGTCCTGGCCAAAACGCGAAGCAGAGCATCAGTTCACTATATTTTGTATA
The DNA here is from genome assembly GCF_037954325.1 of Fistularia commersonii. Taxonomy (NCBI): domain Eukaryota; kingdom Metazoa; phylum Chordata; class Actinopteri; order Syngnathiformes; family Fistulariidae; genus Fistularia; species Fistularia commersonii. The sequence goes on from NC_141309.1 coordinate 13,118,856, forward strand.
CTAATTTCACAAGATACCATGAAATTAACTTGATGAAAATGATCCTGTGGGTTTGTGGCAAGATCTCTTTCAGACTTGCTCTAATTCTGTATGCCAGCTTCAGGGGCACTCTGTGTATTTTCCTTTTGGTCAGAAGTCTTGTTTTCCTGTTGATTTGAATGAAATAGTTTTACATTCATTCATCATCTATACTGCTTATCCTGTAGTCAGGATCGCTAGGGTCCTTTAGCCTATCCCATCGGTCATCGGGCCAAAGCGGGGTACACTCTCAACCTGTCTCCAGTTGATCAGAGGGCTACATATAGAGATAAACAGCCATTCACTCTCTCATTCACATGTCTTGGTACTTTAGGGTCTCCAATGAACAGTATTTGCATGTTTGCAGATTGGGTGGAAACCAGAGAACCCAGGAAAGACAGATTCCTGCATGTCATGGTCAAACCAGGGGCCTTCTTGCTGTGATACAGAAGAACTACTTGTGCCACCTTGCCACCTATTTTTACACATTTAGACTGTAAATGTATGTGTGTTTAGTCGGTATACAGATACACACTCAGGCTCTGTGTAACTGAGGAGAGTCAAAACTACAAAATAATGGGATATTAGTTTGAACCATCCTTCAGTGTCAGTGAATGCTCAGGCTCCCGGCACGCCTCTGTCAAACTACCCAAACAGATGCTTTGTTAAATATCTTATTAGTCGCTCACTTTAAAAATTTCATTTAGAGCTTTGAATGTGACCCGTGTTTGTAAAAACACTGCAGTTTGCTTTCAAGGAACAAGAAGTATCACATATGCCTCTAATAGAAAAGGTTAAAAAAAGGGTAGGGAGGTTGGGAGGGCTGGTCTATTGTCATAATTCCCCTTTCTTCAGAGTAGCACTCAGAGGTGTCACTACGAGGGAGTTTAAAGACTTATTAAACTCTCCTACTGATCTGTTAGCTCCTCCCAAATCCTGTTTCCAAGATTAAATAGGTTCATTCCCCAAAAGCCATTTTCTTTCTATGAGGCATCTGTAAATAATGCTTTGCAGATGAAAGTTTCTGAGGTTAGTGCATGGTTAGGAAAAGCAGATGTAACATATGGGTTTCAAGTCATTCACTTTTGTGCCTTTCTGCAGTATTATTTCTAATATCAAAAAATGATGTGTTAAGTAGCATCGTATTGTAGTATTTGTAGTTGTACTTCAGCTAGTAACAGTTGTATTGCATTGTTAGCTAGCTGCAGATTTTAACAGTCTAGCCTTAACTAACTGTGAACTCCATGTCTGCTTTCACAGGAAAGAGCCCTTGACTGCTTATTAGCCTCTTTTGTTCCTTAACATGTCATTAAAATAGTATTGCGCTTTTAAACATATCAGTCCTGTGTTGGAGGAGATTGATTTACCTGGGTTAGCGTATTTCTCAATTAGTTGAGGTGTAATTGGGTAATTGCTGCATGTATCACAGAACACTAATAGCTCATGACACCTCAATATATCGGAGTAAAAACATATATTTGGAGGTTTGATGCCAGGGTGTTTTTAGCTATGTGAACATTACTCTTCAATATATTCATCCAAAACCATGCAAAGCATTTTTAATTATTAAACCACAAGGTTTATCACATTTATAAATGTATAGAAATCTGCAAAATATTCTCTAAAAATCAGATTAGAAATTGCCTTGATATACATATGAAATCACAGAGGTTACAAAAAAATCTATCATTTAAAATTTTATGTGATGAGATACAAGTAGAAATCATCTGTTTTCATAACTAACCTCTCCAAATAAATGATATAGTCGTAGAAATTCACCATACACATGATGATAGACAGCACCATTTAAATGCTCCCGTTATGAATGTTATCAATATTTTTATATTACCAGTGACATGCAATAACTTTTGAAAACCCACGAAACACCTGGCCAACAAATCTACATGGTAGCGGTTCACTTTCAGTGAATTACTGTGCAAAAAGTGAAACAGAGGTGAGAAAAGGTGAGAGATTTTCCAATGTTGCACAAAATAATAAAAAGTAAAACCATTCTTCAAATTAATTTTGTTTGAACATTCCTGAAAACATTAGTCTCATTTGCAACTCTTCATCAGATATATTCTCCATAATCTGCAGTCATAAAATTTGAGAAAGAGACTGATGTGAAAATAGTATACAGTATACTTATACACATATATATGTATACGATGTTTTAAAAAACTAATTAGCACCTGCCAACAAAATATTGAAAATATTACTTAAAATTTGTTGTACCGGTATTTAATTGTTTGAGTCATTTTACTACCTGGTGATGACCAAAAACAACTCAAATATAATTTTCTTTATCACCAGGTGGCCTGAAATACAACCAATCTATTTTTTTAAAGATATTTGCAAATAACAAATTTGCGCATTGATTTTCCTTTTCTCTTTTTCCTATTGTTTTTTTTTTTTTTATCCCCCTTGTTTCAGTTACGTTGGTTCTGTTCACACACAAGTATTGATACCATAGTGAGACACTTCAAGCAGTTGTCATAGCTTATTTCAAATTTTGTTTGCCTTGAACTATATTTTGTGAAGGTCATGCTTTGAGTGTGCGTTTACAACATTGGAGAGGAGCTATGATAATGTGAGCAGTCACTCCCTTTGCCTTGAAGTGAGTGGTTCAGCTTATGCAGAAAATTCCAAGAGGCTTAATTGCTTCTGCCAAGCAAACTCTGTGTACAAGTCATCGCTCATATCTGCCATGGATTCTATCTGTCTGGCGAGTTGTTAATTTCTTGGGCTACATTCGGAGACAGCCTTAATGTCCTCTGTAAGTATTTTCCCGTTAGCTGTTCAACGTGTCTGATTTATGTAGCAGACTCCTGGACTTACAATACTTCACAATTACAGACAATGTTGAATTCACAGAATGGGTCTCATGAGTGTTCAAGGGGTTAAGGTGCAGCTGTTGAAAAGGAATAGCTTTGCATGAAAAAAAGAGAAACATTAGAGACAGCAACTCATCAGCATAATAACTTTGGATGGCTGCATGTCAGCTGTCATGTTTCCCTAACTGTTTCTCCCTGGACTGTTGATGGAAATATTGAAGAAATGCCATCAGGCAGTCCATTTATCTGTCATGGGACACACTGCACCAGAGCTGTGTATGATAATTCCCAGTCTGAATTACACATTCTTTTGTTCTCACATAATAAATAATAATAAATAATAAAGCAACTTTGTGAAGCTGTGACAAGAAAAATAACAGATGAAAACTATGTCACCTGCCTCAATTTTAGTGATTTTTCAAATGATTATTTGATGTGTTCCCCGAGTATATTTATTTCATAGGCCTCTGCGAGTGACACCCATTCAAACAATTGAAACAGACCCTTTGTGAATGCATTATCTTTGAAATGAAGGGAGATTCTACTAATTAAGCAAAAATATCCAGGGATATTTCATGGCCAGAGGGCAAAGGTCAAAGACCCTCTGACCTAATTTCCATTGCATGCTTTGGGATGGCTCAAAACTGACGTTGGAGGAATTGCAACAAATAAGTTTGCATATCTTATGCAATTTCTGTGGCATCTAAATTAATCAGCAATGCCTGAAAATCGTATTATATATGTATTACATAAATATCCGCTAAGACTCAGGGTTAATGGATTTAGGACTCCAATAAGACTCAGGATAAAGTGATTTTTCACTGGTCATAACATGTCAAATTTTCCTTTAACATTTTCCCACATTCTTTACAATTATTAAGTAAATTATTATTTTGGCCATATCATCATTTTATCCTTGATTTCCAACTCCAAGCTGTATAAACTTGAATTTTTATTGGATTTAATGCATATCAGGTGATGTGTATTTGTGTAATGAGGGACGGTATTGCCTGAGGAGATCAACACCCTATATCAAAGTGCGCATAATAATTAGACAGATTCTTCTCCTCAGGAAAAATGGGCCAAAAAAAGGAGATTTAACTGACTCTGAAAAGTCAAAAAATGTGAAATGTCTTTCAGAGGGATGCAGCACTCTTGAAATATCCAAGACACTGGGGGCGTAATCACAGAACCATGAAACGTTTTGTTGCAAATAGTCAACAGGGTCTCAAGAAACGTGTCGAGAATAAAACATGCAAATTGACAGCCAAAGATTTGAGAAGAATCAAACATGAAGCTACCAAGAACCCATTATCTTCCAGTGCTGCCATATTCCACATCTGCGACCGACCTGGCCTGTCAAGAAATACGAGGTGTTCAGTTGTCAGAGGCATGGCCAAGGTAAGAAAGGCTGAAACCCGACCACCGCTGCACAAGACACATATGTTGAAATGTCAAGAATGGGCCAAGAAATATCTGAAGACAGATTTTTCAAGAGTTTTGTAATCTGATGAGACGAGAGTGACTCTTGACAGAGCAGATGGATGGGCCCATGGTGGGATCAGTAACGTGCACAGAGCTCCACTTCGACTCAGATGCCAGGAAAGGTGGAGGTGGGGTACTGGTATGGGCAGGTATTATTAGAGATGAGCTAGTTGGACCATTTTGGGTTAAAAATGGACTCCAAATCAACTCTCAGACCTACTGCCAATTTCTAGAAGACGCTTTCTTCGAGCAGTGGTACAGGAAAAAGTCTACATCTCTCAAGAAGACAGGAAATTTACAATGTAGGTAAACAGGACACCTCTTTGAACAGTGTCTGGGAGGCTGTGGTTGCGGCTGCACAAAAAGTTGATTCTGACCAGATCAACAAACTTTGACTCCGTGAATGGAGGGCTTGTGGCTGGATTGATCATTGAGGTTGTTTTTTTTTTTTTTTAATTTCAGAAATGTTTATTTATAAATTTTGAGTTTGTTTATGATCCTCAATTTAACAGGTGAAAATAAACAAGTGAGACGAGAATATCTTTGTTTTTCATTTAGTGGCATAATGGTGGACATATAGATATTCTCTTAAGAAAGCCAAAACTTCACTTTTACTACTTAAATGTTCAGGTTTGGGGGTTTGTTAATATTTCTGATTGACCAAGAACACTGTAGTTGTACATAACAAAATTAATTCTCAAAAATACAACTTGCCTAATTGTTCACGCGGTGCATGTTTTAGAATATCACAAACATGGTATTAGTATTAAAGAGAACGATACTATTGGACAGGTCAGCATTACTGTGACCTCATGATGTTCTGGAAAGATGTTTATCTTGCTACTCTTAAACCCTTTAAAACTGTACTGTGAGTCTGAATGGATGTGAATGATGAGATGATGAAAGCAATGGCTTATAATTACGATGCCCTATTTCTGTTTGACCATTTGTTTCATTTGATTTAACACAATTTATACACATCATTTTAAACATCATTGATTATATGAAAAAAGAACACAAATTAATTATAACAATGTATAACCTGATTTGCGACACAAATATACTCCTTTCCATGAACATGTAAATGGATACACATGCGTAGAAAGAGAGGTATTTGTAAAGCTTGCTTTATGTAACAGCAAAGTTACAGTTAATCAGATATCATCGGGCAGTCAAGTGTTATCTAGCCAGCAAACTAATGCTCGTGCATACAAGTTGCGGAACCATGAGATAAGTGTTGGAGAACAGGGGGCTGTCAAAGGCACTTCAGTCTCACCAGACTGAGTTCAGTGAGAGAATAGACGAGGAATGAGGGCCGATAAGGAGCAGGAACTCCTCTGACATCATTATCAGTTCAAACACATTCTCACACTGGGATCCAGAGCCCAATCTTCTCCGTGACTGACTGCAGCCAGGGGAGTGACACTGCCCTTGTAGGAAATCTTTAGAAGCTTCATTAGGCAGTTCTCTTAGACCATGTTATAGTCTTGAGGGGTACCACTGTATTAGCAAAAAATATATCCCTTTTTCCTTTGCTATTTATTGGCTCGTGTTACATTCGTCTATTCACCAGTCATCTTAGCAGATGAGCATAGTTGATGTGTTTTCACTCACCATTTTTACTGCTAAGTGTAAGAAGTTATACAAGATGTAAATAACATTTTGATCCTCGAGAACCTTCCCTTTCGACCAAGGTAAATGGTGTCTGATATTCATTTATAAGTTGTTTTTTGCGACCGTCAATGCCATATCAACAATAAAATTTAAGATTTGGGGTTGTCTTCTAAGCTCTGTAATAAAGGTCGGCCAATATGTTTTTGTATGTTTTTCTTGTAGGCTAATGCAAATCTGTTAGATAATCAAAAAAACTCATATTAAGTTGCTCAAAATGGCAAAAAATGACAGCAGAGGCGCATATGTGCAAACTGAACAAACTGTGAGGGACCCAAGTTGTACTTGTCCATGAGAAATAGCTTATACTAAATTCTTGTCTAAATCTTCTTGTTGTGGCAACAACAACACCCCTCCTCTTAAAGGCTTCTTCAGTTCTAATGACCTCTGGGGAGTTTGTAAATATAACGGTTTTGGCCAAGAATTCACCATAACCTGGATGACTAAGAACATCCACAGATATGTAGCTAATAATAAAGCATTACTAATGTGAAAATGTATAAGAATTTTCACCTTGAGGAAATATAAACGTTGGATCATGTTTTTCTCGTAATAATGTCATCTCCTAACCATGATGATGAAAACGTACTTCTGAAATTTCTCAAGACTGCACATTATAGTTTTCAAAGGGCGTTAATCCTTATATCAGGAAGATATGTTATCCTCCATGTGGTTTACAATTGGAAATAAAGATTAAGCTGTTGGTCATTCACATGGTTAAGCAGAATTGCATCACTTTTCTGCCAATTAACCCTGTTACAAGAAAGCTAGTCCTTTAAACTCCAAAGGTGTGTGTGGTAAACTACAAATGCCAAAAAGGGGAAAATCTCATTCAGCAGGTTTGATAAACAGCCTCATCACTGGAGTATGGAATATGGAGTATGTGGATGAAACTGTCCTCGGGTCTGCTTGTCCTGGCCTGGAGACTGCAATTTATTCCCTAACGGCAGCAGACTTACGAAGCTGGAGAGGAGTCATTGACAACCTCCTGAGCCTCTCTCACACAACACTAGAGTTTCAGTGAAGGCGTCATACCGCACAGCTGGTCCTGGTGCTCTCAATGGTGCCTCTGTAGAAAGTGCACATGATGGAGGCTGGGACTCTGGCTCTTCTCAGTTTGCAGAGACGCTGTCGTCCTTCCTCGGCCAGTGATGCAGTGTTGTGTGCACACCCAGTAACTTGCCGCTCCTCACCCTCTCCAGCACCGTTGATGGGTCAGGAGAGCACGTCTCGGGTGTGAGCCCTAAAGTCCTTCACTGTCTCTCACCCAACTTGATGAAGAGGTTTGAGTTTGGTGTTGACGGATGTTCTGCTGAGTGGGGGGCAACTTGATATGCTGCGACAGCCCCTCAAAGCATGTCATGAGAATCTGAGTAAGTGCAACAGGATGTTGACCGTTAAAGCCAGGGAGACAGCGTAATGGGGACTGAGCCAGTGCTGGTGGCTTTTAAGCACTGTTGGGGACAACAGCCTGACTCAATGATATATTGAAGATGTCCATGATAAAATCTGTGCGCTCCTCAGCACAGTCACTCAGTACATGGCTTGCTATGTTATCAGGACCCGCAGCTTTGCATGTATTGATCCTGAGGAAGGATCTCCGGTGTCAATACCTCGTTGCTAGGAATGGGTGGGTTATTCTGCGCTGTCGTGTACCTCAAAGCTAGCAAACAATTCCTTCCGTTCACTCATCAGAGGCGTGTTGGTCGCCGGTCTCTCATGTGTGCTTAGTAGTCCCAAATAGTCTGTAAGCCCCACCACAGACTCCAATGTCTCAGCTTCACTGTAGCGATGGGCTATCCTGGAGTGCTGCCTCTTGACCTCCCTGATGCCCCAGGACAGAGTGGTCCAAGCTGTTCTGAGCTCTGAGCCATCAGGAGTCTGTTGATCTTTCATATCAGCCAAGGCTTCTGATTGGCCCAAGCAGTGATGGTCTTGGTGTGTGTGATATCATCTTGGATCCTTGAGATGTAGGCCGTGAAAGAGCTCTGTATACTCCTGGGGTTCTGTGTTGTTGTCTGAGGTGGCCACCTGCTTCAGTATATTCCAGATGTGGTGAAGAAAGTTTTGAAGTGCTGGCCACACATGCAACTGCTTCCAAATTGGTCGGGTGACTAATCGGTTTGTATGCTGGCATTAGCATGACGTTGATGTGACCAGAAGCAAGGAGGTGGAGAGGGGAAGCTTCGCCGGGTGGTGAATACATGGACTATCTTGGAGAACACACTTTTTGGGCCGGCATGATTGAAGTCCCCAGCCAAGATGAAAGAAGCATCTGGACGGGCTGTCTGTTGCTCACTGATATGCTGGTGCAGTTCATTCCATCCCTCACTCTTGGTGTTGGTATTGGAGTTTGGAGGGATGTAAACAGCCACGGGCAGTATAACCGTAAATTCCCTTAGTTGGTAGAATAGTCGGCACTTGATAACCATAAACTCCATCAATGGTGGGCAGTATTTGAAGACCCAAACAGTGTCATGGCACCAAGCATCACTGATGTAAACATTTGCGATGCTTCCTCTGTCAGCAAGATGGAGGAGTGGAGCTCAGTGATTGTGTTGGCCTCCGGAGCAGACCACAGTCTCATTTCTCTTTGGCTTGCACGGAGTTTAACTTTGAAGATCTGTTTCTTTCGATGACGGGAAAAAGCTCATCGCTTGATGTGTGTCTTAAGATGATTAGATAAGAAGAAGACAAACAAAAACACTGCGATTTTCAAGACAGAAAAAAATATGGTTTTGTCACACTATGTGCATATGTTGCCATACATCACAGCCTTTTTAGCTTAAAGAGAGATAACCAGCAGTGACTCCTACCTGATATATGAAAATAAACTATTTTTTCTGGGTATTTCAAGTCTTCTATTGTATTCTCTTCAAAAGGCATAGCTGTTGTGCATTCGCCTGCAGTTGTCTCATTGCTTAGCACAGACTGCATGGCACTGATTGATGATATGGCAATAATATTGGTAAATGATGTATTTGGAGAGGCATTTAGGTAAGTCTTGAGAACTTTATAAAACCAATATTGAAACTGTTGACCCTAGAAATTAACAGTTGTGTCCTTTAGTAGAAACCATAAATTCTGATTTAGAGGTGGCTCTTTTCTGTATATCCTTTATTCGTGTACCACAATGCAGGATGTAACATTATGTTTAAGAAGAAACCATCGGTTTGCTTTAAAATTAACCGATTCCCCTCCTTGAAATTTACAAGGAACTGTTTTGTTTTTCCAAAACACATTTAATGAATAAAATCTGATAAGACTTAATGAGTGATCTTCCATGTATTATTTTATGTCTTAAGGTTGATTATCATATTTTAACTGTGGCATTTATGTTTAAAAACAAAATGTGTTTCCTGAAAAGTTAGCTTGGTGACCTGATATTTTGGATAGTAAAGACGGCTGTCATAGCTGAGGTGGAAAGGCTTTGTGAATCCACTTCTTTGCCAGGATACAATGATATGGTTAGTATAGTTTTACTTGATTGATACACTCAAACAGCAGCTTGAGATTTTCATTGAGGAGAAAATTCTCAATGATATTATGTGAAAAAATTGTGCCTGGTGAGGCCACAGATTGCAAAAGTAACTGTAGTTTTGCTTAATGTTTTACACATTCAGGCTACTGAGTGATCGTAGCGTGCGATACACATAAAAACTGAGAGTAAATACTTTGGTAAGAATTAAAAATATGGATAGAATATGGAGAGAAACAGGAAGGTATTGGATTCCAGCTTTGATAGCTGATTTCTTGACATAGAAAAACTGATGCGTCTTCCACTGGGCACTCGAGGGTTTCTTAGAACTTGTCTGGAGTCGATGCAGAAAATCAGTACACATACAACGCTGTTTAAAAAAAACAACGATATCCAATGAAAGTTTCCTGCTGGCTTCACTTGAGAGGGAAAACAGAATGGTGGAAACTTACACGTACGAGTTACAGACTCTGTCACACAAAAAGTTTTCATCCTGGTCAGACAGGGTGTTCTGCATCAAACTCATGATAAATGGGTGTTTATGTTTTTATCTCAGAGTGCAGAAATAACTTGGGAGCAGAAAAAAGACATTTCCCCAGACCATCTAATCCATCTGGTTTCAGCCATAGTAGTCTGCTATATGATGGGATCAATAACATTGACAAAGTGCCAAAAACACTATCTCTGTTCAAGATATACTGATTAATTACCTCTGTGATTGTGTTTCCATTGCAAACGCCTCATGAGACACCCTATGGTTTTTCTGTTGTTTGTTTGTAGTGGTTGCAAAAGCCACATTATAAGGTCTTTATCGGAAAAGAGAGAGAACATTCAGGACATTAATCAAATTCTGGTTATAATGAAAAAGAAATAAATGAAGGGGAACTTCAAAGAGAGGAAGCCAAGCAACAGCAAATTGCCTCTTGTGATACCACAAAATTGGCTTGGTCATTCCCTCCGCAGAGCATTTTTATGAAATAGATGACTTTGAGTTTGATCATTTTGGTACGAGATAGTTGTTGTTTCCATCTCCCGGTCTCTCCCTCAGCTGTAGGCTGAACAATAATAGAAGGGTTGGACCACAACCTGTTTTACATCAGGTTCAAAGCTGTGCTTACCTCCATCCTCCCTCTTTCCCTGAGTGTGGAGCAGATAGAGAGGACCTTTCATCTTGTTCAACGTTACAGCAGCACTGTATCACTGGAGAGCTCTGGAGTAAAGTCCAATAATCAGCTTGGAGAGTCAGTCTCACTTTGTGCACTGTGCACAACATCATCTAGTGCAAAGGTCGTCATAGCTCAGCTTAAATGCCGCCTCTCTTTTCCTCCCACGCAGGTGTCAGAGAGGTGCGACTATGTTTTCGTGAATGGCAAGGAGATGAAGGGAAAAGTGAAGATGATGGTGAACTTCACCTACGGATACCTGAGTGCTCAACTGGAGCTCAACGTTTGGATCCCTCGACTCCCTCTCCAGATTGAGGTGTCAGACACTGAGCTTAGCCAAATCAAAGGATGGCGGGTGCCTATCATGGGCAGCAGTCAGAGGTACAGTACTTTATGAATCTCTTTGTAAATGTATTCACAATCTCAATCCGTACAGCGTCACATCGCAGAATGCATATTTTCAACTACTTGACCTCAAAATTTGCCCCTTTGACATTTTTTCGATGGGGCGCCTGAGAAGTTATTCATCAGTTCCTTGCACATTGAATATGACTTTTAGATTTTTCTTTCCACTCCTGGGTTTCAAGTCATTTCTTAATACAAATAACTAAACGCCTTATGTGGTTCATGAGAAAAAGGAATGAATTTGACTTGAATTAGGAGGACATGAGACAAGAGATGAGATGTGTCACTGAACATGGTGAACAATGCAGCTTACCTGTGCAATACAGCTTGTCATTCTGGCTGGCTTAAAGTGGCCTGCCATTGGTCGGGAAGACAAAACTTTATTAGAGCTGTCTGGAGGTCAGACCTCTCCCCCAGGGCCTCATCAATAGCAGGCTCTGCCAATGCCGCTATGCAGTGCTGCTCAGCAACAGTTGAATCCATCAATTGAAGGAGTAGGTATCTGCCTATACCTACAGCAATTACTTCTGGGAGAACACAGACTGGACTTAGTCTATTTCTGCTCTTTTCCTATGTTGAATGACAGAGGTAACACATTCATCTAATGCTGTGGCTTGTTAGGAATGTCACCTCCCAGACTTGTGCCCAAGTCTGTCTTTATTTGTGGGAACAGGGTGTTATGTTGTTGTTGTTGTTGGCTGCACCCTGTTGGCTGCACCCTGCTTTCCCCGTCTGCGCCCAGTTTTTGTTGATCATGGGATAACAGGCATGGCCCTACGACATATAACCACGCTTGTTGGCGAAAATGATCTGCTGTCCATAAGTCCAAAAGAATTGAGCTGGTGAGCAATAATACAAAAGTGCTATAACCTTCCTTATCAACAAGACTGGCAAGTCGTGGACACACTGAGAGGAAGACGTATTAAGAAATAAAGAGACATTGGGCCTGTTAGCGCTAAAGTGCTTCTCACACTGTTTTGACTGACACTTTATATTCGCCTCCCTCCTCCCTAAGATTTGAGAAAACGGAGACAAGATAAATCTTAGGATAAGGTGTACACCACACCTCTAAGACTACTTTTGTGATATTTATATTGAGCCTGTCTTGGACTTTTTTTGACTGTGTCCTGTTTATCATTTCTTTTTCAGAACTTGGTTTTTCATCTTCTTTCTGTAAAACAGGAGGTTGTCTTTGAATTCCCTGCAAGGCAGTTATACACCATTGTCAGGTGAAGCTTTGCTATAGAAGCAGCGATACTTCTCCCCAAAAACCTCCATCATAGTGTTGGAGCAGACATTAAAATGCAGCATGCCAAAAAAAAAAAAAAGCCAAAACAAACAGCGCACACAATCCAGAGGGCGCAACAGAAACAATTATGACAAATACGCAAATATGCAGTATATGCTCTGAACTCAAATCTAGCCTTGAACGTAAATGAAGCATAAAGAAAAAAAAACTGAGTGAAGCAGGTTGTTCTTGGCACTGGGAATGATTTTTTTATTAGATTAACCTTAAGATTAGGTTTTGAGATGCAACAAGCACTGGCATATTACATCAATATAGAGTTAAACTGTCAGAAATGACAATCAGCCTGTTTACTCATAATTTCATTACATCTGACTCATGGACTCATACGCCAATTGGGGACAGCGAGGCAGTATGAATCCAAAAATTTTCATCATGTTAATCTTTTTAAGATTCTAGCAGTTTTGCAGTATTTTTTGATGACGCATGGGTCACCATACAATTATGTGTTAATCACTTTTGTCTTAGAAAATTGAAAGCTCTCATTTGAATCCAGAAATTGGCTGACAAATTATCTCAAATCACCATTGAATAATAAGGGTGTTGCTTGAATGTATTTGCCTTGTTTGCTCTGCTTCTCCTCCTGAAGTTCGTGTAGCAGGAAACACCAGATAACAGAGGGAGCATTGAGACCGAATGAATAAATCGAAATAGATTAAAAAAAAAAAAAAATTGTGATATAATGCTGCACTAATAATATCACACATCCCAAGCTAATGTAAACCGATTTTAGCGTAGCTTTGGTATGATTTATTGACTGTGAATTTCAGATTGTGAGTATCATTAAAATACATTAAACCATCGCAACCATCAGCACTATCATTTTTTGCCATTTGGGTAATTAAAATTTTTTTATCAGATACCCTGGAATATGTTACAGGACATTGATTTACAACACAAAAATTAAATGTGCATTTAAATTGAAGCTTCTTTTTTTCAACCAAAAAGTCTGTGGCTAAGTGGATAAGTGTGATTTTATATGCTTCTGTTGCATATTTTGCTTACATGCGAATTTGAAGCTCGGTAATTGATGATACGTGGTGGACTGTGGAAGGCTAACGAGATAGTTTCACACAGGAGAAAAAACAAATATAGTGAAATGACTGTAAAACAGAAAAAAGGCCCTTGAATTTGGCACAGTATCCCATATCTATGAAAAATTACATGGAAGTCTTGAGTAGGGAAGATAGCATTCATGAATATGCATTAAATGTGTCAGGCAGTGCCTGCTTAGAGACAACAAATCTGCTATTTTAAGATGATGCTACAAGCGTCTCCAAATTGGCACTGAGGACAGAAATACAACTTTTAGAATACAAACCTGAAACATCCCCCAAAACTGCATTTTACACACATTACTGGATAAGAAGCAACACATCATTGTCTCGCAATGTCATGCTCCTCTGCTTTGCTTGCAAAATGTCTCACTCTCATTACCGACAGTTCAACACAAAGGTCACAAGATCATTACTTATGTGGTAAGGTAACACCAAGTAACTGGAGTTGTAAACTTTGCAGGGACTTGATATTTCTTAGTGTTCAAAACTCATTGAAGCTTTGACTTGAGTCGTCGCAACTTGGATGTATCAAATGTGGCCCTTGAACATTGTTGAATACTGAGTTGTTTTGTGTGGTAACCTTCCGTTATCCACAAAGTGGAAGGATTTCCTCTCTGAATGGAATGGTTGTCATTCCATTTCACGAAGAGCCGATCGAGCCAGTAAATTGTTTCAGTCCTCGATACCAATTCTAGCCATGTACAGCTTACATCTTTATTTTCATGGTTTTTCATGCATTCAGATTCCTCTGAAGATTTACTGCGAAAGGGACAAGCAGAGCGGATAATCACGAGCCAAAAAAAAACAAAAAAAAACCTTTGTAAGATTAATTTATTTCTTCTCTTTATCATGATCACAGCCTCTGCTAATGTGTGGTTGAGTAAAAAAGAAAGGAACAAATGACGGGATGAAGAAGTGGGCGTAAATCTACAGAGCAGTGCAGAAGCAAAGCACTTTTTTGTTAGCCAATATTCAAAGCATTTATTCTCTCAGATGAACCATTGATAATTTGCTTACTCTGCATCTTGCGTTACGTTATCTGTAGTTTTTATAAAGTTTTTTGTTCAGGCAAAAATTAAAAAAAAGGAAAGGAAATACATGCTTTGAGGCATTCAAGCCTTTTTGTGAGGTGTCAAGCCTCTGTCAGCTGATTTGTTGACTGGAGTAATAAAATTAGATTTAGTAGCAAGAAAGCAATCAGGAAAGCTATTCAGTAAAGCAGTGAGGAGGTGTACACGCATTCACAGTCCAAACTGGTGCTCAAGCTTTGTGAAGGCGGGACAGTGAGGATGAAAAACGATGACCATACACTGGACTTTTTAATCTACAAGACTGGATTATTGCTTGGAGGAGGAACTCAGCTTTGAGCTGAGTTCTTAAAATACCACAATCCACATATCAATGTTTTGTACAGCTTATGTTTTCTTGTAGTTATCTGTATTTTAATAGTATTTATTGGCACCGATGACTGTCTTATTGCTTTATTTAAGCTATAGTCAAGCAATGAAAATTAAACAGTATATTTCTATTGATGCTTTTGTGTTGAATAAATTAGGTTGTGATACCCGCACTAGGCAACACCCCGGGCAGCCACACAAAAATGTAGATCCAAAATCTCAGTCTTGCTTACTGATTGCCAGGATGACACGGGACAGCGAGGAGGAGGAGGATGAAGACAGACGAGGACGAAGCTGCACCCTGCAGTATCAACACACCATTGTCAGAGTCCTGACTCATTTTGTAGCCGAATCAACAGATCTTCGAGGCCAGACAAACTTCATGCTGGGTAGTGATTGGCAAGTGGACATCACAGAGCTGGTGTGGGACTTCCTGAAAGTTGAAGACCCGCAGATTGCACAGCTGCTAGACAAACGAATATTAGCTGGACTGGACACAGGAATGACCACGATCCAGGTGAGCCATGTGTCAGCTGCAATTGGCCTTTGCTCGAAGGAGTTAGAGCCGCATTCACAAGTGAAGGGGTCTGAGGTCAATTGACTGAAAGGTTGATCTAAATGTCTATCCATCTCCACAGTGAAAGGGTCATTACATAATTTAATGTGGGCCTGCTTCTGTTTTTCTTTTCTTTGTTTTTCATTAACCTGTTTGTCTCCAGTGGCTCACCAAAATTAGAAATATTTCATTTTTTATGCCAGCAGCTGTACTCCCAAGTCTTTCCCAATCAGTCCCGCGCGCGTGTGTGTGTGTGTGTGTGTGTGTGTGTGTGTGTGTGTGTCATTTTTTACCATTTATTGCTTCAATACAGCTTTGTTCAGAGACTTTTCTGCTGCAGTGGTACACAGCTTTTGTGTTCAATAATCCCATTTTTGTTTTGTTTTGTAAGTCCAATTTGATTAGTGATTATAGTTAAATCCACAGAAACTTTTGTTAATAAACCAGATGTGTTAGATAAGATATAAGGCATTGTATTGAAGGGCATGTAAGCCGGTAGTATTACAAGACTAATTCATTTGATATTTTGAGCATTTGATAGGGGATTAGGGTATTGTGGTTCTCCCTGAAAAAAAACGCCTTGACTTAAAATGGTAAATGATCTCTACTTATGTAATGCTTTCACACCTTGAGGTTTAGTGGCTGCACCGGCTTCAGATTGCTGTAATGGTAGAAAAGTGATTGCAGGAACAAAAACATTGTTCATTCTGAAGACAGTAATGAATGCGACTGTCGGGGCTACAGTTTTAGATGTTTACAGGTGGTTACTGGTGCGTGACAGCTGGTACTGCAGGTTTTCAGCAGCTTGTGACACAACGTGCACTCCCCTGTGTCCCCTAGTTTTGTTTTTTTTGGCTTGTGGGACATACCGGATAAAAATCGGTCTCTGGTGACATGCGGTGATCAGGTCCCTGACATTATGAACTCATGCTTTATACTCTGTTTCTAACTGTTTACTAACCTTCTGCACTTTGGCAAAACATGTGAATTCTGCAAAATATGGCCAGAACAAAAGCCTGGGCCTGTCTGTTGCCTTCCCCTTTAATAGATGAATGAGCATAACTTGGTATGCATGGAGTTAAACTAACACATAGCTCCAATGACATAGAGCACAGTATGACTTCCAACCTTTGCTGATGGTTATAGCAAGTCACTCTTAAGAATTACCAGTATTAATCAAAGGGAATGGATTCCTGCCTACAGGAGGTAAGAGGTTATGACTGCAGCCAAGCAGGGCTGTTGTTTGATGTACATGGCCCAAGAATTGTTAAAATAAAGTGGGTTTCGGGTACTTTTTTGAATGCTGCAAGGGTACTTGCAAGACTTTTTATGGTAGATGAAACACCAGGAAAATATTGTCTTATATCACCCATAACTCTTGGTAGTCGTCTGTTTTTGAGTCAAAGACATCTGCAACACTGCATGCCAAATTATCTGTTTTTAACTTCTTCTCTCAAGAAGTCGCATGTCAATGGGGTGCTGACTTATTTGTGCTTGGATTTCCAGTTGATGCATCCGTAAGGTAGTGCACTTTTCTCTGTTTGGATTTTGTTGAGTTTTTGTTTTTCTGTGGGAAAGACCCTCTGAACCCTGGCAGCAAGGGCAAAGAAATGAAAAAGCTTTCCATAAGTGTGTGTAGAATCCAAATACTGTTGTGCAGAAGAACATAAACGATTTGTAAAGTTTATCGATATTTCCTTCCTTGTTTTTGTGGCAGGTGTTGTCTCCTTTGTCTGATTCTATCCTCGCAGAGAAAACCATCACCGTGGTGGATGAGAAAGTGACCATCATAGAATTGGGGGTTCAATTGGTCACAGGCCTTTCCATGAGTCTGCAGCTCAGCCCAGGAAGCAACAGAGCCATCCTGGCAACTACTAAAACACAGGAAGTCCTACAAAGTCCTAAACAGGTTTGTATGACATAGAAATAGGATATGCAATCACAATTGTGGTTGAGAGTATACACATAAACATAGAATGTTATGAATTTAAATAAATAGATATTATACGACAGTGGCTGTGCATAAAACCCTCAATACAAATACATCAAAATGACCAAGTGCACATGATGTACACAGTGCTCAGTGATCTGCATCTAAATAAATCTATAATGTGATCCAGCCCTTATAGTTTGTTTGGAGTCATCAATTTATTAATCAAATAAAGAGCAGACAGGAGAGGGCTTGTGCAGTTTTGTAGGTGTGAAGAGGGAAAACAGTTCTTTATCTGTTCTTTATTGCACAGAACAAAAAGAAACAATTCATGCAATTGGGGAGTGTTTACAATTCTTTTCGGTGATTACAATATCGTATGAATCAGATTATATGTTCTCAACAATAAACGGATCTCAACCCAGTTAAAGATCCATACAATATTTTCAGCCATCTTGTGACAGTGTTTTCCCAACCTGTCAAAACAAACGGTACTCCACCCTCCAGAAAAGACTTGACGAGTCTGCGTAAATGTATTTATTGGCTCATGGTGACCCAACAACTTATTGAGACGCTGTATTCTGATTTTTTTCTTGCTTTTTTCACCAATCTATATCTGCTGAAGCTGAAAATGTACCTTTTTCAGTCTTGATTACTGCACTTTCCAAAACAAAAGACTTACTTCCAGATTCCATTTCACACTATCAGAATGAGTGATTTTACAATCAAAGAGAGCTGTGAGTGTGCATGTACTCATGTACTTGTGTCTATTTGTTTTTTCTCCACCATCCCTAACCCTCTTAACTCCAAAGCTTGAACGCCAGAGTGTGACAGAAACTGTTTCCTTGGGCACCTAATAGAAACAGGAGCTTAATCTCAGAGCATACAAAAGCAACACCCCATATTCGGTACAAAAATAGCTCAAACTTGGCCTTTATATCATATTTTGTTTGCTCTGTTTGCTTTACCTTCTATTATTGTGATCACACAATCTAACTTCTCTCTACAAACTACTGCTTTACACTCTTATTCAGTTTTTCTCCAGCTGTTGAATGACAGGGAGGTCATGTATCTACACTGTCACCATGTATCAAATATCAAGATAAGTAAGCAGCACTTTGCTGTAATTCATCTTCCATCAGTAATTAGGGAGCATATGAGGACCACAGAGAACATTTATTTGAACTCCTTCAGAGAATTGTTCTTCTGTGATGTAAAAAGAACATTTTGAAATGGCTGTATAATAAGACCTTAAGATGCTTGTTTGTCAAATCCCCATTTCTATTAACGATGAATATTTTATTGTTTGATCATTTCCCCATGTCTTTTAATTTGCATCTTCCTTTGCATAGAATCAGCATTGCCGTAGTCAGCAAATACATGTTATGTGGTAAGGTGGAAAAATGTTGTTTTGAATGCAAACAAATCATGTTTCATTTTCACCTATTCACAAGACTGCTAAAAGTAACTACCAGAAACACCAGGAAATGGGATACTGTACTAACATGATCAATACACAATATAAAAATCAATCCACACCTCAAGAAATAAGATGTGCAAACACAAGATACATCTTTTTTTGGTATGGCTGGATGTCTTTATGCTTTGAGAAATATTATTATTTTAGGAACATGTATTAACATCTTCTTTCAACAATGATCGGAACTCGTTTGAAAAATAATTTTTGCAGGCCTTGATGGAGAAACAGGGTTAAGAAGGTGAAATGACTCATAACTACAACACACTTAATGTTGGCAAAGCAAAAGTAAAAGACATTGTAAACACTGTTAATATATAGGCTGTGTGAAGATTTATCAGAGAAAAGGAACTGAAAGCTACTGCTGAGCAACAACAAATCATGCATCTGTGAAGGCTCTCATTCATCCTGGTCATGGTTCTCATTTTCCTGTCTTCTGATGGGAACTGGACTTGTTCAAGATGTTTTGCCTCTAATTTGATTGACACTTAAGATTTGCAAGCAAAACCAAAAATTGTGTCTGCTGTAATTGTCACTTTTTCCTGATTGAACACTGTGGTTTCAATTCATAAAAACAATTCGCTTTGTGTAGGTTAATATGAGGAAACCTGTAACGTTCCTTCTTTTTAGACTGTGAAAGTCTATCACTTGTTTGATACTACCAATGATTCAGGCTGGTTTCCAGGATAAATAGTCAGATATATCACGGTTTTACTTTGAGAGGTATGGGTAACGTGATAGCAAGAATGATACTGAATTGTGTTTTCTAAAGGGGCATATAGCAAAAGTCCACAATATCCAATCATTCATGGAAATGATTTGCTTTTTTTTTTTTTACTTCATGGTCCATAATGGAAATCCTAGCTCTGTTTTAAACAACAAAGATATGATTTTCATTTTTGAAGGAACACTTTATTAGACAAATATACTTGGCAGGAACTTTGTTTTTCAACTGCGTATTTTCTAAATAAATTTAACCGTAAACATTGAAAACATAAAGATCCGTCTTCCAGTTTTACTGACAAATGAATCTGTCCAACATTTCAAGTTTTGGTCTGTAGACTATGTTTTACTGTCTTGTATGTGATGGCTCTCTGATTACTTTTTTGTGATTTTGCATGCAGGAGGCCTTGATCAGCGCCTGGCTACAGTTCAGTGATGGCTCTGTGGCTCCTCTAGACCTGTACAATTCAGACTTTTTTGTCCTGACAGCCACCTCCCTAGATGAGGATGTAGTGACAGTCCAGCAAGACCCCTCATGGAAATGGCCTGTCATCATGACAGAGGCAGAGGGCCAAGGCCTACTGGTTAGAGTGGAGATGACTGTTTGCGAGATTTGCCAAAAGTTCAAGCGGCGCAGTATCCTGGCCGCAGGGAACTGCAACGTCAGGGTGAAGTTTGGATATAGTGACAGCTCAAGGGGAGGGAGCAGTGATTACGCCACTGATGGTGAGGATATGGAGAACAGAGGCAGGCTCCCTTCGGCAGACAGGACAGGCATTGATACCCACTATTACGGCAGTTCCATCTCTGACATGGAGGACGGGGTTTTGAGGAGAGCGACCACCACAAGGAGCGCAATTATTCGCAGGCCCAGTGGGGATAAGCTGTCAAACGATGGTAGCCAAAATGTGCCAATTGACATCGCCAACTTTCCCGCCCAAGTGGATCTGCCTCGTGGCCATAACATAGACGACGACCTCATACAAACTGCTCGTGGACTCACGGACTTGGAGATTGGCATGTATGCTCTACTGGGGGTCTTCTGCCTTGCCATCCTGGTTTTCCTCATCAATTGCATCTCCTACACACTCAAATATCGCCACAAGGAGCTCGCTGTTGAGGGCCAAGAGAGTATGACCCATGCCCATGACTGGGTGTGGCTCGGAAATGAGACAGAGTTGTTAGAGAGTGAGATTAGCTTGTCACCTCAGCAGGAGGAACAGACATCCATGATCGAGTCAGGCAGCGGCCTCGAGGAAGGCAGCCATTTGCTGAATGGCGGTTCGGCGCAGAAGAACGTGCAGGGCCAAGTGCACCGGGCAGCAGAAACAGGCTGTGTGGTCAAGGACGGCAAAGGAGACTCTCCCACCACCAAGAGGAAGCGAGTCAAGTTCACCACTTTCACCACCATTCCCTCAGACAATAGCTACCCCACTGTTAACACGCTGACTGGAAGTCGGAAGCAGGACATTAAGTGGGTGTGCCAGGATGTGGAGCTGGGAGACTCTAAGGAGCTGCGCAATTATATGGAAAAGCTAAATGACAGTGCTTTTAAAGAGGAGGAATAATAAACTACGTGCACTTGTTAAAAACTCACCCTTATGCCTTTCAAAAGGAAAGTGGGTCTGGATATAAACCTGATCTCTAGGTAGGTAAAAGATAAGGACATTTACTTCACCCCAAACTGCCAAAGGGTCATAAAAATCAAGCAGATTGTCACAATGCCACGAGTGACTGGTGTTGAATAACTCAATGAAAAATATTCTAATAGTTGAGGTTGTCCTGTGGCACTTTATTGTTTTATTTCATCTATCAGAAGATTAACTTTTTATCAGTATTTTATTACCACAGGGTTAAAGCAGAATCAAGAAACAATCCTACAACTGATCCTCAGCAACTCTGGCCTGTGATGTTCAGATACATTGTGAATTTTAAAGCGAACAGTAACATGACTAGATAGATGTTCCAAACGTCTGTGAATATTAAATGATTTTGGAAGTTTTGTAACATTCTGGAAATTAATTTCTTGCACCATTTTTTTCTGTTTTGAACAAGTTGTGGAAAGGTCAATGCAAGCCAACAGAAACTCCTGCATGTAGTTGGAAAAATAGAGGCACACTTTCCAGTTCCTGCTCATGCAACTCAACCTAGCAGACATATTGTTATGTATATACTGAACAGTCTCCCACAACGCATTGTATTGTTGCTCTGTATATTGTATTTTCATAACATTTAAGGAATATACAACAATGTCAAGAATGTGTATCAACTTTTATTGAGTGCAGTATCTTGAGGCTGTTCCTTTTAACTTCCTAAGAATAACTGTGACATTTCTTAGCTGAGGAATAGGACCGAGAAAGGGGACCAAATTCGACATTCATCTCAGTAGAATACTTTATGAGACGCAGTGTGCCCAAAAACCTCATGACAATTCCTTCAGCACTTTATTGCTAACCAGTGGAAGAAGACTGTGAACATTAATGCTAAGGTTTTGTCAATTAGAACACCATCCAAACATGATGGCTGGTATATTGAGAGCATTTTATCGTAAACGTCAGAACAAAATTATAATTTAACGTTTCTTATATCGCCCCATAATTCATAAGCTTTAAGGAAATCTCAATCAAGGTCCCCTTAACCCCTGTCCAAGAGCAACCAGGAGAGAAGACTGATGGACAAAACGGATGTGAAGGGCAAGAAGACTCTGGTATTGTCTGATAGAAAGACCTATAATTACAGACAAGGTGGGAAATGTTTTCCTTCTGGAAATGGATCTATACAAATTTGCACAAAAAAAATAATTCAGCGATGGAAAAAAATGCTAAACAAAGGCAGTCGGCTGAAAAATTGCATTTTGCTCAGCGAATACAATTATCATCACAGTGGCACTGGCTGATTGCATTTTCTGCGTGTGTGTGTGTGTGCTGGCATTGTTACAAGCAGAACAAATGTTCCCCTTATGTTAACTGTTGCAGCAGTGTGGATCAAATTCTTAATCAGCAACACTCAGAATGTTGGCATGGCAGAGGGAATCTGAGACACCTAAGCAAAAAGGTAAAACTACCTTGAGAATTATATAGGAAGCAGTTGAACTCATGTCAGTCATGTCAAAGAGAAGCGTTTAATGGAGCCTCCCAGACACCTCTAGGGAAGTGGTTCTTCTACTCTCATTTAATTAGTTCAAATCAGTTTGCAGACTGATGTATTCTTCCACTGCCTTTCTGTCCTTTTTGTGTTACAGATCCATGCTATCATGACAGAGAACTTGACATACTTAACTGAATAAACATGATTTCCAAAGCAACAAACAAGACAACCTGGAAATCAATTAATGCAGTGACTTATAGGAAGACAAAAACCATTAAATATTGGGAATTGCTTTTTATTCTGAGTGTGGAGGATAGCTATCCAGCTACCCTTATTTGAGTCTCAAAGGCGCTAGAATAAAAGTGACTAGATTTTTATTTGCTGTTCCAGCGTTTATTGTGTTTTTATTAACATTTGCAATGATGGACTTTGCAAAAAGGATGGAAATGGCTGTAGTGAACACTATTTTCCAGAAAAGACAGGAACATAGAGTAACCTCAAAGAGCGGAGGTAGGAGCAGGCAGGTAGACTACATCTTGTATAGACAAGATAACCTGAAAGAGATCAGTGACTGCAAAGTAGTTGTAGGTGAGAGTGTAGGCATAAAAGCAGAGGATGGTGGTTTGTAGGATGACTGGTGACAAGGAAGATCAAGATGACAAAGGAAGAGCAGAGGACAAAGTGGTGGAAGCTGAAAAGGGAGGAGGGTTGTATGGTTTTCAGGGAGGAGATGAGAAAAGCTCTGGGTGGTCAGGGAGAGATTCCAGATGATTGGACAACAACAGCTAGTGTTATCAGGGAGACAGGTAGGGGAGTACTTGGTGTATCGTCTGGAAGGAAAGTAGATAAGGAGACTTGGTGCTGGAATGAGGAAGTATAAACAGAGAAAGCAGTCAGCAAAGAAGAAGTGGGGCACACTGGGGGGACTGAAGAGAACAGACAGGAGTGCAGGGAGATACAGCTAAGGTAAAGAGAGAGGTAGCACAGGCAAAACAAAGGGGGAACAATGACCTCTATGCACAGCTGGACAGTAAGGATTTATACAGGTTGGCGAAACAGATAGAGATGGAAAGGATGTAGAGCAGGTCCAGTTGATTAGGCATCGAGGGAAATGTATTGACAGATGCTAGAAAAGTGGTGGGAAGATGGAAAGAGTACTTTGAAGAGCTGATGAATGAGGAAAATGAGAGAGAGGCAAGGGTAGAAGAGGTGGCTATTGTAGACCACAAAGTAGCAAATATTAGTAAAAGTGAAGTGAGGAAGGCATTGAAGAGGATGAAGAGTGGAAAGGCAGTTGGTCCTGATGGTATAGAAGTGTCTAGGAGAGGCAGCAATAGAGTTTCTGGCTAGATCATTCAACAGGATCTTAGAGAGTGAGAAGATGCCTGAAGGATGGAGATGAAGTGTGAAGGTGCCCATTTTTAAGAATAAGGGGGAAGTGCAGAATTGTGGCAACTATAGAGGGATAAAGTTGAGCCATACAATGAAGTTAATGGGAAAGAATAGTGGAAACTAGATTGAAAGCAGAAGTCAGCATTTGTGAACAGTAATATGGCTTCATGCCTAGAAAGAGCACTACATATGCAGCATTTGCTTTAAGAATGCTAATAGAGAAGTACAGAGAAGGGCAGCGGGAGCTGCATTGTGTTTTTGTAGACCCAGAAAAAGAGTATAACGGGGTGCCAAGAGAGGAACTCTGGTATTGTATGAGGAAGTCTGGAGTAGCAGAGAAGTATGTTAGACTGGTGCAGGACATGTATGCTAGCTGTGCAACAGTGGTGCGGTGTGCTGTAGGGGTAACAGAGAAGTTCAAGGTGGAGGTGGGACTCCATCAGGGATCAGCTCTGAGCCCCTTCTGGTTTGCAGTGGTGATGGACAGGCTGAAAGATGAGGTCAGACTGGCATCTTCATGGACCATGATGTTTGCAGATCACATTGTGTGGTGAGAGCAGGGAACAGGTTGAGGAAAATCTAGAGAGGTGGAGGTATGCGCTGGAAAGGAGAGGAATAACGGTGAGTTGCAGTTAGACAGAGTATATATGTGTGTGAACGAGAAGAACTCGGGTGTAACGGTGAGTGGAGGAGAGGGAGTGGAGATCAAGAAGCTGGAGGATTTCAGGTACTTGGGGTCAACAGTCCAGAGCATCGGAGAATGTGGAAAAGAGGAAAAGAGATGGGCTCAACCAGGTTGGAATGAGTGGAGAAAAGTGTCAGGTGTACTATGCGATAGAAGACTATCAGCCAGAATGAAAGGAAAGGTGTACAAGACAGTGATGAGACCAGCGAAGCTGTATGGCCTAGAAACTGTTACAACAAAACAACAAAAAGACAGGAGGCAGAGCTGGAGGTCGCAGAGTGATCTTGATGGATAAGATCAGGAATGAGTCTATCAGAGGAACAGCATGTTAGATTTTTTGGAGAGAAGGTCAGAGAAGCCAGACTGGGATGGTTCAGTTATATACAGAGGAGGAATAGTGAATATATTGGTAGACGGAATAGGAGCTGCCAGGCAGGAGGTATAGAGGAAGACCAAAGAGATGATTTATGGATGTACCGAGAGAGGATATGAAGGTAGTTGGTGTGAGAGAGGAGGATACAGAGAATACGATTAGATGAAGAAGGTTGATTCGCTGTGGCGACTCCTGAAGGCAAACGCTGAAAGGAGAAGAAGGGAAAACCACACATAATTACTTGTTAAACAAACACAATTTTGATGAATTATTTGTGTGATAATATTTTAGAAGCCTTGAAAAGCTGTAACATTAATTTTATGCCAAGGAGAAAAATCCAGTTGCTGAAATTTGTCAGTAATTAAATTATAAAGACTACCTCGTATGCAGTACTCTTAATAAATCTATATCTGCACTACATTATACTTAGTAGGACAAAACCAGCAGAAATGTCCATGAAACAGGACTACACGAAGACAGCTGAGTGTAACAAGTAATCGCCCATTGACAATTGTACCTGTTGAAGAAGTTACAACTCTTGTTAGTTTTCTTGAGCCTGATTGACAAAGAACAGGATGAACCATAAGTTAATAATACTAATTTATCCTTTATTAATTCACGTGGGGAAATTCATTCTCTGTAATTAACCCATCAGGGATGAACCATGAGCAATAGGCTGCCATTCCCCAGCGCCAGTGTTCAGTTAGGGGTTCAGTGTCTTGCTCAGCAACACTTTGACACACTAGGAGGAGCCGGGAATCAAACCAGGCATGTTTGGTTCCAAAGATAATTGCTCTACTTCCTGTGCCACGCCGCCCCTAGGAGCTTCTCTTTAAGAAAATCTTGCTGGACAATAATCTAAAGAACAAGTTCTCCTGTAACTTTCCTGTAACCATCCATTAACTTTCGGTATTAGCATGGACCAACTTCCAAGGTGACACTTTTACTCTTTACATTACCTATCGCTGTAAGAAATGCCAAGCACGACAGAAAAATTGGTCTACAACAGTCTTTGCCACATTGCTGGTGAGTAGCCTTGCAATGAACAAGAAAATAACTTGGGATGATAATGTGTTAAGTGTGTTTTTTTCCAATCCAAAGATGGAACTTTTCATTTTAGAAAACTAAATAAATAAGTCCAGACAAGAAAAGACAGACAACGTATACGGGACATTGAACAACATAATTAGTGAGCTTACATTCATGCAAAATGTTTTCTTGTTAAGCTGATCTGGAGGAATAGCCCAAAATCACACGCACACATGCATTCACATACATACACACATGCATACAAAAACATTAACAAACTGAGAAAGCTCACTTCTGTCTTGATTTCGTCATCAATTGTGATTATTTCACTCTCGTGTGAATCTGCTCCCTCTGTGGTTCTATTAGTGGCTGCAGGGCGTTGAAGAGCCATCCATGTGCACAATATGTTGTGTGCTGGGACCGCGGCTGCTCAGCCTGTGGACTGTGAAGGGCGTGGAGAGTCACTATAGGTCTAAGAGGATTTAACTGTCAGCCACAAGGGGCATGATTGATGGAGGGCCTTGTGTAATTAAAATACCACTGTGACTCTACCCGTAACCGTCATTGTTGGCTTCAGCCTCTTCCGGTAAGAGCCAAACATTTGGAATAACCCCTTTACTCTACGTTCCCTTGGGTTCTAGAATTAGACATGTGTTTGCCTGCCACGGTCTTACATATAACATGTAATGAATACATTGGTGGAAAATCATCCCTTACCTTGGTGGACATCGTCTTGACATAAATCCTCCACCCCAGAAACAAGACTTAAATCTCCCCAGGCTTCCTTATTAAATTGATTTTTTATTAAATTCATGATCTGAAACAAACAAATTCAGTAATGGTTAGTTGTGTTCCCTGTGGTCTGTTTTAGTAATTTCCATATAATTCACCGCTTGATTTGTGCTCTGTCCCCTCAATATACCCGTTTTCAGTAGTTTCAAGAGGAACGAAGGATGAGAAGGGTAAGTTGAGCTTGAGATCCTGGTTTGACTGACTGTTATCCTCTTCAGTCTGAGCATATTGAGGAAACTAAATTTATGTGTTCTACAATAAAGAAGAAATATTGTTAAAATGTATAAACAATTAGGATAAAGAATTCTGGTCAGTAAAATTTTCTTTACACGCCCTTCCAAAATACCTCCCCCTCTGAAAAAATAAAGGATAAAGTAATATCGTTTTTCTACACAGCAAATAATGATATGTTTCTCAGGGCATATTCCCTGTTGATTACTCAAATTTTGCATGTGAAATTGAATGACATTAAGCTACAGGCTACATCTTCATGGTAATGACAATAAACCACTTTTATGGCTCAGCTTTTAAGCCCTAGAATGATAATGAAATAATGAAATAATAAAATGAATGAAAATGAAACAATAATAATGATACAGTATTGAAATAATACTGATGTTACTGGGCATAATTTAACATCACTGAGATTTTCACAATTACCTTTATATCTTTGAATGTCCTAAAAAAATGTTCTTCTATTGTCTACCTAATCCCAATTCAAGGTCTTCCCATATAATGCTCCTTCTGCCCAAAAAATCTATATTTTCCAGTGATCAATTTCAGGTGCCTTTGACACTATAATATTTGTAGACATTTCTCTGGCTGGTCAAGGTGGTGACTCTAAAATGGGGGGTCCTGGAATCAGCAAAATTCCAGTCACTTCTGAATCTTGTCATCAACTTTCATGACAACCAGTGTGCTACTCTGAACCCAGCTGATGGGTCCTAAAGAAATAGCTTGACTGTCACTGTAATTAACAGAAAATTCAGATGCACTGTGGTAAATTTGAAGGGAAAATTAAGGCCAACATTTTGGATACATTTCTATCAAAGATCAAGCTGTAGCCATGCAACTCTTTAGTCGTGGACATAGGTCAACAGGGTACCAGCTCAAGAACCAAGTGTTATTTCCTGATTCCTAAGTCTCTCTCAGGAGTGTTTGGAAAATGTCAACATCAACAAACAAGAAGGCACGAGCATTGCACGGCAGACACTAGTGATATCACCTCCATCCTGGTATAGACATCAGGAAAGGAGGGACAGGGGAGACATAAGCCATTTGTTATGACAAATCAGGGATACACCGTTTCTGATGACATTTATTTTCCTTTTTAGTAAGCATTAATGTTGAACAATCTGTAAAAGAAGATTTTTGGATGAAAGAGAAAATGTAGTTAGTTGGTGTCAGAAAAAAGATACAGAGAACAGGGTTAGATGGTTGAAGTTGATTCGTTGAAATTAAAAGTTAAAAGTAAAAGAAGAATCCTTAAAAAATAAATTAGTTTTAAAATACAAATAGTACAAGGCTAACATGTTGCTACCCTCTAGCCTCAGTTTACCTATCTGGCCTAGAATTAATTTAGAGACAATATTTTTTTTTGCTACATAAGATTTGATCGTTTGTCAATAAACCTTTGAACCATGAACCATAACTTTTTGCAGGGTTTTTAAGCACCATGCTAACTGTAACAAACATAAAAAATAACTTGTAACAAATGGAATGATTAATTATAAATAATTAGATATTTTTGAACTATTGCGTTCAGAGACTGTAATGGAAGTGAGTTTACAGTATCACTGACCTTTAACCCCTTTAATAACACACTCCTATGTCATGACCTGCACCGGAAGGCACAAGGGAGCTTCTGTCAGAAGGCAAATAATAATTAATTTACATAAACTATGAAACTATGAAACTAATATAAAAGACGAGGATAAAAAACAAAGTTAATATAGGGCTTAAACATCCCCTAAGTCACTGGTTAGAATGCATACGTTTGAAGTGAGGTGAGGTGAAGTGGTCGACAGCCGACAGTTTAAGTTGGTTCACAACGTTTCCAGTCTGGAGAATATGATTCCTAGTATCGATGAATAGTTTTCATGTTGAACTTATATGGCTTTTTTTGTTACTTTTTACCATTGGTCTCTACTTGCAGAGTGTGCATGTTTCTGAATTGAATGTCACCCTCAGAGAAAAAGGATCAGATTAGTTTCATACAACAAAAAGTGTGATACACTCCACACTATAGTACAAGCTTTTTGAAGTGAGCTTGAATTTCATCACAGGCACGATCTTATATCAGTGTAAATATGTTAATTACAAAAATATATCATTCAAAAATGAAAAAAACATGAAGGCAGTAAATGATTACAGCTGCAAGAGAAGCCCTTTAGCAGAATAAGATGACTACTCAGACGCGTCATTTAGATGCATTGCTGAAGAACGATGCGTGGTCTCCACGTAAAGGGAAGAACAAGTGAACCGGTGCCCTGAAGCAAGCATTTTTCTGCCCGCTGGAAAACAATAGAAGGTCAGGTATTTCTGGCAAGATATTCCCCTGTGTGACTGAGAAAGATTTATCTCAGTACCTCTACTACTTTCGCGAGAGTTGAATCTTTTGGGCTGTACCAAAATGACAGTCTACATGCAAGCCCACGGGGTTTAACCAAAGGCGGTTCTTTAAATCCAGGTGGATGGACAGTGTAAAAGCCAGTTTTAGGGTTGCTCAAGCTATAGGGCTGTCCTGGCTGACACGCCTCTGCAACAATGCTAGGAAGTCTGGGACAGTGCCGCTGGACTGGCAGACCAGGGTGGTGATCCCCCTTTTTAGGAAGAGGGATCGGAGGGTGTGTTCTAACTGCAGGGGATCACACCTCCTCAGACTCCCTGGTGAGGTTTATCCAGTGGTGTTGGAGAAGAGGGTCCGCCCGGTCATTGAACCCCGGATCAAGGAGGAGCAGTGTGGTTTTTGTCCTGGTCCTGGAACAGTGGACCAGCTCTATACCCTCGAGGGGGCATGGGAGTTTGCCCGACCAGTCTACATGTGTTTTGTGGACCTGGAGAAGGCATTCGACCATTTCCCGTGGGCAGTACTATGGGGGGTGTTCCGGAAGTATGGGGAACCCATGCGGGTCGTACGGGCTATTCAGTCCCTGTATGATCTGTGTCAGACCCAAGTCCACATTCCCAGTTGTAAGTTTGACCCATTTCCGTTGAGAGTTGGTCTCCGCCAAGGCTGCCCTTTATCACCGATTCTGTTCATAACTAAAATGGACAAAATTTCTAGCCGCAGCCAGGGCGTTGAGGGGATTCGGTTTGGTGGCCGCAGGATCGAGTCTCTGCTTTTTCCAGATGATGTGTTTCTGTTGGCTTCATCAGGCCATGATCTCCGGCTCTCACTGGAGCAATTCGCAGCCGAGTGTGAAGTGGCTGGGATGAGGATCAGCACCTCCAAATCCAAGACCATGGTGCTCAACCGGAAACGAGTGGGATGCCCACTTAGTGTCGGGTAAGAGGTCCTGCCCCAAGTGGAGGAGTTCAAGTATTTTGGGGTCTTGTTCACCAGTGAGGGGAGGATGGAGCAGGACATCAACAGGCAGATCGGTGCAGTGTCTGCAGCAGTGTGGACTCTGTACGGGTCTGTCATAGTGAAGAGGGAGCTGAGCCAGAAGGCAAAGCTCTCGATTTACCGGTCGATCTACTTTCCCTCCCTCACCTATGGTCACGAGCTGTGGGTAGTAACCGAAAGAACGAGATCGTAGATACAAGCGGCCGAAATGAGTTTCCTCTGTAGGGTGGCCGGACTCTCTCGGCCATATAGGGTGATAGGGTGAGAAGTTCGGTCATCCAGGAGGAGCTTGGAGTAGAGTCGCTGCTCCTCCGCAGAGAGAGGAGTCAGATGAGGTGACTCGTGCATCTGGTCAGGATTCCTCCTGGACGCCTCCTGGGGGAGGTATTCCAGGTGTGTCTATCTGGGAGGAGACCACGGGGAAGAACCAGGACACGCTGGACAGACTATGGCTCCAGGCTGGCCTGGGAGTGCCTTGGGTTCCCCCCAGAAGAGCTGGACCATGTGGCAGGGGAGAGGGAGGTCTGGGCTTCATTGCTCCGCCTGCTGCCCCTGTGACCTGACTCCGAATGAATGGATGGATGGATTATATTTCACAGACAATCACAATAGATAGCCTAAACGAGACATCACCTGTTCAGCAGAAAACAATTTTTGAATCAGGACAGGCATCATTTTTTGAACAGGACCTTTTTCTCAAAGACAGCACTGATAACATAATTAGGTCTATGTTAATATAGATAATTGGTATAGAGATTGATATGTCTGCCTTTTTTAAGCATTGTGTCTGCATTAGCTTATCTTAATTAACATGATATGATACTGTCTAATTCTGCAATTACATGGGGAACATTTTCGGGAAACTGTCAAGATGCAGTAATACAATTAAAAGTAGCATAACATTTATATATATATATATATATATATATATATATATATATATATATGTCTATCGTCTGCCGCTTATCCTACACACAGGGTTGCAGGGGATGCTGGAGCCTATCCCCGCTGTCATTGTGCGAGAGGTGGCGTACCCTGGACTGGTTGCCAGTCAATCTCAGGATACATGTATAAATATATATGAATTGTTGGACTGCCCATTCCTTTCAGTAATTATTTGGGGTTTTGATTGCGCTGAGAATTATTCTCACATAGAGCAATATGGCCCTTTATAAGTTTAATAAACAAGTTCCCTATTTTTTCTTTAACAAAAATTAAAATCTTAATTAAATTGATGTTCTTCATCTTGTTTTTTCACATTTTTTTTCTAAATATTTCAATTAATAATTGAACCTCTTTCAAAATATTGAACGTTTTGTTACAAAGGAAACATTACAATAACAAACGACAAACTCATCGTGTATAGTGCCTGTTGGTAGATGACATTACACTTCAAGAGAAGAAATGGCTGTATAATTGTATGCAGAAAGTGGTTTCTCTGAGGTACAGCTGTTTCTATCCAAGCCAATAAATCAACTTGAAATATTGGAAAGCCAGTACATACAGTATTATTGCCTTGCTATTCTGCCTCTAAACTTGGATGGGTCCGAATTTTCTCTCAACATGAGAAACTAGCCGCCACACTAGAATTATGACCCAGGGGCACATGTATTGGTCTCAAACATCAAACTGTCTGTTCAGTCATGGCTATGTGGGTTCTATGACTAAATGAAAGAGGAAGTGGCCCTTTCCCATTCTCATTGCTAGGGGCCTTGGTGTTTAAGAATGATCTGTGATGACGTGTTGATTCCAATTTGTCTCTGATGTAACAAGGAAGAAATATGTTGCCTTCCCATTGGGAAGGCAAAATGAGGCTTAACACTGCTGCAGCTGAAACTATTCTCCTAACAGCATGCCTCAGGGTGTGTTTTTGGTAATATAAATAATTTAGCCACTACACTTTGAGTTTGCCTTTGGGCCTGGAAACCCATACCCAAATCATGAAAGCATCACATCAGGGTTTAAAGGCCCAATCTATGATTAAAATGTAAACAACAAGGTTGCCCCAGTGCAAAAATTCAAAATAAAGAACTACAATGACATTTCATAGCAAACTCACATTTTTTGATGTTGCAAAATGTTTGTTAATGATTAATGTGCACAGACACAAGGGTAAAATATGTGTACATACAGTGTGTATATTTTTTCTCATTAAATATATAATAGATAGATTAAATCCGGCAAGCATACTTTCGATCTTGATCGTCTGGAGCCTGACCTGTTTTGATTACTTCTGAAAACATACACTCAAAAAAACAATTTTCATCATTTAAATACTGTTGGGATCTGGGTGGAAGTCTAATGAAAATGCAGCTACTGTACAGCTACACAGGTTGATTACAGCTGTCAACAATCAATAAATGGGCTGGGTCAATATTTCAAAATGGGAATATGTAATTTGTGTAAAGATTTGTTTAAAGACACTCCAAAACACAGTTGACAATTTTTAATACTTCAATGGCAACAAACAGATTTATCACAAAATGTTCTGGTACTAAATGAAAACAGAAGGAAACCCTGAAATACAGTTAACAAATCGTTTCAGGATGACTGATGACAAACCGAGTGTATGCTGGATTTACAACAAAATATCGACTCATTTATTCAGCCACCGAAACACAGACAGAAATAACACAGATGATGTATCCGCCAGCTTCCATTTTTAACGGCCTTTACGAAACAACAAAACACAGATCTGAGGTCTCGGAGGCCATCCTATATTCTCAAGAATCACTGACACCATTCCTCACCTCCTGAGTTTTCTTAGTTTGAAGGAAATCTGTACCTGATGAAAAAAAATACTGAGGGGATATGATGAATCAACGCACTGGCAACATTTATTTTTTCCTTAAAAGTATAAAGCTATAAACAAATGGATGACAGTCTAATAAATACAACAAAAACAAGCTTTTATGTTAAGATTTTGTGCGAAACAACAGAACCATAAAACCACCGCAAAAAACATCGTAAGAAATACTGTCTTTGTGAGTGAACATTGTTAGCATTACTGGTTATGGACATAACGAGACATAGTTACTGTTATTGAATGGAAAACCTAAATGCCACAGATGTTTTGAGAGATACTTAAGATTACAAGTTTGATTGAATTAATTAGTTCCTGGGGAAATTGTTTGTCAAACTGACTTGTTATTTGTCCGCTTTACCAAAATATTTAATCTTCTCTGAAGCTTCAGAGCAGTTGTGAAGTATTTCAGCATGTGGCATTATCACTGTTCATGCATGGTGCTGCCTGTGCGTTTATTGTGGATTTATGTGGATTTACAGAGTGTAATCGCCCATAGTAGAAACAAATGTGAGAAATTATTGATATATGGGCATAATCATCAAACACAAATATGTGGTTATTTTCTATCTCCTCCAACAAAAGCACTATCTTAATTCTACGTTCAAAAACCAATTAATGTTGGGAATTTGGTTAAAAGAGCATTAAAACAGATTTCTCATTCAATGTGTTACAATATCTCTGAGAGTCCAACCGAAAGGTGAAAGAGTTAAGTAAAAAGGCAAACAAGTACATTCAATCCATTGATGTCCTAGATCTAACTGGACATCTTCTACATATCTCACCACATACTGATCTATCATATCAATGTCAAAAACAAAAGTGGTTAGCAAAAGTGCCATGGCAAAACAAAGTTAAAAAAAAAACAGTAAAGGTAAAAATAAAATTTCATAACAACTAAATGATGTGTTTTTCACGGCACCACCAAGTGTGCAGAAGATCACAAAAGGCAACAGAGTAAAAGCACAAGATTATGGGGGTGCAGCAGAAAAACCTGAAGTGGTACCCATCCATTCACCCGACGACGTAAAAAGAGCAGTATTATTTGTTGTACACAAAAAAAAACAAGGTTAGAGAATCCAAGGACCAATTCTACACCAATATCACTAAACACAAGCACACAGTGAGATGTTTGACATTTTGCTCTGAAGGAAGTTACCCACTCTTCAGGGCGATCTGACTGGCAAGTGCCTCTACAGGCTCTTTGGATGCAAAGGCTGGACTGGAAAAGGCAGGTGTGGTGAAAGCAACGTGCAACCTGTGGTGTTGTCAAGATGAGGAGGCGTGCCTTTGCCTCTGGCTCCCTGTTCTGCTCCTCTGTTTGTCGTACTTGACCGAGACAATGAGGAAGACCAGCAAGGTGATGCCCTGAATCCCCGCCAGGAGAAAGAAGTAGTAGTGCAGAGAGCAGTCATTGATGTTGCCTACAGAGAGAGAAAACAAGTAATTGTGTGACGCTGGAAAGCAGGACACCTCAGTTGATATGCAAGAAAGGCTTTAAGTTGACATTAAAAAAATTAAAGCTGCATGAGAAATATAAGAATAGAACAGTTGTGAATAATAACTGAGGTACATTAAAAGAACCGCGAGGCAAAGGCTCAGGAACAATAGTAGTATTTTGCTTGTGTTTGACATGTGCAAGTTGAACGTGGGAATGGCTGGAAAACACAGTTCTGGCAGGAATTAAGATTCTCCACTGTCCTATGAAGATGAAGACGCTTACCTGACCTCACACTTCAGAGTTGATAAAAAAGGCAGTTCCAATGACATAAATAGGGAGGCACTGTTGGTAATGATTTTTGCCAGGGAGTCTTCATCAATATGAAAGGAAAGATTTGTTTCCTTGTGGGAACAGGATGAAATTAAAAGGAAAAAAAAAAAGATGCTTCCTATGACTTGCTAGAACTTCACTATGTGTTGTATAAAGCCGGAGGGGAAGCCGAACAGAGAAAGCAAATTACAGAGTTGATTAATTATACATCTTGATGGTCCATGGTACTTTCACAGCTCTGTTGGCTCAAGTGATTGTTTCATAAGGCAGCCAGCAAGTTCAAGTTAAAAGCTGCACTTACGTTTTTGTTTTTTTGTTTGTTTGGGTTTTTTTTGCCTTCGCTATGATTTCAAAAACTGTGCTAAGTTAATGACTGTTAAATTATCCGCAGTTTTTAAGTATAATGACAAGTATTCTGGCATTCAGGTAGCTCATGTACTCATGAGCATGTAGAGTGGACCAGCTGCATGTGGCCAACTTCATGAGAATTGTAATTCTGCCGGAAATGGCCATGTTCCATTCGCAAGGCTTATAAAGGTTTCCTCTACTGCAGCATACTGAAAAACATGAATTCAGTTTATGTAACAAGTGCTAGGTGAGGATCAGCTACACGACTGGATAGTGCTACTGATATCTAACAAACCACGTTATTGTCAATAGAGTAAATGTGAAGACCCAGAGCAGTCTTTTTTCTGAGGCTCCTATTAGCTTATCCATTACAGGCTGTCACATTGAATAAAGGGCCACAGAAAGAGAGGCTGACTTGATTTTAATTAGATATTTCAAATTCTACCTTTTTAATGGATTGGGGGATTCTGCGTGGCGGTGCTTATGAGCTAAATATTGTGCGTTAAAATTCTAATTAATTTGATTTTCTACTTCTACTTCGTCATTTTTGGAATGAATCTTATTAGATTTTTTGCAGAGAATGTATGATTGTTACAGGACCATTATGTTGTTTACAAAGCTGCAGTGGCCTCTGCTGACTACAGATGGTCATTTTGATTATTTTCTGAATGCCGCTCTTAGATTAATTATTAACCCTTACTTGAAAATCTCTAATCAAAATGTACCGCACAATCTAGAACTGTGAAATTTATAAACTTTTAAATAAGATACCAATGCAACATACATGGTTTCCATAGGATGTGCAAAAAGCAAAAACAGGCTTTAACACCATCACATCATACAGCTACAGTGCCTCTGCACACCAAATAAAATTGCAGCTCAATGCTGAATCTTCCAGCAGGACTGGTCCGGTCGAATTGAAATTGAACCCTCTAGATAAAAATATTTTAGAATTTATAAGGTATTCTCTTGAAGTACACCACAAAACATGAGGTTCGTTCCAAGTACTTTTCCTGTACATTTCCAGGTATTCCCCTTAAAATTTAGGTATCAAAGGAGTTCTGTTCCTGTGAAGAGCGCGCTATGCTCAGGTCATAGAACAGGTCAGTCAAGAAACACTGGGAAACATATGTACATACCGGTACATATGTTTAAAACCTTTCTCACTTAGTAATTAAAAGTAATAATGCTTTTAAAAGATGCTGGAACAGTCCAGTCTAACTATCTTTAATGTAGATAATTACTATCATACTGAAATACAAAATAACGTTACTCTATTGAGTTTGACCATATGGACCACAGTAGAACAGAAATACTTTAAATGAAGTAAAACAACTTGCTTAAACCACTGATTTAGAAGAGATATGCATCTGTAATAACATCTTGCAAAGTTCTGTGATGACACTTTCAAACTTACACTAAGTACAGGGAAGCTGAACTACATGCTGGCTTGAGTTTTTTTGCTCTATCAGCTCAAATTAAAGTGTTCAGAGATGGATGCTGAAAATGAAAACAGTAGTAGTCTTAATCTTCTTAAATGTAATGTAAATGAAAAAAAAAACATGCAACTGAAAAAAGGAGCAGACTAACAGTAGAGAGGTAAAATATTGGTGCTTTAAAATAATGTTAGCTAAAATGCCGTTCATAAGGTTAGAGCGAAATATTGATAAATCTTTGATATACATTTACATGAGGTTGTGGAAATCCAAGAAACTAGTCAGAGAGACGGCAAAGAACAACATGGGGTCTGAATAATAGAAAATAATTCCCCCCAAAATAGATAATTACTGAAATTATTCATAAAAGGTTGAATCAATACTCTATCAGACCTAAAAAAAAGAACAAGCTGCTGTGTATCTAACATGAATATAGATGTGGTATCATATTAAGAACTCCATCAATTAACTTATCATCTGCTGTTTTACATCATGATATGTAGTTTTTTTCATAGTCTGGCCTGACTTAATGTTCCTTGCAACGTGTATAAACGCAGATAATAAGCTATAAACCGAACCGTCTCGTACCTGCAGTTGTTTAAACATGCATTTTTCTTCTTTCCAAGAAGGCCACAATAACACCCACCTTTCAGTATTAGCACCAGCTGCGATACAGTGTATTCTGGGCTAATATTGAAGCCTTCATGTTTTTGTGCATGATTTAACAGGGTGTCCTTTGCTGGAGATCAAAGAGAGGGATTAACTCATTTGAAACAAGTGATCCCACAGCTTTCCATGATCACTTGGGTTCAGTGGAGCAGATCACGCTCACTCTGTGCACCGTGCTTATAGTAAATTCTATTCCGCATCGCACTGCTGAGTGCAGGCTTTTGTTGATAATTAGAAATTGAGGGGAACCATGAGACACAGTGATGATAGGATACAACACACAGGACTGATTCTTCTGTCGATGTGTTGTGCAGCGAGCCATTTACAGAATATAGCTTGAAACCTTTGATCTCGGAAGAGAGAGCCAGGCAAATGACTGATGTTCTGCCCATACATTAATTAAATGACTGGCAAATGGAAAATCCTAAGATATCGGAAAAATTATTTTGACCCGTGTCACACTCTTAACTTATGCTGTTGTCATCTTAATCTGGTCAAAGGTTTGAATTGAGAGGGATAGATTGAAAACAAAGCACCATTTGAATAATTCATGATGTGGAAAAAACAATGTGGTTGAAGGCGAGCAAGGGAAGAAAAAGAGAGAGCACTTGCAGGGAGGCCATTTGTATATTCAATCGATAATTCACTTAAAAGGATAATAAACAAGAGTCTTGAGCAGCACTATTAATTAATGAAGCAGTATAGCAAAGAAAGCACAAGGAATGATTAACTAATGAGAAAGGTCGGAAATATTTATACAGGGCAAAATATTCATGTTGTTTTAGTCCCACTCAGGTTTTAACATGGACTAAAGATTTATTCACTTGAAAGTGAAGATATTCATTACTGCAAACCTGCTTCTAGACACTTCATCACAAATCAGAATTTGGGACTTACTTCAAAAGTAAAAAAATAAATAAAATTAAAAAAAAAGTTAAAAACTACTGCAGCATTTAGATCACTCTGGTAGACGACTGGATCTCAACCTAATTATACATTTCTAAACTTGTCTTTTGTTAGTTAGACCTAAGGAATAAAAAAGGGAGCCTGGACAATTGTGCAAGGTTTCAATTTTGAAACTCTTCTTGCTCTAATTATTACACATTAAGTCTTTTCAGAATCGAACCCTCAGGCCTCATTGGGTAACAAGAACCCTTTCAGAAATAGGGGAAGCTAATTACAGCAGCGAAAAACTAAACAAGGACTAGCCATGAAAATCATTAGAGAAGTCCATAAATATTTGACAGATGTATTAAAGGATAATTTCCAGCAATAAAGGAAATAAGTACAAACGAGTTGGACTAGAGTATTATGGAACAAGCTTTGCTTTTGCATGATTCTCCTGGGGGACTTCCAGTTGTGATCTTTAGGGGTCAGTTTTCTATCGCTGTGTCCACAAATGACAGAAATGTGATTTCAAGGAAGTCCTTTACATGAAAAGTTTATGATTTGAGTGATAGAACCCCCAAGCTAATTTACTTGTAAGTGAGTTTAAGGAGACCACAAGAGTCCTGATGAAACGGGTCAATAACAATTTCACAATTGAAAGAAGATCAATTAATTCAGAACTTGAGTGCAATGACCCTATACTTTCATGTTTCTGTGCAATCAAAGCCATCCATCGCATCATATCGAAATTAAATAAAGAATCAATGCATTTATGTTTTAAATTTTAAAATATTCTGTGGCCTACATGTACTCTGTGATTGAGCAA
Source organism: Fistularia commersonii (assembly GCF_037954325.1). Lineage (NCBI taxonomy): Eukaryota > Metazoa > Chordata > Actinopteri > Syngnathiformes > Fistulariidae > Fistularia > Fistularia commersonii. The sequence continues at coordinate 13,158,024 of NC_141309.1, forward strand.
ATCACCACAACATGCCAGGTAATTAGCTTTTAACCTCCCATTCTTGTGACACACACACACACACACACACACACACACACACACACACACACACACACACACACACACACACACACACACACACACACACACACACACACACAAAAGGGGTCTCAATGAGTGCTTATTTCATACGATTTTATAAGCAAGCAGACTTTTCTTTCCCCATTATTGTTTGCTGGGCTGGGAAATCCAACATTTGAAGTATTGGCTACCTCTATTCATTTGATAGGGAAATATTTGACCTGATTTAGACCCTCTGCTCCGACTGGTGATTCCTGTCTTTTGTTAGGCAGTGGAGTTGAGCCTTCTTTAGAGATGCCTGTCAGCAGCAAAGATACACAGCTTAATGGCCATCATTTTTATTGTATCCGCTTAGTGCTATTGAGATGAGAAATCAACAGCACAGTCCATTCCTGCTAAGAGTCCTTTTAATTGCATCAAATCAAAGATTTTAACTGCATGAATGGTATTAACATTGAGTTTTTTTTTTGTGTGTTGTTTTTTTTTTTTTTTTTTTTACATCAAATGTTACCAATGTGGGTAGGTTTAATTAACATTTAAAAATGATAAACACAACTGAATATGTCCCCGTTCGTCAAAATGATCCATGTTCAAGAAAAGTTGAATACAGTCTTTGCCACAAACTCTGTAACTGACAGACTTTTTGTCAACTTAACCAGTTGTGACATTCAGGGCTTCCATTAAAACATTGACATTTCACTGAATGTGATCCAAATCCGTGCGAGCAGGATGTACGAATGTCACTCACTCTGAATGTCATAACATATCCAACACAAGTGATAAGAAGAGTCAAGACCTGGACACTGGTCAAAGAGAAGGTTATTTCCTGTCATATGACCATATTCACAGAGAAAAGACATGATTAAAATGCAAGATTAGAAGTTAATTGACAAAAAAGTCAATTTTCTGAGAAGAAAAATTATATTCTATGGGAAGTACATGCATGAGAAAAGGACTAACAGCTGATCTTTGATTTGATCTCTTTAATTTGGTCAAGAATATTAAAAGATGTTTTATTGTGCTTGACTGAGGAGTTTGAAGATTGTATTGACCTTAAAACAACATATTGATGCCAGTATGTTTAATGTCCATCATTGACACAGAGCATTTACTGAGCAATACAATCTGTGAGATTTTTGATAGGGATGGAAATATACATACTAAAAAAGTAGCCAAGGGGTCATTAACCACATTTGGCTGAATGCAAGTTCTTACTTGACAAGCATCCAACATCTTCTGAATCTGGTTATGCTCTCTTCTCAATTATAGGTCAAGTGCAGACGTTTGCCAGTTTGAAGTGAGGGGATTAAATACTTCTGATTGCAACGGTGCATATACAAAACCCATTGAAAACTTCATGAACAGAGATGTGATCTGCAATCGTATCTACAAAGTTAATGGATGTAAGCCTTTATTAAAAATATTTATCTAAGTTGTCAAATTGAGGACACTATTACACTGTTATTTGGTAGGCATTTTATTCACAATAGAATCTATACCATAAAGAGGGAAACTTAGTGCTCCAACACCTCTCAAGTGCTTCAAAAAGTTCCCGTTGTGAACAGTTGTGTTGCTTTGACACAGGACTTCTGTTTTTTTTGTTCCCTCTCTTATTTAATAAATATCAGGGAAACTGGAACTTCAAAACAACTCAAGATTAAATACAAGATACTAATGTGTGCTGCTCTAATTATTTATCATAATCATAATGTCTCGATGATGCTTTGCTTGGTTATAAATTCGCCATTAAAACCCATTACACTAGCTAAATGTTAAGTGAACTTTGGAGTTTTTTATGTAATTTATTTAACTAATTCAATATTGGCAGCCGCACCAAACCTAAAATGGCTATTTTAGTACTAATAATGACTTCCTGGATTGACTGAACTATTTTAAATGTTATGGACACATGTGTTATTGAAAAACCCATTTAAACCCAGGGCTCATCTAAAGTATTTCTATACATTTTCTATTACGTCCTGGCAGAGAGGACTTGGATTTTTTTTTCTGCGTCAATAAATTAGAAAGTAGACCTGCCACAAAAAAGAAAAAAACAATCCTCAGTCCAGGGAAACTCCTCTGACAGGTCACAACTCCAACTTATTACAAAGGAAATGAACAGCTTGAGCAGTCACACCCACTACATATGTGTCCGGTGTATTCAGCTTTGTTGAAGTCCCAATACATTCAGCATTTCATTTTGGATTCTTATTTCTCAGAATCAAAGGCTTCTTCAGAGTAGAACAGTCTCAGAAAACATCTTGATCCTGCCAAAAACCTCAAGGAGGGTTTTGTATGTTTGATTCATAGCTATGTGGCTTCTGCCCCTTCAGCAATGTTTCAGGCATGCAACAATTGTGCAAACCTATTCAGTGAATATCAGAATAAAAATATCCAAGTATGCAGCTGGAAAAAAATGCATTTCTCGTTATGTTCCTCATAGTGTTTTTCATGCCTTTTGATAAAGGTCTCTGATGTTTCCTGAAAACTTTCTTCTAGATTCAACAAAAAATAAAATAAATTCTTCAATAAGTGCAAAAATCAAAACCAAATCCATAATGTCTGATATGAATGTCATGTAAAACTCTATTTTAAGAAAAGTGTGCCCCAAATTGAAAGGGTTCATTCTTGGCACTTGGTCCATCCTTCTATAATCCTGCGTAGACACACAGGGAGACAAACAGAGGCTACTTGGCTATGACAAAAGTTCTCTATATACATATAACTTTTTGGTAGAGAATGTTGGGACTTTCAAAGGGTTGCCCGACTTTGATAAACTGAAATTTGTCTCATTGAGAAATGTCTATCCATCCATTATCAACCACTTTTCTTGCACTTAAGGCCGCCGGGATGCTGGAGCCTATCCCAGCTGTCAATGGGCGAGTATAGAGTACACTCTGGACCCGCTGCCAGTCAATTACAGGGACACATATAGACAAACAACCATTCACTCTCTCATTCACACATCTAGACACTTTTTCCAATGTTCCTGTTACCCTCCTGAAAGTTTTTGGACTGCGGGAGGACATTAAAGTTTTATGTTTTGTTGAAATCTTCTTGTCCTAGCAACAGGTCTTGAATTTCATCTGAGAGGCTTCTTCAGTTCGAATGGGCTATGGGGAATTTCCAAATATAACTGCCAGGGTTTTGGGCGAGTTTAGGTTATGGTGGCTTGGTGTGTAAATGGAAGAGTTGATCGGCTGAAACTAGGTCTACGATGGTTGTTATGCTAATGGAACAAAAGAGCAACTTTACGGGATTACCTGGATTAGAATGTGCAAAGGTAAAGCTAAACAAAGGAGTGAAACCTGTGGGATCACATGAACCGAGGCTCATTTGGACATTACCGGGGGCTGGTTCTGGTGGTGAGTTTCTCCTGGTTGTTTGGAGATGGGCCTGGTCCGTGTGTGCAAATCTGTCTTTGTATTGATCCCGGTACGACGTTATACGGGGGACCCCTCCCCTGTTAAATGTTTTTTCTGTTTTCACAAAGATGGCTTCTTTGACTCCTCTCTCGAACCATCTTCCTTCTCTGGCCAGATTACAGACATTGCTGTCTTCAAGAGAATGGCCCTTGGCCTTCAGGTTCTTAAAGGGTTGTGTTGGTACAACATATGAGGAAAGGCTTGAGATCCTGTGGCTATCCTAATCGGGCGTTCACCAAATCAGAGACCACGGGACCAACGTAAGATAAAGAATGTAGTGTATGCTGTCACTTGCACTGAGGATTATGATGTGTATATATATGTATATATATATATATATATATATACATATATATATATATATATATATATATATAAATGTACATACACACACACAACACACACACACACACACACACACACACACACACACACACACACACACACCGTACATATAAAACCACTGGCACATGGGTTAGCGCTCCAGCCTCACAGTACGAAGGACTCAGGTTGGATCGAGACACGTATGTGTGTGTGTGTGTTTGTGTGTGTTTGTGTGTGTGTGTGTGTGTGTGTGTGTGTGTGTGTGTGTGTGTGCGTGTGTGCGTGTGTGTTTTCATTGCTAGGTTGGCCGTGCCAAAGTATCTTTTGCCAAGAGCCTGAACCCTCAGGCTGTGGTCTGGTTAGTAGGTCCTTGCATGGCAGCTCTGGTAGCACTTGGTAGCCCTGGAGCATCCAGTGTGTGTTAATGGTTCAATGTAATCCAGTGTAAAGTACTGAGAAAAATCAAGGTGGTAAAAGTACCATACACATAGGGATGTTTTGTACACAAGCACAAACTCGCCCACAAACGCAAGAACACACTGCCCTCACACATGCACACACACGTAAGTTGCTTACACAATTGGAACATAATTGCCTCTTAGCAGGTTTAATTATCATATAGTTTAACGTATGAGACAAGTCAATAAAATCCTAATGACCTGCAGAATAGTTGACTACTCAAATCACTCAGGAGATATCTTGTGTGTATCTCTTTGACCCTGCCAACTTAACCAAATTAAATCTTTCAAACTTGATAGTAACTTCCTCATCAACACGATTACCTCTTCATGGAGCACTGCACTGGACTTATTTAACTTTTCAAACAAGCAAGTTGCAACACAGTGACAGCATGACATAAGAGCTGAACTTCCCCCCACTGAGAAGCCAGGTTTGCAGTGCCATCTCCATGTTAACGCTCTGGGGGCAGCTTTACTTAAGAGGAGCTGGGCTTTGTAATCAGACACCCTGCCAGTGATTAATGTTGCTCATCTATCTTCAGGCCTGTAGAGCTCAGTACAACTCAGCACAGCTCAACTGAGATGCTGTTTACTGCACACCATCCTGCCTGGAGCCATGGAAATAAGCTGCATGCATTTTACAGAGAGAGCAACAAGATCTTGAAGAAGCTAACATTCAACAAACTGTGAAAAATAGCCACAATCACGAGCCGCATGATTCCCAACTGTACTTAAAATCAAAGCTATCTGTCACGCATTTTAAAATCAGTGGCCAGGAGGATGTTTTGTTCCATTTATTTTAGTTGGCCTTTGAAATTAAATCAAAACAACAAAAAAAAAGTTTTGGGGGTGATACGGATCCAGTTTAAGTGATGCTTAAGTAAAACTACTTGACTGAAAGATGAATTCGTAGTGTGCCAAGTGTTTTTCTTTGCAATCATGATCCCAAAAAACAACATAGCCACTGGAATTAGGTGTTTGTTAATCAACAATTTATACTGTTGACATGTTTACCGCATGCTCAAGCAAAAACACATCTGTGGTGGGAGTCTCAGCTCACTTGGGAGCCCATCTATTTCCTACAAGCACCTTGCTGATGATTCTTCAACTTGGACTGATTTATACAAACCTTTTGTCTTCAGTTGACAACTCTATTAATTATTGAAAACATTTATTTTAAAACAAGAGAGCTGCACAGCAGGTTGCTTATCCTCTCTGAATGTAACTTATAAACTTCTTCTTCTTCTAAACATTTTTACAACATGTCTTTGGAAAATATATTTCTGTACTCTGAATCAATACCAACACTGCAATGAGAAGTCCACGGACAGAATTACCATGCTTCATCAATAGTCCACTCCAGAGTACGGAAGGCTTGATAACTGTGACATTTATTTGAGGTGGATGTGTGCAAAGTATAGGTAAAGACCAATTACTTCAGTATTGGAGATAGTTCATAAAAGCACAGTATCATTATGTAAATTAAACAAAAGGGAAGGTAAGTCCACAGAAGCCTCCCATGAATTTGCACACACATCAGTTAGAGGACTACAACCAAATGACTGCTCCTTATTCTATATTATCTCAAATACCCTTATTGAGCCAGTATAGGGTGATGACAGGTGAAACAGAAAACACATTAGCTTTTTATGGAGTAATACAAGTTACATGTCTTACCAAAATCTTTGTGTGAGGACATCCAGCCAATCTCTTTGAGGGATACAATAGCCAACAAACCAGAACCCACAAAGGAGCCAATCCCAGAAGAAAAGAAGAAGAGCCCCATGATGGCACTCTGCATAGATTTGGGGGCAGCAGAATAGGCAAATTCAAGACCTGCAAAAAAAGAGTAAACACATTTATTGGTTTTTGGTAAAATGCCATGACAAAAAAAAGATTGCGAACAGGGTACATGCTGTGAACTGGACTGGTGCAATGCCTCTTACATACTGTCTGTAATGGTCTGCAGCAATCAGAGAAAAACAGTTATCTGGTTCCATCTGTCTGCACATTTGCTATGCATAACTGTAACACAGAGGGTTCTGTTGACTGTGAATGTTTTCTTTTCGATATACTTTGTGCAAGACCGAAGTCCCTCTGTACCTGGCAGCAAAATGTCCATGGCTATGCCATTGTTCGGCACAACTTTTAAAAACTGTAATTTCTGGAAAAGATGTCACTTGGTATTTACTAAGATACGAATAAAGAAAAGAACTCAGAAGGTGGGCATGACACACACAAAAAAAGTCATGGAGGGGTGGGGGGACACAATTTTGCCAGAGACTAAATGCCCGACTAAAAGCTGACATTGATGATTTCATGGCACCTCAAACATGTGATTTTTCAAATGAGGCCCTAAAGCTACATCTGTCAAGAGAGATTAGAGTGCTGTTATTGAATATGTTTATTCTTTGAGACCTTCTTTGGGGGGGCTTCATAGCACAAATTAACATGATGAACAGTTTCCTTACAGATACCTGCATTAGTTCATTAGCACACAACAAACAAGTTATTACTCTGTGGAAAATAGGAATGACCTTTTTCAGAACGCACATGTTCATATCCCAAGATAACCTTTTGATAGCAAAAAATGCTGGTCAATAGATATGCATATCCTGGGAGATTGCAAAGGTTGCTGGAGGTTCTGAGGCACATTCTGCACTGCAAAGGGAACCATAAAGACTAACAATGCAATATCATGATAAATCAAACTTTTGTCTCTATGACAACAATAATTCAAAGTATAATAAACGGAGTGTTCACGGCTCCAGCACAAGGCAGACAAGCTTGACCTTTTAGTGAAATAGCAAAACTGGAATGAGAGAAGGTTGACAAAAGTGCATGAAATTTGAAATGTATAAGGCACTATATAAGGGATGACTGTTTAATATCTGGAAAATTGAATTACATAATTAATAAAACCAACACATGGGATAATTTTGCCAAGTTTTTGTATAGTTACATTGCCTGGAAGAAAATAAATTTGGGTGTGGCACATGCAAAAGATTACACATTGTCCTGTGTGCCTGGAGATTGCAATGCATGAGTTAAATGGCACCCAAGGTTTTAAACAGATTTATTCAGAGAGGAAGGCTAAGGGGAAATATTCAATTTTAGCAAACATACTGTATGTCACAATTCTGTCATCCAATTTACCTTGAAGTAAGCCTTGCGGAATAGCATGGAGCGAAAGAAGAGTTTATTTTAAGGATCCCTATAGCTTTGTAATGTCTGGGTTTGACTTTCATAGGCACACTGATAGCTTTCAGTAAATTATAATGTATAACAGGATATGTAATTCCTTTCTAACACCTATTACCTTTTCTAGTCCTCTACATCATGCACAGTCATCCTTTTAAAACTTAGCAACTCGATGGGACATCAATTGTTCCCCTATTAAGGGAGAAAGAAAATCTTAAATGATAATTGCTGAACCATTAATTGTGATATAAAAATGAAACAAGATTTTTATGTACTTTTATGAGCTAACTAGCAGTAGTGATAGGAGAATAACCCAATCATTACATATTCATTCCTCCCAACCATTAAGTGAAGCCTGAATCCGAGACCACAAAAGCAAAGAGATAACATTCAAAAATGTGAGAACACTTTCTGCGATGTATCCTGGAGATTTTAGAATCAGATATTTGGCTACCCTGAAACGTCCTCAATATAAAAACTGCCCTAAAACAATTGCTTTTTTGTCTCTTTTCAGTGTATCAAATGCTTGATAAAATGTTTGACCAGTTTCTCATATTGTCCCATTACTGTATTACAAGACCAATATGCTGTTACTTGTCATGGAGTTTAATGAAATGCCATTTTCTCTTTAGGTCAGTGCTCACAAGAACAGGGGAGCATGGCTGCAGAGCAGGTTTCAGCTGGTACCAACAAAGCTTCAAAAGAAGTTTACAACTTTCCTTTACAAAAGAACCACTCAAGCCTATATTGCTCTACGATTTTCTTTAAAATCATTTTCTAAAAAAGGACTAAGAAATACATTTCTCATGAGTAAGCCAAGACTGCAAAATGTCCAGTGGAAGATTATTGGTTTTATAAAGACAATTCTTCTTAGATTTATACATACATATATATATATATACACACACACACACACACACACACACACACACACACACACACACACACACACACAAACACACACACACACACACACATATATGATTGGAGAAATCTAATCAGTAATCAAACTTGACATTAAAATCATACGAGGAAGACCACTGTCAGCAATATTTACAATGAGAATAAGTCTATTTTTTGCCATTTAAACAATAAAGACCTATTTTTGGTTGATTTTTTTTCCTGCCAAATTGAATCTCTTAAAAAAGTGATTATTCACATTGCAATGAATTGTGAATTGAAACGGAATAATGAAATAAGTTGGTACTTTCTCCACCTATGTCCCAAAAATTTTGTGTTTTTTTTTTTGTTACATACTTTTTAATCAACATTTATAACTGATACGCAAATAAACTTGTTTCAATTTTACGATGTTATATTTAGAAGTGGGAGTTTATGGGGATTAAACATCAACAATAAGCATGTTTGGTCTGGTGGCAAGTAAGGTGGCATGGTGGCGTGGTGGTTAGCATTTCTGCCTCACAGCACCAATGACTGGTCCAAATTCCCAAAGGGGGCCTTTTGGTGAGAAGTTTGCATGTTCTGCCCAGTGTCTGCATGGGTTTCATTCCACAGTTCAAAAGCGGAAGAGGTTAATTGGAATAAATGTGGAAAAAATGCCCAGATGTGTGAATGAAAGAGCTAATGGTTGAATGACTCTATATGAGGCCCTGCAACCAACTGGTAATTGGTCCGAAAGAAAATGAAAGTTTACATTATTATCACAATTGTCTTGCTCTTGTGATTTTAGCCGAGGTGATACATGATAGAGTATGTAATTTTTGTTGTTTTATTCATGCATATATTTTCTATTTGTTCAGATGACAAGCAGAGGAAGAAAATATATTGAAACTGGCTGCCTTTATTATCTCGATAGTAAAAGATTTGTTTTTTTACACCCTATTTGTTAAACTTTCCATTACCGAAGAAGGTCCTGCTGTGGTGTGAGAAAATCAAGATAATCAATATAGATCAATTGTAGATCAATATCTTTGGTTATTTGCTTTGGATTACAACCTGTAATGATGAAGCTGGTGCAGTAAGATAATAAATCAGTGAGCGAAAACCGTTTACACATTAGTCTTCATTGCATTTAGCCCCAGAGATTGAACATTGCAGTTTCAAGCAGATAATCGATTCTGAATAGCTCAGTGTCAAGGTGAATCACTTCATGCAACTGTTAAGACTCATCAAACTAGGACATATTATTAAACTATTAAAACCATTATGTTGACATGAATGTAGAGCTTAGTGAGAACTTCTGATGATCCCACAGTGAGGCAGGTATTTAACAGGTAATATCAAATAAATCATCTTTAAAGCTTTTTTAAATAGCATATAGACATGCAAATGGTATTTTGCTAAACGTACATGTATTCATGCCAATTATACTGAAATAAATATTCATCCAGTCATTGTGTTAATGGTAGTAGTTAGGTTTTATGGGGATCTGCAACTTACCTAATATATACAATAGGTTGGGATTTGAGACCCAGACATCTTTATATCGTGGCAACATTTAATCTAAAATCTTACCTATCACATTTTAGCTAATCACCAAAGACTGCATTTTCCTGCAATTATATACTTGGCCATATCGGGTAACTTTTCCATTCTTTGTAAACATAACTTAACTAAAAGCAGTTACTCTGGCTCAAATAAACAACTGTACCTGCAATACTGGCAAAAATTTCACTGATTCCAATCAGCACATATTGTGGCACCTGCCACCATATGGGTAAATCTGCCGCATAGTAGATAACCTTGCCAAGAACCTGGTCGATGGGACCATTCCTTCTGACGATCTCAAGGCGTTTGGTTTCCAAAATACCTGAGGAGACAGACACAAATAGAGTGATTACTTGGAAGAGAGATTTCTGGGGAACACAAAATATATGATGGAAAAGTTGTGCAAAGTCAGTCATAGACTTGGAATTTGTATGAATTTGTATTTTTTATCCACAGATACTGACAGGATTAGAAGTCTTACTGATGGTCAATTGAGGATTTAACTAGTTTTAGGGCTGCCGTGACATATCTTTATGCTTCCAATGTATGTTACATACTAATGGAAAAGTCCGATGGAAACTAATGGAAATCCGAGCAGTTGTCATCAACCACCGCTGCTTCCTAAAAGCTTTGTTCGATAGCTATTATCATGTAACTTGCAGCTATTTCCAGATAACTCCCGGAGACAGCCTCCTATCATAACTACACTTAATGCGGTCTTTGAGAGGAGTTGTAGCCTTGTAATCCGACTATCCTATAATACAAGACGTTGATCTCGGTCAGTGTGGCCGCTGGCTTGCCCAGAGCAAGTCCTCTACCATAAACACCAGCATGTTTTTTTTCCCCTCCCGTCATGTATCCAACAGCCCAGCGTGATCCCTGGCATCTCTGCACCAGCTTTGTGAAATTAAAAATAGAGATGGTTTGGACACTTAGAACGACAGTGAGCTTTGACCAAAGCCGATTAGCACACACAGTTACGAGACTGTGATAAAAAATGCTTAGAAAAAAAAAAATCACTTCAAAAGCTCTGTCAGCACAGCTCTGCAGTATTGGGCCCAGTGTGTGGCTGGAGTCTGGAACCTTTATACACAAATCAAAAGGGGATCACAAACTGTCCACTGTCTGCATGACAGCATGTTTTCGCCTGTCCCTTTGCGCTGCATAGGAGGTCCCAATCTCCCTGCCATGTATGTCAGTAAGCACCATGAAACTCTGTGAAATATTGCCGCACCACTGTCATAATGACAAATTCCTGCATATTTCTTCCATGATGATGAATGTGATTCTAACTATAACTCGGCCTATGTTGTGGACAGAGTTGCAGGCTGACAGTTCAATGTGTTGGACTGGCTTTACGCTGGGTGAAAGCAGTCACACTTGGTCATTCAAAACTAAACATCTGTTGGTTTCGTGAAAATTTCAGGCAGTAGACACATGTAGAAAAGCATTAGGGTAAAAAATGTGAGCCATAATGCACAGTCAGGCAGCTCCCTGAAATCAGTATGTTTAAAAGAAACGAAGTGGACCGAGACAGTATTTCCCAAAAATGGCACTGAGCCAGAGAAAATCAGCCTGGAATGAATAACTGCTGCTCATCGATGGCATGTGATGGGTACTGTTCTAATTTCATTTTTACCGGACAACACAAACCAAATTCTTGTGCAGATTCTTGTATAGAATTGATCAAGTTGACTTAAAATCCAGGTCAAGACTGGTTTGCACACTCGTTGCGTATTCTGCCACTTGTGTGTGACCAATTCCCACATCACTACACCATCATAAACCCTTTCTCTACATTTCTAGGACTTAAAATTGCTTCCTGCAATATTCTGAATATATTTTCCTAGAATGCAAGTGAAAGGATCGCACTTTCTTTCAGGAAGCCAAATGGAAAAGTACATACTTGAATAGCTTTTCAGCACCAGAAATGAACATGTTAGAACACCTTTCCATCTACATGTTCATGTTCTCTTAAAAGAAAATGTACTTTAAACTGTAAAGTAGATGCATATTTGCTTAGTAGACCATCAACAAAATAACACTCAAAGGAATAAAAGGTTTTTGATGGGCCACGATCAGGCTTTAAAAACCTTGAAACTTGACAATCACAGTATTTTCAGAAAACAAACTTTCTCCTTTTATCTTTATGTACAAAGATTAATGACTGCTATTAGACTTTAGGCTATACATTAAACTTTATAGCATTAAGTGCTGAAAGGAAATGGTGTTAATTTTACTTAAATTCTTCACGAAATGGCACTTCCCAAACTAACCTGTAGAAAAAAAGGTTTCATGTAGATACAAACAGCTTTCCAAACTGCCTTCAAAAATAATCTAGAGAAGTAACTTGAAACAACGGACCTGCCTCGACTTGCAACTCATTTATTCATGACAACATAATGATTATATGACACAAATTCTATAAATTTTTTGTTTTTCTTTCTTGAACACAACATAATCACACTTTAAAAATGAAATTTTCAAGCACAATTGTCAAACTGGTTTCAATCGGTCTTAAAAAAGGCCTTTGTCAATCTTCAAGACCAGCAGTCTATTTCTAAGGTCATTAATGACAGAACATCCTTGTATTCTAAGTGGCAGATGTGTTGTGCATCTGAGAAAGGAGAAAAAGGCAGCAGGTACAAAAAAAATGCTTTGATTCTCAAGACTATTAGTGATTTGCTTTCTTCCTGCCTTCAGACTTGTATCTTTCAAACATTTTAGCCTGGATATATCAATGCAGCAGCACCCACTGACAGGCTGGTCTCAGACTTCCAAAATAATCCACAGGCTGAAACCGAAAAGCACAGTGCAGTGCTGCTGTAAGTGAGTGCAGTCATCCAGGACAGAAAAAGTGAGATGCCACAGCTCCCCCTGTGCTCCAAAGGCTGCAGAATAAAGAAAAAACTGTGTGGAGCTATTCGCCCCTTTTCCTGGTAGAGTAAGGGTCTGATAAAGGGAAAATGAACACAACCATGACAGATCATCTGCCGAGTCCCAAAAAATAAATAACACACGAACAGCAACAGTAGTTGAATAAAAGATCTGTCGAATGAATAGGAGGCATGTCTGGAGTATGTAGAATATGTCAATAAATTCCATAGACTGTGGACCATATTTGTATTATTGCCAGAGAGACAGAATTTAGAAATTACTCTGACGTGAGGGTACCACCTGGTCACTGACAGTTGGATTCACTTTGCTTTGAATCTATGCAAAAAAAAAAAACAACTTGAATTTAATCTTTTCTCAGTTTTTATCTGGGCGACTTGTATAACAGCACAGTGAGAACAGGTTAATACACTCACCTGCTGCCACAGCGGAACACATAACAAAGAACATCCCAACTGCAATGCGCTTCAGAGAAGAGGGTAGCAGGCCACGTCGTTTTAGGATGGGGTCCACCACTTTGTCCTTAAGGGGTATCAGTATAAGGATGAGCACTGCGTCAAACATGGTGAGCCAGGCCGTTGGGAAGCGGAATGTCATCTAGGGGATCCAAGGGGAAATGTGAGGAAAAACTTTACAGAGCAACAAGGCATGAAAACTATAGAGAATGTCAATGAATTCCAACACTGTTTTGTGTGTGTGTGTGTGTGTGTGTGTGTGTGTGTGTGTGTGTGTGTGTGTGTGTGTGTGTGCATGGGTCAGTGTGCAGATAGTTGTACACTATGGTCTTGCTATTGCTTTGGCACCCCCAGGTGGTCAAAATACAACATGAGTAAGTGAGTGGTTGGAACATTATTGCCTCATTCTGGATTTAATCTTAACCACTCACTTCCATTAAGATATAAATACATATTAAGAAATAAAAAAATATATATTTGTGTTCACAAAATGACTCCTATTTTTGCATTGTTGCTGCTGTTGGTAATAGCCAAATTATCTCTGGTTGATCTCTTCTTACTGTATGACTTATTTTCGGTTTAATTCATAACTTCTGGCAATATTGAGTTTCCCAGGAAGTATTCTTCTAGTGATTGTCCTTTGTCATGCTAAAAATGACAAATTATAAAAGGATACGGTTGTTTCCCAGTGCATGACTGGGATGATAAGTGTGTTGGCATTTCTTGGTTGCGGTGGCTCTTGTACCACTTCCTTCTCAGAAGTGGAAGAATCAAAATGAAACAAAAGAAACTTCATTTTCAGTACTTGCAGATACACAGGTGGTCATAGTCTTCTATCTTATCTTGGTTAGATCACTGACAAATAAAAAGAATGAGTACAGGAAATAAATGAGTGCTACATAGCTTTGGTCCCACTGATGTATATGTGTGTTTATGTGAAGTAAGGAGTATTATCGCCTCAGGCACTTTAAAATTAAAAATGGAACAATGGGAGAATGTTGAAACAAGCAATTTCAGCTCTAAAAGCTTGTTGCTAATAGAAAAATCTAATCTCTGATAAGAGGTTTTGATTAACTTCATTTTCTATCCAGCTTGAGGACTTGCACAGTCTGTGGCAGATAGAATAATATGTTTGCACCACATTCAGCCATATAATTGCACTGTCCACCTAACAAGGCACACTATGACCGTACAGAATGTACTTGTAAGAGCTACAATCTTCCTGGTACAAAAGCATAGAATGACAAATGAAACTGTTTTCTTATCAAACCTTTGCTTTCATTGGAAAGGTTACAGAAAAGACAGTTTCTTGGAGTTTTTTTTTTGAGGTGGGGGGGGGCATCTAATTTCTTTATTATTGGCTTAACTATCCAAACCCTGTTTGGATATCCAAACTATCCAAACCCTGTACTTGGCCCTCTGAATTATGAGGTAAATAATTAAAAAGATATAGTTTCAACTCCAATTGGCAAACAGGAAGTAGAAATTGTCCACAAAATATAAGTTAACTTGGGCAGCCCTTCCACACGAACAGAGAAATATTGTTGAGATGTAGCCTAATCATAAATAGTTACTGGGCATTCACTCTGACCACTTATTTCCAGTAAGTAACCTATAACTTATGGGACAGGAGACAACCTTAGACACTCAGTAAGAGACATTGGTTAACATAAAGCCACAGAAATTTTTCAAGGGAGGAAGCGTATCATAGACTAAACTTATCTCACTTCCCTTTTGATGGCATGACTGGTAGCCCAAAAAGGCTTGGTTCTGTATTTGATGTTAGTTATGATCTACAAGTAAAAACCAACACCACAAGAGAAAGCTCTTAAACTTTTTAAACTGTTATGACAGATGAATGGAAGGACAGGCAGGCAGACAGATGGACGGATAGACAGATAGCCTTTATGGAACGAGTCTAACTCTTTACATTCAGAATGTCAGAATGAAAGGCAGCAATTTCAGCAACACTAATCTAGAAGAATCAGCTGGGGGCACTATAGTGGAGTTAGAATGACAGCCAGGTTGCTAATCTGCAAGGTATTAGTGAAGTACTTCAGACTTAATCCCCAAGGCATTACCAACCTTGCTGCAGTCTCCAGCTGTTACCTACCATTGTGTGGCAGTGACCTATTGACCCTGTTATTTTAAGCTGTGACACAATCCAGTTCAAATCACTCCTATACAGGCAGGTTGGACCCACTCTGGCTACTTAAAATCAACTGACTTGTGTTGAAATGTATAATCTCTGTATAATGATCAAGCCATAAATGTTCCTCCTACTATTTACTTTGAATTGCATGCACTTCCATATATTGCATGGATTCTGAAGGCAAGTGAGACTTCACTGCAAAACTCTCACCATAAATGTTAATGTAAAAACAAATCAAATTTCTTACCAACAAACAGCAGTAAATATAGTGTTGTTGAACTTTTGTTTTATTTTAACTGCTGTTTATCTTGTTTTTTTTGTTTTTTTTTATCTCTGATGATGACAACCTGACATTAGCGAATGTTTGCATCTGGGGACAATAAACAACTCTGGCAGAAATGTAGCTCTATTGGAATTTTTGACAAATATTTTCTCCACTTTGATATTACCTGGTGTGAATCCACAGAACTGTTTGAGGCGGTATCAGGAATCCTCAAATGGAGACTCTGCAGGACGTATGTTGTTTGCATCTACAAAATAATGAAAAGGGTTAGAATCTCTGCATGAGGCAATATTCCACTTTATGATCACCAGGATGTCAGGTGCTTGTCCAGTACTGAAACTAAACAAAATCATATCCCTCTCTATTTACAAACTGCAGTGCAATTGTGAACCAAACATTCTTTTTCCCTCCGTCCACCTTACCATGCCCTGCTTTGTGAAATATGCATCATCGGATTTTGACCAAATTTGCACGATGCATCTTACCTGGAAATAAACCGTCCAGTATGGGATGAGGGCTAAGAAAACTGGCAAGATTTTCACCAAGGATTTCAGCTCTTCTACTTTTTCTTCAGGAAATTTCCCTCCATAGGTCACTTTGGCACCATCTAGTAGTGTTGGTTTGTTGCTTCAAAGGAACAAAAAGGAAATAATCTATAGCTTCAATGAGACCAACAGCCTGAAATTAACAATAAATTATAAAAAAAAAATACATTAAATAGAATTATATTACCTCTTGGAAGCAAGAGGCTTAGTCTGCTTTTTTCTGAACAGCTTACCCTTAAATAACATCACTTCTAGAGATAGGAGAGAAACTTTATTCTAAAGCCTATAATACCACTCTCTGGAGAAAACGCTTTAATAAGGAATTCTTGAAAGGCTATGGGATTGTCAAACTTAATATATTCAAAGCCAAGTTTTTGAACTGATTGTGGTACTTTGATTTTAAGTCAAGTGAAAGCACCTTTCACCACAGGGAATGAAGATGAATGCATGAACCAGTAAAAAAAAAGGATCATACAAGGGGATCAAATGGGGCTTTAACATAAAGGTTTGCCCACATCAACTTTCAGTGGTATTCGACTGGATGAGACACTGTTTTATTTAACTCTTCATTGGAAAATAACTTGAAAGGTCCCTCCTATCCCAACCGATAAATGCTTTTTTCTTAAGTGAGAACGTGTGAAAATAAATGAGGTTATTAGTCATAATAAGCTCCTTTTTATAGATGTGTGTAAAATAATTTGTTTCTCTAATTTCCTCTTTGATCCTTGCTCTGAAGTTTACAACAAAGATACTGCATTTCACCTTTTACGTCTTCCCTTTTATTGCACACCAGCACACTCTTATCTTCTGAGGTCTGGGTTTAAATGAGTCAATGGTATGATCTGTTTCTCAGCTCCATGATGTATGATAACATGCTTTTGAATAACACTATGGCGCAACCCAGGTGCATTGTTAAAACCTGACTGATTGTAACATTTGAGTGTACTATGTTCCCCATCATTAAGTGAGTGACACACACAACAAGCGCATATGCAGCTCTCACCGAAGCAAGTCGGGCTCTGTGGGTTTCGGGGAGCAGCAGATGAAGCCCAATATTTTGAACATATCTGTGAATGCACTTCCATCTGCAGGCTTGGTGATGAAAATGGTGCGGCCCAGTAGAAAAACCAGGAAAGAAATCCCAAGGCACACAGTGGGAATGATGTACCCAAGCTCAAAGCTGAAATTCTGCTGGATATAGGCCACCCCTCCCAGAGAAAGGATAGCTCCTAAGTTGATGCACCAATAGAACCAATTGAAGAATCTGCGTGTCGCCTCTGGTCCTCGGTCTTTCACCTGATTTGACATTAAAAAAGGAAAAAAACAAAACAAAAGGATGAAATATCCTATAATATAATATAATAATTACTGTTTTATTATGTAAAATGGGGAAAGTGTGAAGTATGACTCCCAATGTGACCATGCCTCCTGAAATTTCTATGCAGACGTAAGTCATAATACTTTGATTTGAAAGATGTTGTGTCTTTGCATAGCAAGTTATAAACAATAGGTTTTCAAACTAAACATATCTGTATGCACCACAGTAACTTCAAACAACACCTTGCAGATTGGTGACTGGTAACTGTTTTTCTGCAAAATTCAATCGCTCCAATCATGCACATTCATAGAAAATGTAAAGCCACTGAACTGAAAATGTAAGCTCTTACTTGTTTTTTCTATCTTTACTTCCCTTGCTGCTGTTAACACTAAATTTCCCCATCGCAGGACGAATTTAGGTACACACACGCACGCACACACACACGCACACGCACACACACGAACACATTCATTCATTATCTAAACCACTTATCCTGAACCGAACGTGAAGCAGGGTACACCCTGGATACCAGTCAATCACAGAGACAACCATTCACTTGCTTATTCACACATCTAGGCAATTTAGGGTCTCCAATGAACCTACTGCATGTTTTTGGACTTTGGGAGGAGACCAGAAAACCATGTCGACATAGAAAGAATATGTAAACACCACACAGGAAAACCTCGTAAGGATTGAACCAGAGACCTTCTTGCTGTGTGACAGAAGCACTTACCACGAGGGGTTATAAATTAGTCTTAAAATAATCATGATAATGAACTTACATTCCTAAAAATAAAACAGAATTGACAGAAGAACAAGGCTCACCATTTTAGTGAATTTAACAGAGCGTGATTTTTTTTTTTTCTCACAAAAAAATTACTGAAACACAGAGCAACTTTTGCATGGTCTTGCTGTTAGTTTACTTAGACTTCAAACAACACCATTAGTTTGCCATAGCTTCAATAAATTGTTATGTCTGTGCAAGTAAATAATATACATAATGGAGCTACTCAACATGCAGTTATCCCAACAGAGGAGACATTTTATGGAATTGTGATGAAGTGGATATGTCTTTTGAGGGAGAAAATGCAGTGGTCAAGCCAAATTGACTATTAGAGATCATGTGACGACATTACCAAGCTGATACTGAGCATTAGTCTCCCTGGGCCTCCTCTGCATTAGTTTCAATATTCACTGAACTTGCCACTCAACTGCCATGTTAACTACTGAGATATTTAATGACATAGCGGTAGACTGGTTTTTAACACTATATATATGGCTCAAATCTGGCTAATTGTAGAGATGACAGCACAAAAATAGAAATATACAATGCAGTCAGTTTTGACTTCACATTAATTTAGGAATACTAAAGACCTCTGCTGAGGTTAATGATTCAGCTTTTTATTCAACACAAAGCTGCATCCTAAATAGAACTGAACACTGAATCACACATATCAATGGATATGATCACTGTAAATACCACAGACTTTTTCCCCATGAAAGGTTAATGTCAAATTCATATTACATTTTACAATATTAAATAATGCAAAAATTTAACTTATAAAACAACTTTATATTAGAAATGGATCAGCATAAAAAGGTAATGGGTTCTTCTGTCACAACTAACAGAATTGTCAGGTTAAGCGACAAGGACAGTTAGAAGGCAAATGTCTCACATCCTAACTTAAACCAGTGAGGAACAACAGCCTTTTCTACACAGATGAATCAATCCATAATGACAACAGCCAAACTGTAGACTGTCAGAAAATCAAGTGCCTGCAAGATTATTTCCCATGCATAATTCCAGCAGGAAATTGCAGGCATTATTTTTGTTTAAATTAAAAACTACCCTTCAAATATAATTACTCTGCATTTCCACTTTTCTCATTGAAAATTGTGGTGTATCACAATGGATTCACGTTTAATACTTATGCAAAACTTGAATCATATTGTGATTTTTGCTTTTAAAAAGCACTAATGTCTACAAAAACCCTATATGGTGTTTCGGGTGTTCTGAATGCATTTGGTTACAGCAAGATGTTAAGCTTATGTTTCACTACTGTGTATGGAACTTGCTGGCACATGTGTATGTTGTGAGTTGGAACCTAAGTAAGAATTTTATCAGGGTTAAACCAGACTTGATACAAATATGACTGGTCCTTCATGCAAGGTGGGCTTAAGATGCCATCCCATCCCCACTGCCAATCAAAGTTTATAACCATGGCAGGTTTAACGACATTATTGTCATTTAACGACATTATTGTCGTTAAACCTGTAAAAATTGTAAAAATTGTGTTTCTGATTTGACTGAGGACACGCATGTCTAAACTTGCTGCCATGGTAAAACTGAAACCTCATCACATGCCTCATTTGTGACACGCCACATACCCAATCTGATACAGACCTATAACGGAGAGCAGATCTCAATCAGAGGTTTTCTGCTTCTTCTTCTCCTTTTGGCTTTTCCCTTCAAGGGTTGCCACAGCGAATCAACCCTCTCCATCTAACCGTATTCTCTGTATCCTCGTCTCTCACACCAACTACCCTCATACTGTCTCTCTCTACATCCATAAATCTTCTCTTTGGTCTTTCTCGAGACTTCCGGCCTGGCAGCTCCAATTCCAGCATCTATCTAGCGATACATTCACTATCCCTCCTCTGTACATGACCGAACCATCTCAGTCTGGCCTCATCAACTTTCTCTCCAAAACATCTTTTATGTGCTGTTCCTCTGATGGACTCATTGCTGATTCTATCCATCCTGGTCACTCCCAAAGAGAACCTTAGCATCTTCATCTCTGCAACCTCTAGCTCTTCCTCCTATCTTTTCGTCATTGGAACTGTTTCTTCGCCACAAAGCACCGCTGGTCTCACCACTGTCTTGTACACCTTTCCTTTCATTCTGGCTGATAGTCTTCTGTCTCATAGTACCCCAGACACTTTTCTCCACCCATTCCAACCTGCTTGAACCTGTCTCTTCCCCTCTTTTCCACTCTCCGTTGCTCTAGACTGTTGACCCCAAGTATCTGAAATCCTTCAACTTCTTGATCTCCACTCCCTGTAGCCTCACCGTTCCACCCAAGTTCCTCTCATTCACACACATTTACTCTGTCTTGCTCTCACTACAGATCACATAGAGGTTTTGATCTAGACAAATACTTTACCTGATCGGCTCCAAAAGGAGTTATGTTGGACTTCACAGTACCGACGCCGACTGCAATCAAAAAAAGCCCACTGTAGACCGCTGGACCACAATATGGTGCACGAATTGGACAAGTGACATTGCTTGGGGGGGTACTGTTTGTGCTCAGACACTCGGCGGGTTGCACAGGAAACGCCATCTCTTCCCCACATAGTTTTATCCTCTTGTCTTCATTTGAAATCAAAGGGAAAAACAGAATCCCAACAAAGTATAGGATCAAACTTGAGACTATTGTCCAGAATTTTCCAAGGTATGCATCAGCCAACCAGCCTCCAAAAGGTGAAATCAAGTATGTAATCCCCATGAACATCAGGGGTGCCTGGCTGGCTTGAGTGCCCTCCCAATAAAAGGGACTGCTATTGAGAAAGAGGACAAGATTGGACGTGATGCCATAGAATGCGATTCTTTCCAATGATTCAGCCAAAAGGACGGCAGCACACGCTAGTCTTCTGCCCTGGAAAACCGATGGTTGAGGAGGTCGTGCGTAACCCCCAGAGTCCAGAAGCGGGGTGCTCTCGTTGTCATCCTTGTTGATGACCATTTTCAACCAACGCTCTGGTTTAGTACAAGTTCAAGCCTGCAAGAAAGGAAACACCAGGGCTGTTTATCGAGTTAAACAAACGTTACAGAAGCGTTTGTTTATTGTACTTTTCTAGGGATACGGTCAATTGTCAAATTCACGATGTCTGAACGAACAACCGGTATTGTTATTTGTAATATTAGCACTCAACTGATACCCCCTTTAAGTCAGTACCCACCTCAAGTAGGCTCGCTTTAGCAAACGGATAGCTTGTGACCAGCGGATCCAACGTTACCTTTAGTTGCTAGCAAGCGTTCCTGTGAGCTCCAATTATCCCCATTAAGACAAAAAAGACAGACACTGATTCCGATACAAATGTTTACTTTGTCAACGGAGAACTGGAAGTTCACCAACACTGTCACAGTACAACCGCGTGACACACGGCTGGCAAAAAGCGACGGCGCCGACTTGTAAATGAAAACGACCCGGTTCGACATGAGCAGAAACCCATCCGTATGAGATGGAGATTTGTGCCACTCATGCCGGCGTTCAAGCGTCAGTGAAGGGAAGTGATACCCCGCTGCCTAGATTGATTTCACTAACTTCAAAAAATAGGCGTATACCTCGCGTTGGGTTTTTTTTTGTTCTCCCATGTGGTTTGTATTGACAATTTGAAATAACACTTAAATCATCCTGCAGTTGCTGTCAGCTCGGTCTGTTCTCACGTCATGAGTTTCCAGGGAATCATATGAGGGACGGACTTGTAAACACTCCAAGCGTGGTTCATTGCCACATACTACTGTCGTTTCAGGAAATGACAGTAGCATGTCGTGCAGGTTCATGTTTAAACTTATTACTGGCTTAGTTCTTGCGATAGGCTTACATTAGCAAGGACATGAAATTACTATTTCTTGCGTGCCTCAGTCCCAAAACAGGGAATCACACGACAGCCGAGCGAATCAGGTAACTCACGTTGTTGATAGACGTTAGTCTTCCTTACTTTTGTGAGGCATTTTCGTCGTGAATGTTCATGCTAATCGATTAAAATCTATTTTGCTGTCGATACATTCTTCTGCGGGCTGACTCTGCTTTTTAATCGTGTATGTTTATTACTTAAATTAAGTGGCAATGTAAATGTCACAATAAATAGAAAAAAAAAACCAACTATAAATAACAGTGCTTTGTTGTTGTGTATATTTGACAATACATTTACTGTTACGGTTTATTTCTTTGTGTTATATATTTTTTTGTAGGACTTGAGCTTGCTGTATACGCTCTCATCATTGTGCAATTGCAGGCGTACACCATTCTCAATATGTAGTTCTATTAAAGGGATATGACAGCTATTTTTGGAAATGGGGTATTTGTTTTCTTCGCAATAAAGACTACAAGATCGATGCCAATCTCCTGTGTGCATTATGGTGATTACCACACTCCTCATTAATTAATTTAATACAATGAATGCTGACTACAGCTTCCAAAAGCCACGGTGTGTGTGTGTGTGTGTGTGTGTGTGTGTGTGTGTGAGTGTATATATATGTGTGTGTGTGTGTGTTACACATACCAATATAATAAATGAGGAGTTTCTAAATATAATATTGATTGAAAATATTCATAATAGAAAATATAAATGGCAAAATTGGCCAGATGTGACCCATGGCTGTTAAATGCCCAGGTCTGACCTAAGCTATGGGTGTGTGGCTCCATGTGAATGCACACAGGAGGGAGAGGCATCTACACTTGGCCATCAGGATCTTCCATATAGTTGTGAATGTGTGTTTTTTTACCCAACTAAACTTGCTGCAGCAATATTCCTTTTAGGTTTATTTTTTTTTCTTTGTTTTTAAGAATGTACATTCCACATGTTTTGCTGTCAGTCACGAGACAGACCTTGGACTTCTGACAGACTCACTAAAAAAGAGAAGCTTTGAAAGAAAAGAGGAAATTATAGAAAAGAAGTACATTTATTGTCACATATAGTTATACATAGAGCACAACATCAGTGAAATTTGACCACTGCATTGAACCCATCATGGATGAACCATGAGCATAAGGCAGATAATGAGCAACGCCAGGGTAGCAGTTAGGAGTTCAGTGTCAACAACACTTCATTGGATGTGTAGATACATTCATTCACATACCTGTGGAAATGTTTCCTTTAAAAGTTTTCCATGGTTCAGTGATACACAAAAACTCCCAAAACAACCATAAAATCATATTATCAGGAGCAAAGCTCTTCCTTCATGGACTCTATGGCCTCAAAGAATAAAGATAGGAATGTCCAGAAATGTCTTTATTAAAGCACCACCTAGCAACTACTGCTGTCCAGCTGTAGGTATTTTCTACAATACACCAATGCTTCCCACAGTATCTGTTGTAATTACAAAAAGAAAGTCATATTAACTATCAGGGTCGGGTCTCTGCATCCATAAATTGGTTAAATATTTATTATTACTATATGTTGTCAGCTAAGTGCCATGGTCTTCTGTAATCTGAAATAAGGGGGAATCGGGGGGTGAAAATTTTGATGCCTAAACTAGTAAACAGGCCGATACAATAATGTATAGATGAAGACAAAAAGCTATCAAACACCTATCAATTTCCTTTCCATCCTTGTTCAAGTGTTTCATTTAATTTGTGCAACATCTTCACAATCAATCTTACACACACTTGAGATTGTCAAACTATACTGGTAGATGACAGTTTGATGGTTTGATTTGCTCACCGCCATTGATGAGCTTTAGTTTTCAAATATGGAGGTTGATTGGTAAAAGCTCAAAAGTTCAGTGTCTTGTAATTGTCTTCTGCTACATTCACTTTTGTATGCCATTGTTTGAGGATGTTTTGAAGCTCTTGGCAGCTAATTAGGACAATGGAAAAAAATGTTTTTTTTTAATTGTTTGGAAACTCATTTTGTTGTTGGTATGTCAAAATCTCACAACAGTTTTTATTTCAAAAAAGGAAATGTACATTGTGTTCACTATATTAACAACTGAATTCTGGTTTCATTTGTAGGTCCCACATTGAATCGGCAGGGCATGTATGTGAGCTCAGAGATGCAAAGAAATTTCAGTCTTCCTCTGAAGTGGCAAACCTAGTGTTTCAGAATTCTTCATTTGATGGCGCACTGGCCATCCACCTTTTCAAAGCAGGAAGACTTCTCCTAGGTAAATTGGCTTACTTTTCTGACTACTTTCTGTACTCTGTGATAGGGCTGGGCGAAATGGAACAGATTATGAAAATGAGCAAAATCTATTTTACAATGTATTCATTTTTTAAACCTAATAGTGAAGGAAAAATGAATATCCAAAATCCTGTCAACTATGTGTTCCAAGAATACACAAGTAGTTTAATTTGTCTATCATTGTGTTAAGATCAAAAACACATAACTGAGCTTTAAAACATAATTTGAAAATTCAAATTCTGGTTGTGTCTATGATTTAATGGCTTATTTGTTAATGGCTTCAAATTTCTTTTAAGTTCCAGGTGGATATTTCCAGTTTGATTATCAGGAAATTTATTTGAGAATAATTATACACTGATTTTATGGGTAAATCTAAATTATTTATAGTATTTTATTTGCTGAACATGGGCTAATTTTTGAGCATGTTGACAAAAATACATATGTATATGTAAATTGATTTTACATATCAGAACATTCAGTTAGAATTTTTTATCATAAATTCCACTTATCATTTATTGACTGATGATAGTCAAAAAAATGCCCAGCCCTAATTTGTCAACATAATATAGAGAGTAACATTTTGGCTGCCCCACACCTGTCTGGGCCTTTTCTCTTTCATATCTGACCTTTACAACAGACATTCAAGTACCCTTTGGTGTCATCTTTGGCGGAACAGACATAAATGAAGATGTGAAAGTTGCACAGAAGCGTGTGGTTATGGAGCAGGTGCTACTTAAAGCAAGGTGATGTTCCTGCAAGCACATAAACTTGCTATATACCAAAATAGTCACGTTTCATTTTGTGATTGTTTTTAGAAATAGACGTTGACATCCACAGTTTTGGTAAATGTAGAACCTCCAGTCACTTAGGATGCTATGTTTGCAAAAATCAAATACGTCCCCAAAAGAAAATGAAATAAAATAAAAAAACGAAATATATATATATATATATATATGTATATATATATATGTATATATGTATATATATACACACACACACACATATATATATATATATTTATATAGCATCCTAAGTAACTGGAGGTTCTACATTTCTAAAACTATATCTATATCTATATCTCTCTCTCTATATATATATATATGATTCAGTAAAAGTATAGGTAAAAGATTCAGTAAAAGTATAGGAATCAGATTAATTTCCCAGTGAGCTATTCTATAAAGTAAGCGTGCAGTACACCATAGCGGTCATTCATTTTGCTGATTCCATCTGGGCACCACCTGTTGTTGTGAAATTAATGATGCAGTCATTATTGTTAACCAGTATGCCTGCGGTTGTATTGCTATCATATGATAAGATGTGTTTGATTAACTGCAGTTGTGCAGTTGAATACAAAAGCTGAATACGTCTGGTCTCCGCTAACTTTTCCCCTTATCAAACTTTGGTGTGGACACAAGTGGACAGATTTAAGACTAATCAGTTATTAGACATAATATTCTTCTCATTTACAGGTTTAACTCAGTTCTGTTTTGTTCACCTGTTGAGGTGTACTTTCCTCAACTTTGGTGCTGGCTGCGATCTTGTGTTTGTAATAGCCGACTGATGCTCCAGTTTGCTTTTTGCCAGCTGTCATTTTAATCCCATCCCTCCAAGGATATTTGGTGGTATCAGTGTGGAATGAATGATGCAGATGGATCCGCAGAGCGAAACCTAAGCTTGTGAGCTTCATTTGAATCACAGGGCTAGGTGTTGCCACACATCTCTCTCTTTCTCGCAACATCAGTTACCACTTAATTACTATACCTTATGTACTAATGATGTCTCTATCGTCATGTGTAAGTTTGTCTTTGTGGAAATTTGGAGCTGATGTCTGCATCTTTCTGAGAAAACAAGAAGTAAATGTGCAGGTTGAATATGGAACCAATACAATGCATCAGTTTATTGTTGTCAGTCTAGGACACAGTACCAAATCTTTAACTTTGCATGCTCAAATATTATTTTCTCAATGAAAATAGTTTGAATGAAATGTTAATGACATTGTAAATCACCACTTACTTAGCCTTGTGAAGTAAGAGAATATCATTCTGCACAATGGCTGGAGACTTAAATAATTCCAGGAAAGGAAAATGTGTCAGTGACCTGAAATGTTATCATCCATTTGGATATTAATAGGCTTATGATTTACAAAGAAATTAGATACTGGATGCCCACGATGTTTTATTTACTGCTGTCCTGACTAAAACTGAGGGTAAACATACATTACTAACATTGAGATGTCAAGGTTTTCTTTGCCCTTCATGCTTTAAGTTGAAAAGTCATATCGAGTTATCAATATCTTGTCGTGTGTCCTGAAGTTAGACTGTGGGGGGTCTTACCTGTCATCATGAGAATTGGGAGAATGTGGATGTGTTATTTTCCCAAGAGCTCAATTTTGTCTGAGAACACTGAGGAGATGGCGATCTCAAGTATTCAATCAACAGACCATTTCTTAATACTTTCTTCATGCTGACTTTATATGGTCATTGGTTGCTTAAATATGTCACAAACCAGTGCGGTATTAAAAGAACCAATGGCCATTTTACTCCTGTGTCTTTCTTTTTGAATGAAAAACATAATATGCAAAAAAAAGATGATTGAAAAATTGGTTTTGTCTGAAATGCAGATACATGACTCACAGAATACATATGTATCATAGATAATGGTAACATACTACCTGCAGTACCTGGTAAATGTGAAACTATTGCCTAGCCATTACTAGTACCTCCATGTCGGTACTGTCATCAACAAATCTTGACTATTGTATTAATGCAAGTTATCATTTCCTCACTGTTCAGGGCATCCTGGTTTCTGGGGACTAAAGTATACCAGCAGTGTTAGTATTGCCCTTTTCTGTCTGCTTTCCAAAACGCATGCTTGTAAAAGGCATAATGGGATCAACTAAAAGGCCTATCCCAGAGTGACTATTTAGTATCTTATTGAAATTATTTATTTATGTATCCATTCCTTCAACAGGTTTGCTGTTGCATTTACTCACCAAATGAAAAAGGAAGCAGATCTCTGGGTAAGGTCTGACTTTTTTTGTATTGTAAAGAATCATGTTGCAAACAATAAGCATTGGCCACTTGCTTGAGCAATGAGACTAGTGACAGACGTTATCACTTACTCATGATCCACTTTCATTTGTAAAAAAGCATGAAATCAATCATATTGTCAGAGTTAATGTAGATCAAACAAAGAACCTTTAATTTGCATGCCTTTCTGTATATGATAATCATCTGCCGTGAAGAAGTGAGCAAGTTTTTTGGGGTTACGGCACACCACTTACATTAAGGGCGTGATTGCCTCAGTGAACCGCAGAGGGGCAAGGGCTTTTACTATACAAACACCGTGTGCTGCTCTGCCACCTAATAGTTTGGCATTAAAACAATATCACAGTGTCTTATTTTCAGATTAGATTCCAGCAAGAGGCTGTAGAGAGGCGCTAGACACATTTAATCTCTTGTCTGTTAGTGCTGACAGCAGGCAGACAGGACGGGCACTGGGAGGCTTTGTTGTACTTTTTATTGTGACAATGAGCACACATTGGGGATGGATGTTGTATGATGATATTCAGTGAATTCCCTTTCTGTTCCCTTTTGATTTGTTTTGTAGAAGTAATATATTATCCCAACAGCTACCTTGCTGAGTCTAGTTGTTTTACAGGTGCGTACATATGTGGGTACACTGGTGACATGATCAATAATCCCCTTGTTTCCTTCCATTGTTTATTACATAACCACATCACAGTGAAATTATCAGTGAGCTGATTGTCATAAACTGATATATTTATAGCTCATACACACCAATTATTTGGTTTTGCTGTTAAGCAATTCTCTTCTTTCCTCTCTTAAGCTATCACAGAGCAGTAAAATCTATGTCCAGCCCCAAGGTAAGCGCTATTTGACTACTATCCTCATAATGCTGTGTATCCCCCATTCACCATTAAAGTGTTGCATTAATCAGCTTCAAAAGTGTTTTGTTGCATTATATTACCGTCACTATAGAGTTTTTTCTGCCCTTGCTACTGGCTACCATGTGATGCTCGACAAACCTAAATCAGTCTTCCATACGTTTCCTGCCAGAAGCCTTGTCTGGCAAACTGTCCTGTCACAGATTAAAGGGGAGGTCTGAGCCAAATGCATGGCTGAACTCAGACCAGTGAGAGCTTTTTCTTGGCTACTGCTGGAATATGTGTATTTGGATTATCAGTTCTTGTTAACACAATATGTCAGGGTCAGGAAAACTTTATTATTTCTTTACAAATTTGGTTAAATTGGTATCCAAAAAAAAGTTTTACATCATTGTGACCTCTCAAAACATGTGTTGTCCATAACTGTAAAGTGCTTGTTTTACTATATATTATACAGTATTCTCTTTTAATGACAGAATTTCACTCAGATTCCTTAAAAGGATGAAATGACAAGTTGATTATATTGTTATAGCAAGGGTCAAATAATTTTTACCATTTTTGCTGACTGGCAATGGGTAATAGGGAGAGTTTACCCTGACTTTGCCAGCAGTTGATCACAGTTGTTGTAGTAGTAAACAAACATTCACAGCTGGTAACTTACAAATAGGTCAAATTCTTGTCTAAATCTTCTTGTCTTGGCAACTGGACTTGTATTTCTTCACTTAAGACATTACATCCCTCATCCGAGAGGCTTCTTCAGTTCTAATGACCTCTGGGGAGTTTCCGAATATCACTGCCAGGGTTTTGGTAAATGGAAGAGTTGATCAGCAGAAACAAGGTGTAAGGGGGGTTGTGATGCTAATGTGGGTGTCGTTCGATGGAACAAAATAGCAACTTTGTAGGTCTAATACTAAGTGTAAAGGGTGACAGACAAGGATGCGTGTGCAGACAGGCCCCGGTTGGCCCAAAACTTCGAACCCTATTACTGAAAGCCAAAGATTCTCACCAAGACACCCTCTGGAACCCAAAAAATTTCAGGACTACAAACAGGACTCTGAAAAAACACGTATCTGCCCATTAATGGCAAAGGCATATAAATAAATGGACAAGTCCACTGAGTTTTATTGCTTAAATTAGATAATTGTAGAATAAAATATTTTATATGGACTACAGAAAATGTTAAAATTTTTATTGAAATGAATTATGTCTACCTTTATAGGTTACATGAAAGCCAAACAAACATGACATAAATTAAGTTTATGAAGAATGTAGGTTGCGATTAAGTAATTAACTGAGCAGAGATCTGCAAATATCTTGTTTCTTGTTTCGTCCCACAGTCCACAAATATGCAGCAGCTTAAATTAGAGACTTCCATGAAAAACGTAGAGCAATCGTCTTTGGAACACTCCTGGTTCGATTCCCGGCTCCTCCTAGTGTGTCAAAGCGTTGTTGAGAAAGACACTGAACCCCTAACTGCTCCCCTGGCGCTGGTGGATGGCAGCCTACACGCCATGGTTCATCCATGATGTGTTAATTGCAGAGAGCAAATTTTCCCATGAGGGATTAATAAAGGATAAATTATTATTATTAATGGACAGTCACTCTTGTTTCATTCCACCCTACAATTTTTTTCTCATGTATATACATATATATATATTATGTTAACAAAAAGTCTTAGATTTTGCAATGTATATGCTTTTTATTTTAAAGGTATCCAAACGGAGGTTGCAGAGCGTTTCTGCTGGACTGATTTCTTACGGAGCTCAGGTAACAATTTGTTATTTGTTTTTAAATAGACCCTTTATGGTACAAAATGTCTGTACATTCTTGATAATTGCTTTAAACTTTTCATTTAATACTACTGCTATTTATATTACTACTGCTGCGACTGCCCTTTCTAATACTATGAATAGTCACAACAACAAAACTACTACTACTACTACTACTACTGATAATAATAATAATAAGAAGAATAATAACAATAATAATAATGATAAAATTACAAAGGCAATGTATACACAATACAAGGGGCAATTCCAAAAACTTGATTTTATTGTCTACCGTTAAGCTCACTTTTATTTACAGGTTTAGGTTGGTACTCTGTAATAATGTATGAACATCATATATACACCTGTAGACGACTTCAGTAGTGCAGGCTTTCTTACCTGTTTCCTTGTTTTTTTAACATTAGTGAAAGGCATTGTCATCAGTCGAGCCACCTCTATACAAACAATGGGACCTTCATTGACATCAGCCCTTCTCTCTCCCTCCTAGCTCTTTTTACAGTCAATCGTGTATGGTTTTTTTACTTTTACACATAAATGGAACAGAACCTGGACTCTAAATTGGACATTGCAAGATGATATTCTGGAACATTAGTGCTTATAGAGAATACAGTTGAGTCAGGGATGGATGGCTGATTAATAACTCTCCATCTCAGGACCATTTATCACCACATTTCACAACCAGTGCAAGTCATAATAATTGCCCTTAGTCAGTTCTCCTTTTGTTATACTTGAAATGGGAGTCACCACTGGAGTACATTTTCCTCAGATTGGACGAAATTGTGAGTTTTAATTTTACTCACTTGTTTTGAAAATTATAAACTCGATTTAGAATCTTCCATTCCCTTTAAGGCAGTTGTATTGTTTTGGTTATTGTGTGTTGAATCTTTACAGTAACAATACTTACAATTACTTACAATACTTACAGTAACAATTAATATTGATAAGATAAGAGAAGATAAACCTTATTAATCCTCATAGGGGAAATTCCTTTGTCACAGCAATGTTAAAATGTAAAAAAAAAAAAAGCAAATAAATATGAATATCAATATGTGTATAAATAGAAATAGAAAGGCAGAAAACAAGGTATAGCAAGATAAAAAAATGCAAAATAATGTATTTCTTGGTTGAGTTCTGAAAACAAAACTACACTGGACTTTTTTGTACCATTTGTACTGTACAGTAGTAAGGACGAATGCATATTATACCAGAGATGAGAGTCTAAGGAATCCAATGAAACAGTAAACTGCTTTTGTTAACTGTAGATAATTGTTGAAAGATGCATCTGTGAAGGGATACCCATCACTGGCTGGGTTGATATACTTTCTTAAGGGCTTAGTGATCCATTTTCTTCCTTTAAACAGATTAAAAGAGAAGGTATTGAAAACAGTGAGACACCACACCTAGACTGAAGAATTCAATCGCAAAAATGCAACTCAATGAAGCACATTCTCAACACAACTGGATTTTTTCAGGTCAACCTTCATCATTCTCCTTTATCTTGATCTTAACATGCCACGAGGACAGCAGGGGGCCCTGTCCCTGTCCCATGTGTGTTCACTCCTCCCAGATCTTGCCAGATATTGATTAATTTTTTATTCATCCATCACTTGTGGCATAAATTAGTTATTTCTGAATAGGCTGGACAGAGGAGAGATCGCCTTGTGAATTTTCTTTTCTTCTGGGAAAGCCGATGTAGTTAAAAATACATGACTATATGTGTATGGATTCCCAGCAGTATTAATTCCTGCCGAATCTGTCCTTTTTAAACAGCAAGCAAATACATAAGCTCAGGCATCACCTGCAGGCTTGAATGAGTCTAGTTAAAATCACAAAAACAAAGAAAGCACCAACCCAAATTTGAAGACAGACGGATGGATGTAATTCGAAACTGAAGAACACCTCAATGTTTTCTTGTCTTTTTATCCATCTTGAAGCTTTTTGCTCTGACTTTGCTCCTCAATATGATTGACATTCATTCCTTGCTGGCTTCATAAATCCAAGACATTGGTATATGTCCTGGTGAATTGAAACTCCATTTTCACATTTTCTGTATGTCTTATAAGTACTGAGGTATCACTAGTGACCTCAAAAACATGTAGTAGACTTACAAAAATACTGTAACAATTTGAAAAATCGTGAACAGAGGTTTACTAGTACAGATGTGGCTACCAGTATTGTTTTCTTTTACATCAGTAAATAGTTTTAACCTTTGTCAGAGAAGGAAAAGCCATGGAGCTTTGAATTACATTAATAACCTCCTCACTGCAAGGTGATAAGCCACACAATTCCAGGTCCCTGAACTCTTGGCAGCCTCTGGCCTTCATGCATTGTATTAATTACACGTGTGGTTTTCTTGATGTGACATCTAAAATGCCCTGCATACACCAGTGTATGATGTTGCAGATTTTTTTGTCCTTACTTTTGTGTTTGATTGAGAGAAGTGAGAGGGAGATTAATAGGAGCAGTTCAGAATGATATGCGTTCCCACCTCCTGCATACAAAAACACACTGTGATTAAAGCACCAGGGGATTGTTCAGAACGCCCTCTGACTCAAAGGCAAACAAGCACAAATGATTTCTGCATACAACTCAGAGAACAGCAAAGAAAAAAAGAGAGGGAGGATTGCCGCTGGCACAAAAGATGATTTTTACAATATGTTTGCCTCCCTTGAGGAAAGATGAATTACGTTTAAGATCCAAAGGTGTTTCTTTCCTGCTCATTTTGACAGGCCTGTGCACTAGTGTGGTTCCAACTCTTTGCTATTACTTCCCTGCATCTTGCTCCGAGGTTGTGACTGAGGTGTTTACATTAGCTAATGTTCTTTATCCTTCGAGTCAGTGCAAGGAAGTTCGAGTCATCCAGCAGATGAGGAGCTATTTTGACGATAGGCTCTTTGGATCAGGGTCAATGGCCAGACTCAAAGCTGTCATTGTAAGATGCTCTTTAATAGCATTAAAGAGCTGCCGTGGACCCCAGATCTGGACTTTACTAGCTGCAGGGGATTTCACTCAACTGTCACTATGCTTAAGGCATGTGCTTGTCTCTGTTCTTAGTATTATGGTTTAGGGTACTTATCCTTTTTGTAACATTCAGCTCTGTAGACACTTAATTGTGTAACTGTGGTACGTATTTTCTTACTGTCTCGATGTTATTGTATTGTTATTTTTGACAGCTCTTATATTATAAAAAGTTTTAAAAAAGTTAAAATCATACATGTTTGAAAATATATATAAATTGATATACTAAATGTATATCCTTTTTTCAAGCTATACATGCATTAGGTCTTTTCTTGATATTTTTTCACTTCAAGTGCATGTAAGCTTTGACATTAACTTATTAAAGAAATTTGAAAAAAATAGTAGCTCCGTTTTAATAAAAGGGAAGAAAAAAAGACGTTTTCCAGTCTAATGAAAGGATGATCTAAATCATCCCTCGATTTATAACCCTGTCTATAATTTTATTCATATCTCAACATTATTTCAATATTTTTCCACATGAGCATTACTATATTATGTATCATTGTCATTATTATTAATAACAATTATTCATGATAATAAATAGTAACCATGGGAATCATGGTCCAAAGGTTTTGTTTGTTTTACAGACAAGAACTGAGGGGTTATGTGAAAAAAAAAATGGCTCAACCATGTTAACCCTCTATTATTACCACAGTCTCAGAATGTTGCTTTTCAGCTTGTCAATCTGTGGCTGCTTATTTGGCTCATTGTCACCCAAACACAAAGGATATGTATTTTTGATGCCATATTACACAAATATTACACTCCTAACTTTCTGGTGCTTTCAGCAGACTGTTTCACTGCTGAGTGTTACAACTCTGATCAGAAAAATGTGGAAGCACATTAGTCTCTGCTGTCTTATTTTTCTCATGACCTTGGGTGATGTATTGCTTTCATTATCTGCTCATGTACTTGGGATGTTCATTATGCAGTGTTTTGACATTGTAGCCTGGTTGTTGTCTATGTCTGTCTTCTTTTCAGGTGTATGTGAAGAGCATGTAGATCAGCTACGAGTCTTCCTCTTGGTTTGTGGCCTCAGAAGAGTCAAGGACCCCCTCTATCTAGTGGAGGCTTTTTCAGGTGCACCATGCATTTAGTTTAATTCCCTCCCTTTCTCATATATCCCAAACGCGAGCATTTGTAATAACACTACATGTCACAAGAGGCAGATGTTTTTGCTGGCCCAGTTTCAAAATCACCTAAATTTCAAGGCTTTTCTCTCTACTTCTCTTGTATGCTGTGGTAGGGCAAGCATAATGCTCTCATAAATTAGCCATGATGTTAGATCTCTGTTGTTGGGATTCAGCTAATTGAAAATTTATGTGACAGTGCAATAAGATTCTTCCGTCAGCCCATGTTGGCCCTACAGACATTGTTCCCAGTGTTTTATGTGTGTATAGTGTTCCCTTTTGTGATAATCACATTGAGAACAGTAGTGGGAATTTTCCCCCAATTTTTAAAATATCCTAAACCATCTTCTATGTTCTCTCTGCCATTGATTGTGCAAAGGGAAATAAGGCATCACCAGAGGGCATTAAATTGTATGAGGAAGTGTTGCTCACTCTTTGTTTTGAGGAACTATTTGTGTGAATTTTCACATTTCTTAAGGACTCAATGCCTTGTAGTTTGAGGCTTAGCAGTAAAATTAGAATATAAGAACAGATGAAATGTTTCAAAAAGCCGGTGTTTTTTTTCACACTGTTTTGCTTGTTTTTTTGTCTTACAGAGTGGCATAGGAAGAATCCCGAGAATGTGTTTATTATTATTGGGCCAAAGGTAAGAACTCAACTGTTACAGATTTTTTTTTGTTTTGTTTGTGTGTTTTTAATTTTGTTTTTCTTTTCTCAAATTTGTAATTTGTAATGCCTTTCTGTCTGTTCTGTGACTCTGTGTCCGATTGAAATTACACAGGAAAATCTGCCCTGGGACTTCGGGCTGCCTCTAATTGGATGTAGCTGAGATTCCAGCTTTAGCTGTTTACCTAAATAACAGTCAGCACGGAGCAGAAATGACAATCTTCTGTAAACAGGGCGGGCGAGAGCTTGCTCCAGTGTTGGTACTAACTGCCTGACTGCTTGTTATACTGTGGAATTACTTTTAATCAGATTAGCCCTCACCTGATTAGTGACCACATTTCAGTCCTTTTAGCGCAGATGGATGAACCTGATCTATATTTTTTCTGGTATATATAAAATCCAAACTTATTTTACATGTAATATGTGACAAATCACAAACCTCCTGTCTAGTGTCTCAATACTGAATATATAATCCAAACCAGGGCTGTGCTACGTAAAAATGTACTAAAATGTTTGTAATTGCAGTGTCGGAAAGATTTTCATGTTGAACATTGATAATTACTTGGTGTCACAAGCACATTATTTACAAGCAAGAAATACCTTTCAGGAATCAGCAATAACATATCCTAAAATGAAAAGATAGTAACAAGTATCCTCGAAGTGTGTATATATATATATATGTGTGTGTGTGTGTGTGTGTATAAAAAATATTAAAAATATATAAATATATATACACATATATATAAATATATACACACACACACACACACATATATATATATATATGTACACACACACACACACATATATGTGTGTGTGTATTTATGTATGTGTATACGTATACAAATAGTATACATATACATATACATATACAAACCTGAAGCGGCACCCTAAGGTAATAGCTGAAAGGAAAAGAAGATACATATACAAACATAGAGATAGATTAAGGAGTTTAAAGTACTGTTCGACCGAGACAGTTTTTAATTCCTGAGAAAATTCCACAAGAAGGATGGGCAGGATAGGGGGCTAATAATGATTGTTGTCTGAACTAACCAGGTCTAAAGTCAATATTCACTGGGGTTCTGACCTGATCAAAAAAAATCAAAAAGGTATTTTAAAAAAAGGTATAAATAATTCAACTGGTGAGCAAACCAATTTACTTCTGCAGATTTTGACACTCTATTGCTCTTATAAAGGTTTTATCTCCCTGCACGCACGCACACACGCACACACTCACACACACACACACACACACACACACACACACACACACACACACACACACACACACACAACACAGATAGACGTGTGCAGGCACACATGCACACTCGCACATTTGTCTTCATCTTCCCCCTGATTTGTTTTGATACTTCATCACTGTACAGTATTTAGTGTCTGTTCTTCCTTTCATGCTGTGGTGTCAGGCAAAAGGTATGTTCTTCTTTAGTTTCTCTCAAAAACAACTCAATTAGACATGGCTAGGGGCTTATACACTATCTTACTGCTGCTTCTCGCCGTGCTTCACTTTGTTGTTGTTTGATAAAATGGTTCAGTGGAAGCAGAGATGTGTGATTCATCTCGACTCCCCTGAATCACAGGAGAAGCATGTTTGCTTGTTTGCTTGTTTGTCAGAGAAATTAAATGTCTGATATATTTTTTTAAACATGTGTTTTAAGACCATTGTATTTTCTAATGCTGATTTAAGGATTCCACTGTTAAACATTGACATTTAAAGAAGCAACCATGCAATCTGAAAATCTAAATGAAAG
The DNA here is from genome assembly GCF_037954325.1 of Fistularia commersonii. Taxonomy (NCBI): domain Eukaryota; kingdom Metazoa; phylum Chordata; class Actinopteri; order Syngnathiformes; family Fistulariidae; genus Fistularia; species Fistularia commersonii. The sequence goes on from NC_141309.1 coordinate 13,194,774, forward strand.
TTAGAAGGAAGCTGTCATGCAATAAATCCACAGCTACTTTATTCAACTGGGAAGCACTCATGGCACATGGCGCTGCACAGCATCTGTCATTAAGAGGAAAATTCAGGTCAGTTTGTCACTAATGATGCCTCTGGACTTGATCGAGATACACAATGTGCTGCCCAGTTTGGATTATAATGAAAGAAAATATATGAAATATGAAAGAATGTAGCATTAATTTTCTAGCTATTGCTTAGTAACAGGAATGTACGGCTGGCAGTGTAAAAGATATCCATACTATCAGCAGGAACAGGTATGACAGATTGTTTTGAATAACGATGATACTGTAAAAATCTGTGCATAAACATTTTGGTTTCTGTTTATGCAGTCTTTATCTTTGGCTATGATCCACTCCCCCCCCCCCCACCCCCCCGCTATGTCTACAATGTCTGTCAAATCCCAGATTACACCAGGATGCAAATTTGTTGGTTTGGACTCTTTGATTTGAATACACGTTTGCCTTAAAGCAGATTCAATTTTATAACTCCACCAGCTATATGAAATGAAAGAGGAAAAAGTAGCAGCTCGCTTGGCAGCATCTTTGACCTAAATTGCTATGCTTTGACTTTTCCCTGGGCAAGCAAATGCTCACAAATCCCATACTGCAATTAATCAGATTGGCCACCCACCCCACTCTGACCCCAATCTCTGAAAATGCAGGATTATCAGAAAATTATTTGCTCACAGTAGAAATTATTAGATGTTTTTTTTTTTCAACTTCCTACTATCTTTGATGACTGCAAAGCTTTTGTTATAGAGAAGGGGTTTCACTTTTCACTCTAATCCCTGTCTTTCCCAGATTGATCCTGAGCTTACTGCTGAAGTTGAAGCTGTTGTTAAAAGGTAAGCCCTCAGTTCTCTTTGGTTTTCTTTATCAGTTACACATCTCATCAAAGAACTTGAGATTTGACAGTCAAGAAGCTCGAACTTGGTTCCGCTGAGAAATGTGGAGACTGTTTATCCTTCCATTCATCCCGCATGGTTAAAGGAAATATCTTGAGATTTTTTTCTTACATTTATAGCAAAGTGTGAATGCTAACGTAAATAAGAGTTGTTTATCTCTTTCACCGTTACTCTCAGCAGATTTTTCAGATTTTCACCAAAGGCTTTCACCACAACAAAGTTTTTTTTGTTTTGTTTTTGCATCAGGAAGCTCCTCACCCTGGTTAGGACTTCACCTGGACTGTTTGTGCATGTCAAACATCAAGCGGACGCATTTCTAGCCCTGAGCTTGTCGCTGCTGTTCAATATCATTCACGCCTTTGCAAGCTCACAGTCACATAGAACTAAGCATTGCCTGTGCTTCTGCAGAACAGCAGGGGTCTTTTTGGCCATGGAGAGGAGCCAGCATGAGCTTCACGCAGCCATGAGACGTTGCTTCGCCATGGTCAACACCTCTATTTCAGAGGGCATGTCAGCAGCCATCTTGGAGGTAAACATCATCAACTTGATCAAATTTAAAACTTTGACTAACCTAACTGACAAGGTAGCTTTATCTTCTGACAGTACATAAAATAGGTGCAGATAAACGCAGTATTCAGAGTTTGATCAAGCAAAGAAGGCACTTACCATTTGCCATCCCCATTGCAATTTTTATGCAATTTGAATATTTACACGAGGCCTTATCTTGCCTTTTCTTGCTCAGATAAAATGTTATCTAACCACTTTAGGGACAATTATACACATTAATTGCTTGACTTCAGACTTTCTATTCCTGAGTGAGCAAAACCTGTAAATCCACTTAATCTCTTCTAAACACAGTCGATTAAGACAATCCACAGTAAGCTCAAGGTGTCATTAGTATGTTAGCATGTTTCTCTCAACAAACTTGCTGATATAGATTGTTAATTCTGGAACTGAGCTATGACACAGGGGAGCAGAATCATCAAAAAACACAGTTTTCAAGGTGTCAAGGTGCTCCTGTTATTGGAATGACAGACTGTGCAGAATAACCCTAACCTAATTTTCACTTGGAAGTATTATGCTCTGTTTTTCAAAGGCGATGGATCTGGGGCTGCCAGTTGTGGCTAGAGATATTCCAGGAAATTCAGCTATGGTGCAGCATGATGCCACTGGGTTGCTTTACTCATCTCCTCAGGTACATAGTGACATATATAATAATAACCGGGTCACCATGTTAACTACTCATTGGCTGTTCCACAGTCAGAGTTGAAGAAAATATAAAGCACAGTACCTATTTTTAAGCCAACTGCTACACCTGTCACCATTAGAAAAGCATTTTCTGCTAATTCGTTGGAATTGAATAGGTCCCTTTCATAAATGTAGATACTGCAGTGTAACATAGCCATACAATTTGGAAACCCCCCTCTTTTACATCATTTGAAGTTATATTCTGATTCCCCATTCTCGAAAGACTAGCTATAACAAGAGGCTTATATTTTTTCAGTATCATTGTTTGAAATCAGACATTAAGAACCTCCAAATAGTGATGCAATGCATTGCAGCAAGCATGTCCAGAATGGGAACCCTTTGTGAGGACTGTTTGATTTGACATTTACCGAGGTTTGGAGCAAAAAGAAAACCCAAGTTAAGGTCAGCTGGAAAAAGGGCATAGCATGTTTAAAGACACTGTGCTTTGGTCTGATGTTGTAGCAGCAGGAGATAAGTCATCTCCAGGGGAGGTCACGTTCACTGAGATGAGGCGCAATAAGACTCTTACATCTTACATATACAGTAACTTGGGCTCAATAAACCCCATCTGCCTGTACTGATGGCAAATGGTGAATGGTAGAGTGGGAGCAAGTCCTTTTGTTGTTGTGGTATGCTCAATCCCTTTTAGTTGCACGCTTTGGAATGCTGTTTTGTTTGCTGGATTGCGCCTGTAGTTCTTTAAGACTTCAATGTAATTACAGGGATATGTGTATCAAGAAATGTGTCATAGGCTATAACTAAGCAACATGAGAGCTTAAGAAAGAGAAGTGGTTCGCCCTGTCTCACTCTCTAACTCGTGGTAAGAGTGAAGTGATTATAAGCGTGCTGCTCATAAGTTGAGCTTTAATCCTGTTGCTAAGGATTTATAGCTCTCATATGGCCATACAGAAGAGACATCTTCCTACCAAGAGCCTCTCCAGACATAATCGCATCACTTTGGGGAAGTAAAGTAAAGTGGCTTGCTGACTGGCACTGGCTAAAAGTTTGAGTGCCCATTGGCTCTCCACTGCAATTGATGTCATGTTTTAGAGACACTTTAAGGTACTTTTACTTCATTTTGTTGAGCCGTTCGTCAGTCTTGTGAGACAGCTGATGAGCCACAAGTATTAAGCATGGTATGCAGATATGCTGCATCCTGTCCAATGTTTTCCACTCCCAGTCCCACTGACAGCTGGTGGTTTGCAGTATTAAACTGTGCACTTTTGTACTTTTTTTTTGCTTTCTTCATGAATGAAATGAAGGTTTACAACTATAAAGATAGACTGAAAAGGTCTGCTGGACATATTTAATCCTGGAACCACAAATCCATCTACCCTTTGGCAATACACAGACCCTTTTGAAGTTCGTGTACTCATCAGTGCACAAGCTTTTATCTCAATTCTGTTCTCATGACTTGTAATATCTCACACAAAAAATTGTATCTTCAGGTAACTTCAATGGCAAACGTCAAGTGGCGATTGGCATTAAAATGAAACACATTTCACTGTTCCTTGCCAGGAGTTTGTACATCAATCTCAGAGGCTTTTGTCAGATCATGTGCTGAGAGAGAGAATTATAAGGAATGGAAAACAGTACGTGGAGAAGCATCACAGCCTGAACCAGGAGAGAGAAACCTACCAGAGGCTGGTGGACACTCTGCACTGGACCTAAGCTCACACCTCTCAACTCCACATTCTAAACTCTCTCAGGAATCTAAACAACTATGAATCCAGTGAATACACAAACTAGTGCATTTACAATGTCAGGCTGCAAATGTGTCTGCTCAAAATAATGATTTGCATCCATAGGACAGTTATGCCGCATTGCACTGTTATCCAAATATTTTGCAATAGTGTGGGTGCAATAAGAGGTAAAAGGCTATAGCAATGTGCTTTATGCATTTGAATATGATAATGTATGGTTATTTATTGTCTGACTAAATGTAGAAAAATACTCCACCGGGTGCCATGTCTATTCAACATACAGAATAAAAGTTGAACAAAATACTGACTTGGTATGTGTTTCTGTAACTTGAACTCATCAACATATATTTTCACATTAGTTGGAGACCCCAAATGGCCTAGATATGTGAATCGTTTTATGTCCCTGCAAGTAACGTGCAATTGGTCCAGGGTGTACCCTCCCTCTCACCCAGTGGCAACTGGGATTGGCTCCAGCACCCCCGCAAACCAACAATGTCGGAGAAGTGGTATAGATTATGAATTAATTTTCAAACGTGGCTGCGATTGGGATAACAATAGTAGTGCAAAATTTAACGGCAGGTATCAAAATATTTTTTCCAAAATGTAACATAATTGTCAGTGTCAGAAGTTAGTCTTGAGATTAGATATCCGATAACTGATGACTATCCACTCCAGACAAAGACGTGCAGTAAAGAAGAATATTGCATTAATATTAAGAATCACCCACTTAATAACACTGGCAAAAAATGTTGATAAAAAAATGTCAAAGAAAAAAACAAACTTGGAGCCAAATCATTTAATAGTGGTGATATAATTCCTCATGCTGTAATGTATTGTTTGTACAATTTTAAGAAGGACCAAAAAAACATTGTCACCAAACATCAGCTTTGAATTAGTCAGATGAGTTTAGTAACCATTGTATGCTGAATGAAACTGCCTCCAGGCAGTCTTACTTAATCCTCTCACAGAGACTTAGACAGACAGAATGCAACAGTCACTTAACTATTGCCTCTCCAATTTGAGAAGTTGTTAAAAAATACATATCCAACACGAGTGTCTGATGTTTACTAAACTGAATTAATCTCAGCTCAACTAACCATCTGTATTTTCTCAGTCAGGATGCTATTTTCTTTGTTTTAAACTAAACTACCATGAGTTTTGTCATAAACACACTCGACCATAACAATTAAACTGTTGGACTTGTGACCATCCATCTTGCATTCATTTAAGGACCATGGATAGTTGATGTTTATATGGAGTAGAAAATGAAATCGAAAGCAATATTCAAGATCATAGTGTTTAATGAAAAAACACAAAATAATTATGGACTAGAAATTACAAAGAAAATGTTTTCAGTTTTGCTTGATGGGAAAACACTTAAACATGAAGTCTGATCGAAGATCAACGTTTTAGTCAAGCCCATATTTGACTAAGATTTCTTTATTACGACTGGTTGTAATTTGGTAATATACAATTTGTATAATTTTAAACAGTGTTTTGTACTGTATATCGCAGCATTGAGTGCAAAAATGTAGTATCCACATGCAGCAATACCATTTGTCGCCATTAAGTATTGTTTTAAAAGTCCATCCGTTCAACCATTGAAACATTTCCAGACACATTTACTCTCCAGTTCAAATAGCAATATACAGTACATGAACATTTAAAAAGGCCTTGATGGGTAATGAAATGTAGAGGAAAGTGTTTTTTAAAATCTCTTATTGTTGACATTTATTGGAGTTAACAAAGGCATTGAGGTGATCAAAATCACATTTACAATGTGAGATCTGATCATTTTCTGTGTTATAAGGGGTCCCCAGGCTCTGTGACGGACATTTGGGGTTCCTCTTCACACCTGTCCTCTTTCCCAACCCAGTGGATGCCATGGCCATTCTCCCTCTGCGGAGGATGAGGTGAATGCTGGCGCTCCAATGTGGAAAAGGTGGTGAAATGGACTCTCTTTCTCTTGCTGGTGGGTGAGTGTAGGGATTCAGGGTTCATTGTTTTGCTCCTAAAAGAGCCCACACAGCTGATTGGAGAGTCTGTAACAGAGGCCAGGCAACTAGGCCTCCTGGACAGAGAAGTAGCTTTATCAGGCCCAATGTCTATCACAGTGGTGGCCGTTTGGGAGTCTTGTTGAATGGGGCTACCTGGGACACTCATAACCAGTTCAGCGTCTGTGCCCAGCCACACCCAGTCATGCCTGTGACCTGTAGGCTCCTGGCCATGAGAGGGAGGCTTCTTATGTCTGAACTTGACAACATATGCGATACAGTTTATCAGGAATACCAAGATGGCCAGACAAAAAACCCCTAGAAGAGCATACATACCAATCTCTAAGTCTGTAAGAGGCCTATTACTCAGCATTTCTTCCTCACCGCCAATCTCTACAACAGGTGTCTCCTGTCCAGGCACCACCACCTTGGTGGGAAAGTTGTTATAGTTCACCAGGTTTCCAGGGGCCTTCACTGTACTTGTGAAACTTCCGTCCTCTGCTATCGTGTTATCGGAGCCATATGGTTTGCCGTTGTCGCTAGGGCTGCTCATCATACTCATATTGATCATGCTGGTGGGAGTGCTTCCTGAATTGGTTGTCTTCCCCACTCCACCGAGAGTACCACTGGTCAGGAAAGTTCGTTCTGTAGATTTTATGGTGGTTGTCATTTTCAGCATGGTGTTCTCATCAGTGTCGGAGGTTGAGCTGCTCTTTGAAGGATCTTGATATGGCCTCCTCTGCTTCCTTTTGATGTCCATCTCTTCCCTATTGTTTCCGTCGTTATTGGTACTGTCTTTTTTGTTTCCGGTGCTGCTAAAGTTGACACTATCAGGGGTCTTGGAGTTATCATCTGGACGGCGGTTTTGAACCTGAAACTTGACCTTGAGGTTGCCATTGCCTACAGCCACAGTGCTTTTGCGTTTGGACTTCTGGCAGGCTTCACAAATGGACATCTCTACTTTGACAAGAACTCCTTCTCCTTCCCCCTCTGCCACAACAGCTGGAGGTGTGCCCTGCACTGACACCACCCCTTGGTCTAGAGACGTCACTGTCAGGCGGTAAAAGGATGGATCATATATATCTAGAGGTGTCTGGTTGCCATCACTGAATTGGATCCACGCGCTGACCAAAGCCTCCTGATGGGACAGAAAAAACAGAAATAATTGGTGTGCTTGAATTAACTATTGAGACATATGGATTGATGAGTAAACGTTACCTGTTTGGGGAACTGTAGTACTTCCTGTGTAGTTGTAGTTGCAAGAATGGCTTTGTTACTCCCCGGACTGAGCTGCAGGGTCATGAAGAGGCCTGTCACCATTTGAACTCCCAGTTCTGTAATGGTCACCTTTTCATCTATGACTTTCACTGTTGTCTTTGCCAAGATTGTGTCAGACAGTGGAGAGAACACCTGTTACGGAAAAATAGATTGGTACAGTTAATTCAATGTTAAAACCAATATTACTCACAGGACCAAAAGTATATTTTGTGTCCTTGTAAAAGTTCATCATGTATATACTCAGTGTATTTTTTCTGACACGTAGCCCAAATTAGTTAATATGTCAAATGTTATCACTGTGGGGGTCAAAGTTAAGAAAAGTTGCAGCAAATACTATTTGAATATGTAAATTCTGTACAATATTTTGGCAGCGTATGAGTGGAGTGATTAGGTGACTACCGTAGGTGGAATGATTAATTTTTTCCCCTTTACTGCTGATTCCAAGATAATGGAAGAGGATCCAGTCAACCAAACCGTCTCTATCAATAGTGTACAGCTGGCTGTTAGGTGAGTGTGAAACAGATGCCGTGTTTTCGCAAAAACTTCTGTTTGACCTAAAATTGTTACTTAGTTGAGGAAAAAAAAACTCACAGTTGTTACAGCACTGTGGGTGTGGGTTCACATTTTTGCATGCATGACCAGAGAGCACATTATAAGCTTTCACAGATGGGTCATTTGTGTTTATGATAAAGGGATATAGGGTATGCTCATATCAGAAGATGCAGTATGTACACATATATCCCTGCTCTGTTGGGGAGTACTAAAAAAAATATGGAAATATATCCTGAGAATCAATGTACTGTATTAGGATAGCTTGTTACAGAATTAATAATAATGGTGAAATATAGAAACAAAATATCTAGGACAGCTGCTTGCTGATGTTATGGACACATCCAGAATTATTGCCTTTGCGGGCATCTTTTATCATTTCACAAAATATACATTATGCTGCATTTAGTGCTGCTGTAAGTTTTGTGTGATGTTCTAAGAAACATGATGAACAAATGACATGAATGTTATACGGACCATTGTGATAACCCACTTTTCCTCTCATTAACATCTTGTCCCTCAGATTAAACAGTCGTGACCACAGACACTCCTGAACTCATTTTTTGATCCAGACTGCCCTGAAGTATGTGTGTGTGGGTGTGTGCGTGCACACGGGCATTTGTACACACGTGTGTGTAAGGATTAACTGTGATTCTGATTATAATGACCCTTTCCTGGCTCAAGAGAGGGTGGTTTGCAGTGATAATGGGTTTACTGATCAGAACACCAACCTTGTGAAGCAGGCTATACTCAGTACCCACAACAAAAGTCAGCCTTATGTTTTGTCTTGTTTCATTCTTTAAGGTCTTGAGAAACATTCGGGTAACATTGCTTACAGGACCGAGATTGGTACCTGAATAGTCGTAGTCCCAAGATCTCGTCCCGAGAGTACCCTTCCTTCCTGTAGCTTTACCACCCGAGGGTCTTCCACCTTCATAAAGTATCGAACAAGCCTTGTTACATCCACCTGCCAATCAGCACCCAGGAAGTAAGCCTTCGGGTCCCGAGGGTCTGCTTGCTCTGCCACAAAATGAGTAAGCACGCGAACCAAGGCATGCTGAAACTGAAGCATGCAGCCTTTTCCCTTCTTGTCATTCTCATCACTGTTCCAGCTCGTTCTAGGATGCAAGCAGAAAAACACACATAACGGTCACACCTGTTATGTCATAAATGACCCGAAATAGTTCCATCATTCAGCCATGTCTCCTTGCTTGAGTGGATCACATTGATATATTATTGGACGCTCTGTAATTTGATCAAACTGTAAAGCCCTGGAAAGATGTGATTTGGATTTGTCCCGACTAGATGATGCTTTTCAAAATCCTCTCGAGAAATCAAATAGGGCTTTTATTTCATTCAAACGTGTGTCCCACCTCTTGGAGGTAAGTATAGGAACCCTCCAGCTTTTGATTTGGCTCAGTTCCGTGTCCGACACTTCGATCTTAAGGGGTAGTTGGGGCATCCACACTTTCAGTTCAAGCTGAGCACTCAGGTAGCTATAGGTAAAGTTCACCATCATCTTTACTTTGCCTTTTGTCTCCTTGCCGTTGACAAAAACATAGTCACACCTATCGGACACCTGGATGAGAGCAGAAAAAGAAAATACTTAAGTTTTAATGAGCATTTTAATTTCTCTGATAAGTGTTTACGTAAATGGATTTGCGTGACCAATCTAAAGCAAAGTCACAATTACCTGGTCAAGATAGGAGAGGTTAGACATCTATACAATGACAATATGATCAATTGTGCACATAAATGTCACTCTTTTAATAAACTGGCAAATCTTACCACAACAAATAGCCTTGCAGCAGTTTTACACTGCATGTGTTACCATAGTAATGTCAGCTACCTATAATAAACTACTGTGATGATCACTGGTCCAAAGCTTTAGAAGAGGCAGCATTGCAATTTTATGTTAATCAATGTATCATGTGGTGTAGGACTGAACATCAGTCCTTCACAGCCAAGTGAATTCATTATATTATAATATTAAAAGTCACCTTGGAAAGTTTAGGGGAATGCTAAAGGATCTCATGGACATATTAAGCCAGGAGTCACAAGATTTTCCTTGGTTCTCTCAGCATACTCTGCTTACAACAAATTAAATGATTAATGCGCCATTTAAAGTCAGTCAACAGCCCCTGGAAAGTGCACATAAGAGTGGGAGAAAACGAATGTGACTGACAGATAGCCTTGGGACAAAATACAAATAGCAACTGTATTCTCGCTCTTATTTGTGTAAATCCTGCATTGGCCACACAATATGCCGTCACTCAAACATGCTATTTTTGAGAGGCTTTTGTGTCATCATTTGAGGGTCATCCTGTACCCATGACCTCAGCTCGAATCTTCGATGACTACACTCCTATGTGTCATCGTTGCCACTATATACGATGCCCTATCAACTCAATCTTATGGATGGTCTGTGTCCAAACAGAACACACAGTTAAAGCCCTCAACAGCTCTGAAAATTTCTTATGAAAGTATAGAATGACAGACAAGGCTTGAATTATGTCTTCAGAAGGCGTCTTGGGCTTGCTTATGTTAAATCTATATACAGTCGGTGCATTCAGCCATTCATCCCTGATCTTTGTTCATTTCATCATTTTTAATAATGTCACCCAAGAGCTCAGTGCTTATGCTAAAATCCGATGATTCATGATGTTGAAAAATTTCCAGGAATACAAAGAAATACAATCTTTATGTAACATCCACCCACTCTTCTTAGTCACAATCTCATTCTGTAGCCATTATTACCCTGAGTATTTTGGGTTGCAATAGAGATATTTTTTTTAAAATTGGATTTCACTTAAAGTGGACCAAATCAAAAATATAGACACAAAGTATCTACTGACAGTCGTTATTGAATGCCCATGTGTTTGTATTCGAAAAGAATTTTCCCCCATTCATTTTACTCCTGAATGCTGAGATGAAAAGGACAAATTTGCACATTTCAAGTCTCTCTGACAAGTTTGAATTTTGTCTAAGCATTAATCATTTGGCTGACTTGGCTGTCTCTTTGTTTTACAACAGCTGGCCATTCTTGGTAAATCCTACCCATCTAACCATATCAGATCCGATATTCTTCTGGCACACTAGAAATGATATCTGAGTCAAACTGTTAGACTAAGAAGATTAAAGAGAATACTGTTGACTTTAGTGGCAGTCTGGTCAGCACATACACTGATAACTGCAGGAAGCTTAAGCAACAGCAAAGACAAAATGATTTACAGCATATTCAGCCTCTTTACATCATCATGTAATCCAGCTTCACTTATAACACCCATTAATACGTTTTCACTTATCTTTGTACTTGCCTGCAAGTCCCATTGTGGAACACCAAATTTATTCTGCTATCTAAGATATTTGTAGTTTTCTAAGCCCGTTTGGAAAACCTATTTGAAGAGCAAAAAACATATTTGAGGACTGGTGCTCACAGCAAGCCTTTATTCTTTGTTTACAGCCCCGTTTTACCCTTGAGTAATATATTCGCAGCCTCTGACCTCAGGGGCCAAGAGCCTGACTTTCAATTTCATCAGTAAACAAAGCCGGCTTTTGGCAGTCAGCCGTGCCCAGGTTCACAGGATAAAAGGGACAAGTCACGGGATGGAAGCACAACAGCAGACTGAGGTCATTTGTGGCGAGCGATTTAGCGCAGCGGCTGGTCATTGTAGGGGAGATTGATGGGTGCCGTGTTTGGAATCCGGGTGACCCCTTGTTTTACTACATGAAAAAGACATAGCAAGAGTGACTTTGGAAAAAAATGTGTCCATTGCTGTCCTTCCCATCATGCATGGAGCGAACATTGCCACAATAGACTGGTTGCAGCAGGTCTTCCAAATCGCCCCCCTGCCATTTAGTCACACAGCTGACATAGGAAGCACAAGTTCTCACATTCTTTCATTTGTTGTGTCAAAACCCTTGACCTTACCAAGCAACAGCTTCTAAACTTTTTGCCACTTTAGTTAATACTTCAAGGAAAATACTTTAAGGCTATAATCAAAACTAAAACAGCTCAAGGCAATTTCACCTTTAATCCATTGGCTATCATTGTTACTCTTTAATTGTTTTTTTCGCTCCAATCATTTCAAACAAAAGAAATAGCCTTTGCAATGTATACAGGCGATATATTAGGAGAGAGTTAAGATAATTCCTACCTTGAGGACATCTTCATCGCTGGAGCTGCAGTCTGTGTAGTCAGACACATCAGTAACTACTCCATCTTCTTCAACAGCTACTATCCGAACAGGCAGTACTACCTTCTTTCCAGTAAGTACAGCTGTGTTCAGAATTTCTGTGTCCTGCAAGAAGGTTAGAAAGGCCACAATCATTAAATACAAACATATCACAAGATATCAAACTATTTTTGGGATAGACGTATAATGGAACCCAGAACGAGGAGCAGAGCCAGAAAGACTTGAGCAGTAAAGTGCATCTCAGTGACTCAGCAATCCTGATGAGATTGTTTTACTTGTGGATCCAAAAGGTGATCCACTGAAGAATACAAACTTCAGGCAACATATAAGTACCACATACTCACACCCTCTACATTTATTGAGATAATGTCACTTGCATGAATATCAAATAAACATAATGTGTATGAACGATGTTTTGCATTTGTGGATTTAATCAAGTATCAAGGAAAATGTTATTTAGTATATATATATATAATACACTGGACGAGATGTTACAATCCCTTGTGCCAAAATGTAACTAAAGCAAAACATATTCAAAATGTATACTCAAATGTATATCCATTCATATTCTGTATTTTTTTCTGAACATTTGAAATGTTTATGTCATGTTCATATCTTTTACTGACTTTCTTTGTACTTTTTAGGCTTTGCTTAAATGATGATGATGATTTTAATGATTTTCTTCATGAACAGTTAGACGTTGATTATTAAACTTGAAACTAGAATAAATCAGATAATCTCATAATCTCATTTTACAATTCACAGTATCAGCCAATATTTTATATCTTACATATACCATATGCAAATATTCATTATGCAAATACTGCATTTATATAAGAAAGTGTGCTGGGTAATGATCAAGTCTTGTGCTTTTGGTAATGACATGCCCCTCAGAGCTAAACCTGCTTCTTCCTCTTCTTCTCCGTTCGTCTTTTCCCTTCACGGGTCGCCACAGCGAATCAACCCTCACCATCTAACCCTATTCTCTGTATCCTCCTCTCTCACATCAACTACCTTCATATCCTCTCTCACTACGTCCATAAATCTACTCTTTGTTCTTCCTCAAGACCTCCTGCCTGCGAGCTCCAATTCCAGCATCCGTCTAACAATATATTCACTATCCCTCCTCTGTACATGACTGAACTGTCTCAGTCTGGCTTCTCTGACCTTTTCTCCAAAACATCTAACATGAGCTGTCCCTCTGCTAGACTCATTCCTGATCCCATCCATCCTGGTCACTCCTAAAGAGAACCTTAGTATTTTCATCTCTGCGACCTCTAGCTCTGCCTCCTGTCTTTTCATCATTGGAACTGTTTCTAGGCCATACAGCATTGCTGGTCTCACCACTGTCTTGTATAGCTTTCCATTCATTCTGGCTGATAATCTTCCATTGCATAGTAACCCTGACCCTTTTCTCCACCCATCCCAACATGCTTGAACCCGTCTCTTCATCTCTTTTCCACACTCTTTGTTGCTCCGGACCGTTGACCATTCCACTCGCCGTTCAACCCGAATTCCTCTCATTCACACACACATTCTGTCTTGCTGCGACTAACTTTCATTCCTCTCCTTTCCAGAGCATACCTCCATCTCTCTGGATTTTCCTCAACCTGTTACCTGCTCTCACTGCAGATCACAATGTCATCTGCAAACATCATGGTCCATGGGGATTCCTGTCTAACCTCATCTGTCAGCCTGTCCATCACCACTGCAAACAAAAAGGGGCTCAGAGCTGATCCCTGATGGAGTCCCACCTCCACCTTGAACTTCTCTGTTACACCTACAGCACACCTCACCACTGTTTCACAGCCAGCATACATGTCCTGCATCAGTCTAACATACTTCTCTGCCACTCCAGATTTCCTCATACAGTACTAGAGCTCCTCTCTTGGCACCCTGTCATATGCTTTTTCTGGGTCTACAAAAAGACATTGCAGCTCCCTCTGGCCTTCTCTGTACTTCTCTGTTAACATTCTCAAAGCAAAAACAGCATCTGTAGTACTCTTTCTAGGCATGAAGCCATACTGCTGTTCACAAATGCTGACTTCTGCTCTCAGTCTAGTTTCCACTACTCTTTCCCATAACTTTGTTGTATGGCTCATCAACTTTATCCCTCCCTTGTTGCCGTAATTCTGCACACACCCCTTATTCTTCAAAAAATGGGCACCATCACACTTTGTCTTCATTCTTCAGGCATCTTCTCACTCTCTAAAATCCTGTTGAATAATCTAGCCAGAAACTCTACCGCTGCCTCTCCTAGATACTTCCACACCTCCACAGGTATATCATCAGGACCAACTGCCTTTCCACTCCTAATCCTCTTCAATGCCTTGCTCACTTCACTTTTATTAATCTCTGCCACTTCGTGGTCTACATAGCCACCTCTTCTACCCTTGCCTCTCTTTCATTTTCCACATTCATCAGCTCCTCAAAGTACTCTTTCCATCTTCCCATCACTCTTTTAGCATCTGTCAATACGTTTCCCTCTCTTGCCTTAATCACCCGGACCTGTTGTACATCCTTTCCATTGTTATCTCTCTGTTTCGCCAACCTGTACAGATCATTCTCTCCCTCTTTACTTTCCAACCGAACATACAGGTCATCGTACGCCCTTTGTTTTGCCTTTGCTACCTCTATCTTTACCTAACACTTTATATCCCTGTACTCCTGTCTGTTCTCTTCAGTCCTCTCAGTGTCCCACTTCTTTGATAACCTCTTTCTCTGTATAAACTCCTGCACTTCCTCATTCCACCACCAAGTCTCCTTATCTACTTTCCTTCCAGACGATACACCAAACTATCACTTAAAATATGCTGGAACACTTAGAACCATTACCGTAAGCTACAATGTGCAATATTTTATCAGTGTTCATTGTATTTTTAGTTACCGATGAGTAACTAACTAATAAAAGGGCTATTTAAACAAATATAACATTTTAATTTGTAGTAAGTTCTCCAATGTCTGTCCCTGTGTTTGTTACAGATATGCATGATTGCAGCCACAAATCCTTAATGCATGAAATTGAAGCAGATGGATATACGTCCCTTCTGCGTAAAAACACTGCTGTAACTGAAGTATAAATAATGAGTAATTTTGTGTGATGTGCGTGTGTGTGTGTGTGTGTGTGTGTGTGTGTGTGTGTGTGTGTGTGTGTGTGTGTGTGTCAGAGAGAGAGAGAGAGAGAGAGAGAGAGAGAGAGAGAGAGAGAGAGAGAGAGAGAGGGATTTGGCATGAGAGCACTGGAGCACAGCCTAGTCAAATTCTGTGGATGATCAGTGAAATATAATTCACTCAGAGGAAGAGAATAAAGCAGATGGATACATGTCTTTCAACTGTAAAACTGGCCTAAATGAGGCGTAAATAACGCAACATGATTTTTCTTTCGCTGCAATTACAATTCAGCTAAAAGCACAGACCTGCAGCCTGTGTCAGAGGGGCTCTCGGTATTATATCGAAAGAACTGAGCAACGGCCCTGGTGGGGGTTCAGAGAGTGTGGCAAAGAGTGATCAGTCAGCCTGAATGTCCCCTCAGGCGAACCATCAAATCTCTTCATGTTTGGCCCTCAGCCTAAGGTTAGCTTCTAATCCAGAGGAGATGAACCAAATTCCCAAAAAAGCATAGCATATCTCCATCATTTAAAGCTCCCTTGCTCAATTATGAAGTAAGTGCAGCAGACAACAGCATGGCATAACCTCCTGCCCAAATCAGTGAGATGATTTGAAACTTTTAACCGTTAATTACTTCACAGTTAATCTTGATAGAAAGAAATGAAATGACTTGTCTGTTATACGGCCGCGAATAAAAAACATTTCTGCATACACTGGAGTACTAAGTGGTCATTGGCCCAGCTGACAGATAAATCTGTTTCATTGTTGTGATTCAAAATGGTGTAAACACTTGTGTAATGTTCCGTTTATAGTACCGGGTTTATATCATAGATTAATTATAGAGGTAGCATGATAAAGAGCCGTCGCACTAAAATAGAACCACACTGAAGCATCTGTTGGGAGGAGAGGATGACCACATTATTGTATGCCTGAATAGAGCAGAACAACATAGAAGAAAGGCATCAGTTAGCTGACAGTCAGCAACACAAGGTCATTCTCTGCCTAAAATAGAAGCCATTTGCTAAACAGTCCAAAGCATATTCAGTCCTCTGAGTATGCAAACTAGACAGGACTGGATCAGAGTATATTGCATTTTAGATTTTCATGCATCAATGCTCTGAGAATGCAGTCCAGTTGTTGGCTTTATTGGAATCACTCCTGTCAGAGACATCAGTGCTGGTTTATGATGATGGGGCATGGCTGTTCTCACCGTTATGAGAGGGGCTAGGCCGACAAAATCCCGCTGAGTAGTATAGATCCTCATTGCTCCTTCAGTCTTGGTCACGGTTTTTGAGCCGGTGGGTAACTCCAGCTTCCAAATAATGACCTGACTGTCGAGAGGACTGCTGAGCTCTTCAACCTCGAACTCCATCTGAAGAACTTCCAGAAGGCTACTTTCTAGTCTGGATGGGATGCAGAGAGGTGCAATGATATATAATATATGATATACACATACATCCCACATACATAAATCCAATGATGTATGGCTCGTGTTTTTGATTTTTTATTTCTTTTCATCTTCTATTTTTTATTTTACTAGTTGAAATAAAGGTATACCAGTTATTTCCATAAATGCATGTGCATACAAAACACATAAAATGAGCAAATAATAATGAGTAATTACTAAATTAGATGTGCCTAATGGAAGACAATGCCATCCATCCATTGTTTACTGCTTATCCCATTTAGGCTCGCGAGGGCTGCCAGAGCCTATCCCAGCTGCCGTCAGGCGAGTGGCAGTGTACACCCTGGAATGGTCGTCAGTCACTTGCAAGGCAACATAAACAGACAGTTCACTCTCCCATTTTGCACATCAGGGCAATTTTCCCCATTTTCTTCCTGATGCATGTTTTTGGACCGTGGAAGGAAACCGGAGAACCCGCAGGAAACCCACCAAGACACGGGGAGAACATGCAAACTGGAATACTATGTAAATATGGTATTCTATGCTTAAATGTGCTAAAATGTAAGCAGAAATTTGTGGATTTATTTATGAGTAGAAATTCTTCACAAAAGTCTAACTACAGTTTTGAAGGATCCTTGGAAAAACTGATGATTGCAAAAGTGTAAAAATCATTTAGTATTCATTTTGGTTGATACTGGCCGATGCTAATAAGTAATGGTGGTTTTCCAAGGTATTCCTTGAAAATGGTCATCCATCAGTTCATCGTCTACCGCTTATCCTGCACTCAAGATTGCGGGGGATGCTGGCGCCTATCCCAGCTGAGATCGGGCGAGAGTTGGGGTACACCCTGGACTGGTCGCCAGTCAATCGCATATATATAGAGAGACAACCATTCGCTCTATCACTCTCAGGACAATTTTCCCAATTTTTTTTTTTGATTAGCCTGCTGCATGTTTTTGGACTGTGGAAGGAAACTGGAGAATCCACGCAGACACCAGGAGCCCTTTGTGCTGTGAAGTACTAACCACTGTGCCACTGTGCAAATAAGTTTGATGATTCTTTTGGACAAAAAAACAATTTAAAGTAAGAACATTGGGTTTTCCGACTTAAACTTAATTAAATAAGATTCAATTTAGAATTTAGAGTTCTGTCTCTAACAACCTTTCCCTGCTGATACTTATGCAATATACAACTTTACTTTAAATTTAAGATCAGCCTGGAACGAATGTTTACTTTTTCCTCATTTTTTTTGCTAATGAATGAGGCAAATCAACCATCTTTTGGCAGTGTTTGGCTTGTTCTCATTGTAAACCCTGCTTTCAGGCCTCACTCTTTATAGCTCAAAAACATTTTCTATTCTCATGTAGATTGAACCAAAATAACCGATTTTATGCTCATTTATAAAAATGCAATTTCCGTGTTTCTTTAAAATTATTTTATTTTAATTTGTCTCAAAGCTTTTCACTCTCATGACCCTTGGGACTTATCCTCAGACACATGCTGCACAGCAAGAAAAAGATGAGCTTCTAAATAGCATGCTTCTCTAAAGTTACTTGGCAAACATCAAATAACTGGCATCAGTAAACATTACCTTGTGATTCAGTAGCAGCTGTCATAACTCGCAACCCCCCGCCCCTTTATTTTTAAGACTTTCACTTATATGCAACTCCTCCCCACTCACCCAGTTCTGCCAACTGGCTTTTGAGACACATTCATTTGCTTAACAAAGACTAAACTAAAAAAAAAGAGGAAAGGAGAAACTTAATCCCGTGTTCGATCCAAACATGTCCAAGACTTTTGGGCAATGACTGTCGGTAAGGCAAAAGCAAGATATTGAGTATCATGCAATGTGCAGGTTTATGACTTAGAATAGTTCTTTTCTTGATTTGGATTGAGATGTATTTCAAAGTTGCAGGAAATCACCAGTTCTCGATCAAGGAAAAAATTTACTTGATTCAAGTCCAGTTGCCGCAAAAAGATTTCCGGAAGAATGAGATTAATGATTAGTTACAAAAATATAAAGGTGCAAAAGGTCAGCGAATGGCATAAAACAAGAGCACAGGTTTTATTTTAACAGGTGATCGAACATTAGGTCAAGTGACCTGCTAATTGGGCACTTTAAAGACAGCAACAATATAGGACAATTCATGATATGATGAAACACAAAACCGAGAAATTTCTACTGGCTTCCACAACTATGAGAATTCCAAATGTATGAATTATTATTTGTTCTCTTTCCTGGTATCTTACTCTCCATCATTCGTGACAGCTTTTTCCTGTTTCAGTTCATGTATTAGTAATATTGCCATTATGCATGTGATACGCATGTTCAAACGAAGCAGCATAATCATTAATCAGAATCGTTATTTTTTTCTTGTTTACTACCAGTGAGTGATTCAAATTTCGGACTTTGCATATTTCAAAAAATATTACGCGACTTGTGATTGTACATCCTGGCTGAAGTTCTAACTGTCAAACACTTTATCATGTCTGAAGCAAAATGATTGATATGTGCAATAAAAAATGGGATCTCAACCAGTTGATGCAAAACTGCATTACAAGTCCACATAAAAACGGTAAACTAGAAAGAGCAGAGGACATTGAGTTAGTCGGTGCGAGAGAAGCGATACAGAGAATAGGGTTAGATGTAGGAGGCTGATTCACTGAGGTGACCCCTAAAGGGAGCTCCCAAAAGGAAAAGAACAAAGAAGAGGATGAGTAGAAACAAAATAAAAATTAAACTTTAGACAATTATTTTATTTCACTATATTACTCTCATTATAATCTATAGTGAGATTAATTGGTGGATATTTTCACGGCACCAGACTGGAGCAACAACACCTTTCTTGTGATAAAAAGGAGGATTCTTATATATAAGTTGCAATGAACTGTCAAATATTCTTGCACAGTCTAGTAACAGTACATAAACACAGCAGCTCCATCAAACTTTGATTTTGTGTGAGATATCCAGTATGGACATCAGCGTAGCCAGCTGGTTCTAGCTGATAAAACCTGGCAGTTATCATTTAAAATGGCAAAATCGATGGTCGCTTAGGAATGGTAAATTATTTCAATGTATCAGACTTTAAATCTAAACTATTCTCACATTTGTGAAATTTAGGTTGTTGGGACTGGATTTTTGAAGATCACATTCTAAAAATGTACAGTGTGGTGATTTTGACCCTGTGGAAATAGCATGTAGAGACTCTGTTGAAAAATACAAATCCAAGGAGACCTTTTTTTTTTAACTCAAGAGGCCTTTGCATCTCTAGACAGTTTTTCAAACTAAACCAAAAGAGAGCAGAGCTGAATTCCAATGTACCGGCAATAGCCTTGAGTTGCTTGCACTGGGAAATGTGCACAGAATAAAAGGTGGTCTGAGGACAGCAGCACCCTGCATGCACAACTAAGTGCAAGCCTTTGTAACTTATAATGGCCCTTTGGTGATGCCAGCTATAAAGAGCGTCCTAGCTATGGATTCAATTTTCTCTGGTGGCCTGTGTTATTATCAAGTGTTTTATTTCTTGGCACTGTATTGAACCATAGAAAAGATAAATTGTTAGACAAAAATACTGTACACATAAACATGCCCACACAGACATTATCAGGGCCACTGTGTGCGCGCATGTTACTTTATAATATGGTATCACAACTACACAGACACACACTAAGTCCTGCTTATAGCATGCAAATGACCTCAAAAGGACTGCATACCAGCCGCCTCTTTGCATTAAAGCAACAACAATGGGAGAAACTGCAAATCATATTTTGTTAATCCCCCATTAAGTTCCAAACCCAACAACAAAGAGTACAAAAGTCCAGCTCTGCATCCCTGTCTCTTCCTCCGTGATATATTATGTTTGCAGACTTTATATAATTGAATAATCTTAACATATGGCTCCACAACTTGAGATTAAAAGATAAAGTCATTCTGATCAAAACAAGATATTGTATTGATATAATCACGTCTATATCCCCTTAAGTATGCATTAGCACAGATACCCATAAGATGGGATGCTGTTTACACCCTTGTTTAGTCCTGTCAAACTAGACTGGGGGTGTTAAAGCCTTACCAACAGCCTGTCTGTAAGCACAACTGCTGTTATACAGATGTGATACAGGACAAAAAAACACTAACACGTTCAAATATAGCAAATAGTTTTTATCTTCACTAAATTTAGGAAGACAAAGCGTCAAAGGAAATCCCCACAGTGGTGTGATCGTAGTCAGTCTCTGAAGGGGTTGTGCTAGTTTTATGACACTTTAGAAGGGATTAGCTGAAATGACAGAGTGAGGAAAATATGTTAACCCATAAAGTTTTGATAAACAATGCCATAATCCTCATCAAATGGGGAAAACAACTTAATGAGGTCAAATCAACAATGGCAAACACTGATAAGGTCAGTGTTTAGCCTTGGGTTAAAGAAAGCTGTCTATTGTTTATGACCTCTATAAGTGTTTGACAAACCTGAGGAACCGTCACAACCCTTTTTAAACATGTTCAAAATGCTTATATTTACAAAAGTGAAGGGAGTCATTTACTCAAGCAGCTGGACCAAGCAAAATATCGAGGTTCTTGTATGTTACGTCAATATTTGACTATGGAACACTAATTTATACCTCCAATTGATCACATTTCACTGAGAAATACTGTGCTTTTAACCCATCTACATCTGTATCTTAGCGCTGTAGTTACTTTTAGTTAAATTAAATATCCATTAATTAGATATCTATTAGATATCTATTAAATAGCTATCTATTACGGTGTTTTTAATGTGTTATATATTTGGAAATTAAATATATTAAGAACAGTACATATTACTATTAATAGGATATGAAGGTAGTTGGTGAGAGAGAGGAGGATACAGAGAATAAGGTCAGATAGAGAAGGTTGATTCTATGTGGCGAACCCTGAAGGGAAAAGCCGAAAGGAGAAAAAGAAGAGGTACAATTACTATTAATCAACTTAAAGTATCTAAAATTGTCATCAAGTCAATCAACAGCAAATGTATAATACCTGGTAAATGCCCCAATAAATCTTTTGTTGAGATAATGTTCAAGGAAATAGTCCAGATGTGCAAACAAGAAGGTGAATGGTTGTCTGTCTATATATGAATCTCAGTCCAGTCCAGGGTGGACCTTGCCTCTTCCCCGATGGCAGCAGGGATAGGCTCCAGCATCCCCCGCAACCCCGAGTAGGATAAGCGGTAGACAGTGGATGGATGGATGAACATAAATCATTGAAAATGATGGCACTTTTAACATTGAATGATTTTTTTTCATCTTCCAAGCAGATGATTTAATGGTTCAAACTGGCAGAGATAATGTAGATGCAGAATTGAGTGAGACGTTTGAGTTCAGTCTTAGTGAATCAATTGTTGCAGCTTTAACTCAAAATATAAAACGAAAATAAGTACATAAAAAAGATCCCATATATTCTTATAAATATTGCCTGTATCAACTTCAGGTTGGCAGCATGAAATTTGAAACAAAGCGAAAATCTTGGAAGGGTATAGTTTGCATAATGGAATGTATGTGAGTGTGTGTGTGTGTGTGTGTGTGTGTGTGTGTGTGTGTGTGTGTGTGTGTGTCTGTATGGTTGTATAAACACTTAAATGAGCCTAACTCATCGCAGTTCAGTGAAATAAAGCTGCACTCAAGTGAACTTGCAAGGACGCCTGGGATAAGCTGCTTTTACAGGAAGGGTAGAGCCCCATTAAATGACTTTATGGGGTAAGTTAAGTACATCTTAGACACTGAGTTTGCACATGCACATGTCTTAGTTGTAGTTTTACTGTCGTCATCAGTAATAATGTTATTTTGTGCATTTTGGTGTCATGTTTTGCAAAGCTGACATTGATGCTTTTATCAGAAGTGCATTGTTAGCTTACAAATGCATGACCATGTTAACATGTTAAAGACCAGAAGAGAAGTAAGCAATCAAATGAAAAGGGGATATATATCTTTACATGGGGAAGTTTTACAGGAACCCCTGCAGCAGTCTGCTTAAGGAATATAAATAAAACAGCACAGCGTGTCTGCGTGGGAGGCCATTGCCAGTCCCTCAAGGTGCGGCTTTTTTAAAATATTTTTGTCACATAACACATAACACATATAACACATAAATGATTTGCAAGAAAAGCATTACAGTTGAAGTTTTAACAGCTAGGGGCTCTGACACAATGTATGACAAAGTTCTTTTACCATTCAATGCTGTTTTTCTATTCAAACAGTGGTGATCTGGACTGATAACGGTGAGATACATTGCGCAAAATTTGACCAGCACACACTTTTGATATTATAGAAACACGACTGACTTGCCTTTTTCCGGGTACGGGAGCCTTCCTCTGACAAGTTACACCGATGGATCCATCTGCACCCATATCCAGAGTGATGTCCCACAGTAAAGAGTTACTGGGTGTTGCGGTTCGAAAGGTCACACCTTTCTTTATTGTCACTCTGTAAAAAGTCAAAGATGAAAAGGTCAAGAATGTAGTAAATAAAGTCAAGTGGAAAAAATATTCAAAGATGTTTATTAGCTGATTATTTTGTGTGTCACAAATTAACCAAATTTACATTTGTTAATTATATTATAATCATGAATTCAGGAATTCTGATGAAACTGCTTTGGTCCTTCAGAAGTTTATAGTAGCTTGCCCCATTTTTTCAAACTGCACAAAAAAATGTTAGTCTTCATGTTCAACTATCTGTGCACTCATTAATTATACTACACTAATGAGCCATTAGCTTTCTGTGCCATTAATTTGTAAATGAAGTGCAGCGTGATGCAGAACATGTGGTTCTTCCCAGTGGGCTTCCACAGCACGAACAACTTAGAGCTCAGGAAATATTCTTTTGAAAAAGAGGGGGAAGCAGGCGTGTAAAAATATAAAACCTATATTGCTGGAACCAACAATCCATGATTAACAATACCCCAAAGGATTGGATTCTTATCAGACTGTATTTACTGAGAGTTCTGATAATACTCAATAAAATCTCAGATAAGTTCCCAGAAAGGTTTCAGCGTGACATCTTTTGGTTTTTATTTACATGCACAGCATTGTGGTTTTATCTCTGAATCTTAGAGATAATGGCCCCATGTTGATTATATTAAGAGTCTCTGGGGAGATGTAATCCATGATATGAACAACAGCAATCAACAGCAAGCTCCTCTTTGAATTAATAGTTATTTGAAAAGTTAACAAGGTGAAAGGAGTTGTTGGGTTTTACCCAAAGTGATAAAACAAAATAGTATAGAATATACATTTTCCCCTGATTGAAATCTATGAGGACACTCCTGAAAAATGTTATAATGCGTTTCTTTGTATACTTGTATGTTTGTGTGTGACAACATCTGCACTTTGAGCTTTTCCAACATGCAATATCTAAAGAAGGTCTCAGGTGGCAACTATCATGGCATGCATGCTACCGCTATCTGTTTGCACGGTCTAACAAATCCCACGTTTTCCTTCTCAGAAACAACAGATTTGGGTCAGACAGCTCAAGCTAGATGTGACTATTAGTATATAAGGGATGAGCTGTTTGTTTCCTCTAACAGTGGTATTATTTTTCTGCCATAATAACCGTGAAGAGGATGGCTTAATTTGCTTAAAAAGAATTATGTGCTGCAAATTTTAGCTCTAGAGTCAGAAGTTCTAAACACGGGCAATAATGCCCAAGGATTTGGGTTGAGGACAGTTGTGGAAACTGGACAGTTGCAGTAAAGTTGCCTGAATACTCTGGCAACTCAAATTAAATTCAAAGCTACTAATGTTTGCCTACAACATGGCCTCTGGGTCTGCAGCCTCTACCTGAACTCACACAGGTTTATAGTCTTTCTCAGCAACTGTGTTCCACTGATGACCATCCTATGCACAAGGCAATCTAAGTCCTGGCCTCTTTTGTTTGTAATTCCTTCATTTTGGGACAAACTACCTAGTGTTAGCAGAGGTTGTCCTCCTTTTATTAAACTTTTGTTGTATACTTTTGTGTGTGTGTGAGTGTATTTGTGAATATTTCTTTTTTTTACTTTTTATTAGAGGGTCTAGCGCTGTCCTAAAGTTTGACTATTTAAGTTTAAGTTACAGTAGCTTGAATAAAAGTCACTTACAAAGTATATGCTCCTATAATTTGCGTTACAACTGCACTAAATGCTGTCTTGAGCCTGATATAGCAAATATTTTTAAAAAATTTTTGGTTATAAGAGTAAATAACAGACAATGACAGTATAGAAATGAAAAATGTAGCAAGTCCATTGTTATCAGTAAGATGGTTCCCAGGACGCAGTAAAGCTAACAGCAAAGACTAAATGAAAAACTGTAAGATTGTTAAACATTTCGGGTGGACAGGCGATATCAAGCCTGATGGCAGTTCTATTCACTTTCCTCTGCTTTGCAAACATAAAAATTCTGTTCCATAAAAATAAATTGGGCATATAGTCAACATTCTTTGAGTATAAAACACTGGTGACTTACAACAAATTACACACAAATGCAGAATGTCTTTTTTCGAAATTGTTTCCCGGCTCAGTCTACTTTCCTTTCATGCATTGATTATTTGCAGCACAGATGCTGCCTGTATAAATACAAAGTGATAATTTTCTTTCAATGGGAAAAAACGTTAATCTAGCATAATGAATGAGATAAAGAGGATGGCACGCTCGTAGTATTAATGAGAAAAGCCAGGTTGGTTGTTAATCTAGTAATGGCTTCTGAATAATGTGCCTTGCTGTGATGAAAGACCCTTGTGTATTGAGCTGAAAGGGGCAAGGTTTAACTAATAAAAAGTGACAGTAACAAGACGACTTATCTGCCTTTTCCCCCCACTTTACTCTCCCCGTATGTGGAAAAAAAAATCCTTAGGGACTCAAAGAGTTTTTCTTATGAGAGGTTTGGAGTAAGAGCCAGTGACCATAGCTTTGGTTAGCAGGCCCGAGGAGGCGGCAGTCAGGGGGAGTCACCGGGGCAGAGAAGATGGATGGTTGTGGAGACTGAAGCTGACAGTGTGTGAGAAAAACAGCTCTCAGGTGTTGCACCTGCCATCCATCTCACTTCTGACCAGGCAAGGCAGATCTGACACTATTGTTTCGCCCTTTACATACTTTTCATTCACTCACATATAGAAATGATATAAAACACAGCCAGCAACCGGCACAGAAATGTGTACAACATGTTGCAAGAGACATTCAAGACAGACCCCAGGCTACTTTCCTCAGTCTAACACCTGACAAAGAAAAAAAAAGCAACAATTAAAAAACAAAAATCAGAGACCTAAGGATAGAGAGAGAGAGAGAGAGAGAAGAACAGCGAGGTCCAATAGCACTTCATCACTAAAGCCGATATCAAGATGTTACGCTGGGTTTGAAATTACTTCCCTGATATAATTTCAGCTCCCATAGTTGGCTTTGCAAATGCATTGCTGCAGGGCCACAGTGCCACCGTGCCACCTGTGAACCCCAGTGCAATCAGAAACAGATGCAATCATTAATTATGCAGGCAAATGACCACCGTTTAGCCAGTCTGATGGCCAACCATCAGCATCGTGCTTATCGTACTTATGGAGCGGTTAAGGGAGTTGGGGAGACATTCACGTCAACAGTCCTGCCAGATGGCAGGCAAGGCGGCACTGAAAGTGATGTAAAAGTCAAATATGTCCCAAAGATGAATGATCAAGCACCCTGTTTGAAGCTCATTGACACATTGTCGAGTTGATTCAGTTTGCATTTAAATAACATCTATAGAACATGACAAGATATTGCAGCTTTAAAGGGAACAAAGAGAGTTCAAGGTTTTATGACAATCAGATGAGAGCATAAACCTTGTAGTGAGTGTTGTCAGTTTGAACTTCAACCTTG
Organism: Fistularia commersonii; assembly: GCF_037954325.1. Classification (NCBI taxonomy): domain Eukaryota; kingdom Metazoa; phylum Chordata; class Actinopteri; order Syngnathiformes; family Fistulariidae; genus Fistularia; species Fistularia commersonii. Next base: position 13,221,050 of record NC_141309.1, read on the forward strand.
ATCAGATTCTCAATGAGAAAGGCAATTTCGTTCTGTCGGAACGGACAGGTGTGGCTCTTTCTTAATCGACCTCACATCTGTACTACTCCTTGCTTCAGCCATTGACATGAATTACAGGTTCATCAAGCAAAGTTTAATGGCACATTCAGACAGTGATAAACCACACAGACAGCTGTTGAGAAACAAATGCACATGCTTTTTTTTAGAAAACCTGCGAAGCTAAAGGACCGCAACCCTTTTATGCAGGGGAGTGTGAACATAATGAAATTTATGTCAAATTTTAAAGGATGAAAAATGTCGATTCTAAGAGTTTGCTCATCCGCCATGTTTTAGAGGCACGACTGATTCATCATACTAATGAAATTACTACAGTGTCTCCTAATGATGTTGTAGAGGAAAGGAATTTAAGGAATTAAGCAGTTAAATAGTCCATTCAGACAGTGTTAAACCAGAAAGACAGCTGTTGAGAAACAAAAACACAGGGTTTTTTTTTAATAAGCTGAGAAGCTAGAAGGACATATTGCTGTCATCCAGGAGAGTATGAACATCATAAGTGACAGATTTTAAATGGTGAAAAATCTCAGATATAACAGTTGGCTACTGAAAAGATAGCATGTTTTCTCAGGGCACAAATGACTGATCCTACTGATGTAATGACTGGAATGATTGCCAATCATGTTGTTGAGAAAAGGAAAGGAGAGGAGAGTAGATGAGAGGAGAGAAGAGCGACACAAATTCAAAATAACATTATAAAAAAAAAAAATTGGGATTTCTTTTTTATTGGTTTAATCACCTTGCTCAGCATCAAAAGTATCTGAAATACATGGTTCTATCACAAATGCGCTATAATGCTACACAGCTACAGAGCTATATTCAAACCTGTGAAGTTTTGCTGCTTCAAAGAAGAATATCAAAACATTAGAACCATGTAGATAACCTCCTTTCTGAAACTTTTCCTGCAATCAATGTTTACCTATTCCAGCATTTGCAATTGATCTGAATAAGCAACTGTCTAAGTGAATGAATGCAGGAGTGAGTGAAAGAGGAATAAATAATCCATGACTCCCCTCTTGTCTCCTCACTTCCACTGAAGCATGTATGAGCATGTCAGGGCAGAGGTAACCCAGAGATTATTTATTTTTCAGGTGGTATTGATTGTGTACGACCGCATTTCTCGGTCTGTCTTTAAGAAGCCCATCCACTATCCTGGGTCCAACATATTTTTGGGTTGCTGCCTTCAAGGGCCTTGTCAAGCCTGTTCTTTCAGGCTAAAAGGCATAACCGTTACACCAAAAGAAACACAGGCATTCATATCCTTAATCATATGATTTGAAACCAGACCACACATTGCATGACTGAATGATCTAAGCATGTAAATCTCTTGGAGTAACTACTTTGTGGAAGATTAAGGAATCAATCAGTATCTAATCAAGCTGACAGAAGTCTTTGACTCACAGTATAACTTTTTTGAGACAACATTCCCTTTGATAAAAACAGAGAAGACGAGGATGTTTAGATCAAAACAGTTTTGACATATGATTCTTCTGTGTTGCATCATCTCAACTTGAGAAAGAGGCCCTTGAGTAACAAACTGTGGTTATGAGATCTGGCTCTTTTCACTTTTATGTTCTTCTTCATTCAGAAAGGTTAGAGGTCAAACACTGAGCCTAGTAGTAAGTTTGCCTCAAAGATGATCGAAGAATTCATGTCAGGGAATATTTTTGAAGATTAGGATAAAATGATCATAGCTCACCACCTTTGCTAAAGAGATACTGATTTACAACGGCTCTGAAAACTCAGATACAAGCAGGAATACCAAGCATTGCATTAAGCTAAATCTGTAAATTTTCACGATCATAATACATTCAATGTTACGACATTCTTCCTACATAGAGGAAGAGCAAATCCTTTAAAGCAGAGTGTGAATGTGCCACAGGCTGCATGTGATTTTATTTGATCAATGTCAACCTTGATGACTACAGCTCTAGAAAAACTGCCTTAATGTTATCAGGCTGTGCTCACTCAGTCATGTAGTTTTCTAATTTAACATGAATAATCTACCATGGTTCCCAGACAGACAGTGAGCCTGCATGACATTTTCAAAGAAAATGTAATAATCTGTACTTTAATTTTGTCCATTATTCCCTTATTTTTAATGATGTAAGAGTTCTATAGGAACTAAAGGAAAGACCATATACTGTCACTCATCAGTTCCCTGTCCAAGTTCTATATTGACCATTTAAAGTATCCTCGGTAAAACTGCGCTCTAAAGAGCAGAGGCTTTCAATGTTTGAGTTTTCAGTCTGGGTTCTATAAATACAAGTGATTTAATATGACATAGGTTTTCAAAAAGAGGTCGCGTAGACTAGCTTAGATTGCTGCCATTTGTCCTTTAAAAAAAGTTTGTGGTGAATAATAAAGCTTTTCCTCTGCAAAAACAGACTGTTTTGATATACATTTTTCACGACTTTCATGCAATTTAATGAAGTGTAAAATGTTACACTGGTTAGTTATTAACTACCTTAATTAATGTTATGGTGATACATTAGACATCCATATATCTTGATAAATGGGTTATATATCTTATCAAGAAAAAAAAAATATTGTTTCCATTAGTTGGTTATTTATTCGCTAATTTTTTGAATAGCTATTTGGTGGTTGATCCACAGACCAGCAACAAATGAGACAAATCCTTGATTGTAGTTTCCCACAGTAAGACCCACCTTTAAAATCCTTTCACCAACAACAATCCAAAGTCTCAAAAATGAAAGTGAAATTATGGACTACCTGTGTAAATGTAACTCTTTCCAACTTGACAGTGTATCTAACTTGCACTTTTATGGTTGACTATATTCTTCTTATTTCACACTTTATCTGAGGGTACAAGCCAGCCCGAAGGTCAGGAAAGACTGTGTGCATACGTATGATAATGATTAGGGTGTTTCATTGTTAAATTTCATTACAAAATTATATTGCATCAGTTATTTGGATCATGAAAACAACATTTGTAACCATGAAAGAGCCTCTCTCTGATTTTAATTAACTTAAGAAACCTGAAATTGATCTGAAGCAATAAATGTTGATTTAACAGTACATTTATATCACTCTAAAAGATAATATATGTTATTATGTAACTTTTAATTTAAAAAAGGAGTGCTTTTAGTGTGATCATGCAAAGACAAGGAATTACAACACTAATATCAACAGGGCTTCAACAAGAATGGAGACCGAATGCAAGTGGTTATTGGTTATAACTGATATATTGATCCATACTGATAGACCTGTATACCCGGGATAATGACTGCAAAGCAAGAGAAACCATCTTACCTGAGAGTGAAGTTAGTCAGCTGACCAGAGCTGGCCATGAGGATGTAGAAAGTGGCGATGTCTGTTTTCTTCAGTGGTTTTGAAGATGTCCTTATGATAATGGAATTTCCGAGCTTCAGTCGAGAAAGGGTAGCCATTCCCTTGGGCACCTGCAGGAGCCTCACACTGCCAATCCTTTGCATGGGGGTGACAGAAGCAAACTCTGCCTGCTGCTGCGAGCTTCCCCAGCGACTCCCGTCCATAGAATTACATTTCCCATTGAATTTAGGCTGAGCCTGGTAGTACAGCTCCACAGGGTTCCCAGCAGACGGATTCTGCCTCTCCCTGCTGGTGCTGTCAAACCCCGGAGCAAACCAACCCCGAACAGGGGCCAGCTCTGCCATGCAGGTTCCCCTGTCACCTCCGAGGGCACAGGAGCCCCTCACCTCCTGTGTTTGCCAGAAAGCATACACTGTCACACACGGTAGTTCATCCAAAGCTCCCTCCTCCCTGCTCCAGTCTCTCCCCGCAATGTAGAAGAGCACCCGCACTTTGGGCTTGGAGGAGAAAACCAGAGGCGTCAGAACAAAGGCCTGGATTTTCCAGTTGAAGGTGAAGACCTCTGGAGCGTTGAAGAGCTTCACGGACTGGACCAGATCTAGAGGCACAAGCTGCTCGGTGGACATGGTGCCATAACTCGCCTTGACAGCAGGCTGGCGGCTTGATTTTAAGATAACAAAGGGCTGCGTGTGACTCTGCATGCTGCAGTTCCTCATGAAATCCTGCCCAGCTTCTTTTAGGAAGAGGTAATCAGCATCCCTCACCTCATAGTTTACTGGCAGGAAGACAGGAAAAGGCACTGGGGTCCTGGTGTCACTTATGTCTTTCGAGCTTAGATCTGAAAGGTAAAGAAGTACACGTTTTTTGTTAAAAATGAATTCGGTTCTCCTCGACATTTGAGAATAAAATAATGCGTGAAGACCAGCACTTTTTCAGCAACACAGAGAAGCCAGTCACGGACACCTGATCAACTGAACTGGGCCTCCAAGTATTAAAGAGGCCTTTGGGTAAAACCTAAACAAATGTGCAAACAAGCAAATAATGTGAATTACATAAGAGAACCTTTTTTTTGAGGCAACAGACTCATGAGGAACAGCAGTTAAGCTATGTTGGCTTAATAAATATTTTCCAAGAACTTAATTACAAAGAAATAGCAGCGTCACAAATTTTTACGTAATTTCTTATTGAATCAACATTTTTAAATACGTGAATTTTCTTAGTTTCTATTTAAATGCAGTTGTTCATCTCAGGTATAAATAGCCTGTTGGCTCCATTTGCACAGCAAAGGTTGATACATCTGAAAATTTCCTCAAATCAACCATCCAAAAGTAGGATTTTTCTTGCCATTTCTTGTCTTTGTTTGCAGTTTTGCTTTCTGTTTTTTTTTTTTTCATTGAAACAAAAAGGAGAACAGGAATGTGCATTTTGTTAAGTACAGGGCCAAATACAGACAAGTGTACATGTGACCTAATAACCGTAAGTAGTTCACTAAAAATGTAAGTATCAGTTATTTGCAGCGATTACAAGGATTACCGTTAAAGCTTATGACACATAAGATATAATAACATTTTTTAGATAAAAAAACACACTACTGAGCCGAATGAACCAACATCATAAATAATCTATGATCTTCTTTAAAAAGAGTGTTTGCTCGGTGTAAATATTCAAAAACAGGAGGCCATCCAGTCACCATGTGACCTCATTGAATATCCAATTTGATGGCATTATAAAGGTTATTGCAGCTGACCCAAGTGCGTGGCATTTATCTGACGGTTAATTGCCGTACTTAGAGAATTAAGGACAAAAACACCAGTGTTTACTTTGGAGATTAAAACAAAATGGATGCCGCTGTCCTAAGCATGGAAGTGCAGAGGCGGCTGTAGACGTAAACCCAGACCACAACAGCGTCTCATCCCATCATTTACATGAATATCTTCACTAAAACTGTTACGTGGCAAGCGATCAAAATCATTATGTCTGATAGAATTAGATCAAATTTAATCTATTGAACGATGAAGGCTCAGAGGTGTTGGATGTTAAACTCAGTCATCATGCCGGTGAATTTGGCATTTGACGGGTCAACCTATCTAGGTCTTGTCTGTTTTTTCGTCTCTTTACATCATGACAGCATGCAGCCAGCCATGGTGGCTGATGGCTCGCCGCAGTAACTTAATTGTATGTCACAATCATGTCAGCCAAGTGGCCTACAGATAAGGGCAAAGCCCCCCGAAACCTTTCAGCTGTAGACATGAGTCAGCTGTGTCCTGTGCAGACAACAAGCTGCATGAGGCAGAGAATGGTGCTGAGAGCTCGATTGTCCTGGCTTAGTCTACTAAATGGCCCAGTGGCAGATGTGGACTTTAAGACCAGGGCTGGCATTACCTCAGACTGGAGGAATATAAACTCTGACATTGTCTCCAGAAGAAGGAATGTACTGCCAATGTAGCAGCATTGGTTTGATGGTCCATCAAGGGTCCGGTACCCTTGTCATTAACTCACATGCATTGGACTTCATGAGATCCAAAGAAAAGCAATATAAAATTGTTACAATCAGCTCAAAGACCATAATATAAGATGTGAAACATAGTTAGAAGCCAAATGATAACAGTCATGCTTATTGAGAAAAAACAGATTAATGTGATCCTTATGCCATTTTTGGCCAGTAAATGTGAGCAGATTTCTCTGAAGAATGCTCTTAATTGGGATTTTGATGGTTGAGTTTTTATTTACACACTTTCATGCTAAAGCTATTATCAAGTCCTGGCACTGCTGACGAGTCTATAACAACCACACTCAAGGGTTTATAATAAAATGTCAGAAAGAGGTTGATTTAATGTCTGAAATATTATGGACAGGGGGCAGCAAAATCCAAGTTGAATTAGAAAAACAACAAGATATCAATATCAAAAGGCAATAAAACAACAGGTCCATTTGGAAGCTGTGTGATTTTTTTTTACCTAACAGCAGAAATTAAAAACAGGTTAACAATTTCAGTCATAAATCTTACTTCCAGACATTGATTTCAGAATCCATTAACCTATTATTGTTGCCTTACTACTGTTCCCACCAGAAGCCCGCTGGACAGGAATCCAACACAAACTGATCAGATGATTATATTCTAAGAAATACAAAACAGAAAAAAACAGTTTTCAATTGATCGTTATATTGTTGACACCAACAATATGTATTTGTGAAAATCAGCTGAACATGTTCCAAGATTCTTTCATGTCATTGTAGATTCTTAACAAGTGAAACATTTCCCATATAATGTACAGCTCTCGTGTTTATTCAGCTGATAAACACGAGAGCAAATCCGTTGCACCAGCTGTTCCAGGCTCTTAAATTACTCATGTTGAAAAACCATAGATTCGTCTCTTCCTTGGCTGAGTCAGAAAGCATCAGTGTTGCCAAGCAGATGTTACTACTACCTCTAAAAGCCACCTCTCCTGCACATGAACAAGTTTGATGACTTGCATGGTTTGTATTCCATTTCTTTGTGTGCATCTGTGTGTGTGTGTGTGTGTGTGTGTGTGTGTGCATGCGTGTGTGTATGAATGTTTGCATGTGTGCCTGCGTGCATGTATGGGTGGAGGTGTGGGTGTGCAAAGTACAAGTACAAGGGATTTTAACAACTCCTTGTTGCCAAACTTCAAAAATACATTTGGTCCACTAAATTGATGGTTAGCCCTTATTGTTTCAAAGCAGGATATTTTTAAACTGAACATGAGATTAAATCTAAAATTTAGAGACAGTAGACATCCTTTCAGATAAGAGCTGTATGGCTTTTCAAAGTGTAACTTATGATGATAATATTTCTCTAAATTATGATAGGTTTTTACCCACAGTGAATATATTGGTAGACGGATGCTGGAATTGGAGCTGCCAGGCAGGAGGTCTCGAGGAAGACCAAAGAGGAGATTTATGGACGGAATGAGAGACGATATAAAGGTAATTGGTGTGAGAGAGGAGAATACAGAGAATAGGGTTAGATGGAGAAGGTTGATTTGCTGTGGCGACCCCTGAAGAGAAGAGCCGAAAGAAGAATAAGAAGATGATGATAGGTTTTTACCTTCAACATAATGAATGAAGGTAGTGAAGCCCATGGGAGTTTTAATGTCATTACTTGAAATAACATCATTATGTTTGAACAGTATTGGTTCTTAGGGACTACAAAACTTGACATCTTACACAAATATCAAAATAAATTTTCTCATTTCCCAAAATGTTTTAATTTTAATTTAATTTTCACAAACTCTTTATATAAATTTAATTCTACTCCAATTACTTAAATTCATTTGCCCCTCTATTTTTTTTATTTCAATCAATCTTGAAATGCGCAGTTAAAAATAAAAAAATATATAGTCAGATGAAAAAAAAAAGCATTTTAAATTAAAATGTTCATTAATGGCTTTCACCATATGTGCAAACCAGCTTGCAGAATTCAAATGACTCCTCGGAGAATCACAAGAGACAAAAACAAATCTCTTCATTTTAATCGGGTGCCTCAAGAGGCAAAATACCTCTTCTTTTCATAGCATTTTTGTTTTTGCGCTTTGTTTGAATGCCGATTGAGTATAATATTTGACAATGACCGAGATAGACAGGATCACATATCTGCAGCTTGGCATGTAAGAGTTTTCTTGTTTTGGTTTTGCTTCTCTCGGTCAGTTTGTTGCTTATGGTAAATGGCCTAAAGTTTCATTGCATTTTACACTAGATAGCATTCACTCTTTCACACAAGACTCACATCGATGGCAGCAGAGCTGCCTTGCAAGGCGCAAACCGAACCGTCAGTTTCAACTCGGGGTTCAGTATCTTGCCCGTGGATACGTCACCATACAGACATGAGAAGTAAGGAAACAAACCGGCAATCTTCCCATCGGAGGGGCGCCTGCTCTACCAACTGAGCCACAGCCTCCCCTATCCGGTTGGTTGCTCGGTTTGCTTTGCTTTGGTGAGATTTTTATGCATCTGCAAACAACCGCCTGTTGTTTTTGCTGTGCATCTTGCTGTGGAATGATAAGAGTAAAGAGATCCATTAGGATCTGTCAGCTTGCTGATGAGTAGTTACTTCAATGCAAAGATTTGGGTCCTTGGTGGGACGCTTGCAAATTTAGCAACCATTCTGGAAGGTAAACAGCAGCTGACAACTAAAGAGTGACAGGCAGTTTGTCTCAACACATCAAAAAAACAAAATGTAGGAAATTCTAAATGTCTGGATGGTAAAAATTTGAACTAAGCAGTGTGTCTGCTGCTGCTGCTTAACTTAAGGTTGTTGTTGCAATTGAGTGAGGAATGAGAGTAAGCATTGTAAAAAGAGTAAAAATCTGATATCACCAAATATTGAACTTATTTGTTCTGATGCCGCATAGTGTCGTTCATAATAGCCTATCATGCACTGCGAAGCGGGAAAAAAGGGCCTTGACTTGAGCACTTTCAGAATAAAAGGTAAACCATTGTAACATCAGTAAAAGGTACTCATATTGTCTCCTCACATAGTCATTTGACACCATTATATCTCCATCGTACACTTTAGGAAGCGCTTTTTACCAATATAAAAAAGATGATGTAGTACTGATCATACAGCCTGTAATACTCTGAGGGGCCGAGAAGTGCGAGGATGGAGAGGATAAAGAGAGAGGGAGGGTGAGAAAGAGAGAGAAAGAAAGAGAGAGGCTTAGTCTTGTACAGTGATTGGTAGGGATTGCTGTGTCCAGTGTGATTTTTAAAGCTGCTTTAAAGAAGAAGGGGAAAAACACCTCGAATTATACGCTATTTCTTTAAAGTAATCTTTTTAACTTGATGAATCAAGCCACAATGCATTCCCCGGGAAAGCCATTTAGGAGGTAGTTATGCTGAATACAACCATGATGTGTTTTTCTTTCTCCATTTCTCTATCACTCTCCTTATCAAAGTTGTGAATGCATAATGCCAGGTTCGTATTTGCTTCACCGCGCATGAAAATGGAGCGCCCTGGTTTATAGTAATAGCTCCCAGAGAGCGAGAGAAACACTGGATTAGGCAAGTTGTAATACAAACCCATCAACTCTCTCAGCCTACTCTGATTTCATCCTGAATGTTTAATATCCCACTTATATGTCACTACAGTGACATCCACTCGCTGCGTGGAAGAAACATATGCTCGGCGCGCTGGAATGCTGTATCACTGTGGAGCCAGATGTAAGTTTGTGACAGAAATGAGGACATTTATCTATAATTAAAACTTATAGAGTAGCCCGTATTTTTTTTCTGCTCACATGACAGCCCCGAGATACGGCCACATCCGATTAAAGTGGGCACGCAAACGGACATGTTTTTATGCAATAGAGAGGACTGCAACTGTAATTGAAATCGATGTGAGATACTGCATGAGACATCAAGTTAACCCATTGTACTTTGTCGCTCCGTGAAGTGGAGAGTAATATCCCAAAGGCGTGTAAATATTCCAAGGAAGCACACATTTTTTGCCACTTACCTTGCGCTAGAACTACCGCGATTGTAGAAATGATCATCTGACAGGTCCTCCATCTCTCCCGACGAAGACTCATTTTTGACGCCCGGTGCGGATCGCTGATCTGCAAGTTTCCGGTCTGCGCGGTTTGCTCTTGTTTCAGCAGATTTTGGAGCGGATCGTTTCATCCATCCCCGCGGCTCGGCTAATTCATAGTCTCACACCTGTTGGGGGATGTGTTTAAAGTGTCCTCCGCGGCGACGGAAACAATAGCAGCGCATCGATATCTGCTCAAAGCTCGATCCACGGCTGTGCGTAAAAGTTGTGCGTAACGAAAATTGTTGAAAATCTCAGCCCCGGAGACGGTGTCCGGTCAGAAGATGCGGATCTCTCGGCGAAACGGCGCGACGGATAGTGTTCAGTTACGATTAATATTCGACCTCTGAGCGAATAATCTCAACAAGTCCTCCAGATTTAGTCGGTCGCAGTCTGCTGCCGCAGCTGGGACTCTGCGGAGCTGTTAGCAGATCACTGACTGTCTTGTGCGCAATCCTGAGAGCTCTAAACTCATCATCTGTCACTGCTCATCCGCTCAGGAAACCACGTCCACCATGCAGCTCTTAGGATTAACCCCGAGATGGTCCGACTGTAGTGACAGGGGGAATAATCGAACGTGTGCAACTAATCAAGTAATAGTTTTATTGATATTGTCAACATTGTGTTTTCGTCACTGTGCTTCTACTGGTCACTGTGGTTTAGGGGTTGATGGCGTCTGTGGAGTTCAATCACTAACCACCTTTCAGTGACTCCCTCCCTCAGTACTCCTGAGTATCAAAAGACATTTCCAAGACCGATTGTTCTTGAAAAAAAAAAAAAAAAAAGAAATATCTTGCCAATCCCCGGCCACAGTTTTAGAAACCTTTAATCACACGAGGACTATGATGTCACAGTGAGCAAGCACAGTTTTGGACAAATAGTCGGCATTCTGACACCACAGCCTGAATGTGTTTACTGTTATGACGTCACTGACAGCCGTGATCTCAGCTATGACATCACTACACTGCCACAAACTGTGGATTAATGCAGGGGTTGTGCAACTCCAAAAATGTTCCCTATATTTAAAATGGTTATCATTATTATAAGTGATATTGATAAAAAAAATAAATCTAGAGAATGTCACTTGCATGAATGTGTTTTAAGAAGTGCAAAAGCTCTTTTTTGCATATATGTTTTATGAATTTGCTGAGTTGCCTAGTACATGCATTTTATTTGTTTTCATCTGTGTCACTGATGGTTTATGGATACATCCATATGAATTAATTAGTGCTGTTGCTTCCCCAGGATCCACTTAATTCTGGAAGGAGGATGTTAAATCAGTTGTCTGCCTTGTTTAATGTAGATCATGTCATTTCAGCAGGAGAATTTTCCTACTGTCAAGGTATTGTAACCCTGTTAGATCTTGACAAGTGGAGAACATTCAAAGTAATCAATGCGGTTTAAATTGAACCCAGACAAAGTGTGTTCAGTGATCTTATCACATTTAGCTCTTTGAACATTCTTGTTCAGGATTACCATTACTAAGATGGATTACATGTGTTAAATGCAACACTTTTAAAGAAAGTGATCATTTTTATTTAGATTTCACTGGTATCTGCGTGTTGAGCATCAGGGAGGTTTTTAGTGCCCTCTGATGTTTGCGAGCAGTGTATATGTCATCTCCAAGTAAGTGATTGTGTTACTTACACCTAGTTGCATCAGAAATGATCAGGTTTTCAAATAATTTCAGCTTATTTTGTCTGCCTTCAACCTAATATTTGGGGTGGAGGAAGGTTGAAATCGTGTGTCCATGGACCGACGTAGTTTTCAACACACAAGTATGTACTTTGTGTCTGAAAAAGAGACAATTTTGCACGGAAGCCATGTCCGTCATCCTTCAGGACAGCATTAAAATGTATAAGTCAACTTGGCTCATTTGCTGGATCCTCTCACTCCAACAAATTGTTTAAAGGCATGTATTAGTAAATGTAATAGGGCTTATTTGTTAATTAAGAGGATTAACCAACAGACTGACTAATAATGTCACCAAAACTCACGCCATCCGACTATGACTTTAGGAAGTTGCCTCAATCTGCTGCTGTGAGCTTCTCTGAGCTCCTCCCCAGCTCTGCAGTATTGTGATAAGCACTACCAACGGCATTCATGTGTTGGGGTTGCTCCAGTATGCAGTAGTGCTGCTATAGGGTGATTTAGATCCTCTCCTATTTACCTATTCCTCACACATGGAGAAACACCGACAACACGATGCATTAAGGAAGGTTGAGGAGATTTAGCTCCTAAAACTGCTGCCGCAGAAGCTCTTGGAGCAATAATGTGATAAAACATTCAGTGTTCACACATGCGTGCAGACGAACCCACAAACAAAAGGGGGGAGTGTATAAAGGGCAAAGGAATGCAAATATTTTAGAGACATTTGGCAGGCCTTAATAGCTGAAAATAAACTGGAGCGCGATTTTTCTCTGCTATGCAAATTAGATCATTTTGACTTCGACTGACAGCTGAATCATTGAGTGATCTGTCAACCGGCCGTCATTACACCAGTCTAGCATATTTAAGGCTATAGTGATTTTTTGTTTGTGTTTAATTGGAGACCTGATGTGGCGCTTTTAGCAGATCACTTGTCGGGGGTGCTACATGTTCAACCGCCACTATATATGATATTATACTGATGTCATGTTGTAAAGCCCATCTTCTTTGCCAGACGCATCCAGAGTAACTTGCAAATACAGAGAAAACATCTGGTGAAACCTGTCAAGAATATGTTATGAACATTTAAAGGATCACAAAATAAGGCCTCCGGATATGCGAGTTGGGATGCTGACACAGATGGATGTCACAGCTGAGATGTGCTAGAGTGGAGAGAGCGGCCATAAACTGGTGATAGATGTGTGTGCCACAAGCTAAGGAATGTGTTTTCAATGTACATCATCTCTCTGTTTGACAGATAGAGGTAGCTTCTGCTGAGGTGCATTTAGCCACACGCAACACTTTATTGTACCCAGTCTGATTTTCAATGCAAACACAGAAAGTGAGTGCACTAAAATTTACATGATTCTACAATTATGCTGTTACCAAGCATCTGAGGTTGAATGTATGGAGCCCTGTGTAATAGTGTGAACCTATCACCAGCATACTCCTGTGCACGCCTTTACTGAGCCTGCTGCATAGGTCTGAGGGCTTGTGGTGTAATTTGTGTCATAGTGTACTGAAAACCACTTAAGTTGATTCTAATAACAACATAATTTCCCAGTTTTTCAGCTTTTATTTAGCTCAGTTGAGGGCACCGGTTTAATGTGAGAGGTCGAGGGTCCATACTTGATACTCGGCTGCCGACACAGGCAGCCAAGTATCGGATGCCTCTGTACTTCAGTGCCTAATTAAGGATGAGTGCTTTCATTTATCGAAAGAAAAGAAGCTTTTCAATGCCAGTTTTAGTTGGTAGACTTACTGATGGTTTGCCTCTTGTTCAAGTTCAGGGCCAAAATATATCGGTGGCTCTATATCTCGTCATCAAAAGGTAACGATGCTGATCTGCTGCCTTAGAAGATGGTAGAAAACATGCAAGCTAGATGAAGAAAAAGCATACAGTTTATCCATTATTATAATGGATGCTAAATTATATCAGTGGTCACATGGAGTTGTGATAAAACTGACACATATTTTCCATTAGATTTTCAAATGGATTAATCAGCTCAATGGATATTGATGATGCTTTAGAGCAGTATGATCAATGAATCTGACAATGATGTCTGCCAAGAATAATTACTTTAAATTGCACTCACAACACCGAGTTTCCTATTTAGTATGTCCCTTGGCAAATCCCTCAGCTGAATGCTGCAGCACAAGAGGTTGGTGCAGCAGGTAGACAGCCTCACTCCACTGTTCTCCCACTAACTGTCTGGAGGTGCACTGATGATAGGATGCCCCCAATCCCGCAACCCTTTCTGGGGCAACTATCGCAATCCATCTGACCTGTCTTGTATCTGGGACCTTAAGGGAATAAGAAAAATTCTATAGAGGACAACTAAAAAGACACTGTGCTGGTATTTGCTATGTAGCATGGATCAGGTCTGACATCATAAATGAATCATGCAGCTAATTTGACTTTAACTAGCCCGAAAGCTTTGCTCACAGCGGAGTAAGTAGAGCTGATAAGTATTTCAATTTAACAACTGACATCATATCTAAGTGGCTAAATCAATACATCTACAGATAGGGCTCATTATTAAAATCTGCTGAGGGTGTTGAAGTAATTCAAAGAACTCTGGAGCTGTGTTGATTTTTAACCCCCGCACTTCCATTCCTAAGCATGAAATCACCCAGAAAAAATGACATTTAAGCATTTTCCCCATGAATCAGGGCAGTCAAGTGTTAGTAGAACTTTTAATGATGTTCAGTGAAATGAATAGCTAAAGGCATTGCCGCTTTTACAGGTAGTGGCTCTGATAACTCTTGAGGACGGGCTACACACGAAAAACAAACAGCAGTGATGGTGGGAGTTAGAATGGTTCTGGAACAGTCAAAAACACCCACTAAAGTTGCAGATCAAACAAGGTACAGTCTCAAAACTATATCACCTACATGCAATTAATGTTAAGGATCCACCCACCTCCTCTATGCTTGATACCTTCACATCCAATAAATCAAAAAGTCAAATATCTTGTGCAGCCTGCAATGAATAATGAGCTCTGTATATATAATACTAAGGCACAGCTTTCCATTATGTTCTTCAGTAGATAAAACAGTGCTAGGCAAATCTTTGATATGCAGGAAGCGTTCTACCTATTATCTCTACAGAGAAAATGGTTTTCTGTGTCCTTCATAGGTGGGAGACAACTTGAGGGTTTTCTTTCAGATGTTTGCACAGCATTCCCCTCACTGCAATGTAGACCGTGGCCCAAACATAAATAGCAAGTAGACTCAACTGGAAAGGTATAAAGCAGAGATTTGAGCAAGTATACAGTAGATGGTTCAAACGCACACCGGAGCATGATCTTTATTTGAAAGAAGGGTAGGACATTATAGCGGATGAATTTGACTTTAACATTCCATCATTTTATCTCTTTATATCCATGGAAGCGTAAAAATAAATGAAAATATGCATTGGGCCCAGTAGATATAATATCAAAGTTATGTCTCTGTTGTGTTTCTCTGTTCACCCGAGTGTCGATGTATGAGGAAGGTTGATATTCCTCTTCTCCTTCTTCAATGTCCTCTTCATCTTCTCTCATTGAAGCCATTCCTAGATGCTAATATGAATCATTTTCTCCTCTATTATATTCATTTGTGGCTATGGCCAGGAGGGGAGTCCATTAAATTATCGCAATTTATCCTGGGTATTTTACTCGATAACTGACATCATTGCTTTGATACAACGCCACACAGGTTTCCCACACATCTAATCAGAACCAAAGGAGCCTCTTGACAGCAAAATATTTTTTTGAAAATCCAAAACTAAGTCTCATTGTTTTATTCAATCTTTTCTTGGATACAGTTGGTATGGGATGTAGACGTCCATCAATTCTGATTGAGCAGAATATTTGACCCTGACTGACCCAACCCTAACTGCTCATAATAGGTTGTTCAATTTTTGGAAGTGCTGACAATTTCTTAAGAAAGGTTAGCCATGCAAGCATAGAGAACAGTCGCTCGAATTCTTAAAGGTAGATGTTTGTGGAAGACACATACTTTCAACTGCAAACACATACTTTGGTGAATTCCTTTAGATGAATAGTTCACTGGCGCATGGCTTTTTTTTTTTCCTTCCCCAATTTCTTGCACAGAAAAATGCTTAGCAACTTCCTAATCCAGCTTGAACTGGGCCATGAGAAACAGCTCTCTATGTTTGGGATGAATAACCCCAGGCAACGGAAGAATTTGTTTAGCCTAATCTCTGCTGTGTGCTGTGTGACTTCTTCCCCTACTGTCGTACTCATGTAATCTGCTGTTTGTGCTGCTTTATGACCATGCAGTAGTGAGGGTTGTCGCAGGAGACAACATGATGGGAAACCGTCATCTCTGTCCCATCGATGTGTGCTGCCAGTATCCTGCTAATCCCCGGAGTAATCCCACCACCACAAGAGAGAGCACACCACAGCGGGCAGGACAGCCCTCTACACAACACAGTGCTCACACAAGAACTTCACACACTGTTTAACACTGTGACAGCAGCCACTTCATGTGAAAATTGGTGCTCACGCTCGACTAGGGATTGAATTGATGTTCACATATGTAGGGGAATAATAAAAATGTATGAAGCAACTGGGATTGTTTGCATTTAGAGTGAAATTGAATCATTTGCGGAGGTGGGGGGGGGCTCGCAAATTACACTTGCAGGAATGTTTTTCCTCAGAAATCTTCAAACTTTGTATGTGGGTGTTCGTTGTTTTTCCTCCCCTCCCTGTGAGGATGAGACCACTGAGGCAAAAATCCAATGTTCTCTCGCAGAAAAAGCACAACCAAATGGAATCAGATTCGGTGGAACCAGATGTATGGTGGCCATTTAAAAGCTGCTTCTCATTCTATGATGCATATATCCTCCCATTTTCTTTTTTTTTTCTAATCAAGAAGCTTTGTTGGTTCTGTAACACAAACCATTATTACGAGAGGCAGCCCTTTGACAATCTTCCAGAATATGGTTCAGATCAATGAAAGGAATAACATATTGATAAAGACGAGAAAGAAGAACAAAATGCAATTAAGGCAATTTTTAAATGAGTACTTTGTTTCCTACATTGTTACACACGGAAAAGTCATCTTTTATTAATCTTCTCATTAATTTCCAGTTTAGTTTTCCCAGGGAAAAAAAAGAATCAATGATGCCACATCGAGGCCCTAATTAAGTATGGAGAGAAATCATCATTATTCCCCCATTTATCTCAATCGTTAATCATTTATTTCTGTATCCTTCAAAGAGAGATTTCCTAGGATCTTCTCCAAGAATATCTTTGCTTCCTCTCTTTAGTTCCTTCTTTTGTCAAAACTGTGAAGGTAATGTTGTAAAATGAATTAAAAAAAGTACGTGTTTTTTATGGAAGCATTACTGGATACACGGCAGCTGCAGTGGATTAAATCTCTACAAAGCAGTGTGGATGTCAGAACTGGAGGTCAAACAAGGAAAATAGACTCTTACTTTAGCTGTTGGCATACTGAGGAGCCCCATTCCAAACTCAATATTTTTGATAAAAGGAAAAATACAGTATTGGGAAGTTGTTGACAAGGCAGCTCTGTGATGATAAATAACTTACAACAAATGATAAAATGATGTCCAGCCGTGTCTGATACCAAAAGTGTGGACTAAATGATGAAGATGGCAGGTTATTTAAGTGCAAGGACGGTTGCGTTCAATGTAGGCCGACAGCGGAGATATTAATTCACTCTGAGAGAGGTCCATAAATGCAACCCAGAGGACCTATGAGGCTTATGAGGTTGATGGGACAGGTCAGTGTGAGTGAATTTCAACACCCCACTGGTTGAACATTAAGGTCATGAGGTAGACCTTTGTGCAATCAGATTGTCAAGGATGAGGGGTGCTGGGGGCAACGTTCAATAAAACATGAGAGCAATCTTTTCACCAAGAGGAAAAGTGCTTTGCAGTTCAGCCCAAACAGATTTCCCCTGTGAGCCCACTGGACTGCAGCTGCTCATTCACCACGGCTGACAATCCAAGCTACCATCAAATCGACATCTGATGCCAGAAATACTGTTGGAAATTGGTCAAACAGTATCTGACCTCTGACAAAGCTTATCTCACACAAGAAAATGTGCACAGCTGAAATGATAGTGTCTGTCTGCGCCGGCTCCTCTTTCTGCCTCATTAGTTGCAGATATTGGATAGGTTATGTCAGCTTACAACCCATTTTAAGGTTGGAGCCACCTTATATTATCCTGAATATGGTGCACTGGAACTCCTCTGGAATATGATGATTAAACATGTTCCGCGCGTCTCCTGTGTAACAGTCAAGGTGTATCAGTGTCGGCTCCATCCTAACTTTGGTCCATTGCTGAAGACCGTCTGCTATGGGGCATGAAATGGAGAGAGAGATGATAAGCTTCTCCGCTCGCACTCTGGGGAACACAGGCAGCCATGATGAAATGAATCACGATGAACAGGGATTCCAGATCCAGATTAGATGCATTACAATTTGAAGAACGCATGGTCACGCAATTCTTGTGTAATGCAGGATGGAGGGAAGACCATTGTGCAGCTAATGTATGCACGTTATGGCCGGCGCGGATGCAAATGTTTTGTCTTACTAGGCTGTTCTCTGCGAGCGCAGTTAATGTTTTATTTGGATTCCAGTTAAATGTCATCAAAAAAGCTGTAGCGAAGCGTGTAAACATCAAAGTTCCAAGTCCTCCCCTTCAGCATTCTTAAAGACACTCGGCAAGGCCAGAGGAGCAACGCATCTCATGCCCAATTTCATTTCCACTGATAGTGCCAAGTTACTGGAAATACCTGGCAAACTGTGATCAGGTCCAGAGGATTAACAGAAATATTCTCTTCCAAAAGTCAGACTTTTTTAACTCTGGAGGGTGGTTTAGGTAAAGGCCAATAAGTGGTTGTCAGAGCTCAACTTTAATTTATGTATATTTCTTTCAAGCAAGTTCACAACAGTATGGCATGCAGGCTGAGCAGTTAGTCATCCATGTTATTAGATTTTTTTTCCTTCTTTCTAAGGACGGCGGTGTACACACACGAGGAGTCTTAGGGCAGGCGGCACGTCAATCTCACAGCACAGGTGAATGGGCAGATATGACATGTATGGAATCACGTTATGTCATAAGTGATGCGGTAACATGTTTAAATGTCTAAATATCAAGGAGATAACGCAGGAGTGCTGTTGGGGTGCCATCTGGTGTTATAACGTTGTACTTCACTGCACTGCTTGAGCTTTGGGTTGAACGTAAAATGAATTCAACCATGGAATGCATTCATTTTCCTCTTATTTATCTCCTTGAAGGGTGTGTGTGTGGGTGTGTGTTTGTGTGTGTGTGTGTGTGTGTGTGTGTGTGTGTGTGTTTGTGTTGGGCCCTGCCTGCACACACATTTTTATTCAGTGCATTTGAAAGTGGGAGGAGGTTGAATTTCTTTTGTAAGGCCAATCTTGGAGGGAATCGGAGCCTCGGGACTTTTAATGACATGCTCCATCTGCTCTGTTGTCTTTGACAGTCGTTAGTGGACGTGATTGTTAGACATTGCAGAAGTCAACATCATGACAGCTACTGATAATGGAATCACTGTAAATAACATTTTTTTATGTTTTCAAGGTAGTAACGTTCAGTAATGTAAAGGTAGTAGCGGTCCGATGAACGATGCATTAAGTGGCTGTTTTTCTGTTGATTTTTTGGTTGTTTCTCTTTTTTTGTCTGTTTGTTTTGTTTTTTCAAACAAACATTGTGGTCAAATGTCAAGGAAGTACGAAATTCATCATTTGCGTCATCTTTTAATGCTTCTCTGATGTTTTTAAGCAGCTAATAACTGATTATAACATTTACAAAATACATTTAGCCACTTTCATTAAAAAAGGAATTACTACTTTAATAGTAGATAGAATAGAATAGAATAGAATAGAATAGAATAGAATAGAATAGAATAGAATAGAATAGAATAGAATCCCTCATTTTGATAGGAACTATACAATTTAAAATGGTTTTATTACAAATAATGTAACTGATCTCAGGCAACGATAGTTATAGCTATTGCTCATTCTCAGCTCTTGTCCCAAGATTTCACATTATTGGCTTCTGAAGACATGAATCTCTCTTTTTCCTCCATTTTCCTCCTCATCGTAGTGAGATTGTGAAGAGCATTTTTAAAAAAAATGGAATTAAGATTAAAAAAAAAATAAAGAGAAAAAGAACTAACACTACACGGCAGTAGAGTAAAACAGGAGATACACCACGCTTCAGCATTGGTCAGCAATACACTAAATATCACTGGCAACCACCAGATCTCCCTCAGCCCTTCTATGATTTAAATTTATATTTATTAAATATATAAAAATAGCGGCCATGAAGGAACTGTTGGGATCCGGCATCATGCCCCTGGGTGCAGCTCCTTTCACCGCAGTCTTTCACCAGTGAGGCTGACTGAGCGGGAGAACGCCCCAAAGTAAGATCCATTTTCATTCCCGAGGCCACCCGTCCCCGGCAGGACACCTTCCCTCATTGGTTTATGCCCTGGCCAGTCTTCCTAGCTCCAGAGCACCTTGCCTCTGAAAATCTTGACAGGAATAACTTTATAATTTGAGGAAACGTCCACATTAACTCTTTTGTTGCCTGCTACAAGAATAGGAAGTGAAGTGAATAGCAAGGGAAATATCAGGATATGTCAGTACACTAAGAATGTGCACAGAACAGCTTCTTATATTATTATAATAACTATGACCTGTTCATAAGATATCATAATTTGACCAGTTTTGAAGAGTTAAAAACACATGTAGTATAACCAGTCCTTTTTTTCTTCTGGCAATAGAAATTCCTTCACTGATACAGATTTCTCCAAGTTTTGTTATTGTTCTGCTGTCTTGCACATGCTTGTATCGTGGTACTGACTGTGTGTATAGCAGGATGAACGACACCAGGAAGGAGCCACTTATCACTGGGGCAGCTTTGGATAACCGGAGATCTGCGACTCAGCTCAGGGCACATACACTGTCATCTGTCATCAAATGGTGTAGATGAACTGGAGAAAGAGAGGAGATGAGCTGAGATTTAAAGCCAGCCATCAAATTATCTACTTTCTTGCCATTGATCATTGCTGTGAAACTTTCTGAAGTTTGACACCAGTGGAGGAGACTTCACAACTGGGGAATATGGCTGAAAGATATCAGGCTTGACTATAAGGGTTGTACTGTAGTGGTTGTTTTCTTAATGAGAATAAGCCTATATTTATCAAGTGAGAGTAGTGTCAGGGAAATTTTTCAGACACAAGGACATATTGGCAATTCCATAGCATCTGCTATGAAGGCAAATCTCTGCGCATGTTCTGTCCAAGTAGAAGGGGAACCAAGCAAATGTCCTCTTCATTCTTCAATGTCGCCTGTTCCTCCAATTTTTGAATCTGTAAATGAGCCAGCGTTAATCCTCCTCTACAATGTGGTGTAAAAGGAATTTCACATCAATCCGAAGGACTGTACAAAAGTACAGGGAATGTACATCGGTAACTAAAAACAAGCCCCTTTCATGATCATGTGCGGTTCAGTCTGCTGTGCAAGGCGAGGTAAGTTGAGGGGACCATGGTGCGTTCAGTGGAGATGACAGCTACCTACCAGTGATTTAGTATGATTTATTTCCACACAGAGCTCGAATGTGGCTAGAGCACCAGCAGGTCAATTTGGCTCGGAAGGAGAGGTGTGTGATTGATAGAGAATGGCCAGCCATTTTCTCTACGCTCTGCTCCCTCTCTATCAGGGCCCCTGCTATAGCCGATTAATCCCCAAATACACAGAGCACGGGCTCTGGCAGGGATTTTGTGTTCATGTAAGCTTCCCTCTGTGACCTGAGATTGTCTGCTCCGGGCGGCAAAGAGCCATCTGGTTGATTTTTGCCTGTGACCTTGTAGGTTCAAATGTTTGCTAAATATTTTCATAAAATTAATCCCAAGACAATCTGGAGCCCTCTGATGACATTCTGTCATGTGACCACTAGATGGCAATGTCAGCTATTTCTCTAAGTTCATCCAGGCCTTTGTTTTTCTTGGGAAAGAAGGCTTTAGAATAGAAGTCTAACTCCCTTTCCTTTTGATCTGAAGGACTTTTTGATCTTCTTTGACATCCATATCTCCTCTGCAATGCTGGATTCATCAGCATTTGGATGACTTATCAATGTCTTTGAAATGACTGTTGCAACCATGTATTCTCATGGTGTCCATCATTTCTTATGTGATTATTCAAAGTAACGCACCATTTACTTTTTACAGTTCATTAAAACATTTTAAACACTATTTTCCTCTTAAATTTCCACAATTCATTTCATATTTTCTTGTGGACACAGAACCACTGCCTTGTCTACAGTACCCAATTTTAATTCAAATGCCCAGAAAATTGAGTGAGATTTCTGATTAAAAAAAAACAACAACTTAGGTTTGTGGCTCCAATATTTCAAATCAAATTGGAACAGTGTAAGGAGGCAACAAGCTAGAGTAACGCGATCAACGAAGTTCTTTATCGCTCAACTACAGTCAGCCTGCTCCCTGTAGTTCACTTCGGCCCCCCTTTCCCGGAGTTTCCACTCGACGCTCACCATGAGCCTGTCTCTTTTGGGTTAAAAATGAAAGGCCCTCACATCTCCAAGACTTGATGCGGTCAAAGCGATGTCCTACTGTCCCTCCCCACCTCTGAATATCTGGCCAAGGCCTCCCTTTTGGCCTCAACCCCCAAGGGGTATAAATCCCTTTATGCAGGCATGAGATCAAAATTCTAGATCAGGATTAGGGTCAGTAGCTGGATCAGTTGTTTCAGATATCTGTTGAAGCGTATCTCTTTCTCCTCTTTAGCTTTGCTGGTCCACCAAAAGATGTTTTATCTTGTGTTCTCCTCCTCTTTCCTGGAGATGAGTGACACATCAGAGATAGCCTTCAACTAATCCTATCCTTTATGGTCTGTGAAAGTAAGTTGTCAGTCTGTAGCCCTTTCACACTATTTGTTGTCGTTTGAAATCATACTTAATGTCATGCTCAACGTCAGATGCAAGTCGAGGTGCCTTTTTAAGATTCAGTCCGTCGATGATCTTCCTCTGAGAAACAAACTTAAACATCAAAGCGAGACAAGAATTCTTTCATTCAAAGAGTTAGTTATTGTTGGACTTGCTCCAGGAAATACTTGATGAATGCATTGGGAATCTGCATTTCAAACTTTCTTTTGAGCCAACCCTAATCAAACATCTTCCTATTAATTGTCTTGATTAGAGACGTCTATTTTTGCCAGCGTGACATTGGAGGTGGGGAAATAACCTATATACCTGTCCTCCAGCAGGTGGTGCTTGCACCCTGGAGTGGGAGTCCTGGTTTCATTGCCGTGTGTCTGCTGGGGATATCTCGCTCGGAGAGCTTTACCTGACCTCCCCCAACTATGTTCCATGGCACTCACCTTGTCTGCAAACTGGACCTTATCTGTGTCTGAACAGAACCTTTCAGTTCACACTTGACCTTGTCATTATCATGTACTTGGCTTTGTTTTCACTCTTTTCTCCAATAAGTGAGGGTTTTAAACTTTCCTTTTCCACCCTATTTGAACAGAGATAAGAAAAGCGTCTGTTTGCAATCCCTCTGTGGCACAGAAAAACGTACACATTCTATCTTGTTTATAAAAGAAGCCTTATGTTTATTAAAGAGGTCCTGACCATGACCCTCCATAGCAGTTCGAGAAACAACCAGTTGTCTCACACATTTGCAGCATAAAGTAAGGACACCGTAACATACTTTATATCAAGTACACAGCACAATCTTTCAATCGTGCCATTCCTTCCTGTTAAACATCATTCATATAATAACCCAATGTAAACTAAAGATAAGAGTAGCATGCTGACACATGTATCTGCGAGGCAGCAAAAGTTGATTAAATAAATTTGTTGTACAAAGATTTATGCCAAAAGAAGAGGCTTACGTTTATGTCGACCGAATGGTTTGGCAGTACAAGAAATAAATCTACTTACACTCTTGTGAGAAAGATTATTGCAAACTATTTGTGACAGTGAACTTGAGACTTACTGATATACAGTGGACCCTCCCTACTTCGGATTTTTTTTGTAATTCGGTTCTCCCAAGTTATCGTTCTTAGCTTTTTTTTTTTTCTTTGCAGTACTCTGCAGTAATCTAGAATAAACACAGGAAAATTAAAAAAAAACATTTTAAACTCCCATGGCAGTTTATAGTATCATTTTCAACCAGGGGGAAAAAAAGCAGATGCAGCAACTGCCTATAACAATGATTCTGAAGGAAAAAAAAAAACCAAAACATCAGTTAAGCATGCGCATTCAGCAGAAGATCCACAAAAATTTTAAGATACTGTACCAACCAGCGCCAGAGCCACCATCAAAAGAGTTGTAAAGCTCTCATTTGCTCTGCAGTGCCTCATCAGTAGTCATCACCATAACTACTGCCCAGCAAATTCATCATTCAAGTTGTTTTTAATTTACTCATTTACCGGACACTTTGTATTTTACTTTAATGTTTATTGAATGTTACAATTATCCGAAAGAGTTTAGTGTACTGTATGACTGTGGGGAGCGTAATACAGTCGATGGTGGGTTGATAAGTTTGCGGGAGGTTCGTAAAGGGTAGAGTGAGGTTTGTTGAGGGTTAATATATCTGTAAATACCATCAAAATTATCATGTCTCTACTTTGTGGAAATTCACTTTTTGTGGAACGTAACTCCTTCGAAAAGTGAGGGTCCACTGTAATTGGAAAAACAGCTAGTCCCTGTAATACATGACCCATCCATTGTGTACAGATGAAACAAATATGTTCAAAAGAACATGAATGTGGTATCTCAATAAAAGGCACAAACACGCATGTTATATGTGCAGTGAGATTTGATGCATCAAGAAGAGGGACAACTCACCTGGACAAACTAGTGAGAAAGGTGGACTCTGTTGTGGACACAAAGCTGGATAGTGTGGCTTCTGTGGCAGAGCCACAGAGACTGAGCAGGGTCCGTTCAATCATGGACAATTCATAGCATCTACTGCACAACACTATCTTCAGGCAGATGAGCAGCTTCAGTGAGAGGCTGCTGTCATTGTCCTGCTTCACCAAAAGACTGAAGAGATGGTTCCTTCGCTACGCCATGCAGCTCTCTGACCCTGCTTTGGGAAGAAAACATTGTTGACATTCCACACTGTTCTGTTTCATTCTGATTGATACACTACACACTGTGCTCCATGTATCTTAAATTTTCACTTGTGTGGCTGTTTCACTGTGTATTCTGCCTCCTCACTTCTTTTTTGTGACTTGCCCGATGCTTGTGGATACCGCTGAAGTGGTCATTTTCCCCTTGAGAATGAATATTAGAATATGTTTTTTGTTTACTATGTTTTCTACAAAACACTGAGCATATAACACGTGTATGTAATTAATGTGTGGACAAGACAGCTGCCCATTCTCAAAGAAAGTAGGTATTCCTTTGGCTGATGCTGGAATTAAATGTTTACCACACATCACGTGACACATTGTGCTTCAACAGCGTAAGGAGGTCATAGTCACATGACTTTGGAATTACATCGCATATCTGTGACATTTTGTGGAAGGTTATGACTTGAACAGTAGCTAAAGGGAAATGTATTCTTTCAATGTCAGATAATCACAGTGACTCTTGAGGCTAAAATGTCACATCGACATGTTAGAGCAGCCACGAATTGAGGTATTGGATTCAACACTCATAATGACAATGTTTTTTTTTATTATTATACAGCGGATATTGCTCTAAATTTAGTCCCATTTATATATATTTTTTCTCAGTATTCTTCTGAGATGAAATGAATAGGGGAAAACTGTGATGGTGTAAGTTCGCTCTCAATATAACCAAGGGATTCAGTCAAGTTTCAAAGTCGCTTTTGGAATTACAATACGCATATTCTACCCATAAAGTAAGTCTCAAAATATCTGTCCATCAAAAAGTTCACTGAGAGCGTGAGGAGAGATGGCGTTTGCCTTTGATTCTAATGCTGAGAGCATAATTTATGTAAGATGTTTGAATGGCTTTTTTGTAAGAATAGATTAAAGGAAGTTTCATGTTTGAGGAGCCAAAAACTGCCTGCAAAGCAGTGTTTTTAAAACCCCTGTGGCTGCAAGAGGGTTGATGAAGAGGGCGGTTGCAAATGGTGATTAGGTGAAACCATTTATTGTTATAACAAAACAGTATGCCAATCATGGCCATCCCTTGAGTTTTCATCTCTTTTCTGTAAATATGAAAGACCCTGTCCCTACAGTGACTTCAAACATGGATATGGCAGGCCCCATACCAGGCCATGGCGTCTTCCTTAGCCCTTCCCCTCCACACATCAAACCCCATCTGACAAAGGCAGCTCTAGGTGGCATAATGAAACCCAATGCCTCTTTCAACTATGTGTGAAGTGTGACATTTTCTGTCTTCTGGTGTCTTGTGTTGACATTGGAGCGTGTGTGAGGAGCTGACCAGACAGTCCAGACAGCTCTGCTCTTCTTGGACACCAGCCACTAAGGGCAGCATCAAAGCTTGCCAGTTCCTTAGGTCAATAGTCAGGCTTGTGTATACACAAGAGGCGAGCGTGCACGCACGCACGCACGCACACACATACACACAAACAAAACTGACACAAGCGGAGGAGGGGAACACCCATTTTGGTCCAGTGCTCCTTCGAGTAGCTTCCTTTAAAATTGTTTTTTTATGTCCATCCAAAGGAAAGAGTCAGACCAGCTGTTTTTTTCTTTTTTTAAATCAAGATAGTTAGGTGGGAGTGAGCGGAAGTTAAAAGCAGTTTTCGATCTCTGGATTCATGGACATATGTCTTGATGTAGGACATACATGATAACATGCCTATAGCTCATGTATTTTTGGAGGTGATGAAGGCCATTATGAGCATGCACTGGCAGAAACTAAGATGGTGGGAGCTCATGCGGTTTGAACATACTGTCCTAATTCTGCCTTGCATGTACCCAATAAATCACCCATTTCCACTGGTAGGTAGATGAGTTATCATGGACATGGACAAGCCATGCAGCAATGTACCGCATCTCTCAAATGACAGAGCAAAAATAGGTTTAGTAGGTGCAAATCAGCTCCCGTGATCCATTCCACATTCATTTGACATCATCTTTGGTTCGGATTTTCATATGAAATAGCACTGAACATGTCACAACATGGCCAAAAAAGACAAAGGTTGGTTTTTGCTCCCTGCAGCTGTATTCATATTCATTCACCATTCACCATTCATCGTGATTCATGGCATAATACAATTGGACAGGTGGATTGATAATCTAATATGGTTGAGTGTGTTTTTTTTTTTTTTTTGTTTTTTTATCCTATTCCTCTTACTTTTCAAATAGTTTACTTGGAGCCCGAGGGTGTGAGCCATCCTGTTTTCTATGGTCGCCGAATTACCTCAGAGCGCACAGTGCCTCACTGGCTGCCAGAGTAGGAGGCGAGTATTGTTTTCATGACAGAGATCAATGGGTGGGTGAATGTGCTTTAATTCTGCAAGAGCTCCTCTCCCAGGCTAATAAATGCAAGCCTCCCTGCTGACTGGGCTGTCGTGCTGAGCTCAGCAGGGGTCAGCCTTTTTGTGTTCCTGTGCCCAAATTATGGAACCATCAATACGCTCCCTGGAATCAGTCAATAGAAGCCTGCTTTGTGGCTGAAGGGAGACCAACTTCAAGGCTGATCCAAAAAAAAACAGCAAGCTCTGACACATTTACCAAATAAATAGACACATCAGACAATCAAAAGTTGTGAATCACCATTCTTAACTGTCCATATTCTCAATGTCTCTCTGTCATATAGTTATATTCATAATTATGAAATATTTATTTGTTGCAGTGCAGCCTCAGGGGGGCAAAGGCCAGTGTCTCCCTGAGCCGGTCCCAAGCCCGGATAAATGCAGAGGGTTGCGTCAGGAAGGTCATCCGGTATCAAACTTGTGCTAAAACCAAATATGTAAATTCAACCTAAGAATCTCATATTGGATTGGTTGAGGCCATTGGTGGCGATAACCTAGAGGGTACCAGTGGAAATTGGGTTACTGTGGGTCGAAGAAGGAGAAGAAGAAGGTGTGTTCGGAAGCAGAGACAGAAAAGGAAAGGCGAGCGTCTGGGACAGTTAAGGGACTTTGAATATTGGGACAGGACAAGTTGGAGAGTTGGTTGACATAATGCAGAGAAAAGAAAGTGGACTTACTGTGTGACCAGGAGACCAGGTGGAACGGTAGTAAGGCTAGAGGCTTAGGAGCAGGTTTTAAGTTGTGCTATCACGGTACTGACGGTGAGAGAAAACGAGTAGGAGTTTTCTTGAAGGAGGAGTTTGTTAGGAAAGTTCTGGAGGTGAAAAGACGGTCAGATAGACTTATGAGTCTGAAACTGAAAATTGAAGGTGTGATGCTCAATGTTGTTTGTGGCTATGCCCCGCAGGTGGGATGTGAGTTAGAGAAGAAGGAGAAGTTCTGGAATGAGTTAGATGAAGTGATGCAGGATATCCCCCGAGATGAGAGAGTGGTAAATGGTGCAGACTTCACTGGATACGTTGGTGCAGGCAACAGAGGTGATTAAGAGATGGGCAGATTTGGCATCCAGGAGAGGAACGCAGAGGGAGAGATAGTGGTAGACTTTGTAAAAAAGGATGGAAATGATTGTGGTGAATACTTTTTTCCAGAAAAGACAGGAACATAGGGTAACATTACAAGAGCAGAGGTAGGAACACGCAGGTAGAATACATCTTGTAAATACGAGGTCAGTAACTGCAAAGTAGTGATCTGTAGCCAGGCAGCGTAGGATGGTGGTTTGTGGGATGACTCTGGTGACAAGGAAGATCAAGGGGACAAATGCAGAGCAGAGGACAAAGTGGTGAAAGCTGAAAAGTGAGGAGTTGAGAAAGGTTCTGGGTGGTCAGGGAGAGCTTCCAGATGACCGGACAACCACAGCTAATGTGATAAGGGAGACAGGTAGGAGAGTACTTGGTGTATCGTCTGGATGGAAAGTAGATATGGAGACTTGGTGGCATGAGGAAGTCCGTAAGAGTATATACAGAGAAAGTGGTTAGCAAAGAAGAAGTGGAACACCAAGGGAACTGAAGAGAACAGACAAGAGTACAGGAAGATACCACTTAAGGTTAACATAGAGCTAGCAAAGGCAAAACAAAGGGTGTACAATGACTTGTAAGTAAGGATGGAAAGAATGATTTGTATAGGTTGGCAAAACAGAGTGATAGAGATGGAAAGCATGTACAGCAGGTCTGGGTGATTAAGGATAGAGAGAGAAATGTATTGATAGATGCTAGAAGAGTGATGGAAGATGGAAAAGGTACTTTCAAAAGCTGATGGACGAGGAAAATGAAAGAGATGGAAGGGTAGAAGAGGTGACTATTGTTGACCACAAAGTAGCAGAGAGTAGTAAAAGTGAAGTGAGGAAGGCATTGAAGAGAATGAAAAGTGGAGAGCCAATTGCTCCTGATGATATACCTGTGGTGGTATGGAAGTGTCTGGGAGAGGCAGCGGTAGAGTTTCTGGCTAGATATTCAACAGGATCTTAGAGAGTGAGAAGATACATAAGGAGTTGAGAAGAAGTGTGATGGTGACCATTTTTAAGAATGACAGGGATAAAGTTGATGAGACATGCAATGAAGTTATGTGAAAGAGTAGTGGAAACTGGA
Organism: Fistularia commersonii; assembly: GCF_037954325.1. Classification (NCBI taxonomy): domain Eukaryota; kingdom Metazoa; phylum Chordata; class Actinopteri; order Syngnathiformes; family Fistulariidae; genus Fistularia; species Fistularia commersonii. The sequence continues at coordinate 13,250,265 of NC_141309.1, forward strand.
CTGAGAGCAGAGGTCAGCATTTGTGAACAGCGGTGTGGCTTCATGCCAAGTTAGAGTACTGCAGAATGCTAATAGTGAAGTACAGAGAAGGCCAGAGGGAGTTGCATTGCGCTTTTGCAGACCTAGAAAAAGCATACAACGGTGCCACAAGAGGAACTCTGGAATTGTATGAGGAAGTCTGGAGTGGCAGAGAAGTATGTTAGACTGGTGCAGGACATGAATACAAGCTGTGAGACAGTGGTACGGGGTGCTATAGGCGTAACAGGGAAGCTCAAGGCTGAGGTGGGACTCCATCAGGGATCAGCTCTGAGCCCCTTCTTGTTTGTAGTGATGAAGTCAGGCTGACAAATGAGGTTAGACAGGAATCTCCACGGACCATGATGTTTGCAGATGATTTTGTGATCTGGAGTGAGAGCAGGTAACAGGTTGAGTAAAATCTAGAGAGGTGGAGGTATGCTCTGGAAAGGAGAGGAGCGAAGGTTAGTTGCAGCAAGACAGTATATGTGTGTAAATGAGAGGAGCCCGGTTGGATCGCTGAGACTACAGGGAGTGGAGATCAAGAAGTTGGAGGATTTCAAGTGCTTAGGGTCAACTGTCCAGAGCAACGGAGAGTGTGGAAAATAGGTAAAGAAACAGGTTCGAGCAGGTTGGAATGGGTGGAGAAAAGTGTCAGGGGTACTATGCGATAGAAGACTGTCAGTCAGAATGAAAGGAAAGTTGTGCTAGACAGTGGTGAGACCAGCGATGCTGTATGACCTAGAAACAGTTACAACAACAAAAGACAGAAGGCAAAGCTGGAAGTCGGAGGGATGAAGATGTTGAGGTTCTCTTTGGGAGTGACCAGGATGGAGAGGATCAGGAATGAGTCTATCAGAGCGACTGCAGATGTTAGATGTTTTGAAAGGTCAGAGAAGCCGACCGAGATAGTTCGGACATGTACAGAGGAGGGATAGTAAATATATTGGTGGACGGATACTGGAATTGGAGCTGCCAGGCAGGAGGTCTAGAGGAAGACTAAAGAGAAGATTTATGGATGTAGTGAGAAAGGATATGAAGTTAGTTGGTGTGAGAGAGGAGGATACAAAGAATAGGGTTAGATGGAGAAGGTTGATTCTCTTTGGTGACCTATGAAGGGAAAAGCCAAAAGGAAAAGAAGAATATTTGTTGCAAATTGTCCAATAGGGAAGACATCCGGTTCAGGATGGGAGCACATTATGACGCAGTACAAAAACTGTCGCTGCAGCAGCATATGAAGCGATGAAGAGGAGCTGAAGGTTTTAGAGATTTGTTCAGACTGTAATTTTTATGAGCACAATTAATAAAATCTATTTTCAAATATGCGTTTTTTTTGAGGATCTCTGAAACATCCCTTTCTCAGTATTTCTGCAGCCTGAACCAAAGGTTGTGACATACTTTACTTTCACAACAAATAAGAGATGAAAACTGTCATGCATGTTTCCATAATGCCTACTGCCGCTTGTAGCGTCAAGTGAATTATTAAGTATCCAGCTTCAAAAAGCTTGTAAAACTCTGTCCTCCACAAAATCTGAAACTCTCCCCCCCCCCCCCTTTATTTTTGTTGGCTTCTCAAATATCAAGTTGTCTCTGAATTTTCAAACAGGTTGAAAAATAAGAGTTTCCCCAGCTTGCAAGCACATTCAAAGGGCTCGTTTCTCAGATGTGCCACCTTGCAGCGTTGTGGTGGCTGTGCAGGAACAGGATCATTCAGATATGCTAATGGATCAGCGGGGTAGCTCCAAGCGCGGCTTACCCTGCTTTAAAAGACAGCTGCCTTTTCCCTTTCTTTTCATGCCCTACTCTCAGTCTGCCTCTCTCTTCCCTACTCTACATTGATAGCAGGTTAAATTTTAATAACCGTTACATTTCTACTAATTAGACACACGGAGCAATTAGCCGGGTCCATGTAAATCCAGGTTGTGAAATATATCGGACAAAGAGAGTTCAGAGGATGAGTTTGGGCAGTCGTTGAATGCGGTCGAGGTTCATCGGCGCAGTGTAATGATATCATGCTCAATGTGGAGAGCCATAGATAATAGAGCTGGTGCCCACTGGCCCTGCCTTCAGTAAAGTGGCCCTCTGTGTCAGTGTATGTGAGCCATTGGCTCTGCTGTTGAAGCCCCAGTCCCACACTCTCCTGGGCTATCTATTCTGTGCAGCTAGAGTCATGCTGCGAAGGAATCCTGGGTGATTGGGTTTCTTTCAGGGGGCCTTATAGTCAGTCATAAATCGGAGGGGATCCTGCCCGGCCCCTCGCTCTCGCCCCTAACCCTGGCTCCAGCTGGCAGGGGACGATTGTTGGAGAGCCGAGGTCATTGAAGGGTCGCTCTCTGTGGCGCTTCTTAACTCTCCCTGTCTATTTTTTCCACCCCTCCCCTCCAGTACAACAACCCAACCCCCCTTTTCTCTCTGTCTCTCAGCTGAGGTTGCTAGGGCTTGGTATTTGCTTTTTAAGACCATGTTGTAATTACAGAGGAGCCCTTCTCCCCTTGCCGCCTCTGGCTCCCTCTACTCCATTTTTTTATCTCTGCTGATTGGTGGTGGGCAGCTATGCTGAGGCCATCTCACCCCACAAAAAGCTTTTGTACTGCTTTCTCCCTTGTCATACTGATTAATTCACATAGTGTAACCTTTACAGAGGTAGACAACCAGCTAGATGCTAGTGTCACCTGCAAACAGGAAATAGGTATGAGAGTCAGGACATGAGGAAAAAAGTTGAGTTATGACTGCATAAGCCTTAGACTAGTTATTGCAGAACTTGTGAAATTGTTTTGTTGATGACTTCGTACGGATATGCTTTCGTTCCGTGCCCCAAAAAATCAAAATGGGCAGTATCGCTTGCATAACAATAAAACCTCAGGCTGTTCTTGACCAATATGTACAGGTTGCCATGGGCTCAAACCCTTGTTATTACTGTGCCGGCCTACTGTTGCCTCATGTTTGCTGTTTTAGCAGCACTTTACTGGAGAGGCAATCCGTCACAGCACTGAACTGTCTTTTGTGTTAGATTGCACCCCTCTGCCAACATCTGGGACCATAAAGTAAGATCAAAAAGTGATAATAAATGGGACAGGAGACCCCTTCAGCCACAACGCCACCAGGGGGGCCTTCATAATAAGGACAGCACTAATTAAACTCTCTAACTGCTCTACTGCTTCAGTTGAAAGTGTAGGATTTAATCTTATTTATAATGTGATGCAAAATACAAAATGACGTTGGAGCAAACTGTCCAAAGGCCATCATTTAAAAGTCTGAGATGCAGCAGTTAATCATAAATATACTCTACGTTTATAGTCCATTAAATTATGGAGTATAACTAAATGATTACGTCTCCATCAAAAATACTTTACAGTGAGCCAATTGGTTGATACTTTGCAAAAGCTAGTGTATTCCCCAGCATATTTCAAAACAAATAGAACCAAAATATCACAAATGTGTACAGTGCATAACCTGGTTGTTGCATGGCTTGTCTTTTATGTGTATGGAGAAGTGGCACAAACTAGGTATTGCACCCTATGAAATGGGATCCAGACTTGGAAGAGTTATTGTTCTATTTCAGTTTGCTTGAATCTCCTAACACTGCACACTGGCTCCCTGCTTCACCATCCTGACTTCTGACAAACAGCATCTGCACCCGGGACGCCACTTCCTCCCATGAGGCATATGGGAACCAACCCAGTACAATCACATCAAATAAACAGGATGCCATTAATTGTTTACCCCCATCATTTGAAGCGTGTCCCTTCGTATGCAATGAGATCTTGATTAATCATTTCAATGGTTGGATTTATTGGATGCCAATATGGAAAGATAAATTATCTGGCAAAAGAAACTCATTGGTTGAAGCCAATTTTATTTAGCAGAGACCTGGTGTAAACATTTCTATAGGTGAGCTATTTATATGGTTGACACAACATGAGTTTGTCAAAAATCAAATGTTTATGACAAAATAGGATGAACATTGGAGTTCAGTATTATTTATTGCCAGCCATGCCATTGAATTAGCCATATTTGGCTTTGAGCAGCAGCATGGCTGCGCAGTGATTTGCACGTCTGCCTGATTCAATTCCTACGGGGGGCCTTTCTGTGTGGGGTTTACATGTGTTTGTACGGGTTTCCTCTGGATACTCCGGTTCCTTCCCACAGTCACAAATATGCAGCAGATCAATTTGAGAATCAATTGGCCAGCAGTATGAATGAGAAAGTGAGTGGCTGTTTGCCTATATATGTGGCCTTGCAAATGAACTGGCAACTGCCGGTCCAGGAAGTATCTTACTTCTCGTGCAGTGTCATCTGGAATAGGCTCCAGTTCCCCCGTGACCCTGAGTGCAGGATGAGCAGTAAAGATAATGGATGGATGGATGGATGGATGGATGGATGGATGGATGGATGGATGGATGGATGGATGGATGGACCCACCAGGCAGGAGGCAAGAGGCAATTTGGGCGGGGCACCAAATGATGAAGATCACCATAACATTCCACATGTGTCCACAGCTTGTGTTTTTCAACACATGCTCTTCAATGAAGCGAATATTAGCAGTGAATCTACTTAACCAAGATTGTTTACAGACTGTAAATAATACCTTTGTAATTAAACATAAAATTGAAAACTTTTTAAATTATTTGGAGACAAAAAGGTGACCATTGTGTTAATTTGATCATTTGCATTAGTTGATAACATTAAATGTAAATGGTTTTTCAGTTGCTTATATAGCTGATTTAACTCACAACCAGCATAAAAATGACTGGCCAAAAAGGGACATTGAATTAAGTTTAGACTAACTATTCCATTTGCATCCCTTAAAAAGCAAGGGGAAGATAGAGAAGTGGCAAAAGGAGGAGAAGAGTAGATGATCAGTCTCTTAAAGTGGGAATTCTGCAACATGTTACCGGATAAAACACATGTCGATTGAAGTGACAATGAAATGTCAGTTTATCAAGCTGGGAGCACTTTTACAGTCACAAAATAAAATGAACAGTAAGAACCAGGTATGTTTGGTTCACCAGAAAGTATCATGAATTAGTTTCCAATGTCAGTAAGTGGGTTCATTTGAATTTACAATAATGACCCAGCAAGCAGGCTGAGGTTTAAAATAAAATAAAACATGAATTAACATGAAGGAGAAACTGTTTTAGTCTGAAAGACCAAAAAGTCAAGCAATTACAATATATAAACACACTATATAGGGGTAATGCAACAGAACCACCGCTTATCACTTACGCAATTAATAGGCGGGAAATATCAATGAAGGGTTTGTGTTTGTCTTTCATATGCCTGTGGTAAGGAAATACTTTGACCAGGGAAAACCCTAAGTCAAGTGTCAAAAAAACAAATAGCCTTAAAAACTGAAGTAACACGTAGTATCCAAGAGTGAGGACTGATGGGATCTTTACTGACGTTTGTCCATATGCCTTCACACTTGTGGGTGAACAGCCACAGTCAGAACTCAGGAATTGTGTTGGCTAGATGAAAGGGATCACCAAAAGGTGCAAATGGAAACGTCCTGAACATGAAATGCCAGCCAGTTTTTCAAACGTGGAGGAGGTGAGAGGGTGGGATGAAACACTGAGGACACTGAAAAGTAAGGAGACAACAGTTGCTTTTCAAGACCCAAAAGGTCACGGTGTTGACAGCATGTTCTGCTCTTTACAGTGATATCCAGAGGATGGGGGACAAGGATTTCGGTGATCACAAAGACAAAGACCTGAGGACTGGAAGAAGCATCAACAAGGTTGTTTCAGCTCAAAGACAACACCAGCTGAGTTGGTGTTGACTTTCACTCTGTATGACCTGTTTGAACTTCAGTGTAGTGTTCTGGTTGTGTGCGTGTGTGTGTGTGTGTGTGTGTGTGTGTGTGTGTGTGTGTGTGTGTGTGTGTGTGTGTGTGTGTGTGTGTGTGCGTGTGTGTGTGTGTAGCAGGGGAGTATTTAACAGGTTTCGATTTGATCAGCCTTTTGTTGACTTTTTTTGTATGTTATTATTGCTACTTTGATATGACTTCTATCTGCCATTAAGTCAAGTGACTGTTGTTTCCTCCTCTTTGCTTACAATATGTATTCATGAGAAATTATTGAAATAAAATGCGACTGCTCTGCATTGGTTAAGATAAATGTGGTTATTGAGGTGGTTATTTTGTTACAAGTAATTACAATCTTATAAATGTTTCCAATGTATTAATGATTTGTAAAACATATTTGACCTTTTAAATTTGTATTGAAACTGTATTGTTTTAAATGGAGGAACTTAATACTGTAAACTTAACACTAAGCCTTTTTGGCAGTTGTATCTTATCAAACACTTCCTTTCCATAATCAGCAAAGTTGATGCTTGACAGTAAAAACACTTAGTTAGAATTCTCAAATATGCAAATGTTATTTTGCATGTCTGCCTTGTTATTCATACATTACATGTTATTGTTATATGTAACTATTAAACACAGTGAACTTGTTCCTTTAGCAATTTTTATTTCTACTACAGCAATGTTCTCCAAATTTCACGTAAACATACCTAAAAAAAAGCATTTTTCAGTCTGACTGGAAACCTGTTTTGTTCAATTGCTCCAAGTGTGATAGTTATGTCCACGAAACACCCCAAGGTATTGTATAACCCATAAGTACAAGCTTAAGAGGTCAAGTCATGAGTGTCTGTCTCACCTCGACTGAAAAAGTAATTCACTGGCTTCTCAAGAAAACCATCACCAACAAAACAGCTCTCAGATCCGCAGACTGATGTGTCTCATCACCATCTTACATCTCACAGGTTTCCACAATATTCTTGTTGGTGATATCTCTCTCTCTCTCTCTCTCTCTCTCTCTGTCTTTCTTTCTCGCTCTCTCTCTCTCATGTGAGTGTGTGAATGCAAACTTGCACGTCAAACCGCAAAAGTTATGGCTGATTGTCACTGCTGCTACTTCTTTTTTGTGTCACAAATTTGTCAATTCATCCCTTGGAAAGCACTGATGTGAGGTAAAGTTTGATATCAGTAATGAGGACACCTCCTTAACACCACACATGTAAAAAGTAAAACATGCCCTTACAATGCAAATTGAAGAGGGATTTAAGGCCACTAGTACATCCCATAACTGCGTTACCAACAGATGTCTCCTAAGTCAAGGATGAAAATGAATAGAACCACATTTTTAAAAAATCTTCCATCACCTTCCTTTATGTCTGAAATAGTATACATATGTCAACACATATGTTTTATTCAAGAATAAAATGTATGTATGTGTGTGCACACATACATACGTGCACATTTCAAAACCCAAATTAGTTTGTTTTTTACGTTACACATACCTTTACATGAATACCATTTGAGGGTGTGATTCACCCCCCCATAAATGAACACATGCTTAACCACATAGTAATGTCTATGTTCTGGAGAGGGAGAATGACAGGCTATTTAGTGCTGTTTTGATATTTGAGCCAAAGGAATGCCTACAGATACAGTGATCCCTCTGTTAAAGGAGGAAACTTTGTGGATGAGGTAAGACTGCTCACAGCTATGAAACAATATCTGAAACAGATTAAAAGACATTTTCCTCAGCTTGATTCATGTTCCTTTCAGCTTGCCCAGGTGTTACACCTCACAAGAGAGAGATGATGGGAGCAGGAGAGATGGGCAAATCCAATCACTCATGTAGCAAGATGCGGAAAACAAAGAAAGTTCTTGTTTTTCACTGTTGATGCCTCTAGTGCCGACAGACATTTTGGGTTTTCCTTCAACTTTTTTATAACTATGGTTGATTGTTCCGAAAGTACTGATATGCAAGAATGTGTAACGATCCAACAAGAGGGGAATTACATCACAGACAGAAAAACCCTTGGTTTGTGGTGTCTGCAGACACTGATTGTTCCAGCTTGTCTACATACCTGTTCAGGTTTCACTGTTAGGCTTTTGAAGGACCTCAAACAAAGTTCTGAATCCCACACCTGGACCTTCATTCATTCTTTCATACCTTGCCAACAACCTGCAGGATGAGCAGTGCAACAGTAAATACCCATAATTATCTTGATTTCAGTTTAATATTACAAAGACTATGCTGTTTGCTGTTCCATGTTTCCTGAAGTGTAATGTTCAAGCGTGCTTTGTGTGATTAAGGGTGACGACTTTCCAATGTCATGTTATCTACTATGTAGTATGGAGAAAATGTGATCTGTTGTTCGATTGTTTTTGTGAGGACAGAACATGAAAGAATACAAGAAATGCAAATCCAAAAAATTGCAAATGTACTGTTAAATAAACTTCTGAGAGATGGCATCTTCATGTGGTTCCTTAAGAAGAAGTCCCAAGCACAGGATGAGAACACAATGACAAACCCAAGAGATGCACCTCATTTTTATCACCAAAAAAATCCCAGCTCATAACAGAGCAAATCAATGCCATTTCCATGCTCGTGTTTCCTGTCACGTCCATGCTTGCCATAGAACTTTCCCATTATTCTTCTACTTGCCATTAGATTTTCTCATTATTCTTCTACTTGCCATTAGATTTTCTTGTTATTCTTCTACTTAACTTAATTCAAAGTGAAAACCGATTTGTTCAGCAATGCCGATTGAAATTCGTGTATCCCAAATCATAACGACAGTGTTGTTCTGTCTTTATCATTGACGATTTCCTCACTCCCCACAGCAGCCTCACAGTCTCCTATGCTGGTGCTTAGCACAGCACAGCCAATACAGTCCCAAGTAGTGCAAGGAAAGGAGGAAATCAGTAGGGAAAATATTGCTGCAGGCTCAAATATTTTTTATCTTACTTTGAATGAGTCAGCTTAAATTTCTCTTTGATCTCAATTTGTTGCTTTTGGGATAGTTTGGCTTCACATTGAACCAAAAGGAAAAAGCTTCCACAAGGGTTTTCTCACAAAAGACCCTTTCAGTCTTTATTTTGCTCCTATGTGTCAGTATCCATTGCTGGTTTACAATGAATTAAGATGTAAGGAATCAAAACAACTAATACTACAGGACTAAGACACTCTGGTCCACATCCCATGCAGGCAGTTGGCTGAATTCCCTTTATCTATTTAGTCAGGGAAATTTACAGGCAACCAGAGCAAATGTTGGACAATGTTAGCGAGGGGGCACATTAGACAGATCCTTCGTGTTGCTGTCTGAAATGACTTCATGTTGTTGTGGGGTAACAGGTTGACATTATGCACAGCTGGTGTTGTTCTCCCTTCTCTGCCGCTCTCTGCACATCATTAAAACTGACACACCAAAGGGTCGGTGATAATATTGTATCACCTAATGTCTGCAAAAGTTGCCCTTCCCTTCATCCTTTTTTTCAAGACGAGTGCGTTCTGATGAGATGTTTGGGAATTTTTTTCTCTTTTATAAAGCAGAGACAAAAGGGTAGGATAAATGGCTGGGCAGAGAAAAGACCAACGACTTGTGGGAGAGAAAGGGAAGGGTCTAATCTAATTTGGTTAGAGGAGGATGTGTGTGTACTGTGTGGGTGTGTGCACATGCATGTGTGTGTGCACATGCATGGCTACGCTGCACAGTGTGAGGGGACTGTGGGAATGGGACAGGAGGGCTGCACTGTTGAATGGCGCCTCCAGAGCCAGAAGCAGTGGGGAGTCTCCCCAGACGCGCTGATTCCAGCCGACCACTCAAAGAGGGATTAGATCAGGGAAGGCCTTCCTGATTAGCAATTCACACTCAAGTGCTCCCACAAGGCCCCGGAGTAATAATATTGCCATCAGTGTCCTTCACCGGTGCAGCCAATAAAATGTTTACATTCCTGTTTTTCCTTTTCACCCACATTCTTTATCTCCAAAGCCAAGTAATCACTCTCTTATTTCTAACAGCACAGAGGAAAAGTCAAGTAATGCTTGAACGCATTCTTTCTCCACTGGGTCTGTTGGGATCCCTTTAATTAACAAAAAAATATATATATTTTTGACAATTTGGAAACAAGTTGACTGTGACTGTAGAGACATACACACAATTACAAACACACATAAACACGCACACATGAACACCCTCCTCCACACATCATCTTCCCCTCGTGTCGTTGCCTTGAATGGACCATCACACGGAAGAGCAGATGAGGAAAACCCCAGTAAGCTAACATTGCCTTGAATTAAATGTACTTGAGCTTGAAGGCAAACAAATTACAGCAAACAGTGTTCACTGCAGGTTTGCTGACAGCCACCCAGTCTTACAAAAGCTTACTATTGCTATAATAACACCAATCTTCTATATAACACTGAGAGTATTACAATAATGCAGTGAACTCCTCTCATCCACCTTGATGCACATTGAACGAGGTCAGAGGAGACCCTTTTTATAATAACGGGCTGAAACAAAGCAGATTTTAATGGATTAAAGAGTGAAACAAATTAGTCCTCATTAATAAGTTACTTTATTGAACTATTTAAACCATATGAGCAAAGAATACTGCAGGCTTTGATGTTGACAGGCATCTTCAATAATTAATTGCTTGATTCATATGCGTTTCCTCAAAATGTCTGACCCTTTACTATAACTTACTCAAATTAATGAGAGTACGTTTCTTATTAAAGCGCTAGCATTTCAAAAAAGACTAAGATATACCCTGTGTAATATTAAACTCAATTGTTACTTCAAGTTGTTTAACCAGATTTGGGGTAAGACCAAATTTGCCTTGATGATCAAGCATTCAAAACATTTATCAAGTGTGAATCAGACCATAATAATAATAATGCTAATGCTAATAATAATAATAATAATAATAATAATAATAATAAGAAGAAGAAGAAGAAGAAGAAGAAGAAAATAATGATAATAATAACTAATACAAATGGGTACAAATTTCAAAATACTGTAAAGTGTGCAGGTATAACTATAAATACAATTTCCTCAAATCGTTTAGTCCTTGAATAATAAAGATAATAATAATAATTGTGCTATTGATTATGCTAATAATATATATTAATTATAATATAGAAACCATATGTGTATATTGTATTATTGAATAATAATAATAATAATAATAATAATACAATTATTGCAATAGGTTCTTCATGAATTGTTGAGTGATAATAGAGGAGAAAATAACAGATTATGTTAATAATTAGGATCATCCAGAGCTAAACACTGAATGTGTGATCATGAGGGAGAACAGGATCCTCGGACAATGTGCAGGGCATGTGGACAAATAGTCTCACCTCCAACCGAGTGTGTTGTTTCTTCTCATTGTGCCCTATGAAAGGGAAGAGGAGGGCCTTGGTTAAGAAGATTATAGCCCTACCCCACCCGTACGTTTAATCAACATGCCCTTTCAATGCAGACAACAATGCCAAACATGTCTAAAATGTCCCCTGTTTCTCTAATAGCATACCTCACATTCTGAAGCAGTGGGCAAGTCATAACCACCACAGTTAAAAGAAATAGCATGATTGCACTTGGTGTATATGCAGTTGAGCAGATCATGTTTCGCTTGGAATGAATGATGACGCCAATTTCAGAAATGTCACCCTCAAGATGGTGGGTTTGATATCAGTCTGATTTCAAGCAAGGCAAACAAAAATGTATTAGCTTCAACTCAATTTTACTGATCAAAATTCCCTTAAGAACCCAAGCAGCTTTGCATCCTCGCCCTTCATTTCTTTCATCCATGGTTAAATATGTAAATAAAATGTCTAAAGTCATTCTTCAAAGGGGAACAAAAGAAAAAAGGGGGCTGAGGGAAAAGACAGCCATAAAATTCCTCCGATTCTCCATAACATTAGCCGGAGGGGGGCCAGCTTCCAGCCAGAGCCTAGCAGCAGGGGAGCGAGCTCGCTCCATAGAATCACACATCTCAAATCCCACACACAAAAAAAATAAAATATCTTTTCAGCTTCAGCCATCAAAGCCTCCTCCTTTTCACTTTATTAGTTACAGAATTATCTCACAGTTGCTGATTTCTCAAAGATGGAGTTGCGCTGCTTTTCTTCTGTGCACTGTTGTGGTTACAAAGATGAGATAAAGTTTCTCTTTGTGCATGTGTGTGCATGTGCCTGTGTGTGCGTGCGTGCCTGTGCGTGTGTGTCATGCACATGTGTGATTGGGAAACAGCTATAGGCGGGGGTTGTATATGAAGAAGTGGGTGAGACAGAGGGGGAACAAAATCATAAAAGACCTTTTGCAGCTGAGGCTACAGATGCTAAATACTGAGCAGGCTTGATCCCTCCCCTTTTCTTCTCATTTTCAAAGAGATATCATCATGACCAGCAAAACAACCATGAAAGAGAGGGAGCCAGGAGGAAAGACATGAGCGAGAAAAGAACAAAGGTGACTCATTACAACAAACCAGCAGACTGTGTCTTCTTATTAGACTGGGCCACAATGTTATCTTGTCAGTTTCATTACACCAAAGGCAGAGATAATAAGGGCAGATATTTGCTTTAGAACATGTCAGACAGATTTCCCTGAAAGACACAAGATCAGTAAATGGAGAGCAGAACTGCCCCGGACCTGAAACTGCATTGATATTACATGGTTCCTATTTACATTGAAGCTGTCATCTCTTTTTGTTCTACCTCTATGCATCAGCTACATAATAAGAGTCTAGTGGAGAGGAAGGGTGGCTGAAACAGGCATGTCAGCTGTTGTCTCGGTCTTTACAAGGGGTCAGATGATATATATACCGTTGACATATCTTGCCCTTATTATCATTGGAATATCTGAATTTCAATATAATAGTTATTCTAATCCCACATAGGCAAACCGAAAAACAGAATAGCTGCCTTTATAGAAGTCTGCAAAAAAAAAACTTGAGTCCGACTGCTTACACTTGATAGACACTCAGATGATTTTTAAAAATAAAACAATTAAAATCAGGATTGTTCAAGTCTAGATCTTTTCAATAGTAAAAACTGGATTACAAAAATCTGTGTAGCACTGTGTATGTGCCGCATAAGAGGTGGGTATTGTGTTTATAAGTGTATTCATATCCTTTATTCATGCTCCTGCCACCCCACACACACACACACACATACACACACACACACACACACACACATACACACACACACACACACACACACACACACACACACACACACACACACACACACACACACACACACAACACACAATGAAGACAGCTGAAATGTCACCGGTATGATATACTGTGCTTAAACCATCTATGCATACTGATGCCAGGCTTCTCCAATTGCCCCTCAAGGTCAAATAAAGTTTCCTGATTTTGATTGTCATCGGTACGGGGGAGACATTTCAGAAATATCTCTTCATAATAGTGTACATAAAATGTATTAAAAGCCCTGGTGTTTACACATGATCAGTCTTTGATAATTTTCTGTTACCCTTCTATTTTTTGAGATTCCCTGCACTTTTCCCGGTAGTTTTCCACATTCGTTCTTTATCTGTATTTAATAGCTGTTGAAGACTATGGTCTGTCAAGAGCATACATTTGCAACAATGTTTTTACAAGGTAACATGAGTGAGGTCTGTGACTTCTCCAAGCAGACCATGTAAAAATGTCCTCCTAAAGAAGGTTCACATGATATAATGTGACAATGGTCATTTTTATTCAGACCTTTTAATATGGATATCAATGTGTTTACTTAATTCTGTTCATTAAAGCGTTTGTTTGCTTTGGTGCTGCCATGTCTTATGTAGGTCTCCTCACTGCGGTCACTGTGTAGTTTGAAACTAAAGTTTTAAACAGGCATCTATTTACTCTGGGCCACAACTTTTATGTCAGGTCAAAAATGGCTGGTGAGAGGCCGGGTGGGCATCAAGGAATCACACACATGCATGCACACACACAGACACACACACCCATGCATGCACACACATATGCACATAAACACCATACTAGAGGAAAATTGTTGGTTCCCATAACCTTGCACTCTTAGGGAGTATACAAGGAGCAACCACAGGAAACCTACAAATTGGGAAAACAAACAAACAGACTCATAACATAATCTCAAAGAACAAACACATACAGTCATTACCACTGACGCTTTTAGTACCTTTTTAATCAGAGCATAAGGCTAGTTCTTGATTAATTCTATTTGATGACATCAATAACCATTGGATGCTAAACTCTGAAATCTGAATGAATTTTTTGTCATCTAACTTCAGAGGTAGAATTCTTTTCTATGATAAATAATAACAAAACTTGATACCAAAATTAAAGGTGTAAATAATGCAAAAAGGAATATCTTAACATTCCATATGAAGCTTTTTTCGACTGCTGTGACTATGAAATAGCACTGAACAGTTGTTTTTTATAACATTAATGAGGGTTCTTGGGAACAATTGTTCTGCCCTTCTGTTTCTTGTCTAAAAGGCTTCTGTGGGAAAAGATCAGTTTGTCATCTCGTTTTAAAAAGAATAACTTAAATAAAAGGTTCGTGTAAGGGGCATGCAAAAGTTGCCCATGATTCAAAATGCGCCTTAAACTTTCAAGGATGAAGAGTTAAATCAAATGAGTATAGTCTGCATTCTCATGACAGATCAAACATCAGTGAAGTGGGCCAAGTCTGAAGGTTTGGTTGTGACGGTTCATTTGTGGCTTTAAGCGTTGCACTGAAAACAAACATGACTGAGAAGAAATAGCGGAATACTGAAACAATTGAGAATAAATGTCTGCAGTTTTTGACAGAAAAGTCCCCGGCTGCACAGTGGTACAGTGTCAGCACTTTGGGCAGTAATTTGAAAAAAGAAAAATCAGCCGTCTTGTTTATGGTTGAATTACTTCCTTCTTTGACAAAGGCAGGATATTAGAGCAAGGTGTTGTTATCCTCAGCTCCTAAAATACACCTGCGCACAAAAATAGATTCCAAGTGTCAAAATTCAACAACAATGAGTGTTATAAAATACAGCCATATTTTATAACTGGGGGAATTTTTGAATTTAGCACTACCTGTTCTAATCAATAATCAGCCTATTTTTCTTCCCAGTCATAAAAGATGACTGTAGTAAGTCGATAGGAAGTTGTCCTTCACTGAGGAGCAGCTCTTTTTTTCTACAACCTTCATGATTTAGAATGCAAAAGCCAGTGAAGTTAATTATTTTGGGATAGATTCACTCAGTGTGTCTGTAGGCAGAATAACTGAAATGATTTGAAGCGTTTTCGACTTGGACGGAATCACGATTTTACCCAAGAACAGAAAAGACGGTGCAGCTTGTCTTTGCGAGCTTTTTGGATGGGAAAATAATCCATGAATTATAATAAACTATTTCTGTCTCATCTAATATGTAAAGCACTGCTGTGACTGAGACTTGTCATTTTTTTGTGCGCCTCTGATTCAGCGCGCCTTTGAGCCATATTGCGCAACAAGGTGGGATTCTCATAAAACGTGTCTGTGTTTTGCAAAAGCCCAAGTTTGTGGTTCAGCACATAGAAACAGAGAGTGGGACGTTTGCTGTGGGCCTTTGAAAACGCAGTAATGAACAAGCTGTTCCGCACGATTAGAAAATAATCCGCGTGTCAGTGTCATCTTTCTTATGCAAAGTAGCTGTCTTTGAAGGCGGATCTTTTGGCAGGTTAGATCGGGACGGAGGCTCAGACCGGCTCAGACGAGCGCTGCCACCAAACGCGTCAACAGCACCGGAGCCGAAGGAGCAGCTTCGTGAGTTCTTCCGGGCAGTGGTGTTTGAGGATCTTTATGTTATATATCTCTCCGTAGATATATGTTCGAGCGATAGATTCGGGATCCTGGGTGCAAACAACCCCCGCCGAGAGTGGATCCGTGTTTCTCCAACTTACCGGGCTGGAATTGGAGCGCCGCACGACCGGAAGCCCCAGGAAAGTGAAATGAAACGCGAGGACGTATAAGTGAGCGTTCCCCCCCTCCACCCCCCTAACATTTTTTTTAAAGGAGAAGAAGAAGGGAAAAAGGAAGCCAAAGACGTTGTCCACATTACTGGATATGCGCAGCTCCATCGGCTTAACAAGCGCGAACCCCTCAAGCGCACACGGAGCGCTTAAAAGCATGGACCGGAAAGGCACTGCAAGGCAAGACCACATTTTCCCACCATCGCGGGATTTATGTTTCTACCCTTTGCATTTGAATTAAGAAAATTATGGTCTTGCAACAGATAGCACTGTGAGTTTTCTCACCCCGGACTCATTACAGACTTTCTAATGATTTAAAGTAGTGAGAGTGACATACATTTGCTCTACATTCTGTTTAAAACCAGAAGGAACGATGTGCTTTGCCATTAAATTGAGCCTCATCTGTGTGCTTCTTGTTCTGCGGAGCAATGAAGGTTCAGCAATCAGCTCAATAGATCCTGACTGGTCAGGAGAGGGGAGATGTCAACACATCAACATCCCCCTGTGTAAGGACATTGGCTACAACATGACCCGTATGCCAAATCTCATGGGTCATGACGACCAAAAGGAGGCAGCCATGAAGCTGCAAGAATTCGCGACGCTGATCCAGTACGGCTGTCACAGTCATCTTAAATTTTTCCTGTGTTCGCTGTACGCGCCCATGTGCACCGAGCAGGTGTCCAACCCCATCCCAGCATGCAGAGTAATGTGCGAGCAGGTGAAACTTAAATGTTCGCCGATCTTGGAACAATTCAACTTCCCCTGGCCGGATTCCCTGGACTGTTCTCAGCTCCCGACCAAGAACGACCCCAACAACCTCTGCATGGAGGCGCCGAACAACGGCTCGGATGAGCCTCCCAAAGTTTCCCTGACCCAGCCTCCAGATTTCAGGCCACAGCGACCCTTGAGTGGGCAGGACCTGCACCTTAAAGACAGCAGCAGCAAGCAGACATGCAGTAACCCTGGCAAGTTCCACTACGTGGAGAAAAGTGCATCGTGCGCCCCCAAATGCTATCCGAAAATGGATGTTTACTGGAGTCAAGGAGACAAGCAGTTCTCCCTGGTGTGGATGGCCATCTGGTCCATCCTCTGCTTTGTCTCCAGTGCCTTCACAGTGCTCACATTTCTCATTGATCCGCAGCGCTTCAAATACCCAGAGAGGCCAATCATCTTCCTTTCCATGTCTTACTGTGTTTACTCTGTGGGCTACCTCATCCGACTTTTCGTGGGAGCAGACAGAATAGCCTGCGACAGAGACAATGGCGTCCAGTATATCATCCAAGAGGGTCTGGAGAGCACCGGCTGTACTATTGTGTTCCTCATCCTGTATTATTTTGGCATGGCCAGCTCCCTCTGGTGGGTTATCCTAACCCTTACATGGTTTCTGGCAGCAGGGAAGAAGTGGGGTCATGAAGCCATCGAGGCCAACAGCAGCTACTTCCACTTGGCGGCTTGGGCCATCCCAGCTGTAAAAACTATCATGATCCTGGTCATGAGGAAGGTGGCTGGGGATGAGCTGACAGGTGTTTGCTACGTGGGCAGCATGGACGTCAAAGCTCTCACAGGCTTTGTGCTCATTCCCCTCTCCTGCTACCTTATTACTGGTACTTCTTTCCTTCTGTCTGGCTTTGTTGCCCTCTTCCACATCCGGAAGATCATGAAGACAGAGGGAGAAAACACAGACAAGCTCGAGAAGCTGATGGTCCGCATCGGGGTCTTCTCCGTACTCTACACTGTCCCCGCTACCTGCGTGATCGCTTGCTATTTCTACGAGCGCCTCAACATGGACTACTGGCACATCCTGGCCGGGGAGCAGAAATGTGTGGACAGTCATGGACCGGAGTCAGATGGGTGTGTTATGAAGACCTCCATACCTGCTATTGAAATCTTCATGGTTAAGATTTTCATGCTGTTGGTGGTGGGCATCACTAGCGGCATGTGGATCTGGACCTCAAAGACCCTGCAGTCGTGGCAGAATGTGTTCAGCCGGAAGCTAAAGAAGAGAACAAGGAGGAAGGCTGCCAGCGTGTTCACTAGCAGCAGGCCTTACATCAAACCTCACCCATCTCTGAAAGGGAACAGTACTAAGTATGAGCCTACACGGCCCCCTCCCACATGTCTGTGAGCTACCTGTCTTTGTATAAACCGCAGAAAATACTTGTAAAGCCCTTACCTGAATGAGACATTGTAATCAAGAGTGCCATGAAACAAGATTCATGTTTTATTTATGCAAATTGCATAGAGGATAATGCAATATGTTTTTGTTTGCTTATTCGTTTGTATCTTGAGCCATCTCGTGCAACAACAGCTGCCTTTGGGGGTGGGGACACACACACACAAAAAACAAACAAACTTGATTCAGTGATCCCATTATGAAACACGGTAAGAAAAAAATCGTATTGTTTCATTGACTAAGAGATGAATAAACCATTTGGGTGTGCCACGGGTTACTTGAATAATGTGCAATATATGTTTTCCTTACAGGATAAAAAGACACTTTTACTGTGTGTGCTAGATTCAAAGCAATGAGTGGACCCTATAGAACAATGGAGGCAAATAGAGAGATGAGAGTTGTATATGAAGGCTTTTTCATAGAAGCAGTGTCATATATGTTTGGAAGGGAAGGAGAGCAGCTGTTGAAAAGCGCCCAAGTCCTTATGAACTGCCCAGTTGAGAGGCAAATCCATGCCATAAATTAATCAAGCACTCAATATGGAAATGTTATTTGTATACATGGTTTTTGTTCTTTGCTGTTTTATAGCACAAGGGAATGTTTGTGAATATTTCTAAAACTTCAGATTTTATAGAATAAATAATAAAACGTTATAGTTTTAAATGTTTATAAAGTTCATATTGTGCTGCAGCTGTGTTTTGTCATATGTCCTCCCTACCCAGCTGGGGTGAATCTCCCCTGAATTTTAACCCTGTAGCGCTTGGAGAAATTCACCTTAAAAATCAATTTAATGGCATGACAGGTGATTTTAGTTTTCCATCCGTCGAAAAGGAAAGCTTCAACTATCATAAAGTATGCATGACAGAAACATGTCAAATCTACCGCGGTTCAAATTCCCTTTGCAGATGACCTCACTGTATTGATAAATATTGCACAATTGTTGTCTATTGCCTGTAATGAGAAGGAAAAATGCCCATTTGATTGAAAATACTAATATCACATGCTTTAGAAACCAAGGCAAGACTGTATAAAAGAAGCAAAAGTAGCAGCATCCATATTTTTTTCTGAGCTAATTCCAAATATCCTTAGCCATATCGCTACAACATTGAATAAACAATTTTCATTCTTTGTGTTTTTAATTTGAAAAAGCATAGGGCATGTTCCTTTTCAGAAAATACCAGAACTGCAACTAGCATTGAAAACTGGAAAGATTTGGCCAAGGATCTGAATGCCTCTGTCACAGAAGGTAATTTTAATTTAAACCGAGGTGTGAATGTGACGACGATAAACAAAAATAGCGCTCTGACATATTTGCTTTGTAAATGGCTTCCTCATTGTTCATTTAAACTATTCATTTTAAGTGAATGCTGACAGATTTTAATGCTGCTCAGTGCTTCCTCACCTGTGGCAGCACTACTTTGTTAGCCTTTTCCTTCCTTTCCCCCTACCATTTTACAGTGTCGCATGTGTCGGTGCGCATCAACGGGGGGGTTATACAATAATCCAGCTCTCATTCAGGACAGGATTAGACTGTTTGAAGGGTTTGACTTTGAAAGAGGATTGCTGCAAACCAAAATACAGAATATCTGTCATCTCTTCTCTTCTTATCACCAAGGCATAGTGACATTTGTAAAGACACATCTGGCCTGGATTTGAAGTAGTTACATATTGACGGAAGCTGTATCCTAAAGCTGCAGTAAACTGGATTCATTGTATGGCATTTTGACATGTTAGGTTTTAAACAATCATCACATTGTCTTCCAGGGAAAGGTACAGGCTGCAAGATTCACATCTTGTCCTCAAGTTATGCTATGTCAATAATTTATTTCCGTTGAACAAAAACAGAGTGTTGGAACCATAAAATACGGAAAAGGAAGACCGACTAAAAGTTAACTGTAGATCTAAGATGAAATTCTCCTTACGGATATTTGAGAAAAGATTTTTCTAGCTTCGTGTCAAGCAAAATTCTAATATTTCCTGAGTTTATAACCTACTGTAGAGAGTCCTCTGTGGTCTAAGAAAGTTTCAGAAGTGTAGTAATGTGTTATCCCTGAGGGCATTCAAGTTCCAACATTAACCCAACCCGTTTTAACAGTCAAAGGCATATGACTCACAACCTCTATATGGCTAAATCAAAGTGAGGCACTGTCTGTTGATACACTAAATTGCAAAAATGGTGTGAGTGCTTGTGAGAGCTTCAACAGAGGCCACCTGGATAACAGCCCTGAAGGTGTTTCGAAAGGCTGTAAATATAAATGACAGTTACCACCACACTCCAGGGCTTCTTTAGCCAAGCAGACTTCACTTTTCTTCTCCTTTCTTCAAAGGAAAAAAAATTCTGCTCACAGCAACGGCAAAGTGTTGCTATTGAGAAACCTTCCTTTTTTTAGTTGTGACGTGGGGTGGGGCGCCGGGCGGTGAGGGTCACACTGAACTGTGTGGATCATTGAAAATAGACAATTTTTTACTTTAAGCTGTGATTTTAAAAAGTTCGAGATATTCCAAGCTTTCATCATTTGGAGGTATGATAGTGCAGTTGGTCATAAAATGACCCACCATATGATGACACGAATTATTTGTCCAGGAGAGGGATCCCATCGACACTTCGACAAACTGTCTCTGATCCACCTTCTCTTCCAATTCTACAAAAACAAATGCCCCCACACCTCACCCGTGCACTTTCTGCCCCTCCGTCTTTAAGCTGTGCCACGCATTGATAGTGTCAACCGATCTGAACGATCCGCTCACAAAGAGCAGCTGCTGCTTGTGATCATCATTACTGTTGAAAACACATCAAACCTGCGATGAATGTTTTATTACGGTCTTGATTTCATTTTGTCCGACCGGTTTAGCCCTGGATAGATTCTCACTCTGTTAGCTAATGTTAAGAGTCCCTGTGGAATCACGCAGAACAAGTTTCATCGGTGTGATTTAGTAAAAATCCAACTCTCCTTTGGTATAAGTAAATGGCCACACCTTCCTCTCTAGAATGCGATTGTATGCGGCACTGTGGAGAAACCTGTGTATATTTTCTTTGTCTGCTAAAGTTGCAAGCAGCCACAATGTTCTATGTCACCGTGACATGAATCAAGTTACGGGATGACTGGCAGTTGAAGCAGCTTCTCTTTGATCACTCTTTCTGGAGACGCCCCATGTACTCATCCTCAGCTGCTACAGCAGCACCTGTTCACCCGTTCAGGCCTGTCTGTTTGGAAAGGAGTTTTTAGCCTTTCGATGTCATAGTTTCATACATGACACACTTATACACATACACAACATACCCACAAAGGAATCTGGTGGGTTCTCAGTGATGGGTGTGTTCTTTCAATATGTTCCTAATGTGCTAGGCCCTTACTGATCGCGGCTGTTTGTTTTACGATAACAGACAGCTGTGCTTAATGTAAATCTGGCACCTTTTAGAGAGTTCTCCCCCTTTTGGTGATGCCAGAGAAAGGAAGTGGTTGATGCGTTTCAAGGCACCGAGCGGTTTGTTTTCTTGTTAAAGAAATGTTTGTAACTCGGAGTAAAAAGCGTATTTGAAAATGAAAGAAAACAAACTTTGCAAAGAGATATATAACTTTCATAGATAGAAGCGTTATCAAAGAATTTAATGAAAGCGCCGTCTCATCCCTTAAGTTCCTCTGGTACATACGTTCAGCGTTCCGAGGATGACGGTTGAAGGATGAGTGGGTGGCCTTGTTCAGAATTGATTTATACAGCACAAATCCAAGGGCAATGCGAGAGTACTGTATACATGCCCAATCTGCAGTAACAAGCCGTGCTGATAGCTCGCAGACACACATAAACGCTCACCTCTGTTGTTCCCCGTAGCAGTTGAAGGTGAGAGTAATTATATGAAAACCTGGAAACAATAAGCGTTCCTGCTGAAAGTAGGGGGCAGGGCACATTTTCAAATGCATAATGACCTGCCTCGCGGGTCCTCTGCTGATCAAACAAGTGTTTGATACTGGCTTTGGTTTGAGAAAGAACTGAATATGTTTATTTGCATGTGGAGAAGCGAGTGACTTTGAGGTAGAGATCAGGGAGATTAGTCGTAACTGATGGAGACCTGCGCAAACATACACTCCCCCTGCATATTAGTAGGGCAGCGACACACTTCCTCTGTGGACCAGTTCAACGAAATAAAGTCAGTTCAGAACAACCTCTTGTATGTTTTAAGACAGACCCCCTTCAGCCTGACTGCCATTTTTGTGCAAACATTCAGCTGGTTTACATGAGAAATTAAAAATATGATTATTGCATGACTGAGGCGGTGATTAGTCCAAAACATAGAGCTGAACAGGTGCAAAGGCAACTATTTAGCATCCCAATATCAAAGTGTCATAGTCTCACTTTCTCTAATGTCATGCTGTTATATTTATTCTTCTGTTCTTTGATTTTTAAATCTGTATTCTGTGGCATACTGGAATAGCGCTGAGGTGATATGCCCAAGTGTTAACACTGAAAACAACTTCTTAAACAATCAGAATTAGACGATCATACTGAACCAACACAGAGTTTGCTTGCTTTGATTTAAAACTGCAAAACAGAAAGCTTTTATTCATACAAAGATACAACAATGTTCATATTCAATTTTTCTTGCGTGCTCTTTTCTATACTATGCCTATACTATGCCTTTTTATAACATATTTAACCTGACATGCATGCACATAGCAACCACAGACACACAATAACACACACACACACACATACACACACGTACACAGACACACACACTTGGGCTGTTCCTCAGGTGCTTTCCCATGCAGGTCCAAAGAACAGGTCCACTTCCAGGTTTGGTGACAGGTCTACTTCTCAAATAGGTATGACAGTTTCTCCAAAGGATAGAACAATGAAGCACTTTAGCCAAGTCTGAAGTTCTAGACCACGAGTTTACTATTTTCATGCTATGCCATGCAAGTAAAATGTTGAAATTAAAATGTGAAAATGAGAATTTAATAACGATGTTCCGTTCTGTGAGAGCATTGTTCTGCACACGTCAAATTAAAATTAGCCTATCATGTAAACATCATTTTGAGATGGATATGATGCACATGTACTCTACCATCACAGTGACATAGATGTTCAACACAACAGTCAGATTTAACCAAAGACGAGAGATGCTGTTGTTGAGGGGTTTGCAGCTTGACTGTCAGAGGTAGTTTTACGTTTAGCAATACGTCAACCTGATAATTTAAAGTTGACTATATTCTGATATTTCTTAAGGAAAAATGAATGATCAGAACTTGGGATAATTTCATGTGGGCAAACTAGTGATGCCAAATTGCATTTAAAAGTGACTCTCTTTCTCTCTCTTTCTTTCTCTCTCGTCTACGTCTTTCTCTCTTGTGTCTGTCTGTGTGTGGGGGGTGTATACCATGCATGTGTTTGTAGTGGCATTTTTAGATGTTATGAAGGAAGTGACAACATTGATGGTGGAGTGGAGGGTGCAAGCACAAAGGGCTGTCTACATGTGTTTATATTTTTGTGCGTATCAGTATATACATAGTATAGGAGGTACAGAAGGGTGCACAGAGGGATGGAAGCAATGATGGATCTGCCAGGGATTATGAATGCTGCAGAGAAGAAAATGCCTGTGGTTCAAAGACACTCTCCACAAACTTAAAAAAGCGAGATGTCGCAAGGGGAAGCACATGAAAGAAAACAGCACTATCAACTGTCACAAAAACCTGGAGAAACGGGATGGCCATGTTGGCAGAAAACACTATGCAGATAAGATACCATTTCTATGTTCACAATCGACACTGATGTGAAAAAATGTGCAATTGCAATTCTTCCACTGCCATATATAACCCATTTGACAGGACTTTGACAGACTCAACTGTACTGGTAGGAATAATAAACCAATAAAACAAAAGGATATGATGTTGAAAACACCACAATAATTGACATTTTCATATTTAGTCCTTGAAATAAGGTAAGGCAAGGGCACCACTCGGTTAGATTTCTTCTCGATGCTTACTACAATTTTATACTTCTTAATTTGCCAAGTGCAACCTATCACGGAATATTGATCAGGATATTTTAATTTTCAATTTTTCACAATTCTAATTGTGCACATGACAGTTAAGTTGTCATACTACAGTTTGTTTTGCCACAGAGGGATACTTTTTTTTTGGAAAAGGCTATATACGTACTTATGTAAGTCCATGCAACAGGTTTATTGGAAAAATAAAAATGGGAAAATTTAGAGTGAGTGAATGGTTGTCTGTCTATATAAGTGGCCCTGGCGACCAGTCCAGGGTGAACCCCGCCTCTCGTCCGATGACAGCTGGGAGAGGCTCCAGCATCCCCCGCAACCCTGAGTGCAGGATAAGCGGAAGAAGATGGGTGGATGAAATATTCCATTCAGTGACACAATACTGTCATACATACATTTAATGTAGAGATTCTTGAGGGACTACTTGACACTAGTACTTGTTAGGATGATGGAAACTAGAGCTTGTGAAATTCTTCTTGGACAAATTGTTTAGATGGACAGTCCTCATTCAGAAAAAAATATATCTATGAAAAATGCAGTATTGTTCACAGGACAAACAGCTTTTCTGAGTGCAGGATAGGCGGCAGACAATGGATGGATATTGTGGATGATTATTAGCATCCCACTATTAGCGACACTGTTCACAAGAGAAGCAGTTTTATATATTTTAATTCATGCAGAGATCTGAATCGATGATAAGGTGATAAGACCAGGATAGCACAAAGTGATTAAATGCTTGTTTCCATAGTTGGTTTGTTAACTCTTGCATTCAACTTACATATCAGAAAGGCATATTGAGGCAATTGTCAAAAAGAAGTTAACACACTCTGGTTGGCTGCTAATGTTCTTACTCCTTACGGTTCATTTATTCAAAACACAAAAGTTTTGAAACACAAAAGTTTTCCCTCCATTTGGAAGCTATGGTAAGTTGGGGGGCACAACACATAACATATGTTTCGCAGTGGTCCAGACACTTGTCCATTTTGTTCCACCTTGTTTTACCCAGTGACAGGGCTGGAAGCACTTTCAAAAAAGCACAGAGGAACAGTTGAGGAGATGATGAATGAGTTAATTCTTGATTTTGCAAGTGTATCTGATACAATTATGTGTTTCTTTGAGTAATCAAGCAAAAGCACGGGAAGGGAATCTCCGTTTCCCGGACACTTGTGGCAATCCAGATTGTCTGGTCCTGATAATAGTAATGGGGTGATGGCAGCACAGCTTAATCGTTGCAGAAAAAGGGGTCAGGACCCACTTATCTGCTCTTAGTAGAAAATAATGGACCTCTCAATGGGCCAGGCAGTGATTGTGTATGACAACCTGCTGGAAACAGTGTTGATACAATGCCATCTTGGTTCACATAATGACCTCCCGGCTTTACACTGAACTGTACTTCCTGAGGTTTAATGTAAAATTTGTGGCTGCTCTTGCTTTGTTTCCATTCATTCATGAAGTTGGCAATACATCAAATAAAATCCAAGTGCTCATGTATTTTCATGAATTTAGAGAGCAAAACCAGGACTAGCTTGACAAATAATTAAAAGTAATGTAGTCTCTAGTTCACCTGTCAATAGTGACAGTTGCTTTCCATTCCACAAACAGAGGTGTTCTACATAAGCACGTAAGCTATTTGTCCGCACATTTACTCCACACCTTCACACCATACTTGTGAATTTTCACAATACAGTCTATCATAAATAAGTAACAATGGCTGGCATAGAGAGGAAGAACTAAATTTAGCTCTCTGTTTGATCATCGCCTTGGGTCACAGACAACACTTTGATCCAACATGGCTACATAACATAGATCTAAGCCTCTGTTACTCTGTTCTTCAAAGGAGAGAAAGTAGTTACACACAAAATGTTCTGTTAAGCAGGAAACACATGACTTGATGGTGATGAGAAACAAAAAAAATAAGGGGGGACACTATCATAGAAAAGCTGTTTGTCCCACGAACAATACTATATTTTTCATTTCATACATTTTTTTCTAAATGAGAACCATCTGTCTAAACAATCTGTCCAAGAAGAATTTCACAAGCTCTAGTTTCCATCATTTTAACAAGCACTAGTGTCAAGTCATCCTTGACGACCCATCTTTCATTTTCTAGATGTATTCCCTCAAGGATCTCTACATTAAATGTATGTTTGACAGTGTTGTGTCACTAAATGGAATATTTCATCCATCTATCCATCTTCTCCTGCTTATCCTGCACTCATGGTCAAGGGGGGATGCTGGAGCCTATCTCAGCCGTCATCGGATGAGAGGTGGGGTACACCCTGGACAAATCGCCGGTCAATCGCAGGGCCACATGTACAGACAAACAACCGTTCACTCACTCACCCAATTTTTTCCAATTAACCTGCATGTTTTTGGCCTGTGGGAGGAAACCAAAGAACCCAGAGGAAACCCACGCAGACACGGGGAGAACATGCAAACTCCACACAGAAAGATCCCCTCGTCGGAATCGAACCCAGATTGTGAGGCAGAAGTTCTAACCACTGCACCACCACGCCGCCCTGAATGGAATATTTGTTCATATAATTTTCAAATCCTCATTCTGCTGCACCTTTCTTCCCTTTTGATACTAACTAAGAACATGGCTCACATGCTCATGGTTGTTTGTGTGTTCATTTAGATACTTTAAATATACTCAAACATCTTAAGTCTTTCACCTGAACCCTAGATCACAGATGGGAAGGGCCTGTTGAAGCGATCTGTTCTCAAGTAATTAACTGGACTGGTTTAGACAAGAAGCAGGAACACATGCGTGCCAAATGAGTGTTGTTCAACCTTGCAGATTCAGACTGTAGTCTCTGAAAGCATCAAGAGGCTGGAGGCCGGGTCAGGAGAGGTCAGAGAGGACAGCAAGAGTGCTTTATGTGAACCGGACACTTTTGAGGATGACTGCAAGGGGCACTGAGTCAGTTCATTGATATTCAAGGATTTGACCCACTAACAACAGGGATGTCACTGAGGTTAAGACAGCCGTACCTCTCTGTATTATGCCCACGCCGAAAAGCCAGTGGGTCCCCTGGCCCCCCAGCCCCCTGTCTTTATGGTTGTCATGGTGAGCAAATCACTCCGACTGCACTTTGTCACACTCATGTGAACACATTCTCTCTTTCTTCCTCTTTCGTTTTTTCTCCCGTTTTCTATCGTGCTGTTTCACCAAGGGGGCTGCCAAAAAGAGCTTTCTGTCCACTGACAATGCCTGGTGTGTCATGGACATCCCCACACATATACAGTCCAAATAGGAGCTGGAATTCACTTCCCAAAACATGAAAGACATCTGATCTGCGGGATTTGAGTGTGTGGATTGTTTTTCGTACCCGAGGGCATGTTAAAGCTGCTGGTAAATCCACACTTCAGGCAATTTTTTTAAAATATGCTAGTTATCAAAATTATCATCATATGTGATGGCCATGCTTATGCAGCTGTCAATTGTGTACACATATATCAGATATATACATATATATGTATATATGTATCAAATATACAGTATACATATACTTTATGTTGACTCAAAAAATTTGAATATCATAAAAATCTTTTTTTTTTGTCAGTCATTTCAGAAAGTGAAACCCATACGTCATAGGGAATCATTACATTTAGAGTGATGTATTTCAAGCCTTTATTTCTTGAAATGTTATGAAAGACAATAATGGGTGTCTCAGAAAACTAGAATATTAAAAAAAAAAAATTAATATTGGAAAGCCATAGTGTCATACCCTAAACAACTGTATAATTAACTTAGAACCCATGCAAAGATTTCCTGAGTTTTTAAATGGTCCCTCAGTTTGGGGCTACAAAGTCATGGGGAAGACTTCTAACTTGGCAGATGTCATTGACATCCTCCACTAGGAGGGTATGCCACCAAAGGTTTTTGCCAAAGTAGCCAGTCGTTCACGGAGTACTGTATCCAAGAATACTAATAGAAAGTTGAGTAGAAAGATAAAGTGTGGTAGGACAAGGTGCACCAGAGGGGATAACCACAGCCTTAAGCGGATTGTCAAGCAGAATCCATTCAAGAATTTGGGAGAGCTTCTCAAGAAGTGGACTGAGGCTGAGTCAGCGCATAAAAAGTCACTACGTAGAGATAAATTCACTCTTGAACCACGGACGAAGCATCTTAACTGGGCTACGGAGAAAAAGAACTGGACTGTTGCTCGGTGGTCCAAAGTTCTCTTTTCAGATTAAAGTAAAGAAGCCAAGAAGTCTTTTAGAGTGCTTCATACTTCCCTCTGCTGACAAGCTTTATGGAGGTGCTGATTTCATTTTCCAGCCAGACATCTGCCCACACTGTCAAAGGTACCAAAAACAGATTCAGTGACCATGGCTTTTCTGTGCTTGATCTGTCAGAGAACTCTCCTGACCTGATGGGGTAACATCAAGAGGAAGACATGAGACACAAGAACAGCTATGCAGATGACCTGAAGTCCACTATCAGAGCATTCTGGGCTTCCGTTACACCAGAGCAGTGCAACAGGGTGATTCATGCAAAAGCAGGCCCAACCATGTATTGAATGCATAGAAATGGACATACTTTTCCAGAGGTCTGACATTTCTGTTTAAAATATCCTTTTTTGATCTTGCATAATCTGAATTTGGGGGTTGTCATTATCTGCCATAATCATCAAAATGGAATCATATTTAATAATAAAAGAAATAATATTTCACTATATGTTGTGGTTCCGGGGGTCAGACCCATGTCTCCACACAGGATTCTGCACCAGAACAGAGAGGTGAGTTCAAAAAAACTAGTTTAATCAGGATCAAGCAGCAAATGGACAGTTACACAAGAACAGGTAAGGGCAGGAACGGGAGGCCAGGTAGGGGGATCCGGGTACCTGACGAGACACTGATGAAAGAAGCCCGGTCGGGGAACAGGCGGGCAGGTGGAAGGCGCTGGCATACACCGAGAGAGGCCCTTGTCGGAAACGGTTGGCCAGGGGGGAGGCACTGGCATTCACCGACAAGAGATGGAAGGATGAGGGCTACAGCTGCTGGTCTCCCATTTTTGGTCTCCAGATGCAGAGGGAAATGAGCGAGGATACTCAAGGACTTGAAGATCTAACTTTACGGGGGCTCGCACTCCATGTAGGGAACGAAAGCAAATGATGAGGGATGGCGTGGGAAAACAGGAAAGAGGAGCCAATGACCCAGTGACAAGTGAGACTAAAGCTCCAGCTTTTAAATTCTCACTGATAGGTCATAACCAGCGCCAGCCATGCGCTTTCCCAATGCATGGAAGCATATAGGTATCATAATTCAAATTAAAACGCATTAACAGAATGCTTTTTCATTTTCAGAAAGTAGCAGCGTATTTTGACTCATAACTAAAATGAGTAATAAGAAACCCAGACAGCATTTTCATTTTCCTCTTCCAGCCTGCTTATTCTGTGACTTTCCCAATTAAAAAACAAATTATGTTTAAGATTTAATTTTCAAAACATATCCAAGCAAATTGTTGTCAAATTAGAAATCTAAAATGATACCTACAGTATATGCTTCCATTTTGAAATAGGTCTAATAATGATACATCTCATATATCTGTTTTCATATAATATCCTTATCCATATATGTCAATACTTTCATAAATGTTTAACCAAATACAAAAAATGATTGCTGGAACAAAAGGATAACAACAGAAATATGATCAGTAACAATATTTCAATACAAATATAACTTTTGTTTTCTACCTGTCAATTATGTTTGTTTACATCAGTTTGAAAAAAGAAAATACAATTTTATAGTATGAGATGAGGATAAAAATCCATCCACAAAAATTAATTTAATTCACTATCAGAACATGCATTCTTCATAACCTTTCGTGTCATCTAATGGGAAACAATTGACTGATATTTGGCAGTGGGCCTCTCTTTGGTGTCTTGTTGTCACACAAATATGTTCCTAAGGCCAATGTCAAAGAGATTAGGCTGAAAGGAAAATTGCAGCTGTATTTGCAGTAGAACTGGCAAGTCATTGCTCTCAGGTGGTGGGACATGTCTGTACTTCACCCCATCTGAACCTGAAGGCTGCTTCTGTAATTACAGAGGCTCAGTGTAAATCACAGAGAACAAGAGGTGAAAGAGGGCGATAGTGCAGCGAGACCCTGAAACATATTGTTCCTCCCAAATACTCTCTTCTTATATCCCTTCCTTTTCAGTCTTCCTCGATAGCTCAAGCACTTGTAGATTGACACATACATCCTGTGATTGTTGCAGTCAGATTGTTCTCCACTGGTTTGTTCCTGATTACGCCACTCTCCATCATCCTGAACAAACTGCAGTAAAGAGCAAAAGACAACATGTTATAATGGTTTTTACCTGCCACTCTCCCTCTAATGGAAAAACACAGAAACTGCTGCTTTTAATTGAGGTAAGTATTGTTAAAAGTCCTCAGTGAGAATGTCCACAGGCAGATATTTAAGGCATGTTTCATTTGAAGTGTAGTCCAAAGTCTGTCATAATGTGTAATATTAAATATGAACCCTTTTTTTTCCATTCATCTCCATCCATGTTTCCTTTTGTGAAGAACGAATACCAAAACAATCCACATTCCATAACACCTGAATTTTAATTTAATTGTGTTCATTTTCAGAATAGTTAAAGCACTACGAAATGTCAAATGGCTTAAATGTAGCCCAGTGTCTGCCGCAGTATTTTAATGGATCTTGCCATGCACCAGGTAATATAAACACCAGTCAAATAGAATGAGTCATGATGTTCTACAACAAATATAAATATATGTGCTTTATTCGGGCTACGTGGTGGCCATCTGAGGTGGATATGTGTTAAGGCATTCAGTCTTACTTTAAGTCAACATTGAAATGGCTAAAAAGAAAAAAAAAAAAAGAAAAAATGAACTGAATAGATGAGCATGGCCCTAAAGGTCATTACCATCTCTACCTACATATGTAAGTAAACACAAAATAAAGCCACATCATGCAGAGGCTATACCCTCCCTTTTTCTTCTTTCTTTTGGACTACCTTGTTACAAAAAATGTAACAGTGTATGCTGCCATTTTTCAAAAAAGGCAAGGGATGCAGACTGAGCACGATGCTATGAAGATTTCTATTTTCTTTATGGGCAGTGCAAGATTTCTGGATGCTGTTACAACTGAATTTAAAGGCACTTTTATCCAAAGAGACATGCAATAATATGCTGATCGCTCAGCATCAGGAGCAATTACAATTTCAGTATCGCACTCTAGGACAACTTAAGAGGGTCTTCCATGGAGCTGGGGATCGATCCTATTCCAAGACAATCCAATTACAAGACGGACACAAAGTGAGAGACTGACAAACTAGTGAGAAACTCCAAAGTGTTGTTTCTCATCAATTGAAAGAAGTGCTCGATACATAATGATGGAAGGAATAACCTTAAATAATGCCAATCATTTTTCTCCTTTGTTCATGATACTAAACTATTGCTTAAGGTGCTGGTAAAATTTCAGTTAAAAAGGGAGTTTAATGTTACTGCACATCTTATGCTGTGCCAGAGAATTTATAATCTCAGAGAGGAACATGTACTCTTCAGTGCAGATACTACACACTGCTCAGAAACCACAATTATTGGAAATAGTACAAAACAAGAATTATATTGTCGAAGAACAGACCATTAAGAATATAAATTGCATCAAAGTCCCATTTTCGCACTTTGACTTCTTGTGATTACAGGGGTTAAAGAAGAATTCAAGATTATTTCTACTCATGACTGGTGACCTACAAATTAGTAACAACAAATCATTAACGACCTACATATCTCATATCCACACTTACAAATTTATAAAACACCAGCTGTACTCTGAGTCATAATGATGACTTTAAAAAGAAAAAGGTGTTATTCATAACCTATTTAAATGCTCACGTCTTTAATTAGCGCATGTTTTTATTTCCAGAAACATTGCTGACACAGCAGTTGAGAAAGTGATTTATAGCCTACATTGTTTACATTTCTGCATAGTGTACATCGCTACAATGCCTTTCACATTCTATCCTTTATTGCGTTGTTATGTATCTACTTTATATTATCTCTCTACCATGTTACTTTGTTATACTATCTGGCATTCACTGCAAACAGTGCTGATTGTACAGGGTGTCAAGTTTCCAAGAATCCTGGAATCCTTGAAAACACCCCTGGCTGGGGGCTACAGAGGGGTTTATGTATATTAAAAATTGTGCATTGATGTAAACTAAAAATAAGAAATCTGAAATTTCCTTCCTTTAGCTGCCAATACTAAAAGGAGCATTGTCAGTGATATGCTGCCTTTTTCACTGGAGTGGGTATCAATGTCATGGCAGAAGGGAATTAATATCAGAATATGCTTTGTCCAGTCAAATAAAAGTCAACCCTGGCCTCTCTTTTTTTTTTTTTTCTCAGTTTGAGGGAGTACAGGCAGTGAGAAGCGTAGGCCCTTGCTGACCACAGCTGAGTCCTGCAGTGGCAGAGCCCCCATGAAGCCTGTCTCAATGAGGATGCCATGTGATCTCTAGAAAGTCAACAAGGGTTGGTCCACAGCTGGACTGCTGGAGAACAGAGAGCAGACACATAGCAACACCCTCCTACTGTGAGCAGCCGAACAGACGTAAAACTCACCCTGAAATGTGAGAGGACAGCAGGGAGGAATCTTCCCAGATTCAGTTTTAATTCATCTTAGAAGCTATTTCTGTTTGTAATGCTTATTTCAGTTTACATATTGGTTTAATCCTTGGACTCCAATTCCCTGATATTGGTCTCTTTCAAGCAAACTCGCAATCTCTCTCCTCTGCGCTCGGGAGTCACCGCATAATGGGAGAGCTGCAGATTTAATTTCCACAAAAGATTAAGCTGCCTTCTGCATTGGCTGAAACTTTCTAGGGTTTGAAGTTGCTACGCCTCTCTTTGTCCAATGTATCGGTTTGAACACAGGTGCGGCAAAGCATCAGCGGCAATAAATCTAATAAGCACAATGTGGGAATAAAACAGAGGGGAGTGAGCATCAAAGGCAGCCAGGCACAGCAGGACTGGCATAGGCCTGAACTCCCAACCTAGGACACTCAGCATGCTCTCCAGCAATCAGCCCTTTAGAGCAGTCCTGGGCAGTAATTAAAACCATCATTCCCACTGCTTCAGTATCTCATTAGCCACATGACCCTAGGCTTTTATTCCTGCTTGTCCAAAAATATCACAACTCCACACCAGCAAAGACACGGCCCACACAAGCATAACACACTTCTTTGACACCTTGAAACTCAAAGGAACAGTGGGAGAGTGCACAGGCTGGTCTCTACATCTTGGCTATACTTATTATTGCAGCTGTTGTAGATGATTCCAAGAGAAAACACATCGCGGTTTTCATGTCTGTCACATCTACCTGTGAAAAAACACATGAAAAGCGAGTGTCGGTTCTGCTGGGAACATGGTCAAAAAGACGTATAATGCCAGACTTCTTTTGAGTTATTGTGTTTTCAGCTGCAAAAATCAACCAGCGCTTGTGACTGAGACCCATTACAAAATGAGGACAAACTGATACATTTGAAGCTCCTACGCTTTCACTATCAAAGGGAGGATTTGAAGTGGGTGAATATTGGTTGCAGTGGTCAGATTTAGCACTTTGGCTGTAGATAAAAAGAATCTGTTCTTCCCATGTTTAATTCAGTATGAGCCATGACTAACGCATGTAATATACTGGGCCTCTGAAGTCAATCAAGGCTTTTTCACTTCCTTTGTGTGCTTGAGAAAGAAGTGAATATGTCACTGTATTTTGACAGTGTTTGACTCAAGGAGGCAGATCCAAAAAAATGTATCGGGAAAGGTTTATTTTATTCTCTGGTAAAATAGCTTTTCAGTATAGCAGCAGTGCGTAGCTATACTAAAACCTTAATCCATTGCATGTCATTAACCTACTTGGCATCGCTGCCAGGCTGTTTTAGCGCTTTCAGTTCACAGCAAGAGAGCTAATGGAAAAGACAGGATGTCAGCAAAACTATCATTTGGGTTTCGTTCAGGGCCAATCAGCCTTTCAGTGGGCATCTCTGTAGTACAAGTATGGTATGTAGAATGCGCGGTGAATCAAATCAGCACTTTCAGAAGTAACAGTGAAAGAATTTTTATGCATTCATTTTGAAAATTATAATATGTTCGTCCATGCAGGAGTTTCACGTTGCCCCACCCATGTTTTCAAAGTAGGGGCTATGAGGCAGGATCAGAATTGTTACATAGTCATCACAGACATGCCAACTCCTCCTCCTACTTTGCATGTTTTTGTGTGTGTGCGTGTGTGTGTGTGTGTGTGCGTGTGCGTGTGCGTGTGCGTGTGTATGTGGTGCTTGTTTGCATTGACATTTCAATGACGTAAGGACGAGCGCTCATCTTTTCTCAACATCTGATACAGTTGCTCCTCTAGTGCATTGTTTGTGTGAGTGTTTGCTTAAAGGGCACTGATGCCACAAAAAGCATTATGGATCCTTGTCTCCTTGTTTCCTCCTCTGTGCCTTTATGAGTCAGTTGAAATTAAAACCCTACCACCAGCTGGTTCTCAGCCAAATTGAGCCAACTGACTCTCTCCCTCTCTGTTTCTCTGAGGAGCCTTTGAAGTTAGCAGGGGGGCTTTTGGACTTGCAGTGATGGTAAAGAATGATACTTTAAGCGATTCTTTTTTATCTGGCAAGCTTAATGAAAGATTAATGGGTTTGATAGTTTCCCTTGTTTGTATTTTATTTTGAAAGAAGGTGTGGTCCTTGGAACCTGTTAAAAGCTTCTTAGTAATGATTTTATGGACTAAGGAAAGTCATATCATGGTCATTAACTCTAAATGCTGTGAGAAGTTGTTATTGCCTTCTTTGCAATATGATGTTGCTACTGTCTGATATGCGTGGATTGCTGCAGTAGGGATATCATTTCCATAAGTTTTATTCTAACTGAAAGAAGACTGCATGTTTGACACTATTTTAATTCTCAAATGATAAAATGTGCATACTAAGGGGAATGTATAATCTGATGCCTTGGAAGAGACCAGATCTATCTAAAGAGTATTGCTTCTTTTTCACAAAATCTGCAATGCCTCTTTTCCACCACTTTGCATGTGAAAAGTATATTCTATAATTTTTAAAGCTTTTTATTTGCTTTCCTGTATTCACAAGCCTTTGAGAACATAACATTTGTAGTTCAAATTAAATATCCACTGAGCTGGCACCCAGTCACATCATTTGGATGATCTGATTAATCAATTATTTTTTTCTCAATTCTTGGATCCAGTCATTTGCTATATGCCTATAATAATACTTTCTTATTAAAAAAGTGTCAAATACAGATATGAAATTAAAAAAATTACCAGTGTTTTTGAATAAGATTAAATGCACCGATGCCAGGTCAATTAAGGTTTTGATTGTCCGTGTTCCACCTTCTTGCACTTTGTAGTAAACTGCTCGATGTAAAGTATAGCCATGTGTTTTTAGGCTCCCCCTCCCCAGCTTGCTTAGATAGACCACACAAACCAAAAATGGTCATTTTCTCTTGCTGCTTCAGTGGCAGAGTATCATTCAGGGTATGTATTGAGTATTGAGATGAAAGTATCTGTTCTCTGTGCCTCTTCTTCTTTTGTGTTCCATGGACACTTTACTAAAAATAAACCAGTATTTACCAATGTATGCCAAAATGCATGGTCTTAGTAAAGTAAGTTTAAGTTTAACTAAACACAGTTTTGTTTGGGGAAATATTCAATTTGATAAATGCAAAGGGAAATATATTATTTTTTCTATTTGTTATTTCTGAGTTTCTCATTCAGTTGCATCCAGTTGGTGATGGCGATGGCAGGCAATAAGAGAATGTCTATTCTTGCACATAAAATGCCAAATCTGACTTTGAATTACAAGAGCAGAAAGAAAGAAAAAGATGAGCCCATGGATCTATCCTGAGGTCTATCACCTAGGTCACTGCTGGATCTTGTGTTGTTCACTTGTGGAAACAGTTTGCTTTGTTGTCATAAAAGTAGGTCAGTGGACATATGATGTAACCACTGTAAACTGTTAATGTGTCATCAAATAATTTAGCACGAAAATATTCTACTGTTCAAACATATAATGCTGAATCCAACCGATGTGCAAAGTGTTATCACGTGCAGTGAGTTAAATTGTTTTCAACAATATCAGCCGAAGGATCAATTCGGAAGTCTTGAATGTTAAATCAATTATATTATTGCTTTAATCTGTATCATTTTCAAAACTACAGTTGTACTACCATTCAATTATTCAGTGTAGGTTAATGTGAAACCACTTATTTTTCTCTCTTCATAATTATTAACATTTTAGTCATTATTTTCAACTAAATTTTCTTGGCTAAGCTACTGTAATTGACTGTTGCATTTTGCATCAGTTCATGGGAAATATTGATTGGCCTGCTGGATGTTGCAAGAAGTATATATTGCCATTATACTACTATGATATTACTATTTCACAAAACAGGCCATTTTCAGGATTGTAGAAAACAGCTTTACAAAACAACACCAGTCATAAAAAGATTTTAGAAAACAAACAAACAAAAAGAAAACATAGTTTTGGAAGCAGAAGCCTTTTCTAGTTAATGTTATGTCCTGTCAATGAATGTTGTCAGAAGAGGCTGGCAACATTCTGAAGCTTATTGTGTATATGGTTTTGTATTTTGTAAGTAACTTCAAATTAAACTTTTTTTCTGATTTATGTATTTTTTCCCTAAAGCTTTTATTTATGTCTTTTATTTCTTATTCTTTATTGAACCACTGAATTTCCTGATCACCAGAGAGATTAGGACTGTGCAGGTGGACAAATAACTGTCCCACATGTTCCTCTCTGCTTCTTTGGTTCTCCAGACGGTAACCCACTGCTCGTTTTATAATGTTGAATAAAATCAATACTGTATTTTACTGATTGAATATATGTGCATGATCAGTTGTTGTCAGGCCTGAGAGCTCAGTGCGGAAGATTCTGTCAATATTAGAAATATTCTACGTTTTCTATCTTTTTTTTTTAAATAACTGAACACGCTTTTCTGAGTTAACTTTTACTTACTAATTTCATGCTAAATTTTTAATCTATTTCTACCATACTTTTATCATTTTGTGATGATTAAGATAATTTCAAATGATAACCATATGGTTGACTTGCAGATTTTCTCATTTCTTTTGGGTGGGGGCTTGAATTTATTCGTCATTTGCGGTATCACGCATCCCTAAGTTTTCTACGATGTATCACTAATGCTTTTACCTGCTTTGCACCTACATATACCCTAGTAAATAATTGGAGTGAATATGATGAGACAAATTCTAAAGGTGTAGGTGTAGCACTAATCACTTTGTCAAAAGCATGACAATGTTGACCACTTTGTGATACTGCTGACCACTTAACCAAGACCACATCTAGATAATATGGCTCAAGGTGTAAAAATGGTAGCAAGGGAATAAAAGATGTGTGGTTAGTAACTGTGGACCTGCTTTGACAGGATAACACAATTTACACACATAAACTTTGATATAATCACGTGTTTCCTTTCATACGCACTGCACCTTATATCTGCATGAACATGCTCAGTATGTGCACGGAATAAACACTGCTTGGGGTGCTGGATGGTGCTGGGCAAGCTTGAAGCCTGAAGCGTATTCATCAACATCCATGGCAGGGTGCTGGTCTCTCAGTGTCATGTACCGCTCAGCTTTCTTTCCTTGGCCATTTTATCCTTCACTTTCTCTCATTTTAGCCTCTTTCAACCATGTTTATTATTTTGGTTCACGATTGCATGGATTTGAAGAAAATGCTTTCTTGCGTTTTAACAAACAGCTCCGCGGCAATTGTGTGGTCTTGTAATATAAATTACTTAGCAGTCTGTAACTGCAAACATACCACACTGTAGTTTTGTACCCTTCATGTTTCTTGGTGTGCCACTCACTTTTTCACTCTCAATACTGCTTGATGACTGATATCCCTACCTTTCTTCATCTCAGTCCTCTTCCAGGAGGTAAACAGTGACTGAAGCAGGTCCTCGCAGACTGGTCCCTCAGATCTCAATCTGTAATCACTCTTAGATCTCACACATGAAAGCTGTTCATCTTTCTCAAAATGCCCTCTGAGGTGCCAAGTTCTGTTTCAAATGTAAGGACGTGGAGAGTAGAGAAGAACTTTGGAAAGAAATAATAGCTTGTGATCAAATGCCTCTTCAAAAGAGTGCCAAAGAAAGATTTTTGACTTTGCAGGGGCATCATTAACACTTACACTTCTTGGTCATAAAAGTTTAATCATATTCATAAGTGACACTTGATAAGAAGGGGAAAGATCCATTCCAGACACAAAATTTTCCCAGAAAGTCTAATCAATGCCGACATCAATGTTTTGATTTTAAAAGAAAAAGTCACAGATCTATTTATCATAATTTTTACACCAAGCTAAATAATATAATTTATTCACAAGATTGTGGGGTTCCCTTCAGCTTGAGCTTTCATGTACTCATGTTTACCCTCTTTTATTGGTGGCTGTTTATACAATTTGTCAAAGCAAGAAACAGTTTTGATTCACTCTTTTAATAATATGTTCTAAATTCACACATTGAAGAAAGATGTGAAACGTCTTCATGTAAAGAAATTGAAGTCCAGTTGCCAAGACAAGAAGAGTTTGACAAGAATTAAAGAAATATGTTCCATTAATTGTAATCACAAAAGGCAGGTCAAATGACAATCGGGGAAATGTCTCACAATATCATTGCACGTTTCATTTTATGAATGGACCAAAGAGCTGTCCCACAATATTTGGATTAAAATTGTTAATTGCCAGTGCAAACAAAAGTATCATTCAGAGGCCAAGACTATGAATCTTGGTGGGTGACTGTGAATTCACAGGCTGGGTTTTGCTGTCACTTAGTGGATTGCCTTGAAACTGCATGAGCCGAAAATAAAAATAAAACAATAATAATGATAAAAAAATCCTATATAGCATATATAAAGTAACACAAAACATTACTGAAAAAAGTGCCCTGAGCATATTTGTCAATAAGTTGTTTTTTTTTTTTTTTATGTGCCAGCTAGTGATGGGAAACATGATTCTTTTTTTCTGACTCGATTTTACGTGAGTCACTCACCAAAGAGAATCGTGTTTTTGAGTCATTTGAGTCACCGAGTCAGTCACCCATAGTATGTGTAAATGCATTTGCACACACATGGTCCAACCCTTCCCAGGTCTCATGGATTCATTCAAAACAGGGAAATAATCAATTTCCTTGTGAAGGATTATTGAAAGAACAAAGAACTCTTAGAGGAGAAAAAACGTTTTTTCTGTCCTGGATCATTTTGAATATGGTAAAATATGGTAAAAAAAATGATAAGAATTATATATTCTAAAGTCTAACTATGTCATGTATGCACTGCGGCATGCGGTGGTGAAACACATACAACAGTTGTAGTCTATCTTCAAAAAAGACAGTGGAGCAGGCAAAAGATTTTTTTATTTTTTGTGTTACTTATTCCTGTATTTATTTATAGCCTAGTGATTGCCTTTGCAGTATAAACATAACATTTATAGTAGGTTATTTCTTTCTAACCATCACTGAGAGTTGGAGCATTGCAGCGGATTCCCCTCTCAGGTAAAGGTGGGGCTCTCCCAGTGCTGAGAGTGACAGCCCGCTGCTGTGCTGGGAGTGAATCCTTCGGTGTGTGATTTGTTTTTTTCGCCAAAGGTTGGGCTGCGCACCGATTTCTTGTTCATTTTAGGATGTGTTGAGCTGCTCTCTGGATCTTTGCTCATTTCAAGTGGGGGAGGGGTGGGCTATGCTCTGAGTCCTCATTCATTCGGGTTGTCTTGGGTTGTCTCTTATTCCTTCCGGTTTGATTGGACTGTGCACTGATTCCAGGTTCATTTTGGGGTTGGTTCAGCCGCTCTCTGAGTATTTGTTCAGTTTGAGCTGGGGAGGTTTATTCTAGCTGGTGAATGCAGTGTAGACAAATGAACTAATAAATGCACAGTCATACATCTCTCTCTATTGTAGTATAGTGGTTACACAGGCGCTTTGATATGAGTAAGTTCAGAGGTGTATGAACTAGCTCCAAAGTAAACAGATGATTAGTCCTCCGTGTCTGTCTCTCATTTCTCTAACGTCATTACAAAAATAACACTGAATGAGTTAATGGAGACAAAGATTTCGAGCTCATAAGTCCGTCAAATGACCCACGAGTTTTGAATTATTTGTTCAGGGCACGCACATCACAAGTGCCGGCTTCCCATATTGAACAGGTGTGCTGAGAAACTATCAATTATACGCTGCAATAATCAGCAAAAGGAAAAACTACGCTGATGAAAACTCAAGTTTTCTTCAGAGTGGAAAAGCTTTTTTTTCGATCCCTTTTAAGGACATTGTCAGTATAGTATTTGTGAAGTTTTGTCATTTAAGTAGTCATTTAGTAGTAAGTAAGTAAGTAAGTAAGATACCCGTGTGTGTCAATGAAAACACTCAAGTCTAAGCTTTGTGATGCGAAGGTCCTATTCAATATGAATTACTAACATTCATTTTCAAGTGGCGATTCGTACACGTACATTCGGATAGAAACAGATCTGTCTGCTAAACTTAGCAGGCTTATTGCTGTGACCCGCAAACTCCTCAAAACAGTCCAAAGGCAGGGGACAGTACCCATTATGCAAACACATTTTGGGGAAAAATTGTCAACAGATGTATGGTCAGAAAAAGGACGAATTAAGTACAAGCTAAATAATGTTTCACCTCTTTCTCCTTCTGAGGACACTTCGTAAGTGGCTATAGAAATCACCTAATCCAAAACAAGTGTAGGGGACAGACATTTATCTGAACTGTACACTCAGTATTTTCTTGAACCCTAGATATTTCTTAGTTTCATGTCTGCTTGTGACACAATTAACCATTATTTTAAACACATTAGTTTAATGAATTTCAG
Source organism: Fistularia commersonii (assembly GCF_037954325.1). Lineage (NCBI taxonomy): Eukaryota > Metazoa > Chordata > Actinopteri > Syngnathiformes > Fistulariidae > Fistularia > Fistularia commersonii. Next base: position 13,291,141 of record NC_141309.1, read on the forward strand.
CCCTGTTGTATTGATAAACTTGGTAGCACCAGTCAATATCTATTAAAAAGCCCTTTACATAGCAAAATTACAGAAAGGGACATTTTTGTACGTGGTTACTATTGAAACTCTTGTCACTTAGACAATGCTGCCTATCATGTTATTAAGATAAGATAAGATAAACTTTATTGATCCCCACAGGGGAAATTCCTTTGTCACAGCAACATAACAGTTATAATATAAAAAAATTAAAAATAATATAAATATAAATATATGGGCCATGGGTACAAAGGAGCGTCTGAAGTATTTAGTTCTGCACCAGGGTGGGATGAACCATTGGCTGAATGAACTGACCACAGCTCGCCATGCAGGGGGTGGGAACTATTGTTTAGGATAGCTCCCAGTTTGCCCTTTATCCTCCCCACTACCACCAAATCAAGATGGTCCAGCTTCAGTCCCAGCACCGAGCAGGCTTTCCTTACTCGCTTGTTGAGCCTGTGGACCTCACCACTCCTGGCACTACCCCACTAGCACACTATAGTGAAGAAGAATGCGCTGACTACCATAGACTGGTAGAAGATCTTGAGGCGCCTGCCACGGACACCAAATGACCTCAGTCTCCTCAGGAAGAACATCCTGCTCTGACCCTTCCTGTAGAGTGCATCTGTTTTGTGTGTCAGGTCCAGTTTATTGTTAGTTTGGACCCAGGTACTTGTAGAAGTCCACTATCTCCACCTCCTCACCCAAGATGGTGATTGGCATATGTCTCCTTCAATTCTCCTTGAAGTCCACAACCACCTCCTTGGTCTTGGAGATGGTGAGTAGGAGGTGGTTCTAGTTGCTCCACTCAACAAAACTAGCAATCAGACCTGTGTCGTCCTCCTCGTTATCATCGTTGAAGCATCCAACAATGGATGAGTCATTGGAGAACTTCTGGAGGTGATTCCAAATGGGCCATGTTCCATGCTTCCATTGTCAAGGTGGCAGACTGGTGCTACGGCCGTAAGACGGCCTGTCGGGGCGGCAACCCTCGAACCCACTGGTGGACTCAAATAGTGAGGGACGCCTTCAAGCTGAGGAAGGAGTCCTATTTGGCCTCTCTGGTCTCTTGGGCTCTGGAGGCAGTTGACAGGTACCGGCAGACCAAGCGGCATGTGGCTGCGGTTGTTACAGTTGCCGAGGCAAAAATTTGGGCGTGGGGGGAGTTCAGGGAGGCCATGGAGAACAACTTCTGGTGGGCGTTGAGGAGATTGTGGTCCATCATCCGGCGGCTCAGGAGGAAGATGCAGTGCTCCGTCAACACTGTGTACAGTGGGGGCCGCGGGATCATCAACAGTGAGCAGTGGGATCACACTCCTCAGTCACTGTATGATTGGTGTTGGAGCTTGGTCCACGTTGCCGGTTGTAAGTTGGACCCATTTGAGGTGAGAGTTGGACTCCGCCAGGGCAACCCTTTGTCACTGATTCTGTTCATAACTTTTATGGACAGAATTTGTAGGTGGAGCCAGGGCGTCGAGGGGATCTGGTTTTGTGGCCGCAGGATCCCGTCACTGCTTTTTGCGGATGATGTGGTTCTGTTGGCTTCCGCAGGCCATGATCTCCAGCTCTCACTGGAACGGTTTGCAGCTGAGTGTGAAGTGGCCGGGATGAGGATCAGCACCTCTAAATCCGAGATCATGGTGCTTCACCAGAAACGGGTGGAATACCCACTCCGGGTCGGGGAAGAGATCGTGCCCCAAGTGGAGGAGTTCAATTATCTCAAGGTCTTGTTCACGAGGGAGGGAATGATGGAACGGGAGATCAACAGGCAGAACAGTGCAGCGTCTACAGCAATGCAGACTCTGTACCACTCTGTCGTGGTGAAGAGCGAGCTGAGTCAAAAGGCAAAGTTCTCAATTTACCCGGCGATCTATGTTCCCAACCTCACCATGATCACGGGCTATGGGTTGTGACCGAAAGAATAGGACTGCAGATACAAGTGGCCGAAATGAGTTTTCTCTGCAGGGTGGCCAGACTCTCCATTAGAGATAGAGTGAGAAGTTTGGTCATCCGAGGGGAGCTCGGGGTAGAGTCGCTGCTCCTCCGCATAGAAAGGAGTCAGATGAGGTGGCTTGGGCATCTGGTCAGGATGCCTCCTGGATGCCTTCCGGGAGAGGTATTCTGGGCATGTCCATCTGGAAGGAGACCACGGGGATGACCCAGGGCATGCTGGGTCTCCAGGGGCCCCCCGGAGGAGCTGGACCATGCGGTGGGGGAGTGGGAGATCTGGGCCTCACTGCTACGGATGCTGCCCCCGCAACCCGACTCCAGATAAATGGGGGAAGATAGATGGATGAAAAACGTGAGCATTACTATTATTTCCATGCAGTTATATGGCGAAAAGTTCCAATTCAACATGATCCCAGTCATCCTTGCTAAGAACTTTTGCTTGACTCTTGTTAGGGGGTGGTGCTCTTTTGCAACAGGAAGGACAAATATGATTCTGTTAAGAAGTATCTTTGTGTGGATTGTTACACCCCTGGCAAGTGTGTGGTGGCCAAGACACTAAGCCACCCTCATCACTGTAGCCACCAAGATTGCCCTGCCGATATCTTGCAAATTGGGAGGAGAGCTTTGGAATGGGAAAGTCATTTTTAAGTTGATTAAAATGTAAATCAGCAGAACTTCTAAGAATATAAAAGTAAGACTTTCCCTTCTCACATATTTAATCCTGCTTCATCGTCAGAGCAAGCATAACAGGTTATTCATCTTATTTTTCTCTTGTGGTCAGTGTTCTATTAGGGCATCTGGGCCCAGAAATAGTTTTGGCCAGGAGTTTCTTGACTGAAGCTACTTACTAAACTAGAGGTTACAGTTGAAATGCATTTTCTGGTACACAAATTTCTAATACAGTTTTTAGGTAAATCATTTTCCCCTGGCTGGAGCAACAATTATATCAAGATATCTAGCAAAGTTATATTTCTGACCGAAGAGCCACATTGTGCTGCTTGGATTACTACAAGTCTGCCATGGGGAAATTGCTGGTGAAGGCAATTTGGCTCAATACAGCTGTCACGTGTCGCAGGGGCGGACTCAAGCAGGGAACCACACTTCAGAGCAGGGACTGCGGACGGGACGGGACGGGACGGGACGGGACGGGACGGGACGGGACTGGACTGGACTGGACTGGACTGGACTGGACTGGACTGCGGATGCAGCCAGGGATGGGGTCCGGTCGTGGCAGGGCTCTGCAGTGGTCTGAGAGCCACATTCCCCCGGCGCCAGGCAGAGCGTGCCGCTGCCCTTTATAGGGATCTTGATTAGCGGCATCTGCTGCAGCTGGCGCCGATTACAATTGGGATCAGGTGTGAAACCCTTACAACAGCATTGCTATAACACTGTCATCCCCCTTTCGACAGCTAAATCAGCTAATGATTGTAGTTGTTGATAGTTACATCAATACCCCTGTCCCAGAGGAGGAGGAGCGAGGCACAAGAGAGAAACCTGAATCCAACACAGCATGTCCATCAGCAGAGAAGAAGCTCCCGGGACAAAGGCCATCACTTGTCGCAGGACACAGTCGCAGGACTGTGATCACTTGACTGTGGTCTTCAGATTAGCTCAAGAACAGTTCACCGAGAGCTTTATAGAATGGGTTTCCATGGCTGAGCAGCTGCATCCAAGCCACACATAACCAAGTTCAACGCAAAGCATCGGATGCATTGGTGTAAAGCACACCGCCACTTGACTCTAGAGCAGTGGAGACACGTTCTCCAGAGTGACAAATTAGCCTGAACAATACTTGTCTGACTGGATTGTCTCAAGTGTGAAGTTTGGTGGAGGGGGATTCTGGTGTGGGGTTGTTTTTCAGGAGCTGGGTTTGGCTCCTTAGTTCCAGAGAAAGGAACTCTGAAAGCTTCTGCATACCAACTTTGTTGGAACAGTTTGGAGCTGCCCCCTTCCTTTTCCAGCATTACAAATCAATGTCCATAAAGACATGGGTGACAGAGTCTGGTGTGGATGAACTTGACTGGCCTGCACAGAATTCTAATATCAACAGCTTCCTTAAACTGTCTTGTCTTTTCTTGCCTCCCTTCAGTTCCACCATTGGACACTGTGCATATAGAGGCAGAGTCAAGGGAGGGGCCGTTGCTGCCAGGGTGGATACAGCTTCCGTCAGAGCAGCAAAGCATCCTCCCCCTTTTCTGAGACCCTTGCTTCCTTTTTAACCCATGTATGGGCGTGGACCGTCCTCAGTTTCTCTTCTTCATTTGCTACTACTGTGAAACATGCTATCGCCATGTTAAGCACTCTCGCCCTACTCTTTTCTGCTTTCTCCAAGTCCTTTTTCTGCTTACCTCTGCTTCCCTCTCAATATATCCTCTGTACCTTTCAGCCACCCTTCCCATTCTGATAGGTATGGCAACAGCACCTCCCTCTTGTCTCCTGATGACACCTTGCCTTCCTTTTAAGACATCTCAAACACCTTCTGATAGTCAACTCTTCCTGATGGCTCTCAATCGTGGCTCCACTACCTAATTGCTTTTTTGTCCACTTCCACCACCAATCTATGTCCTTCCAGACCCTGTTTCCGTCCAGAAGGCACAATTGGTTCTGATCTCCCGTATTCCAACCCCTTTGTCACAGGACTCGGAAGACAAACCCTTTAAATTATAGGCGGGACTCAAACCCCCTCTTCAAATCCTGGCTCTGGCTGCCTCTAGGGTTATCAATTGCTTTTTATCCAAATGGAGGTCGGAATAACTGTCTGTCAACCTCAACTTTAGATTATCCAATCGCAGACCTTCGATTGAATGGGTGTCTGCTTACCTGGTTTGTTATGGCCGCTGTTGACGTCAGGAAACCCGGACGTCCTTTTTTCACGCATGCCGACCATCCATGGTCTGCCTCCAACCACAATTCAAGGCCAAGGATATGGTACCTGAAGGCGTCAAGGGCCCATTTCACCTCCAGGCACACTTTCTTCACAGTTGAATACCGCACCCCCCTTGGGTATAGTTTTCAGCTGATGTATGCCTCTCGCCTGGTTCACTCTGTAGAAACACTACTCCCAAGCCAGCATCAAAGGCATCAGTCTGCAAAAAGAACAGTTCTTTAAGGTCATCAATTCTCAGGGTAGGATAGGAGTCAAACTTTGAAATGGAATTGTGGCACCATGTAAGTGACTAACTGGTTGTCTGGATTATTGGGGCATTTCAGCTTAATATGACCTTCCTGCCCACACTGGTAACATACTGGTATCTTGGGACTTCTGGGCTTAATAGGAGGGTTGTACCTAAAAACAAGGTTAGTTTTGGGAGGACCACCCCGATCACCCATAGACTTGTCACCACTGAACGCCTTTGGTAATGGAAGCTGACGTTGGAGTCTACCAGACTCATTGCCATGGTCCACTCCTGGTCCATGGCTGTGCTTTTCATCAGGGTGCCACAAAGACATCCGCCAGGGAGGCAGCCTCTGCTACAGACCCAGGGTCCCATTCCTTTATCCACACTTGGAGCTCTGGACACACCAAGTGCAGAAACTGTTCCATGATTAGCATCTCCCCAATCTCCTTTTTGATGTGCGTCTGTGGCTGGACCTATCATTGGTGCAGGTCTCACAGGCGGATGTAAAGTTCCCAAGTTGACTTCCTCTTTCACCTCAGCCTCTCTGAAGTGGTGGTCTCTTTGTTAATATTTATATTTCTAATACAAATAATATTTGTATTTGGTCAATTTGGCCTCCGTCAGTCAGTTGTACTCAAGGGCATCGTCTTGGTCCATTAGTACATACTTTGCCCACCCAATGAACTTTTTGATGACTTTTCAGATAATCAAACTGATAAAAGCTATGCCTCTGTCAGCAGGAACATTTCGTGATCGTACCATCATGATGGCAAATCAAGTGGAGGATACACAAGTGAAGGAAAAATGCAGAACTTTACTTTTCCCATGCTTTGGATGAGTCAGTAGATGTGAGCCATTTATCCCAATTCAGTGTGATTGCAAGGATTGCTGCTGGTGACACTGCATAAGGAAAGTCTTGCTGTTTTGCCATGAAAGGGTCAACAAGAGGGGAGAACTTGTTCAAGTCTTTCATTGAGTTTGCTAAAGAAAAACCTCTACCAATGGATAAACTTATCGCAATTTGTATTGATGGTGCCCCGTGTATGGTGGGGAAAATGAGAGGATTTGTAGCGCTTCTTCGTGAACATGAGAATGGACCAGGGAACTGCTTCAAAAGCCGTCGTGCACTGAGCATTGACTTCCCTCAAGTTGTGTACCATTCGCTAGGATCCATCGGGTTTTCTAACTGGCAGCAATGGGGTGTTTGAGACTGAATTAGTGTGAATAAATACACCAGCTTCTATCAAACCGGTTATGGTCTCACGGATTCCCTCCGCTGCATCCGGTTTAAGCGGATATTGCAGCTTAAAAATTACATCTTGTCTGAATGCGAGCGTGATGGGCAGGGTATTGATCATTCCAACGTCTAATCTGCCCTTAGACTATACATGTTCAGGGATCGCTGATAGCATGGTTTCCGCAGCAGGGTGGTCAGTTTTCTCTTGTTCATGGTATCGCTCTAGATCCATATCTTGTGGTGTGGAGTCATTTATAGTTTCAGATACATACATATATATATATATATATATATATATATATATTACAATAGCATGGACCCAATACGTTAGGGCCTCCCCTTTGGGGGCCCTGTCTCATGACAAGTCCCCTCCCTCTCTGAGGGAAGCAGGGTCCGTAGACATTGACCAGGGGGTCTTTTCTGGTTTCATATGTCAGGGAAGCTTGAGGCAGAGAACCCTTCTTAGTTTCTAAGGCTTTATTTTGCACCTCTTTCAATTTGAGTTGCATCAACATGTTCTGTGTTGTTTTATGGTTGGCTTTGATCTTTTTCTGTTTGTCCGCATGTCTGTCCACAGCATGGGCCATCTTCAAAGAGAAGGCCGTCCACTCGCATCCCATCGATGGGGGGGTCATCTCTCAGGGTACTCAATACCTCATCTGGCAAACCATTCAACATATCTGTCCGGAAACATGCTACTGCAACATCACTCGGTGGGCAAACACCCGCTGTAGACTCCCACTCTCACATCAAGAAGACCATGCCTAACTCACCTTCTTTCAGGGAATATTTGATAGCAGCGGCAGAGTCCAATGCTGGGGGAATGACTCTCGGATGGCAGTATGAAGGGTACCATGCACCTGTCTGAGAGGGGTTTCATGTCCCAAAGCACTTGTGCCAACTTTCATTTCCATACCAGAGATTGTGGATGCCGTAACTCCACAAGCAGTCAATATACTGCACATGTCTCCCTGGGCCAGGCTAGTTCCTGTAGTAACATCCATCAATTTGGTGATCCAGGCTCCCCATTAAGAGGCAGTCTGGCTACTACAGCAGCCATATCTGTCATTGCATTGGGTTTGACAGTTTTTCAGGTCCTGGGGTATTAATCCCAGGCGGGCATGTTCTGACCGAATCATCATTACTATCTGTGCACTCACTCTGTTCCGCTCTCTCTCACTGTCGGGCCTACCCTTACTGCGATTTGTTCCTGCTCTTGGGGAGGTTGCTGGTTGAAGGAGTTGGGGGTAGAGTAAGTTCTTTCTTTTCTACACACTCAATCTGTACCTTCACTCTTTCTTCTGCAGGCTGCCAATTTCTTTGCCCTATCTAGGTGTCCACTGACCCAACTGCTTTCAGTGATCCAGCACAGCTTTCGCGCAAACAAGTGTTTTTCGTTTTTTTTTCCCCTTTCAACAATCTGTAGCTACGGCTTACTCCAGCAGGCTGTCAGCTTAGTTACCACTTCTAGGTCTCCACCGACCCACCTACCTTCATCCAGCATTCACTTACACAAAACAAACATTTACTGTAATAATGGAAATGGTATCTTGAACGCTGGCGATCCACACGGTGATCAGTTCTGCGGATCCACTAGGTGGAGCCCTCTGCTCCCACGGTCTTCTTTCAAAGCATCTCAGAGGCTGTCCTAACCTCGACTAATGTCATATCACCTCCTCCCACATCTTGGGGGTCACATCTCGGTTTGCAAAAGGTGCCTGGTGATACAGAGGTTGAAGGCTGATACGTTTTCACAGTCTATAAATGAGGATATAATTTCTCTGTATGGACAGGTTTCAATAACTTACAGTGCCCTGAACACAACCTTAATGCTAAGGTTACTAACCTCCAGACGCTCACAGTTGTTCCATTCTTGATCAATTGAAGGGTCGACAAAAATATCCCCTTGTGCAGTAAACATACGGTAACCAAATACTCAGACAAAACTGACTGTAGGTCCTGACTATCAGGAGCCCAGGTAATCCTAAAAGTAGCCAAAACACAGGCTTTAAAAGAATCCTCGTCAACGAGACCAGATAACTTATGCCCGCCCCAAGGGGTTCTTTTGAAGGGAGCAAACAGGTGACATGAATTAGTGAAACACAGGACAGGTGGGGGCAGTTGAAAAAGTCTTAATTAGCTGGATATCGGTACTTTAGATGTGGCTGGTGAGGGGGTGTGACTATCTCAGCCAGGCAAGGCCTTATCATCCTCCCTCATCCCCCATGAGGAACCATCCCAGAGGGTGATCTGTCCTTGAGGGCCAGGCCGACTGGGCCGAAATTGGTGGAATTCTTGCAACAGGTTCAGATCTGGGATATCTTGCCTCTGGACTCACGATATATCCCTCATCTCAACAAGGTATTCCAGGCGCTCCTTGCAATGTCCATCACATGACCAATGGCATGAGCCTGGTCACCTTCCTGCAGTGGTGGGGGAGGGGGGAGAAACAGGTAGTGTATTTTGTAGGAACTAGGAATGTTTAACCTGAAGGTGACTTGGCTGATCTGTTCAATGATTTTGAGGGGACTACGGGGAAAGGTGCAGAAGGATGTCAAAGGGGGATAGCCACATTTGCTGTTGGTCAGTGGTTCACTTCCGTGATGATGGAGGAGGTTTGGTCATGGGAGTGGGTTTCTTGTAGGCTGTCATGGAGTTGTTCCCAGACTTGCTGTTCTTGAACCATTGGTCCATAAACGGGACCCCTGATTCTTCTCCTGACCAGATGGACACAGTAGGCTAGTAACCTAATATGCAGTTAGGCCACCGGTGGTTTGTGTGCAAGAGTATTCTGCCCGGGGGGGATTGGGCCTATTCATGTTTACTGTCATGGCAGAAAGTTCACCGGAACCAGCTGATATCCTGTACCATGCTTTGACTGGATGATACCTGGATGTCTGGCGACCGTTACATATAGAACCTTGAAGAAGGCCTTCAAGTCCTGGCTTCCAGCACTCAGGACAGGCAGAGTTTCCAGAGCTACCATGCACAAGGGATAGGGCATCAGCCTTGCCTTTCTTGGGTCCTGGGCGCTAAAGGATGGTGAACTCGAACCGAGCAAAGAACAATGCCCAATGGGCTTGCTGAGGGTTAATACCTTTGGTGGACCAAAGATACCCCAAATACTTGTGATCAGTGACGTGCGGTGAGGTTCCTGGCTGGTGAGTCACTGACGTCATCACGGTCAGATTTTACAAACATATAAACCCTACAGAGTAGCTTACTCGACATTTTATTAGCAGCAGTTGACGTGTTTTGTTTAAAATATCATATACAAACCGTAGCATAGAAAAAAACACATGTAAAAAAAGTTATTATCTCTTACCTTTACTTATAAATGAAGTCAACGCACAGCTCCTTCTAAAACATTGCTAACTTGCTTGTAGAAGTCTTCCATTTCTTTCTTCAGTTTTAAAAGTCTCTGTCTCAATGGAAATGTCGTCCTTGATCGGTTCTGTTCCGACTGTATGTTTTGAGTCTTTTCAGGGCAGAGAATCCACCAATCCCGTCGTAGTCGGAACGGTAACCAGTAAAGGTAAGTCGGAACCATCGGCCAGAGCAACTTTGTCACCTCAAGAACAATTTGAATGAGATCCTTCTGGGATAAAAGGTTAAGAAGCTGCCCAGGAGATTTACATTCATCTGTCACCGTTTGTGAGCTTTACAGCCCAATGAGATTGGCAAAAAAAATAGCTTGATGGCTGCACTTGACTTGCTAACTTTTTACTGTAGCTTGCTATTGCTAATTCTATTATTCTATAGCCAAGTAGTAAGAAGGATCCCTAGGATCAGCGGTGCCCCCTACCATGAGGCACAGTCACTGCATGCCTCGCTTAATGTCTCCTCACTTTGCTAATGAAAACTGGCGAAGCTACGTGGAAAATAACTTTATAGTACAAATCACTGAATAAATATAACCATTTAATTAATTTTTTCATTTGAATTTTTTTTCTTTCCGTGATGACAGGTGAGGCTTGGCCTCACCTGCCTCTACTGACTGCACGTCACTGCTTGTGATCCATGAGAACAACAAAAAAATGAGTGACTCATTCAAGGCAGTGATACCTTTCCGCTGGCACTAGTTTAATGGCCAATTGCTCGAGGTCCCCAACATTTTACCTTTAATTTTACTTGGCCGTGTGCAGTTTCTACAAGTAGTATGACTTTAAGGTAAGTGTAGTGTAAGACTTAACAATTTCCCTGCACACTAACTTGTAGTACACAGCTTTAGAATTATACCCACAAAAAGAGTTCAGGATTCTATTATCCTGACTTCCAGCACCGTCACAGGCGGCAGCCTGCCAGATCGATTTTTTTTTTTTTTTTTTCCCTTTTTCCTGTATATTCTTGATTTTCATTGCTTTTCCCTCTTGCACTTCCCCTCAAAGTAGTAACCACAACTATTAATAGTAGAACAATGTGGTTTCCTGCGTATTTTCTTTTTCGCGTTTGGAGTGTTTTAATCTGGCCAGATCTAGGTCCTGCTGGAGGCGTGCTGGGGGTTCCAAATCCCCAAGGAGCTGACGAGAAATACCGGGGCTGCATTGCCGGGAGGAGACTGGCTGAGGAAGAGGAGATACCAACTGTATCTCCTTTCCATCATTACTGGAAACATGAGATCACTGGCAAATAAGATGGACAAGTTAATGGCACTCCCAAGGAGTTAGATAATGTGTTTCATGTAGACATGGCCGCACGACATCATGGATTCGACCGTGAGTCTTGCCAGCTTTCAGTTGGTGCAAGGGGACAGGAATTGCAGCAATAGCGGTAAGAAAAAGGGAGGTGGAGTCGCTGTTTACATTAACAAGTGGTGCAATGCTGGACAAATTATGGTGAATGAACATGTGTGCAGTCCAGACATCAAACTGCTAGTGATAAGTCTCTGTCCATATAACTTGCCCAGAGAATTGTCCCAGGCCATTGTTATTGTTGTTTACATTCCTACCACGGCAGACACAGGCTGCTAACATCATTGCGCTGCGACTCTGAGACTAGAGACTCTGCACCAGATAATCAATATCATGTTTCAAGTGAATGGATGTAATGTTGGAGCTGTCAGGCAAAACAATTTCCTTTGGGATTAATAAATTTCTATTCTGTTCAATAGCTAGGGAGCTTTGAGGGGTGGCATGGCACAGGAGATAGAGCAATTGTCTTTGGAACCGAACATTCCTGGTTTGAATCCCAGCTCCTCCTTGTGTGTCAAAGTGTTAGTGAGCAAGACACTGAACCCCTAACTGCTCCCTTGGTGCTGGTTGATGTCAACCTACTGCTTATGGTTCATCCATGATGGATTAATTGCAGAGAACAAATTTCCCCATGAGGGATTAATAAAGGATAAATTTTTGTTTTCGTGTGTGTGTGCGCGCGCGTGCACGAATGCATCGCCAAAGTAGCAGCGGAAAAACGGTAAAGGGGAATTCTAGTCCCACATCACCTGTGTGTGTATAAAGACCCAAAAATGGCACCTTTCAAGAGACATGCTTACGACACAGAGTTTAAACTGAAGGTGATCAGTCACGCAGTAGAACACGGGAATAGAGCAGCAGCGACAAAACTCAACATTAACGAATCAATAGTACGGAACTGGAGGAAGCGACAGGATGACCTGCGCCAAGTAAAGAAAACTAAACAGTTTCCTAGGGAAAAAAGCAAGATGGCCACAGTTAGAGGACAAACTTCAACAGTGGGTTGTTGAACAGAGGGCAGCAAGTAGATGCGTATCAACAGTCACTATTCGAATGAAGGCAACAGTGCTAGCTAGCGACATGAACATTAATGAATGTAGAGGCGGTCCTTCTTGGTGCTTTCGTTTTATGAAACGCTTTGATCTGTGACAAATGGATTTTGAAATACATTGTTTTCAACAAAGGCGGCGCAAATACCGGTAAGAGCTACCGGTACGTACGGTACCATATTATGAATGCACTAACTTGTTTTGAGAGTTGCCAGAACATTGGTTTGTATTCTATGGATAAAATTTGATTGACTTATTTGACAGTTTTGTTGAAATTCCCTTTAGCGCAGCTCCATTTAGTGGATGCATAACGCAACCCCCACCACTACTGTAGCTTCTATTATATGCACCTTATAATGCGGTGCGCCTTATATAATGTTCCAATCCTTCTTTGCTAACCACTTTCTCAGTATATACTCCTGCACTTTCTCATTCCACCACCAAGTGTCCTTATCTATTTTTCTTCCAGACGATACACAAAGTACTCTCCTACCTGTCTCTCTGATCACATTAGTTTAGTTGTCCAGTCATCTGGAAGCTCTCCTTGACCACCCAGGGCTTTTCTCAACTCCTCCCTGAAACCCATACAGCACTCCTTCCTTTTCAGCTTCCACCACTTTCTCCTCTGCTCTGCCTTTGTCCTATTGATCTTCATTGTCACAAGTCATCCTACAAACCACCATCCTATGGTTTCTGGCTGCACTCTCACCTAGCCTTCTTTGCTGTCAGTGATCTCCTTCAGATTACTGAATCTATACAAGATGTTGTCTACCTGCATGATCCTTCTCCCCGCTCTTATAAGTCACCCTATGTTCCTGTCTTTTCTGGAAAATGTGTTCACACCAGCCATTTCCATCCTTTTTGCAAAGTCAAAGTGTTCCTATCCTGTATATGAAATCTGCCCATCACTTATTCATCCCCTCTATTGCCTGCACCAACATGTCCATTGAAGTCTGCACCAATTAGCATTCTCATCTCTGGGGATATTCTACATCACTTCATCTTCTATGGGTAGGGCATACACATAGCATAATCATCAGTGGCTTAGCATATGGGGGGGAGGGGCAGGAGGAATGCATCTACTCATGTGGTGACCTCACCAACCAAAGGATGTTTTATTTCTGTGCATGCCGGCTCCATAATGAGAAAAGTAAGCAAATGATGATAGAAAAGACCAACATAAAGGAAAGAGCAGATGGAGGAATTTGGTTGAGAAAATCTAATGTTGTAATTAGCTGAGCGAACCCAGTTCGGGTGCTACACCTATCCAAACATTTGAACAGAATGTCAAATCAAAGGAGGGGGAATAATCAGCAAGAATACCCACCATTGAGAGAACAGAATGTATATAGCTTGATGATGAAAAGTACAGCACAAAGTCTGAAATACCAGCAACTGGTACTGGTTGAGACAAAGATTGGGCCCTAACCTCACTGTGGGGACTGTAATAGACACTGTTAGTTTGAGGTTCCCCACCAGGACCAACATGATCTTTGTTCCTAATGTCACCTGAGTGGACCGACATGGCAGCAGTCAGTGGAACATCAGAGAACTCTTCCTCCACGCTGCCCTGACAAGTCAGAGTTCTACACAGTGGACGATCTGCATAGGCCCCCGCTTTGGGCTCCCTTATGTATATCCTCTTGAGCTCTCTGTCACATAGATACCCTCTACCCTCTTCAAAACCCAAACGCTGACCCACACTGTCCAACTCCTCCTCAGCCACCTCTGGGATGCTGTGAAGACGTTTGCTGTGGAGCGACTTCTACTTCACCACCTCCCTTTGGAGGTCCCAGCAGTTGCTTTCCTGTGCAATGTCCTTATATTTGTAATTCACCTACAGTCATGACCAGGATGCAAAGTTCCACATTTTTTCACAGTTCAGTCTGTCTGTTCAGTTCAAAATGTTCAGTTTATTTATAAGTTTTTGAAGGGTTTTGAAAAAAAAAAACACCAAACAACACAGTATATGAATAGAATAAATAGGAGGGAAAGACGAAAAAAGACATGTTATTTGTGGCAATGCAGCAAGGCATGCAGTGTCATTCCTTGAGGAGGAAATTGCATGATTTGGAGAGGAATCTGTATGGGCAAAAAAAAAAACAAAAATGACAAAATGGGAGTGCACACATGATTGAGAATAAACACAAGTGTACTTATTGAAAAAGAAAACTATCAGAAGAAAAAGATATAGACCACTGTAGGAAGCGAAACAGAAAACTATAGAAAACTATGGTAAATCAACCAAATATCAGAAATTTGACTTTTGATAGCATATATGCTATAATACAGATGTAATAAGTCAATAACACTGTCTCTTAAACCAGTAACGTGCTACAATGACCGAATTTATATTCACACAACCCCACAACAAGAACAGTTGAAGACATGGTAGGTGTAGTGACAATGTTCACATGGGAACTAGAAATCTAAGCATTTGAACATTGTTGTGTTTTGCGTAAAAGACGACCGGAGATATTAGAGTAGCACTTAGTTATTTTACTGAAGAGCAGAGCATAGGTGATGATAGCAATTCGTACCAACAGACATGAGCCCGCCTACAGAGTCTGCGCATGTGCAGATTGCAAGTAAACATATATGGTTAATTGTTCAATATTACTGTGTCCACAGTCAATATTCTACAAACATGAAAGACATGAAAAAAGGGGATAAATCCATTTAAATTTTCACTTAAATGTGACTATCATGTGTATTTAATATGCCATTTCCTTTTGACAAAGCATTTTCGATGATTTTGTACTGCAATATCACATATCAATGGAAAGTTATTTGAGGGAGTTCAGCAAACAAATCCATAATGGGTCTGGTTATTGAGCTTGAAAAGAGAAACAAAAACCCTTTCAGATGAAATGCCCCTGCCGTTCTCCATCTTCTCTGCCTGTCTCCATCATCAACCCACCCCCTCTTGTCAACTGCAATACTGAAGGCACACGGTACGCACTGTAGGTAGGTAGGTAGGTAGGTAGGTAGGTAGGTACCATTGTGGGAGTTGATACTGTGCAATCAACTTCCTCCACTTGCATCTCGGAGTAAAGATCATCCTCCTCCATGATGTTGGGCAGATCAGACCCCCCACTGCTCACAGTGTGATATTCTTCACTGTAGGTGTGGTGGGGATGAAGCTGCTGGGAGAAAAAAAGGGATATTTAACAGCAGTGGAGTATGACCTGATGTGACGAGGATAAATGTTTAACGGCATGAGGCCCGTTAGCTCCCCATCCCCAAATATCCATATATTAGCCGCATCGTTTTTAATAAAAAAATGTTGCTGCTTATCGGAAAATTACGGTAAACTTAGTTCCCTAGCGTGCTTGCAGAATTCTGATGATCCCTTTTTAATTTTGTCCAGGAGATGACAGCAGGGCTCTACTTAGCAAAAACTACTGTCAAGGATGGCATATTTCTGGTTGTATTTGAAAAAAAATGACTAGGTTGGACATTTGTACTTTTAGTCCCTTTGTACATACAGAATAGCCGCTCCACTGGCTCCATTTGACGTTCCTGTAGAACGTCAAATGTCAAGAGCCCACATTCAAGGTTCAACATTTGTATTAACCATTGTATTAACCATTGTATTGACCATTAAGAGAGCCTTTCTTTATGTGAATTCAGAAGAACCATTTGGGGAAAAATCCACAGTTCCATTGCTTTTGGTCCAACATACAGCTGTGAAAGCACATTTGAAAAGGTTCCCCCAAAGCTTAGCATTGCTTCCTTGAGGCAGTAATGAAAACATACAGGTTTAGCTCTACTCTGACAAGTTTGAGGAAGTATTTGTTTAACTACAAAGTGTCAAATTGCAGACAATATTCTGGTAAGTGCATGCCTAAAAGATGTTTTCAGCTATATCATTTTCTCTGCAAGGTACTTATTTCATTGTTATAATGGACTAGAGAAACCAAGAAATATTCCCATATGAGATGTTAATTCAGAGATTTGGGATATTTGCTTTAAGTTGGTCCAAATAATTTCTTTTTCTGAATTGTTGACAATGTTTGTCAGTCAGGGGCACAATTATGTTAGTTTGTTTAACTACAAAAAAAAAGTGACATAAACCTCACTTCACGAATGAATTACTGGATAGCTGACCATTCATTCATCTGCCAATGATGCATTTACATAAATTTGCCTTATGGTAGTTGTTTTTGACCTTTAACAATATTTAAACACAACGTGTCGGAAAACATACCTACATTTGGAGTATTTGTGAAAGTGTTATCAGCTGTTATGTATTATAACACAGTAAGAAGATGAATGAATTTTCAGCTACTCAAATTACTTTTTTACAGGAAGACTGCTGTTAGTTTTCAAGTGTATCCCTTTGTTTTTTGAATGTGGATTTTTGGTAGAAAAGGCAAAGTTCATAAGGATCTGGCAACAAATATATTAAACATGTATATTATTTATTATTGCCAGGTTCCTAGTGGTTGAATTCCAGAAGAACAGCTGTTTGTGCAGTCTGTCAGTTTTTGGTTCCATGCAGCATAATATACCCACTTATATCCCTGCAGTGACAAACAACAACCAGTTTTTGTCACAAGAAACTCCTTGTGTCTAAGATGATCCATCAATGTAATCTTAATTACATCTCTAACCTGGGTTTCAACAGTTATTCAATTTCCACTTGTCATTATTAAACTACTCTTGGCATAAAGAACACATTTCACTGAGAACCAAACGTGACCTTCGTTACTTCTGGGTGAAAAGACACTGAACTGAAGGTAAATAATTCACTGGTGTATTTCATAATCTTAGAGACTATTTTAGATTCCTCTCATTAACATTTTCAATAGATGGATCATCTAATGAACTCTCAGCATGTAGGCTCATCAGTTGCCAAAAAACATTGATTCAAACTTCAGCCTTACTCCTCTGCTCTTTTCCTCTCCCCTGTATTTCTTCCCTTTTCAAACTCTAGTGCCTTTGTGTGTCTCTTGTAACGAGCATCCTACCAGTGTACAATTTGAAAAAGTATGACCAGGAAAAATATATATTTTTGTTTGCTAAACTTGGAAATCCCACTATTAGAATTCACTGGTAAAATGTTCAAATAGTCTGTCTTTCCTATCTATCATCCTCTTGAGCTCTCAGTCACATAGAAAGCAGCGATATGAAATATCTCAACTACAGTATATTCATGACAACTACACTTCTCCAACATTAAAAATGACTCATGACATTCTCACTGATTTCCCAGTAGTAGCCATGGCAGTCGTGACAGTGTTTGCAACTGCAGATCATCAATAAGCCCAACATAGGCAAAAAAATCCCCTTGAAAATAGTCTCATATGAGATTTTTACCAGGGGAAAAATTCACATATTTGGCTGATAGACTCTTGTTTCAATCTAGTGGATGCAACTTCCTCCTTCCTTATGCTTCGATCATGTTTTCACATTAACATATCCATTCATAGAAATCTCTTAAGGAAATCGAATAGTGGCAGGGAATATGAACATTGTTGTGGGAAAGCGGGAAATATAATGGCTGTGTGTAGCTAGGAATATAAATGAATTGTTGTGTGGGATGTAAATCATTAGATGGCATTTCTTGTAGAATATCTGATGACTTTGAGGTTGAACAGGAGTACTATCCCACAGAACCTGCAGTCATGTTCCCAGCCTGGAGCTGGAATTTCTCCAGGTCTTTGGACAGAAGATTGAACTGTTCACTCTAAAGCTGACATTCAGAGTGAACATTCAATGACTGTTAGGAAGGAGCGCAACAGAGACAAACAGTCAAGATGGGGAAAGATGGAAGGGGGACAAATATAATCACAACAGGAGGAAAAAGAGAATTAAAGGATGCTGGACATCGCATGCTACACAAAAGTTTACAAGAGTTCACACATTCATGCAGTCAGGACATACAGGAAACTATACATCTACAATCTACACAAAAGTAAAATATTGAATATGCATCCTTAAGAAAATCATGTCAGTGAAATCTTTTTCATCAATTCTTTAGGGACTGTGGCTGAATTTTTCTTTTGATCAAGTGAAAAACATGACACGTTTATTCTGCCAGTCATAATACAGACACTCAGAAACGGCCTACTTCTGAAAGTTGGCTTTGATAGAAAATGGAGACAGAGCTTTGTAGGTAGTTGGTGGTAGTAGGTAAGTGATTGGCCATCACTGCCAACCCGCCAATGCTGGAAGGCATCGTGGGTCAGAGTTGGAAAACCCCATTTCATGAAAAGTTGGATGCCGCCTGACGACATCTTCTCTTGGCTGACAGCTAGTCATGTAGACGTTACTGAGCTAGACAGCATCAACGTAGATACTGTATATGTAGTGACTTCCAAGAAACACTAGATGGAAAACCAAGGAAGTTTGATGATGCTGGAAAGAACACTGGGGGGGTGGATGGCAGACTCAACATGATTGACACTACCATTGGCGTGAGTCAGGCACACAGCTACCCCGCCACCAGGTGTTGGGCCCTGCTAGCGTCCCCAGCTCCTTTACAAAAAACTATCGTGAACAAAACAGCAGCTCGCCAGCAGCAGACAGCCCCATGTATTGGAGGTCAGCAGACTACCTGTGCAAACAGGACACATGAGTAAAAAAAATGTTGCTGAGTAAACCAGGACACAGATAGGAAGGATGGTGGCAACATACAACAAATTACAATTTATAGTCTCTGTCAGCAGTAGAGAAAACACACGTCGAAAACCCGCCACAATGCTGGAACACACAATGTGGCAATAAAAAGAATAAAAAAAACATGCAAGCAGTCTTGCTGGAACCCTGTTGGCCAAGCTCATAGCCTAGTGAGGGCAAACAATAATGAGTCAAACAGCAATGTAACTAGGTGAAGATAGCTCAAGTAATAACACAGCTACATACCAAGAAAAGCCGCACAGCCCGAGACTAAGTCGAGATTCCACGTAGACTGCCAGATCCCTTTGGGCTCGGACTCTCAAGAGACAACCTTACAGACTGCCAAAGATTGTAACAAACGACCAAATCTGCCACACTCCTTGGAGTACTCGGTGCTGTGCTTTTAGAGAAACTCAGATATGGGGGACTGGTGCCAATCAGTCACATGTGATGACAACAACGCTGTGACTCAAAGACACAGGCACTGGACAAACAACAACATTGCATGGAACCAACTAGAGTGAAGAGCAGCAGCAGAACTCAGGGGAATCAGCCAAAAAGGAGGGCGAGAGAGATCTTGCAATTGAGGAGGGAGGTCAATACCCTCAATAAGCGGTTCACATCAGCAAGTGCCGAAGAAAAGGAAGCCATAAAATATCTGACGAATGGACTTCAAGAGAAGCTCTGCAGACTGAAGAGGGCACGAGGGTCTCTAAAACTGAGTAAGAGAAGGAAGAGTTCATTTAAGGACCCTTACAGGTTTTCCAAAGCTCTGTTGGGGGCAGGCAAAATCTGCGCCATTGACCAGCCCTATAGAAGTTGTAGAGGAGTTCCTTAAGGAAAGCCTCGTGACAACCTCAGGAACCAAGTGTGTAGTGTTCACCCAAAGATCAGCAGAACCACTGATAGTCCTGAGGAAGAGCTTGGCACCTGTGAACCAACATGGAGAGAAGTCCAGGACATTGTAAAGAAACCCTGCCCCAGGACCAAGTGCTATACCTTATGAAATATACTAGAAATGCCTGATGCTCCTCTGCAGATTATGGGAACTGTTGCAGAGGATATGGACAAAAGGCATTGTTCTATCCTCCTGGAAAAAGGAGCAAGACACTGAACCCCTAACTGCTCCCCTGGCACAGGTCAAGAGCAGCATACTGCTCATGGTTCATCCATAATTGGTTAATTGCAGAGAATGAATTTCCCCAAAGGGATTAATAAAGGATAGATTATTACTATTATTTGTTCCCAAAGATCTTTCTGACTTAACCAGTTCTGAACCATTTCTCTCCTAAGTGGAATGCAAGCTCGTCTTTTTCTGTCCTGGCAAAAAGGAAGACTAGCTACATAACAAAGAACAAATATACTGACGCATTAGTCCAGAAGAGAGGCATCACAGGTTTCTCCAGGTGCTTGGAACATATGGGCATCCTCAAAAAGTCGATCTGGGAGGCCAAGGAGGGCAAAGGAAATCTAATGGTTGTAACGGTTGTTAAGAGAAGACAAAAGAGTCAATTTGCCCAAGGTGTTTTGGCCAGAGTTCTAATATATTCCATGTTTAATCTTGAAGCTATAATATCACAATTTTCGTACTTGGACTTAACCTGTTGGATCAGGCAAAGAAGTACCTTTTGAAATGTATTATTATGAATTTTATAACTTATACAAATTTAGAATACAACACAATTGCAGTACAATTTTTGTGAGGTACATTTGAATGGTTACTGAAAGCTTGTTTCTCAAAAGAATGTTTTCTGCTGATTTATAGTTCATACCGTTGGGATCCGGGTTCATGCGTCTGTGTCCAGCTGCTATCACCTCGGTCTTTCACTCGTGAGCCTAATTGAGCAGGGGAATGATTTCAGCTGGGGTGCAATACACACCTGCAAATCATGAGGCCTCATCAGGGAGAGCTTAAGAGGAGCTTGCTGCCAGTCCTTTAAGGCCAGATGATTGTCTTGAATGGGTACTGTCATGTGGACCCCTCTCCTGGATTACTGGCATCCCTTCCTGGCAGGCCATCCTCTCCACCATGCCACTCATACCTTCCAGGCAGCTCATCATCCCCTAAGTCGAAGTAAGATCCATTTACATTCCTGAGCCCTGAATTTGCCACCTGTCTCCCACCGTGCTCCTTCCCTAGTGGGTTCATGCTAGCCGCTGTTAAAATTTGCCTGCGAGAACGCATCCTGTGATGACAAAGGCATGCACAACTCTGCCCCCCCCCCCCCCCCCCCAGCTCTTTCAGCAGAGAGGGAGTGGACAGGCAAGTGATCAAAGACCAGTATTAATGCACCACAGCTCAGTGGATCCCACTGAAGAGTTGCAGCCTGCCTCCACAAGAGCAGCTGCAACCATTGCAAAAGCGATTGAAAAAAAAATTAACATATGACAATGCATCACCCATGGAAGTTTACACAACACTTGGAGTGTGGGTGTTCCTGGAGTCCACAGCCTTCTTTGCGTCAGCATTAAGAAAAACAAGACTAAGCAAATTATTACTGAACCCAAATGTCTCATTCCAAGCACCTGAAGTTTTAATGGCAGGTGAGATCTCACCATTTCCTTTACATGAGGCACTTAAAATTGTGTGCCAGGAAGTGAACTTTCGGACGGACCTCCAAGCCAATTCATAACCGGCTGTTGCCACCGCACAACGTATGGCAAATGTGAATTAAGAGCAGCCTACACAATTGTGGAAAGAAAAGGAGAATGGCAGGTGGTTAAAGCACAAATGCTGGAAAAGAGTGAGAAACATTCAGCCCAGAGAGCTGAACTAAAGGCAATGGTTGGAGCACTCACAGAGCTCAAAGGCCACAGAACAGATCTGCACAGATTCCAAATAGTATATGGATTACGCCATACAGAATTTACAAGAATGTCAAGGTCTGGATGGACTTTGTCAGCAGGAACACCATGTAAACAGACACCTAGCACTACAACTGGCACAAACAATCCCTGGAGCCAGAGGAACTAGCAATTAGGAAGGTAACAGCACACACCGGGTGCCTGGATGAAGATTCACAAGGAAACAAACAAGCAGACAAACACACAAAACTAGTTGCAGGATTTCCAAAGGAAGGTGAACGGCAGATGAGATGGAAGGTGATGCTGAACAAAATGGAGGAGATAGCCCCCCAAGCGGAAATAGAACAAAGCTCTTTGATAGGCATGGACCCTGACTGATTAAAACAGCGACAAGAACAAAGCACTCAAGGGAACAGTTTGTTTGGACAGAGCATGGAGCAAGAAAACCAAGGGGTTCTAGAAGACACCGATGGGAGAAATGGTGCTCCCTTTGGAAGCCGCATATTGGGTAATTTGGCCCAACTCGTGTGTGCCAAAAAGAAACCGTAAGGAGGCTCAGGGGATGGTGGTTGCCATAGCTGAAACAAAAGGTAAAGGAAACATTGGATGGGTGCACAGTATGCGGCCGACACAACCCTAAACCAGGAATGAAGACAAACAAAGGTCTGTTCCGACTACCAAATGTTCCTGGTCACACGATAGTGATTGATTACACAGATGTGGGAAAAAGAAAAAGAACGCATGGGTATCAATATGTCGGGAATAGTAGACGCCTCCATGGGGCGGGTAGAACCAAAAACAAAGATGCCAGCTGCGTGATAAAAGCTTTGAGCCAACATTGTATGCTGTACTAAGGGTTCCCTAGAGAAATTTGGTCTGACAATGGTGCACATTTTAAGAATGAACATTTGAAACGGGTAGAATTGCCTTTCGGCATCAGACACAGGTACGGCTCAGTGTACCACTCCCAAAGTCAGGGACTGGTAGAGAAAGCCAATGGGGTACTGGAAATGAAATTGGCAGAAATAATAGCAGATTCCAAGGACAAAATGACATGGCTCGAAGCCTTACCTATCGTGTTGCATGACATGAGAAACACGCCCCTGAACAACTGGTATGGCTATACTCCACATCGGTTACATACTGGGAGAGGTTACGAGCATCTGACAGGGGAGGTACCAGGAGTCGCAGGGCCCCTTCCAGTGTTATCTGAAGCCTATTGGACCGTACTGACGGATTCTGTAGCATTTCTATCTTCCCGCAAGCCTGAACCAGAAAGAGAAACCAGACCGAGAAAACAAGGCCCTCGACTGGGTGTAGAGGGGCGGTCGGGGACACACCCCCAACTCTGTCTGAAGAAATACAATGTTAGAAAAGTCGACGAAGCATGTGTGCACTTCTGCACTCACTGCGTAACGTGATCCTGACATCACACGAAGAGGATTCCCAGTGGAAGATTGAACATGCAAAAAGTCCTGCAGAAGACCCCACTGTCCAGCTGTGGTGTGACAGTCACACCAAGAGAAGGACTGTTAAAATCCCAAGCCACGATTTGAAATGAAAAGGCAACAGATTTCATTGTGGCCCGTGCATCCACTCGCACACTAAACTTTCTAGCTCTCACAGCTGCCCAATCAGATGTGTACACTTTCACTCACATCCCCAGAGCAAATGAGCGTGGGGGTGGAACTGGCTTGTTAGTCTGCCCAGAATGGAAATCTTTTGTTTCCATCCCACACTTTCTTCCATCCTTACTCAGTGAGACTCACTATTGTGGCTGTGTACTGTCCACCTAGGCCCCTCGGGGTATATCTGGAGGACCTTGATGCACTCATAACACTTCTCCATCGAACGCAAATGGAAGAAGTCCCAACTCCTTGATGACTTTCAAAATTTTCAATCGCTCCTATCCACCACCTCCTCCACTTTCAACAGTGAAAGCTGCCTTCTATCACTCTAGAATTCAATCCTCTGCATCTAATCCCAAGAAACTCTTCAAAACCTTCACTACACTTCTCCCACCTCTGCCCTTCTTCCCAACGATTTCACAAACTTCTTCGAAAAGAAAGTAAATGACAATGTCTTTCTCTCAATCTGACCAGCTCCACAGCCACCCTTCCCACATACCGCAACGGCCTCTAGCCCCCGCAGCCTACCCTACCCAACTTCTCCCCCTGAGGTCCTCAAACTTCTAACATCCAGCCACTGACCACTTTCTCCTCTTCCTATCTCACCTCATCAACAGGTCTCTCCAGACAGGCTGCCTTTAAGTCTGTGAGGGTCACCCCTCTGTTCAAGAAACCGGCACTTGCCCCATCTGACATCAAAAACTATAGAACTGTCTCCCTACTTCCCTTTCTCTATAAAACACTTGAGCTCACAGTCTTTAACTCTCTCTCTCTACCTTTAGCAAAACAACCTCATGGACCGTCTTCAGTCAGGGTTCAAAGTAGGTCACTCGACAGACTGCCTTCCTTGCAGTGTCAGCCGCGTTTGACACAATCAACCACTAGATCCTTGTCTCGACCCTCAAGGGTCTGAGTGTCACAGGCTCTGCACTCTCCCTGTTGGCATCTTACCTGACAGGTCACTCCTACCAGGTGACATGGAGCGGGGCTGTGTCTGAACCACGCAGACTGTCTGCCAGTGTTCCACAAAGTTCGGTTTTAGGCCCTCTCCTCTTCTCCCCGTACACATCGCTTGGTTCTGTCATTTGCTCACATTGCTTCTCTCACCACTGCTATGCCAACAACACACAGCTGATCCTGTCCTCCCCTCCGTCAGACACAGAGGTGGAAACCCAAATTGCAGCTGCCTGTCCGACTTCTCGGATTGGATGGCCACTAGCCACCTGAAGCACAACGTTGACAAGACTGAGCTGCTCTTTTTCCTGGGGAAAGGTTGTCTGCACAGAGACAGGGCCATCACCAATGACAACACTGTGGTAAGGCCGACCCCGACTGCGAGAAACCTGGGTGTGGTCCGAGACAACCAACTGTCATTCTCAGCGAACATCGCAGCAGTCTCGCGTTCCTGCAGATTCCTCCTCTACAACATCAGGAAGATCCTTAGATTCCTCACTGAGGATACAGCGCGAATACCCAACCTGGCTCTAGTAATCTCTCGCCTAGACTACTGCAACTTCTTCCTTGCTGGTGCCCCAGGGGTGACTACCAGACCTCTGGAGCTAATCCAGAAAGCGGCATCCCGCCTGGTGTTCAACCGTCCCAAATCCCCCACCCCCCTTATGTCCCTACACTCGCTCCCGGTAGCCCCCCGCATCAAGTTAAAAACCCTTGTGCTTACTTAACGGGCGGTAAATGGGACAGGTCCGTCTTCTCTCCAGGCTATAATCAAGCCACATGTCCCCTTCGATCTGCCACCTCTGGGTAACTGTCCACCCCATCACTCAGAGCCCCTGGCTGCCGATCGAACTGGTCTCGGTCTTGGTGCCTCAGTGGTGGAACAAACTCCTGAAAAAGGTCAGAACAGCGGGGTCACTGCCCATCTTCCGCCTTAACTGAAAACATACCTCTTCACCAAGCACTACCCTACTAAACGCACTTACCTCACCTCCCCATCCCAAAAAAAGTATGTATGTATTTGGTTCTGAGAGGGCTATTTGGTGCCTGCACTATTGATCAAACACAAATATGCAACAAGGCCAGCAGGTTTTTTGCTCCACCCACAAGGTTTTGTGTGTGATGTGAGGATTCTCACGTGAAGAGGGACATGCAAAATCTCATACCTCAAGCCAGGCCTGGCCAACCTGTGGCTCCTGAGCCGCATGGGGCTCTTACGTTCATGTCAACTTTTGTGTTTGCGTGTTTTTTACTTGTGCAATCACGTACCGCTCCAGTGTTCTCCGCGCACAGCAAAAAAAAACCACACAAATACAAGAATCGACATGAACGTTAGAGCCGCATGTGGCTTGGGAGCCACAGGTTGGCCAGGCCTGCCTCAAGCCAACATTCCTGTGTTACTTGCAAAATCTGTTAGAATTTACCCACGGGAACACATCACGTGACGACAAAGGAATGCACAACTCTGTACTTTTACGACATGTAATCGATCACACATCCCGCAGCTTTGTCTGGGGTGCAGCCCCGTACCCCAAGTGCCCAAATCCCGAGAGTGTGTAAATCAAGTCTTTATAAGGAAGTAAACGCGACCGTTTGGGCGAAAGTATAAAATGACCAGGCCCCTTGCCCCGGGGCCAGAACTTCTTCAGCTGCCCCTTTGACTGAACGTGTCTCAGCGGATGTCCAGAGAGGGTGAACGATCCTCCTGGGGTGACATTCATTTTGGCCTGGGATATCTTGTAAGTGTGTTTCCTGACTTTGAATAAACCATTCTTGTGTGCTACTGTGGCTATATTTGTTAACACAATGTAGCCACAGTAGGAGGGGAAAAAGTGTAGGGAAAACAAGCATTCCAGATGAATATGAAAGCATCTATGAATTTCACAATTCCATTAATCTTTGCAGGCAACTACTGCAGGAGAATGCAAAGTGTCTGGGAAAAGATAACACAGTAAAGAGCCTCTTCTAATGGAGGATAAAGCGAAGAAGTGCCTGAAAGAGGCTGACTAAAGCGACACTGCAGCATCAAAAGGGGTACACACACACTGTTTCCAGAAAAAAAAAGCATTGGTCACAATTCCAATCAACTTCACACTATCAACAACCTCCATCAATGCTACACTGGCTACTTCCTCTGCAAACCAGAGCTGATATTTATGTCAAAGCAAAAGAAGATCTTCTACTTCTCCATGATTGGATTGCAAAATCGTCAACTTCTTTGATCAGTGGCACAGGAACGGGCTTCGCACATGAGACTTAAAGGTTTGGTGCGGCTGAGTTCCTCTTTCCTTGAGAGGAACTTTCCTCTCAAGCGCATTTTCCCATCTTGTCCAGGCTCCCTGCTGTCTCATGCCCACCGCCTTGCAAGATCTTGATTCCTCCACAGCTGCTCTCACCTCCTCTTGGACCAGGCGCCTCCTCTTCTTCCCCCTGGTGTTCATTTGGGGGGTTGGGAAGGAACCTAGGCCAGCTCGGCCCTGTGTGACGACTCCCACCAGAGTCCTATGGCGCAGCCCAGCTTCAGCTGTTTGTACAGCCTCTTCTGCCTTCCACTTCCTGCCTGTCCTTACCTGGATTCCAGCATTAGCCACCTTCGGATCGCTGGAATCCCTGTACAGCACCACCTCTCTGGCTCTGGCTTCCTTGAACTCCTCCTCCAAGGACTTGAAGGGCAGCTGCAGTTCGTTGTTGCGCCCATAGAGAGCAATGCTGCTCAGGCTCTTTGGTAACCCCAGCCATCTCCGGAGGTGGCTACTGACTTTCCTCTCCAGGGTTTCTACTGTGGAGAGTGGGACGGCATAGATGAAGAGCGGACACAGGATCCTGGGGAGGATGCCGTGCTGGTAGACCCAAGCCTTGAATTTTCCAGGTAGACCGGACTTGTCCACAGACTTCAACCAGACATCCAACTCAACGCAAACTGTCTTTATGGATGCTGCATCTTTGTGAGAGCTGTCAAACATCTTGCCCAGACTCTTGACTGGCCTCTCTGAGATTGTAGGGATAGCTGCACCTGCGATGTTGAAGCGGAACTTGTCTTCTATCTTCCCTTTCCTGAGCACCATCGACCTAGATTTGGCAGATTTTAAGCTCATCCGGGCCCACACCATCATCTTCTCCAGCCCCTTCAGAATCCACCGACATCTCGGAACTGATTCTGTGGTAACTGTTAGGTTATCCATAAATGCCCTAATTGGTGGCTGTCGTTGTCCAGAGCTCATCAGGGGCCCTCTGCACTCTGACTCAGCAGACTTGGTGAGCATATTCATGGCCAGGGAGAATAGCGTCACAGAGATGGTACAACCTGTGATGATGCCAATCTCCACCTTGTGCCAGCTGGATGAAATTGCTCCTGAAGAAACCCTCATGCTGAAGTTGTTGTAGTAGTCAGCGATGAGGTCTCTACATCTGCTCGGCACATGATGTTTCGCCAGAGTGAGCTGGACTAACTTATGGGGTATGGAGCCGAATGCATTGGCCAGGTCGAGCCATAACACTGACAAATTGCCCCTCAGCTCTCTAGCCTCCCGGATTAGCTGTGTCACTACCCCTGTATGCTCCACACAGCCTGGCATTCCTGACACGCCACCTTTCTGAACTGATGTGTCGATGTAGGTGTTTCTAGCCAGGTATGAGCCCAGTCTCTTGGCGATTAGTGCTGAAGAAGATCTTTGATTCAACGCATAGGAGGGAGATGATGCGGAACTGATCAAGCCGGGTGGAGCCTTCTTCCTTCAGAATCCATACTCCTTCGGCCCATCGCCATTGCTCTGGTTTCTTTCTCTTTCTCCAGAAGACTCTCAGAATTTTCCACAGACACATAAGCAGTTTGGGACAGTTTTTGTACACTTTGTACGAAGTGCCGCTTGGTCCTGGAGCAGAGCATGCTCTGGCTTTATGGACAACCTCCTTGATTTCCATTAGCCTCAGCTCCGACATGTCAAACTGCACCTCTGGTTCAGGGGGATCAATGAGGATGTCGCAGTCTCCCAGCTCCATTTCTCTTCTGGGGTCGCTGAACATCTGTGAAAGGTCTCGATCGATGTCTTCCCTTGAAGAGGTAAGTACGCCACTGCGTTTCTGGCCTAGCAGGTCTTTTGTGAACCTGAAGGGGTTCTCGTTAAAGGCCGTTCGTTGACGAGCCCTCTCACGTCGCCGCCTCCGATGCCACTCTGCTCGGTGTAGGACCCTTATCCTCTTCCGGTGGATGGCCATCAATTGGGTTTGGCCAGATCGCTCCTCCTTTCCTGCCTCCTTATACTGGCGCTTCAGCGCGCTCATCTCCCTTCTGATGAGGTGGATCTGTTCTGCTCTGTGGTTCCTTGCGTAGGATGCTCCCGAGCTTTTCTTCTGCTCTTCGCCGAACCGTTCTACCGCTATGCCGACAATGATTGCTGTCATGGCATGCAGCTTCCGCTCTGCCTCTCCATTTGACACAGTCTCCAGGATTTGGTCCACGTCATCGTCAAACTGCTTCCACAGTGAAGTCATGGTAGCTGCAGGCCACTTGATCCGCCTCCGCTCTGAATCGATGCTCGAGGAGCGCAAGGGCAACGCTTGGAGGTTCCGAGCACTGTGGGGTGACCCCGGGCAAGGCCCCTCCTGCGTCTCACCAGGTGGAACACCTGTGCGTTGCGTTGCTCCTGCTCCCCCCAAGCACTCCTTCTTTGCTTGGTGGATCTTCAAGCCGTGCATGTTTTTGCAAACCTTTCCACAAATACACTGTGAGCTCGTAGTCGTTTGTCCATTGCCTTGGTCTGTTACCAATGAATCCGTCCTGTTGGGGTGCTCATCCTCCCCCCTCTTGGGCACCCCTTGGGGTATTTCTCCATTGAATTCATCGTAGCTTGATTGGGTGTCCTCCTCACGGTGGACACAGATTGGGTTGCCAGCCCGCTCTGCCCCGGTCGCCGTCTCTCCGAGCTGTCACGGTCTCTCCAGTAGTCACCATTCTATTCATGGTTGTCATCCAGTCTTTCCTGGCCATCACTGATGCCTCAGAGTACTCACTGTGTAAATACATCTACCAGAACAAACGAAGTAAAATAGCTACGTTCATTTCTTTTATGTTATTTGGCGATAATTTACTAAACCTCAACAACATGGAATAATCAGCATACCCATCCCCTCAATGCTAGCCAAGTGTTCACTTTACAATTCAGGAAACTGTGGGCATGAGCTCAATTCTCTTTTTCTCTTGTCAGATTTCGTAACTGTTTTCCTTGTATTTTTCATCATGCTGGTAATGCTTTTCAATGACAATTTGTCAGGCCTTTTTTTGCAGCCTGACAAGTGTATAATCAAACCAAACACTTCCACTGCAAACACTTTTGAACAAACCTGTATAAAAATCTGCACTTTTCTGTAGTATATCTTCACTTTTCTTTCACACAACATATCTTTGTATCTCATGTCATCTGACAAGGCATGTACTGTCTACTTCCACCTTGTAAGTGTCTTAGTTTTTTTATGTCTGAGCATTTGCATGAACAAAAATACATCGTGACCCATGAAAATGGTGACTATAATACACTAGGTTAGACAGTACATTTTCATTGAACAACAAAATGAAGTTGTCAAAAAATGCAAGACCTAATGAACTGGTTCTGACAGTAAAATGAGAATTAACCAGATATTAGCATGATGTATATTCATGGTAAAGGGGAAACAGGTATCAAAATACCTGCCAATCTCCTAACTTTCTTTAGAATTGAGTCAACTTCTTCCTAATGTTCTTCAAAATATGAATGCATAAAATGGACTCCACTTATATACCCCTTTTATTACTACCTTGAGGTTTCAAAACACTTTACACTGGAGTTCTCATTCACACACTCAAACACAGAGTGGCAAAGCTGCCATGAAAAATGCTAACCAGACCCTCGGGGAATGAAACTTTGGAGACTTGCTAACTGGATTGTGTTCATCTCCAAAGCTTATTAAGTCTGTGGTTCCCAGTGTGTCTAAAATTTACTTGGCATTGAAATTATCAAAACCATTCAGAGCATTTAAAACAGACAGAAATGGCAACAAGCCAGAAAGTAGACGTAGCTGTCATATGGAAGTGGACCAAAGAATTAATACGTGGCTAATATACTACTCACATGTTGCAGTTATTGGATGAATTGATTGTGCATCGTGTTCATAGATATTTAATGTAAATGTTGTTTATGATGCTACGATGATTGCCTGGTAAAAAAGCTGTGCGTTATAGGTATCAGTTGAAATATAAACATATGAAACCATTTCTGATACACCCTTAATCAGCAACACCTGCTGGTGTAATGGAGTGACACACAATCCTGAGTAGCCATGACTGACTAATTCTTCCTAAACTGTCAACCCGACTTTAGACGGAACAGGCAAAATTCTCATAGATTCAGTAGAAGTGTTCAGTGAATTGTTATGGCAAGAAAAAGGTACCTTTTTGCAGCTCCTCCCGGATAATTCAGAGGTGATGGGATCAGAATGGGGTTGTAAAGAAGGGCTAATATCTGCACTGCCCTATGGAGCACCACTCTTATATTTGTCAGTGTACAAACAGCTCAGGATAGCTTGCTCCAAGTGTCATCCTGTTCCTGACAAGATGTCCATCGCCAGCATCCTGCCCTTTGTCAATGCTAACAACTATATGCCAATAAACCCCTTCAGAAAATGACCTTCCTGTTGACTGGAGGAACCTTTGTTCTTCTTGCTTGTTGATATTCTCCACTCAGTCAACTTCTATAATGTTTGGGTTAAAATGAATGTGATCTTTGGAGATTCAGATGGGATTTTTCTTCCAATGGATATGTAAGTACAGTACAACGGAATGTTTTTTGATTGTGTTAACGTAAAGAGATCAATGGCAAGACATTGTTTGGGGCCGTCAGAAGAGGCAGCCTACAGCAGCAGCTCCTGATGTAATTTGTAACTTTGTCTTTTATTAGCTTGTCTTCCTTTTTTAATTTTTTTTTTAGTAATCATTTTAATTTAAGTATATAATAATTTTCAAGTATTTTAAGTATTCAAGTACTTATTCTGTTCCGGGTCAATAACCTTGGAGCTATGAGTGGACCAAGTTTTTCCACTTTTCTCCTGGTTCTTCTGTTACATTTTGGAACAGAGAACAGCGCAAAGGGCAGCGGCTTAATCGTCTGCACAGGTGGCCATCTGATTTCACTGAACAAGCCGGCCCTGCAGCCAGCTGAGGGGCCCACGATCCCGGAAGAGCCCAGGAGACATCGAGGGCACAGAGCCGGTCTTCGAGAGAAGAAGGCACAAGCCAGCAGTCCCAGCAATCTTCATGGGGAGCGTGAGGTACTTGGGTATAAGACGGATGAACTCACAACGCTAGTCAAGACCCGGAGGGAATACCATGAGTGTAGTATTATGTGTTTAACAGAATTCTGGCTGCACTCGCACATCCCTGACGACAACATCGCAGTACTTGGCTTTAAGAGTGTTCAGGCGGACAGAGACGTTATTGGCAGCGGTAAGAAGAAAGAAGGGGCCGTTATACTGTGAACGAGAAGCGGTATCGTCCCAAACATGTGCACATCAAGGAACATCTTTGTACCCTGGGCATCGAACTTCTGGTTGTGGGAATGTGACTGTATTATCTGCCACGGGAGTTCATGGCCACCATTATGATTGCCGATGACATCATCAGCTCCACCACGGCTACTCTAATGGCCAAGCACCTGGACGCATGCGTGGTCATTTGAGGACTTTAATCATGCTTCCTTGGACACTATACTGTCAACCATTCACCAGTATGTGGAGTGTCACACGTGGAAATAAAACACTGAATCTACTATATGCCAATACCAAAGATGCATACAATGCCAGTGCCCTAACCTCCTTTGGCAGATCAAATCACAGCCTGGTACTGTTAACTCCACAGTATGTTTCCCTAGTGCAGAAGCAGCCTGTTCCCACAAGGACAGTGAGGAGGTGGACAGAGGAGGCTTCTAATGCACTACAGGACTGCTTTGAGACAACAGACTCGGACATAAACAATATGATTGACTGCATCACAGAATACATCAGATTCTGTGAACATACCATCCTGCCAGGCCAAACCATACACTGCTACCCCAACAGCAAGCCGTGGATCACCATGAAGGAAGACATGAAGGAACTGCTTAACATGAAGAAGAAGGCCTTCAGGTCTGGAGATAAATTAGCTGAGGAGTGTGAAGCATTAAGTTAGAGACATGCAAAAATGTCTACAGGAGGAAGATGGAGGCCAAGCCCCAGCAGAACAATGTGAAGGATGTGTGGACGAGAATGTGGTGCATCACTGGGTTTAAGGGGAGAGACAGACAACCAATGGGTAGCCTGGACAAAGCCGATGAGCTCAATCAGTTCTTCAATAGATTCAGCTCTGTCTAGAACCCCCCCAATATGTCCAGACCCTCACAAAGCCACAGGAACCATTTAACACCTTCCTCTCCTGTACAGCTCCTCCTCCTCCTCTCTCTTTGACATCTATTCCTTCCTCCCATCTGCTGAGGACACCAGCTTCCCTACCCACCTAACCTACCAATCCACTGAGGTTATCATCCACCAGTGTAAGGCTGCAGGTCCTGATGGCATTTCCCCCAGGATTCCGAAGACCTGTGCCAGCCAGCTGTCTTTGGTACTAAGACACCTCTACAACCTGAGCAAGAGCCAGGAGAAAGTGCCAGTGCAGAGGAAAACATCCTGCCTGGTTCTCGTGTCCAAAAAGTGGTCACCGACAGACCTCAAAGACTACTGACCAGTTGCCCTCACATCTTATATGATGAAGGTTCTGGAGAGACTGATCTTCGCCCACCTGAGGCCACAGACGAAGTTGGTGCTGGACCCTATGCAGTTTGCCTATCAGCCTCACTTGGGAGTTGGACCCTATCATTTACCCACGACTATGAGCTTCTCTGCATCTTAGTGGTGGAGGAGGTACT
This sequence comes from Fistularia commersonii, assembly GCF_037954325.1. NCBI lineage: Eukaryota > Metazoa > Chordata > Actinopteri > Syngnathiformes > Fistulariidae > Fistularia > Fistularia commersonii. The sequence continues at coordinate 13,324,143 of NC_141309.1, forward strand.
GTAAGAATCACATTTTTGATATCTCCAGTGCTTTCAACACCATTCAGCCACTGATGTTGGGCGAGAAGCTGCAGGTGATGAGTGTCAGCTGGCTCTGTGATCTCCCGGATTACTGACTACCGAACAGGCAGGCCGCAGTTTGCCCATCTGGGCAGAGTTGCGTCTGATGTGGTGGTTTGTGATACTGGAGCTTCTCAAGGAACTGTGCGGTGTCTTCTTCTCTTCACCTTGCACACCACTGACTTTGAGTACAACACAGAGTCATGCCACTTACAGAAATTCTCGGATGACTTGGCTGTTATAGGGTGTCTAAGGGGGGAGAGCAGGGGGAGTAAGGGATGCTGGTGGACATATTCGTAGACTGGACTTGACGGAACCACTTGAGGGTGAATGAGAATAAGACGAGGGAGATGGTGATCAACTTCAGGAGGAAGAAAGACACGCTGGCACAGTCTTTACAGATCAGGGGTGATGTGATGGAGATGGCTGAGAACTATAGATTCCTGGGTGTCATGATTAACAACAGACTTGACTGGAGAACCAGTCTCCAGTGTCATCTTTGTTGCAACTGTGTGTTGGAGGAGCAGCGTCAGTCAGAGACTTCCACGGATTAGACATTGTTATTAGGAGAGTTGGTGTGATTGGTCTCATTATGTCGAACTTTGAGACTGTGGTGGAAAGGACGCTTAAGAGACTCTCCATCCAATGCATAGGCATCCAATAGCTTATAGCTGTATCTCACCGGAATGCTTAGAAGAAAAAAAAGAGAAGAAAGGAGTCCAACTGCACTCAAGAGGTCAACTACCAGAGCCGAACTGTGCATTGAGCTGAGTCAGACTATATTCAACCAGTCCCGTACACCGGCTCAGGTTCCTTCCCCACCGGAGAGGTAACATTCTATGTACCGAGAGTCAGCTTCTATAACAACAATTTATCCTTTATTAATCCCTGTGGGGAAATTCGATCTCCACAATTAACGCATTATGGTTGAACCGTGAGCAGTAGGCCTGCCGTCAACCAGCGCCAGGTTGACGGCAGGCCTACTGCTCACAGCTAGGGCTTCAGTGTCTTGCTCAACAACACTTCAGTACAGCAGGAGGAGCCAGAAATCAAACCAGGAATCTTCAGTTCCAAAGACGATTGCTTTACCTCCTGCACCACACCCTAATTGTAAGATAGGGCAGCGTAGTAAACAAACTAATAGACAGTCAAGGAAACAATATCATCGGATGTGTCATTTTGTGAATGGACCAAAGAGCCGTGCCACAATATTTGGATTAAAAATCATAATTGTTAGGGCAAACAAAATAATTTATCCTTCTGAGGCCAAGGGTATAAATCATTCAGTATAAATCAGAGGTTGGGTTTTGCTTCCACTTAGTGGAATGCCTTGAAACTGCACAAGCAAAAAATAAAAATAAAAGAAATAATACTTACAAAACAAATTAAAAATGAATGAGATCAAATATACAGAGTAACAAAAAAACATTGCTGAAAAAGTGACTTGACCTTGTTAACAGGTTTTTTTGCTCGTAATGGGGAATTTGATTCTTTTTAATGACTCGAGTTCATATGAGTCACCCAGCAAAGAGAATCTGGTTTTTGAGTCATTTGAGTCAGGGGTCAGTCACACATAGTATTGTTACAATGTATATGTTGTACCCGGAGGTTTTTAGGTGAGCAACTGGATGTAAGTTTTGTTCTGAAATTACCAGTAAAGTAGTTGAACGCATTACATTCATTCGTTATTTAATGAAAAGGTAACAACATAAACCATGGTGGTAAATACGACACTTCTTTTTCTCCTTTTAGCTTTTCCCTTCAGGGGTTGCCACAGCGAATCAACCTTCTCCATCTAACCCTATTTTCTGTATACAACACTAAAGAACTTAAATGTTGGATGAAGACGTAGACTCAAAGGAGGCAACTGAGGGCACTGTTAAACACTGACAAAAGATTATGAAGGCATTCGGGATGAAACCTCCCGCTGAACTGGATTGGAATGCCAAATGCCTGGTGAAACTTGGAAGACGTAGAAAGAGGTTTCCCTATAAGTTGATATCACGCTAAGGGATTCTGATGAGAAAAGAAAAGTAAAAGTCTTCAAATATCTGATAGGGGAAACCAGCAGGGAACTTGGAAAAACTTTGTGGGCTACTGTTTGACAAGAACTGCAACCCCAAACCCAATGAGACCGTGGAGAGGTACATGTATTTCTCCAGAAATCAGGATGGAAACAAAACCATTGATATGTATGTTACTGATTTAAGAGTACTTGCAGCCCTCTGCAACTTTGGGACTGTTAGAGACTCAGTGATTAGGGATAGAATTTTGTGTGGAATCCAAAATTTGCATGTGGGAGATAGCTTGCTGTGCGAGACAGATCTGTCAATTGGAGAAATGCATTCAAATAAGCAGAGCAGCAGATCTCCCGAAGGAGAATGTAAAGACAATTGAGATAAGTCGTTGAAGAAGTGCATGTAGTTAAAAAAGTACCAGAAGCCCAAGGGGCAAGACCAAAAGAAATAAAGAACAGTAATTTCTGTGGGAAATGGCATGCATGGGGGGAAAAAACGAGCTGTCCAGCTAATGCAAAAATCTCCAGAAAATGTAAGAAACATAAACACTTTGCTTCTAAATGCAAAACGACAGGCACACAGACTAAACTGATACACAGTGTGACAGAGCTTAATGAAGAGTATCAAGGAATACTAAGCCTTCACTCAGATGGGCAAGAGAACACACAGGGGAGACAGCTGTTTGCAACCATGCTGCTTGGGGAGAGACTGGTAAGGTTTCAACGGGACTGCAGAGCGAGCTGTAATATCATTCCAATACATCTACTGAACTGAGGTACCCAATCGGAGCAGACATAAGTCCTTGTCATGTACAACAAGAGCACTTTGAAACCCTTAGGCAAATGCAAGATAAAAATAAGAAATCCAAGAAACAGAAAACTGTACAGACTTGAATTCATGGTAATTGGAGGAACAGCATCTGCGCCATTGCTAAGAAACAAGGCAGTGCAGGGCATGGATCTGGTGAGAATAAAGAGGAAATATCATGGCCATTGACAAGATTGTAAATCATGCAGGCAGTGAAGGGAAAACACTAGATGAGGAGCATATCAGGGAACAATATGCACAGGTATTTGAGGGCAATACCTGCCTGTCAGGGACATATGAACTGGAAGTGGATCCAGGCGTACTGCCTGTAAAACAACTTAAGTGCAGAGTTCCAGTAGCGCAGATGAACCCTCTAAGGGAGGAACTGAAAAGTTTGTCAGAGAGGAGAGTTATCACGCAGGTTGAAAAGAGCACAGCAACACAGTTGTGGTTTCGAAACCATCAGGAAAATTGAGAATCTGCATTGATCCTAAACCCCTAAATAAAGCATTGAAAAGGCAATATTTCCCAGTGCCGACGATTGACAATATCCTGCCATACTTAGCACTGCATTCACAGTGTGTGATGTAAGGGATGATGAATTCTGGCATGTAAAACTCATGGAGCATTCCAGCTACATTACAACATTTGCAACGCCTTTTGGAAGGTACAGGTGGATAAGAATTCCAGTGGGGATCAGCCCTACTCATGAAGTATTTCAGCACAAACTGACACAAGCACTGGATGCGTTGCTAGGGGTGCACATTATAGCAGATGATATCCTAATCATTGGCGAAGGGAAAAATTATGAAACAGCAGTGAGAGATCATGATGGGAAACTAAAAAGATTCCTTGAGAGATGATGAACATGCAACATTGAATTAAACTTTGACAAAATGCGACTGAGACAGAAGGAGGCGCCATCACAGGCTGACATCAGAGGGTTTGAATATTGACCCTGAAAAGGTCCAAGCCATAAATGAAATGCCAAGACCTGCTAACATTAGAGGCCTGCAGAGAATACTTGGAATGGTCAACTGCTTCTTCTCCTTTCGGCTTTTCCCTTCAGGGGTCGTCACAGCGAATCGACCTTCTCCATCTAACCCTATTCTCTGTATCATCCTCTCTCACACCAACGACGTTCATATCCTCTCTCATTATGTCCATAAATTTACTCTTTGAGCTTCCTCAAGACCTCCTCCCTGGCAGCACCAATTCATTCACTATCCATCCTCTGTGCATGACCAAACCATCTCAGTCTGGCTTCTCTGACCTTCTCTCCAAAATATCTAACATGTGCTGTTCCTTTGATAGACTCATTCCTGATCCTATCCATCCTGGTCACTCCCAAGGAGAACCTCAACGTCTTCATCTCTGCAACTTCTAGCTCTGCCTCCTGTCTTTTCGTCATTGTAATTGTTTCTAGTCCATACAGCATCGCTGGTCTCACCACTGTCTTGTACACCTTTCCTTTCAGTCTGGCTGATATTCTTCTATCACATAGTACCCCTGACACGTTTCTCCACTCATCCCTACCTGCTTGAACCCGTCTCTTCACCTCCTTTCCACACTCTCCGTTGCTTTGGACTGTTGACCCCAAGTGCCTGAAATCCTCCAACTTCTTGTTCTCCACTCCCTGTATCCTCACTGTCCCACCTGAGTTCCTCTCATTCACACACATATACTCTGTCTTGCTGCGACCAACTTTCATTCCTCTCCTTTCCAGAGCATACCTCCACCTCTATTGATTTCCCCAACCTATTCTCTGCTCTCACTGCAGATCACAATGTCAACTTAGAATGGAATGGTCAGCTACCTTGGAAAATCTTCCCCACACTTATCAGATAGCTGCGATGTCTTAAGGCTACTGACACACAAGGATGTAATATGGAAATAATAGGGGAGTAATATGGAAATAGACAAACATATAGGAAAACACTTCCATACAGGAAAACACTTCTGTGAAAGTGAAGCAAATGATAGCAACAGCACCCATGAAGTACTACAACCCAAAGCAAGATGTTGTGCTCCAGTGGGATTCATCTGAAACAGGGCTAGGGGCAGCACTTATGCAGGCAGGCCAGCATATGCCAACAGGGCATTCACCTCCACTGAGAGAGGATATGCACAAATAGAGAAGGAGTGCCTGGCCATATTATTTGAGATGGAGAAATGTCACCAATGCATGGATGGTAGAAAGGCAGTGGTGCAATCTGACCATTAAGCATTAGAAACTATCATGAAGAAGCCATTGCTCAGTGCCCTGAAAAGGCTACCGAGAATGTTTTCGAGACTTAACGTACAACATAAAAGTGGTTTCTGTCCCAGGCAGATTTATACTTGTGGCAGATACACTAAGCAGAGTACCTGAATGTGCAACTGAGTGCTCAGTTGAAGCTGAAATTGAAACTTTGAATGTGATTCATTACCTCCCCATCTCTGAAGAGAGACAGCAGAGAATCCAGAGTTTGGAATGGAAAGAGACCACAGACTGCAGGTGCCGAAACAGAGAATACTGCAGGGGTGGCCAGAGGACAAAGCGCAGGTTGAAGATGTGGTGGGATCATATTTTTCTATGAGATATGATTTAAGTGTGCAGAACAACGTCATCTTTAGGGGAAAGAGCTGTCATTCCAACCGCCCTAAGAAACTAAATTATGGAACAAATTCATGCTTCACATTTAGATATTGAAAATTGTCCTCGGAGAGCAAGAGAATGTGTATACTGGCCAGGCATGAACACCTAAAGATATACATCGGAAAGTGCCAAGTGTGCAGAGAACTAGATGTATAGCAGCAAACTTAGCACATACATCTTCTCCTTCAATAACAGAAATCTCTTCTCAAATCTGGGAGTTGACTATCTGCCTGCAACAATATCTGCAACAATCCATCACGGTCATCCATAAGCTGAAGGCACCTTTCGTTCACAAGGATGTTCCTGACGTGGTGTTCTCAGACAATGGCCCACAGTATAGCTCACAGAAATTCAAAAGATTTGGCAAGACTTAGGAATTTGAACATCTAACATCATCAGCTACATATCCTCAGAGCAATAGAAAAGCAGAGTCCGCTGTCAAAACAGCTAAAGGGCTTATGGGAAAAGCCACGCAGGCAAGGTCAAACCTTTACTTGGTCATACTGGCTCACAGAAACACTCTGGCACAAGGCTTCCAGGGTAGTCCAGCTCAGAAGCTGATGAGCCGAAGGACAAAGACATTGCTACCAATGTGTGAAAGTCTGCTGAAACCTGTGGTAGTGGGCACCGACAAAGCTATTTGGGATAACCAGCACAGACAGGCTCACTATTACACCAGAGGGGCCAAGCATTGATGCCACTGCAGAATGGAGAGCAGGTAAGAGTGCAGTTGCAAGTGGTTGGACACACATTCTTGACACCAGCATCTGTAGTGCGACAGGACCAAAACAGGTCATACGCTGTCAAACTGGAGAAAGGAACTGTTCTGAGGTGAAACTGGAGACATCTGAGACCATCGCCAGGGGACTGACAGCAGGAGCCTGGCCACCACACCTCCTGTTGGTGGTAACCACAATGCACCTCACACACTGAGCCGTAGACGACGCAGGATGTTGTCACCTCCAGATGCATTAGGGTTGTTAGGAGGCCTGCTCACTTTAGTGACTTTGTTTAAAGGACATTATGTGTTTTAGATTTCATTCAGTGTTTGGCTAAGGCACTTTGTGCTGTATTTCATAGGCCTTGTTCTAGTTTTGAATGTTATGTGTTCAGGGGTATTTAAAAAAAAAAAAAAAGGGAGATGTTACAATGTATGTGTTGTACCAGGAGGTTTTTAGGTGAGCACTTGGTTTTGTTCTGAAGTTACCGGTAACGGAGTTGAGCGCATTACTGTGTGAGCGTCTATTCAATGAAAGGTAACAACATAAAACAAAACAAGTAAACAAGTATGTGTAAATGCATTTGCACACACAAGGTCCAACTCTTCCCAGTATCTATGGATTCATTTGAAACAGGGAAATTATTATTTCATTGTGAAAGAAGAGTGAAGAAACAAAATATTTTTCCCAGACTATTGTAAATATGGTTTAAAAAGTATATTTTCTATAATCTTACAATATTATGTTGAAGATGAACTAGCGCATGCAGAGGTGAATCACATACTAGAGTGTTAGTCTATCATCAGAAAAATGTTTCAAATATTTTTTAAACTTTATGTATTATTCATGAATTTACTTCTTCATACCTTAGTGCCTCCCTTAGCGGAACAAAAGTTTATAGTGAATCATTTCTTCCAAAGCCGTTACTCAGAGACGGAGCATAGCAACAGATTCCCATCTCACCTCGGGTGAGGTCGCTTTCATGGCTGTCCAAGCCTGCCGCTGGGCGTGTAACGAGTCATTCAGCGGGTGAATCGTTCTTTTCAGCAGGGGTTGGGCTGCGTTCTGATTCCTCATTCATTGTGGGTCGGGTTGGGTTTGAGCTCTGAGTCAGTTAAATGACTTTTGAACGCTTCGTTCACGACACGAACATCACTTAGTGCTTGCTTTTTATATTGAACAGGTGCAAGAAACCGTTAATCATATGGCGCGAAAACCAGCAAGAGCGAAAGCCACGCTGTTAAAAGAAAATCAGCTTTTATTTAATTTTTTGACCATTTACTTTAGCTGTTATCGCCTCTCAGAGCAGTTAAGACTTATCAAAATACGCTTGTAATTATCACCAGCTAACGAACTGATTTTCATTGTTTTAAATATATTTAGCCTCGGTAGTTGCATTGTTCGAGGCCTTCCGCAATGTATGGGCGGGCAAGAGCACGATCGAGAGGCCCGAGACGCGGCCAGCAAACCCCGGGAGCGGTAAGAGGTCTAGGGGGGTCGATTCAGGTCCCCAGAGTGGGGGGGGGGGATGTCTTTTGTTACGGGCCCATCTGAGGATTAGCAATATATTATTTGTGCCATAAGTTTTGCCATTTCAATGTCACCGCCATGAAATCTTATACTGAATCATAGCTTTGGGATGCCAATGACCTGTTTCATGCGAATTACTAACATTCATTTCAATTGGCTATTCGTACACAGACAGAAAGAGATTTGTCTGCAAAACTTAACATCCCTGTTACATGTAGGCTCGTCAACACGGTTCTGAGGCGGGGCGCAGATCCCTTCACATGACCGATGATGCAAACACTTTGGAGGGGAAATGCCGTCACCAGATGTATAGCCAAGAAAGGACGAATTTAATGTAGTTGGCACAAGTTAAATAATATGGCATCGACATGAAGACACTTAGTAAATGTCTCTTAAAAAACACCTAAGTCAAGACGCATGAAAATAGGTGACATTTTGCTGAATCCTGCACTCAGTAGTTTCTCGAACTCTAGGCCACGAGTGGATTTTTTTTGGCTGGCGGGCCACATTTCTTATTTAACTTCCATGCGTGGGCCAACTAGTTATCATGTAAATTAAACAAAATAAAGATTGCAATTTAAATACGTATTCTTTTGGCATTTTATCTCAACTTTAAAATAATTGATGATCATATAAATGGACCAACATTATTTTGTACGTAATCTTCTACACAAAATTAAACAAAAGGGAAATAATTAGGAGTTTCTAAATTCAATATTGATTGAAAATATTCTAAGAAAATAGTTTGGCAGGCCGGATAAAAAAGCAAAACGGACTGGATGCCCAGGTCTGCTCTAGGCATTTCTTACTATCCTGTCTGCCTGAAACACAAGTAAATGTTATTTTAAAGGTATTATTGTTTAATGAATGACACCCCTGTTGTTTTGTTAAACTTTGTTAAACCAATCAATAGCCATTCCAAAACCGTTTGTGGAGCAAAATTACTTTAAAGAAATGGTTTTACATGCTTAATACTGAAACACTTATCGCTTAGATTTGATAATACAGTACTATGGTAGACAGCATTGTGGACATGTTTTCCCCCTGCTCAGGAGCAGGCCCCAGGGCCTACTCTGCATGTGGAAAAGGACCCTGTTTATAGAGGAAGGCAGGAGGGTGATTCTGGAGTTGAAACTACCAGTAGTCAAGGTAAGTACAGTTCTATGTTTAGTTTTTTGTTTCTTTTTTCTTTTTTAAAAGCTTCAATGATCCTGGCTTTGCCTCACAACTGAGACTAATCATAAACCTTACAACATAGATGAAGCTCATCTGCATGAATGATAGCGTTATAATTCCATGCTCTCCCCTTTCGAAATAGCCCTGTATGTAATCCTTGCAACTGGGTATGAAAGTCTATTCCTTCAATTCTTTTAGCTATTCAACAGATTCCAGCTGTCTTTCAGCAGATGAAACTAGGAAGAGAAAGAGGTGGACGCCGCCAAGATTTTCTTGACATGGGGATTAATACCAGACAAGCTATGGACCATGTTAAAGACTCAAAGTCTGGTCTGTTATATTATCAACTTTCAGTCACTTGAACATGCATAGGCCCTGGTAATTTGGTCTCGCATGAAGAGGACAGCTTAAACTTCACATGTGTGTCTTTTTAGGAACGACTGGTGTTCCAATTAATTTGTTGGCCAACTTCTGTCGCATCCTGTCCCGCCCTCAGTGGGTTCTTTATCAGTACCACGTGGATTTCAAACCCCCAATGGAGGCCCGTCAGCTCAGATCTGCCCTACTCTTCCAGCATGAAGAAGTACTAGGGTCAGCACGAAGCTTTGATGGGGCGCTGCTTTTTCTTCCTCAAAGACTTCACTGCAAGGTACTCTAAATCTCAGAATATAACACAAATGCAACCTTTTTTGCTAAATAACAGTGTCATTGAGACCCCCTTTGGCTCCTTGTTTTTTTTTTTTTTCTTTTTTAAACATCCTCATGTTTCTTGTGTTTCAGGAGACAGTGCTACACAGTATGACAAAGAATGGTGAAAAGGTTGAAATTACTGTCACCCTGACTAATGAACTTCCACCTACATCACCAGTGTGCTTGCAGTTTTTCAACCTTGTTTTCAGAAGGTTATTTTCCTAACTTATGAACACTGATCAAAATTAATAAATCACGCAAGTGAAAAACACTACAGCAGTTGAGGTACAGTTTTTTTTCCTGAACAGTTGTAGTTGAGGTTCTATATTCATCAATCCAGAGAAAAAAAATTTAAATATGGCAATGTAGTTCATGTTGCTGGGATATGTATACCTTAGCTCCTGAAGATTAAATTGAGTCTAAAAGAATGGTGGCAGCATTAAGCGCTGCATTTTAATGTCCTGTTTACTGATCCCTATGGAAGCATGAAATTTGTGCATCTTATTTACTTGCCACTTGCTTCCTGTCATGTTACATGTAATTTAGCAAAAAAAAATCCTCTGTTTGGGGGGTTTATATTGCTACCTTAAGCTAGTTACCTGTAGAAGTTACCTTTTTGAATGCACAGCCTTTCCTTTTAAACATTTCATGACATTATTTCTTTAGGATCTTAAGAGTTCTCAACATGCAGCAGATTGGACGGAACCACTACGACCCCAGTCATTCAGTGGACATCCCGCAGCACAGGTGTGATGATCATTTATTAACTTGAGTGTGTAAATTTCTCATGTGTATATATTTTCACGATGTAAGTATTCAGTTCCATGTCCCACGAGCCAGTTTCTGTAGCCGAGGAACGGACCGCCAAGGTCCCCCGCTCAGGCTACTGCTCGGCTCACACTGTGCTCGGTGGATACAAGCGGCCAAAATGAGTTTCCTCTGCAAGGTGGCCAGACTCTTCCTTAGAGATAGGGTGAGAAGTGCTGTCATCTGGGAGGAGCTCAGAGTAGAGCCGCTGCTCCTCCGCATAGAGAGGAGTCAGATGAGGTGGCTCTAGTACCTGGCCAGGATGCCTCCTGGACACCCGGGGGAGGTATTCCAGGCATGTCTATATGCAAGGAGACCGCGAGGAAGACCCAGAACATGCTGGAGAGACTATGTCTCCAGGCTGGCCTGGGAATGCCTTGGGGTACCCCCCAGAGGTGCTGGACCATGTGGCGGGGAAGAGAGAGGCCTGGTCCTCACCGCTCGAGCTGCTGCCCCCGCAACCTAACTCCGGATATGCAGGAGAAGATGGATGGATGAAGTATTCAGTTAGTCTTAATTCGATTACAAAAACATGATGAAAACAAGTTGCACAATTAAAAATGAAAAATTGGCACATATTTAATTTTAATACAATCGTGTCATCAGAGATCTCAGTTTCCTTCCGTTTTCAATGTTTTGAGAAATATCAAGTCGAGTCCAAAAACAATTCAACAGGCATCCAGACGGCCAATCCATTCTCTGTACTGCAGCACCTTAAGACCTTGTATCAGTATATTAAGTGAACTCATGTTTTAGAACCCTAAACTAGCTTTTGTATAAGGTGTAGGAATGGGGTATTTTCAGTATAGTATCAAAAATAGGGAAGAATTCGGCTTGTACCTGGTATTTGTGTGTATATTTTGTACTTCAAAATTAGCTGTTTTCATCGAGTAGTTTCAAGTCCATGAAGCAGTTCTGCTCATCTTCTTCTTCTTCTTCTTCTTCTTTCGGCTTTTCCCGTTAGGGGTCGCCACAGCGAGTCAACTTTCTCCATCTAACCCTATTCTCTGTATCTTCCTCTCTCACACCAGCTACTTTCATATCCTCTCTCACTACGTCCATAAATCTTCTCTTTGGTCTTCCTCGAGACCTCTTGCCTGGCAGCTCCAATTCCAGCATCCGTCTACCAATATATTCACTATCTCTTCTCTGTACATGACCGAACCATCTCAGTCTGGCTTCTCTGACCTTCTCTCCAAAACATCGAACATGTGCCGTCCCTCTGATAGATTCATTCCTGATCCTATCCATCCTGTTCACTCCCAAAGAGAACCTCAACATCTTCATCTCTGCAACCTCTAGTTCTGCCTGCTGTCTTTTGGTCATTGTAACAGTTTCTAGTCCATACATCATCGCTGGTCTCACCACTGTCTTGTACACCTTTCCTTTTATTCTGGCCGATAGTCTTCTATCACATAGTACCCCTGACACTTTTCTCCACCCATTCCAACCTGCTTGGACCCGTCTCTTCACCTCTTTTCCGCACTCTCCGTTGCTCTGGACTGTTGACCCTAAGTACCTGAAATCCTCCAGCTTCTTGATCTCCATTCCCTGTAGCCTCACCGCTCCACCCGAGTTCCTCTCATTCACACACATATATTCTGTCTTGCTGCGACTAACTTTCATTCCTCTCCTTTCCAGAGCATACCTCCACCTCTCTAGATTTTCCTCTACCTGTTGTCTGCTCTCACTACAGATCACAATGTCATCCGCAAACATCATGGTCCATGGGGATTCCTGTCTAACCTCATCTGTCAGCCTATCCATCACCATTGCGAACAAGAAGGGGCTCAGTGCTGATCCCTGATGGAGTCCCACCTCCACCTTGAACTTCTCTGTTACCCCTACAGCACACCGTACCAGTGTCTCACAGCTAGCATACATGTCCTGCACCAGTCCAACATACTTCTCTGCCACTCCAGACTTCCTCATACAATACCAGAGCTCCTCTCTTGGCACCCTGTCATATGCTTTTTCTAGGTCTACAAAAACGCAGTGCAACTCCCTCTGGCCTTCTCTGTACTTTTCTATTAGCATTCTCAACGCAAATACTGCATCTGTAGTACTCTTCCTAGGCATGAAGCCATACTGCTGTTCACAAATGCTGACTTCTGCTCTCAGTCTAGTTTCCACTACTCTTTCCCATAACTTCATTGTATGGCTCATCAACTTTATCCCTCTGTAGTTGCCACAATTCTGCACATCCCCTTTATTCTTAAAAATAGGCACCATCACACTTTGTCTCCATTCTTCAGGCATCTTCTCACTCTCTAAGATCCTGTTGAATAATCTAGTCAGAAAATCTACCGCTGCCTCTCCTAGACACTTCCACACCTCCACAGGTATATCATCAGGACCAACTGCTTTTCCACTCTTCATCCTCTTCAATGCCTTCCTCACTTCACTTTTACTAATTTTTGCTACTTTGTGGTCTACAATAGTCACCTCTTCTACCCTTGCCTCTCTTTCATTTTCCACATTCATCAGTTCTTCAAAGTACTCTTTCCATCTTCCCATCACTCTTCTAGCATCTGTCAATACATTTCCCTCTCTGTCCTTTATCACCCGGACCTGTTGTACATCCTTTGCATCTTTATCTCTCTGTTTCGCCAACCTGTATAGGTCATTCTCACCCTCCTTACTATCCAACCGAGCATACAAGTCATCATAAGCCCTTTGTTTTGCCTTTGCTACCTCTATCTTTACCTTTCGCCGCACCTCCCTGAACTCCTGTCTGTTCTCTTCAGTCCTCTCAGTATCCCACTTCTTCTTCGCTAACCGCTTTCTCTGTATACACTCCTGCACTTCCTCATTCCACCACCAAGTCTCCTTATCTACTTTCCTTCCAGATGACACACCAAGTACTCTTTTACCTGTCTCCCTGATAACACTAGCTGTAGTTGTCCAATCATCTGGAAGCTCACCCTGACCACCCAGACCCTTTCTCAACTCCTCCCTGAAAACCATGCAACACTCCTCCCTTTTCAGCTCCCACCACTTTGTCCTCTGCTCTGCCTTTGTCCTCTTCATCTTCCTTGTCACCAGAGTCATCCTACAAACCACCATCCTATGCTGTCTGGCTACACTCTCACCTACAACTACTTTGCAGTCACTAATCTCTTTCAGGTTACCTCGTCTATACAAGATGTAGTCTACCTGCGTGCTCCTACCTCCGCTCTTATAAGTTACCCTATGTTCCTGTTTTTTCTGGAAAAAGGTGTTCACTACAGCCATTTCCATCCTTTTTGCAAAATCTACCACCATCTGTCCCTCTGCATTCCTATCCTGGATACCAAATCTGCCCATCACTTCTTCATCCCCTCTATTGCCTTCACCAACATGTCCATTGAAGTCTGCACCAATGACCACTCTCTCATTTCTGGGAATATTCTGCATCACTTCATCTAACTCATTCCAGAACTTCTCCTTCTCTTCAGATTCACATCCCACCTGCGGGGCATAGCCACTAACAACATTGAGCATCACACCTTCGATTTCCAGTTTCAGACTCATAAGTCTATCTGACATTCTTTTCACCTCTAGGACGTTCCTAACAAACTCCTCCTTCAAGATAACTCCTACTCCATTTCTCTTCTTGTCAGTACCATAATAGTACAACTTAAAGCCTGCTCCTAAGCTTCTAGCCTTACTACCTTTCCACCTGGTCTCCTGGACACACAGTATATCCACCTTCCTTCTCTGCATCATGTCGACCAGCTCTCTACCTTTTCCTGTCATAGTCCCAACATTCAAAGTCCCTACTCTCAGTCCCAGACTCTTTCCCTTCCTCCTCTCTCTCTGCTTCCGAACACGCACTCCACCTCTTCTTCTTGTTCTTGTTCTTCGACCCACAGTAGCCCAATTTCCATTAGTACCCTGTAGGTCATCAGTACCAATGGCGGTCGTTGTTAACCCGGTCCGCGACCGATCCGGTATGGTATAGTTTTGGTTGTCTCGCATATTTGGTTTTGGCAAAAGTTTTACGCCGGATGCCCTTCCTGACGCAACCCTCTGCATTTATCCGGGCTTGGGACCGGCACAGGGAGACACTGCTCCGTGCCCCCCCAAGGCAGGCTTGGAGAGGCACGGGCCAGTGCCGCCCTGAGGCTGCATTATGAAGCAGTTCTGCTCATGATTCTCATTAAATGATGGAAAGCCACTTCATATCCAGGCAGAGATAAGGGAGGTTGATGGTGATAATCTTTAACTTTTTATCATTTTAGGCTGAAAATCTGGCCAGGCTATACCTCCACCATCCTTGAATATGAGTCATCCATCATGCTCTGTACCGATGTGACCCATAAGGTGCTGCGTAGTGAGACCGTCCTCGACTTTATGGCCAACCTTAGAATGAAGTGTGGAGGTCAACACTTTATTGATGCTTGTTCCAAGGAGCTGATTGGCCTGATAGTCCTCACCACGTAAATATCATAATCATTATTTGATATTGACAGGTCATACTTTCTATCTTTTATTTTACTCAGTTGGTGGGCCTATTATCTCACATTCTCAGGTACAACAATAAGACGTACAGAGTTGATGGCATTGCATGGGATCACACTCCTAAAAACACCTTCAAGAAGGGAGACTCTGACGTCACCTTTAAAGACTACTATAAGAAGGTAAGCATCATATATAACTGAAATATTAGCTATTTGTGATTTTATGCATGGGCAAAAAATACCAAACCTTTTAATTTCCTCCAGATTAACAGGAATTACTTAGTTATTGTTTATAATCGTCAGTGCCTTATACGGATCACATGTAACTAATTTGTCTGGTGTTCTTAGCAATATGGCCTTGAAATCACAGATAACAATCAAGTGCTGCTTATAAGCCATGTGAAGAAGATGGGTCCTGCTGGAGGTCCTCCTCCTGGCCCAGCCATGCTTGTTCCAGAGCTGTGCTACCTTACAGGTAATCGACCCACTGTAGTGTTTCTAAAATGCATCGTTACTGTCCTTAGACAGTTAGTTTGTTGAATTGCATACAGAATGTGTGAGATTTAAAAAATAAAATATGTTGACATGTTACTTACTATTTTATAAATGGTTATAGAAGCACTGTAATTCTCCAATTTAGATGATGGGGCCCAAGTCTGGGGAAACTCTTGAACAGTCAAGAAACTTTTAAAGTAGGAAAAGTGATGTGTTGGAAATGTAAGAGGGCTTTATATGAGCTTACTACCTAGGGTTTTCTCTTCAGTTCAAATTACTTGAATATGAGAAGAAGAGAAGGGGAAAAAAATGTTAAGTGAATTCTGTTTTGAGATTTTTTTTAATTTTTTTTTTTTAACATATGATTAAGCAATTCCGATAAGTTTATGGTAAGAATTCTTGCCACAACCGGGAAACATGGTGGTGCAGTGGTTAGCACTTCCACCTCACAACATTTCAGCTTGGGCCCTTTCTGTTAGTTGACACAACCCAATGTCTGTGTGGGGTTACCTGCCAGTCCAAAAAACATGGAGGAGGTCATGAGGCTGTATGAATTAGAGAGCAAAATTGGTGTTTGTATAGATAATTGACTGGTCCAAGGTGTACCCTACCTCTTGCACAATGACCACTGAGATAGGCCCCAGCACCCCTGCAGCCATGAATATCGAATAGGCGGTATTGATAATGGATGAATTGACAAGAAATGGCAAGAGATTTCAAACAAATGTGAAACTATGGTTTGCTAACAGTTCTTGAAAAGTAGATTAAGAAGTTATCCTCTTTAATTACTCAGAAGTTTTCGTCACATTTATTCATACATACGTCTTTAATATGCTCTTGAAAAAGGAGACAATTTGATTACTTCACAGTGTGAACTAGACATTCAGGGGGAATTAGTCCTTTTATTTTTTTTTAAGTTAATTGCAATAAGAAGCTCGCTCTGTTTGACAGGCCTCACTGACAAGATGCGAGCTGATTTCAAAATCATGAAGGATTTAAGCAGCCACACCAGACTGAACCCAGACCAGAGAGAATCCCGCCTCACCAACTTTATCACCAACATAAATATGTGGGTGACCGACCTCTGACTTATTTGAATATTTGTCCCTATTAGAAAACTGAGCTTTATTTTTTTTGGCCCTGTTACTCTTAACACCGGTGAATCCAGGTGTCATTGAATCTACTGTTATGTAGATTCTGTGCTGTTGTGGGTGTGTGGGCTTCCTCTGTTCTTCCTAGTCCCTGCAACTTGTATAATAAGTGACCTTAATTTACCAAATTGAATTGAAAATTTCACATCTCCATATATAATCCCAATCAGTAAGTTATATATTTATTGTTTTAAGGAATGCTGATGCACAAGAAGAATTGCACAAGTGGGGATTCTCATTTGATAAACAACTCCTGAATTTGACTGGAAGAGTCCTCCCAAGAGAGAGGATTTTCCAAGGCCAAAGATCGGTAGTGATGCCTTGTGGTTTTGTTTTTTTTCATTCTTTTGTTGAAATTAATGACGTACTTGATCGTTAGTGTTTCACATAATTTGTAACCTAGTATGAGTACAATCAATGGGCAGCTGACTGGTCCAAAGAGATGCGTGGAATCCCTGTGATCAGCTCAGTTCCACTGAATAACTGGCTCCTATTACACCCCCGGCGTAATGGCCATGAAGCTCGTGCCCTCCTGCAGACCCTCCAGAAAGTGTCTGGCCCTCTTTCCATTTGTCTGCAAAGACCTTTCTTGTAAGTGCTAACTTTAAAACAATACTTCTGCACCACCTGAATGCCTTTAACTTTTTGCATTATGAGACTTAAGAACAATAATTTTCATGCCAGTTGCCAAATTTAGCACTAAGTATAGTGAGGCAAAAGAATTTTGAAAAAGTGGTTCTGGGAGGTTTGGTTTTTGGGTGGTAGATTTGTAATATTTTTTTCTTTAGTGGCTATGTAAAACTGATAGAGTAGCTCTTGCAGTTAATGTTGTCCTATGTAATTCTGGAGGCAGAAGGAGCTTGAAACCTGTAATGGATTACTGGTTGGGGTAAAATAAAGTGTCTCAAATTAAATTGATAGCTGGAACACATTGGAGGGTTTCATTGTCTGACAAGAAATGTTGTCCCTAGCCTTAGGTACATCAAACATTCAATGCAACGTAAGAAATTAGAATCTCATAACTTTTAGCACTAAGCACCAGCCTCGCACCAACTATAAGCACTCTGCAACAAAATGTTTTGTTCGAAATTCCTGTTGTAGCAAATGCAAGACACTAAACTGATAATTCAATTGGTGTTTTTTGTACTAAATCACCATCTTATAATGTAATAATCCACCTAATTCCAATATATCTATCTTAAGGAAAAGATGAAAGAATGTTAGTTAACATTACAATATTTTAATGAATTTGGTCATAATCTGCTATTAAGCAAAAACTTGAAACACTCAGACCATAATTACATAAAACTAGCGATAGAAAATTATATGAAGTTACTGTATATTTCAGCCAGGTCCTTTGTGACTGTGTGATCTATGTTCATCAGGATTGAGTATGAAGATCATCAGGAATCTCTGCTCAGAGCTCTGCAGCACAACGTTACACCGGATACACAAATAGTAAGTGACTTGTTGCAGGATTCACATTTTTTTTCTGCATTGTATTGCATTTTAGTGGGGTGAGTTGTCAAGTTTTGGTCCTCAAAAATGTCTTTATTTTCAAATAGGTGAGCATTTCATTCCATGAACTTGTTATTCAAGATGATCCCAGTCATCCTCACTAAGAACTTTCCCCTGACTTGTTAGGTGGTGGTGCTCCTCAGCAGCAACAGGAAGGACAAGTATGACTGTGTTAAGAAGTACCTCTGCGTAGATTGTCCCATCCCTAGCCAGTGCGTGGTGGCCCGTACACTAAGTCGCCCTCAAGCCCTCATGTCTGTAGCCACCAAGATTGCCCTGCAGATTGCTTGCAAAATGGGAGGGGAGCTATGGAGTGTGGAAATCCCTGTAAGTTATTTTTGAATTGGTTGAAACTTCAACTCCAATTGGCAGAACTCCTTAGTATACAAAATTAAATCTTTCTCTCACACACATGTTTCATCAGTACAAGTACATGAGGTTATTTGTTCATTTTTCTTTCTTTGGTCAATGTTGCATTAGGATGTCTGGACCCAGGAGTCTAACTAGATGTGACAGTAGTGTTTAAGTTTTCTGGTAAACTGTTTTAATAAAGCATTTAGAGCATCCTTTTTCCTCATGCAAGCAATTAATCATATTGAAGTATCAGCTAAAGGTAAATTTTATACCAGTATTTAAAGGCACATTGTACCATTTGTTGATAGTTCGGATTCAAACAAGTTACCAGGGGGAATTGCTGATTAAAGCACTTTGCCTCAATACTGTACTGCTACCAATGCTGTTATGCCTCTTTCAACAGCTCAAACAGCTAATGGTTGTAGGCATTGATTGTTACCATGATACCATTGCTGGAAAAAGGTCCATCGGCGCGCTGGTGGCTAGTTTGAACCAGAACATGACCAGGTTCGTCTCTGTAGCCAGAGCAGACATGTTTCCCTCTGATTTTAAAGATGTACTTAATCCGAACCATGTGTTTAAGATGTGAAATGAGACCAATATCCAAGTTATAGTTTGCATTTGTCTTCTCTCGTGAAGGTGGTTCTCAAGATGTGTGCTACAACACAAAGGTCAGGAAATCATGGATGGCCTGAAGATGACCTTGGCTGGCAAGTTCTAAAATGAAAATGACATTGATTTTATCCAAACTGTTGAATCAAATTCTAATTCAATATTTTGCTTTAAGCTGCACTCAGGGACTATCTGAAGTTCAACAGATTCCTTCCTTCTCGTATCGTCGTGTATCGTGATGGTGTGGCGGATGGGCAGCTGCATAGTGTGGTCAACTATGAGGTTTCTCAGATTATTGATGCCATTAAATCGATGGGACAGGATTACATGTATGTATTGCATGCCTCAAATGTTCAGTATAAGGCAAGGGTATCAAACTCAAGGCCTGAAAGCTTCACAAACGGCTTCAGTCAGGTTCACAAAGCTAAAAGATGCCAGGTTTCAGTAGAGAAAATAAGTAATAGGTATATTAACAGTAGTTCATATGCCATGATTTTACCCCTATGTCTCACTTAGGAATTGATTTTCCTCCATTTGGCCCCTGAGCTAAAATTAGTTAGACACTCATGATGTAAAGGTTTTAGAAGCAGCTCTTGATACCCACGTGTTCAGTTTGTGACTGGTTTTGAGCTCTGTTTGAAGGCTCAGGTTTTTTTGTTTGTTGTGTCTTTTTGTCTTTGTTATTCATTTGTTCAGGCCTAAGCTGAGTGTCGTGGTAGTGAAAAAGCGTATCAGCTGCCGGCTCTTTGGCTATTCAAATGGCAAGGTGTCCAACCCTCCACCAGGGACCCTCGTTGACTCGGAAGTCACACATCCAGAGTGGTACATTTTGTTTACTGTTCTTGCATCTTGTTGACCTATTTCAATTCGATAATTCCAATATTAATTTCATCTGGCAGGTATGACTTCTTCATTGTCAGTCAGGCTGTTCGCTGTGGAAGTGTCGCTCCAACCCACTACAATGTTGTATACGATACAAGTGGCCTGAAACCGGATCACATGCAACGACTTACATACAAGTTGTGCCACATGTACTACAACTGGCAGGTATGGGACAATAGCTTTATTATACATCCTTTTTGACTTTTTTTTTTCTTTTTTTTTTTTTTTTCTTTTTTTAGACCACTCTGTTGCAAGTAGGGACAGATTTTTTTTGTCTTTCAGAAATGTCAAGTTAGTTGCATGTTTCATTATTTCACTTGAAGTTTAAAACAAATTGAAATGGACTAATATTTTAGTGATGCCATATGAAAGGCTGTAATCCTTGTGTTCTGATGGACAAGATTATATGTTCTTAAATTGTTATACGATACTTAGTGGTTAGGATTCTAAAAGTAATTGAAGCACGATTTTGGAACTAAAGAACTCCCTTTGATTTTTTATTTATTTATTTTCTTTTAAGTTTTAATTGAAATCATAAATGCTTTCTCTTCAAAACATAATGTGAACCTGCTATTATCAGACCAGCTCCCCAGTTTGTAGGTAGGCACAGTGTTATAAGCCCCCTTAACCCCATTGACCTTTAGGAGCCTTTTTTTTTTTTTTTTGAAAGGTGTCTAACTACTTTAAGTCTTGAAAAATGGTAAAAAAATGACAATTTCTTTTATTTTTACAAATATTCCTTTTCAATGTAAATTGTAGGGGATCATCAGAGTACCTGCCCCTTGCCAATACGCCCACAAGTTGGCCTTCCTTGTCGGTCAAAGTATCCACCGAGAGCCCAACTCGCAGCTGGATGACCTCCTCTTCTACTTGTAGATGGGCCCTTCTGTTCACCTTGTGAAGTAAATGTTTGAAAACCGCTTGAAGTTTTTCGTTTCAGGATTTGAATAGTAGTAATGTGTATATACATACACAGTTCAAGATTTTCTAAAAGTATTTGTTTTTTTTTTGTCCAATGCTTCAATTTTAAGTTGGTCAATGCTTTCATAGCAAAATGTCTCAGTAAACTGAAGTAGTTTATCTGGGAATATAAGTACTCACAGTTTATCTCATCTATATTGATAATCATTCTTGCTAAGGGGAGAATAGAAAATTTTTTCTTGGAGGATCCTAGAATAGTTTTTTATACAACTAATAGCTGTCTGTTTCAGTGTTTTTAGATTTTCAGTTTTTGTTTCTACAACTAAAGACCACAGCGTTGTTTGACAAAATGTCTTTGCAAACTAATAAACATTGATTGTATCATTTAAATTGAGTCAGACATGCAAAACTTGCAAAATATCAAATTTATTCTTTTTTTTTTTTTAAGAAAAGTTTTCACATGCACACCCACACAATAATTTGTATCCATCAATATAGGCTGATATTTTTTCTTTATAATAAAGCTAGCACACAATTGCAGACTTTTAAAACAATATGGTCTTGACACCATGGGAAAAAGCTTGCACTGTTTGATTATAAAGTTAATGTACAAAAAGGCAGTTTGAAAATCAAGTATAAACATTTAAAAACAATTTTTACAAATGGACAAAGTACAAAAAGAGCAACAGTCACTCAAAATGAAAAGAAGCAATGTCAGGACATGGTCTACAAATGGTAAAAGATGTACATCAGCTCACCAAGGACTAACATGTCTGTCCGGCCAAAAGTTGTACAGAAAATGTTAGAATGTTTTGTATACATTCCTTTTTGGCAGTTTTTGTTTGTGTAGAAAAAAATAGGCTGCTTTTGTTTTTTTCTCTGTAATGATGGAGTCGTGTGAGTAGATAGAGGTGGACTTATCGCACACGGAGATGGACATCTGCACAACTGGGCAGCTCTGAAAATGCATGGGCTTTCAATTCATCATACATTCACTACTCTACATTTAATGCGTATAGATATATATCAATATACAGTACTTATATCCTGCACCATCAAAACTGGACACTGAACAGGCATCAACAATAGATTGGCTTGAATAAACATGATTCAGATTTGGGGTTCGGGTACCGGGCTTTGTAGAGGTAGCCTTGTGTCTGATCATTAACTGCAAAGGAAAATCTTCCAGCCTTCCCACGAAGTCTGAATGTGTGTTGCATTTTAGGCATTGAATGGGCTACGATGACGGGACTAACTTCACCAATGCTATATCACAGTCTAACCAGTGTCTCAAGTTCCCTAGAATGTAGTTTCCTGTCAGTCATTGCGTGTGTTTACATGCACACTAATAAACCAACCCTTATGCTATTACAGAATTTTTCCAGGTGTGAAGCGCATAGCCTGTCTGATAGAACCTTTAACCAGATTGTGAAAAATTTGACAACTACCTAGCCCCACACACACACACACACCTCTTGTGCAAACAGTAACCGGTGACATATCTGTAATTTCAGTTGCAAAACTTGTTTTATTTTTTTGCATGACTAAAGTGCATGTTAATGTGGTAAATCATTATTGCTATAATCTGGTCACTCCCAATTATCTGATTGTGTGCATGTAAACACATGTGTTCATGCTTGGAATTGGATATGCAATGGCATTGTGAATAAAGTGCCTTTGTTTTCTCTACTTCCCCCACCCCCAGAAATTTCAGGAAACACTTGTTGTTCATAACAGATTTTTGTAGTTACATTTCTGAAAATGAATTTTGAGTATCAGACCATCAACCCACACTTTTGGAGATTTCTATGTAAGCTCTGATCTTGTGGATACAAGTCAAACAGCATCTTCTATGTCACAAGCCAGGAGTTACACCTGTGTATTGCTTTTTTTTTTTTTTTTTTTTTTTTTTTTTTGAAGGAAGAAACAAACGGAAAGTAGGTATGGGACTGCATTCTCTACGGAACAAAGTACTAACCATTGTGCAATTATAAGGCAAGTACATAGAGGTTGGATCTTGGCATTTCCATCCAATTGGACACAGGAGGCTGGGACCCTGTAGATAGCATGTGCTTGTTTTGGGGAAAAACACTTGTATCACATTGTTGAAATGGGGCTTGAGGGTCCTGCTGATTTTTCAGAGCCCACATTATCCGGGCTGAGCTAATCACTGCTTGCTTTGAAGGGGCATCATGAGGTGCAACTCTTGCATACGACTTGCATGACTAGCTGTTTCCTCATATTCCAAGTGGACTCAAAAGGTTTAAATTGAGCCCTCTGTGTGTATGACATTCTGATTTCTACATCTAAAGACACATTTGTCAGTTCCTGGCATGATTGGATGGATTAAGCGCCATTAATGTGACAATGTCTTGATTTGCAACAAAACCTCCTCAGCCAGACAGCGAGGTAAGCCCTCCAACACTTCTGATGCCATGAGGTTTCAGAATCTGAAGTATATTGAGCATATGCAGCTAATAAGATTAAATAAATACAAATATCCTAGAATACAATGTACAAGAATAAAGCATTTGCTGAGCTCAGAAATGCCCCCTGTTACGCATACAGTATTTTATTTTACAGCGCCAAGTCTTTGCAATAGTTTCTTCCCTTTGGAGAGCAGTCCCTTTTTCTTTTTGGAGTACATGTCCATTGGGGCCCTGATGGGACTGCTGGGCCCCAAGTTGGCAGGGCCACAGCCAAGGTTGTGTGGACGCACTGTGGGAGAGGCTGTTCTTCTGGGCGGACCCAATTTTCCCAGTGGAACCTAATGGGAGACCCGTAAGGGATAGTTGAGGGTGTTAAAAAGCCAGCTGTCTCTCACACCTCAGCCTCTACTCCCCTTGTCTTATTTCCTCTGTCTCGGCTGGGTGAAGTCTAGCTCCCTGGATGTTGTCCTGCCCTGCCCCCCCTCCCCCCCCCAAGTAAAACACGTCTCCGTCTCATTTCTTAATGATGCTGCCATGAATAAGCTACAACACATAATAGAAGCATGATTCACTTGCCTTAAACATTTACTAGCCTCGACATCCACATAAGGAGACATTTCCCAACAATGACTAGCAAAGACAGGGAAGTTCCTCTCACAGCAACAGATACATTTCCATTTTGGGACAAGTGGGACATATATCACATTCACTTTCCTTCCTCATATTTATAAAGATATTTACTGATACAAATGGGTTACAAAGAAACTACTAGTCACTATTCCTTTTCTGTAATCATAAGCTAAAAGGCTTCTTCAACTTGCACATTGGGAAGACAGATGGTTCAAGTAAATATAAAATGAGTCTGCTGCATTTATTTTTGTGTTCAGTTTAATGCAATTGTCTAATTGCTGTATCAACAAAGGTAAATATAGACTTCAGAAAACAAGGTTTGGTGCTACAATCTGGCTGCTTTTCAAATTGCTAGAAAAAAACAAAATGTTAAGTTGCAAGTAAGACGATGTTCCTGGCTTTTTTGCTAAAATAGTGAAAAGCATTTGATACAAGTTTATTGTTGTGACTACAATTTAGAGACATACCATATTGCTTTAGTAGGTAATTCTGCTGCTCTGAGTCAATTCTATTCACACCGGTTTGTTAAGGAATCAGAGATGCTTTGCATTTTACGTTATGAATTACGATT
The DNA here is from genome assembly GCF_037954325.1 of Fistularia commersonii. Lineage (NCBI taxonomy): Eukaryota > Metazoa > Chordata > Actinopteri > Syngnathiformes > Fistulariidae > Fistularia > Fistularia commersonii. Next base: position 13,348,593 of record NC_141309.1, read on the forward strand.
TGGAGTTGTTCAAAAGTTTTTTGAGAATAAACTTGAGTTACTCCTTGATAATTAGATAACTTCTTTAGTCCATTTAATCACAGTTGTATCTTAAATAGTTGTATCTTCCTTGGCTAGTAGTGCTGAAAATTACACATCAACTTTCCACTACTTTGTTTTCTGTCTGGTCCAAATACTTGGTCACCGAGTAATTTAAAAATGTGGATTTCAATGGCAAATGTCATTAATATTTTAACAGTGGGAAAAAATCTGATTATTTCTCATTTTGCAGAGGAAGACATTTCAATATATGTATTTCAACTATGATTTGTGTGTTAAACTGTTCCCATGTGTTATATGAAACTTTGCATACACAATGTAATGCTACCAAGCTGTGATCATTTCTGTCACATCTTGGTTCGCTTTGCAAAAGGTGCCTGATCACACTAAGGATGAAGGCTAACATGTTGTTTTTCCATTCATTCAGTGAGGAGTTTCTTAATATTTCTGAGTATTGACTGGTTTAAAAAAAAAATAAAAAAAAATAGAAGCCTGACCAAAACTTGAAATTTCTTTAACATCTTCTTTGGGTATTTGCCTTGAAGTAGTAGATTTCATATTTTGTTTTTAAAGGATACAAAATATCATCCAGTGCCCTGAAAGCAACCTCAATGCCAGCAGCTGTTTGGATTATTTGTCGTGCAATAATGGCCTTTTAGCTTACCATGAGTTACAGAAGGAGACATGTTCCAGGAGACGGACATTTTCATATACAACACCCAGAGAAACAACTGAAGATACCATACTTCTTGTCTAATGCATTGGCTAGGTTACCGTCTCCTTGCAACAAACAGCATAGTGTTTGGCGAAACAGAGAATCTTCCTACCTCTACCTAAAGGCATAGCAGCACTAAAGGAATGTCACATAAAGTACATGTGTTGCATACCAGAAACTAAGGGTACCCATGTCATCTGCATTAGACGGGGGGAGCGTAATCTTGGTATCCTCAGTTGCTCACTTACGTGACGGAAACAGAGCCGTTAAGGTGTGAAATGAACACTCTTCTTCTGTTATGCCAAGCAGGTGAGGAAAAGAAATAAAAAAAAAATATGGTGATGGCATTTAAATATTTTGAACTATGACAATGGCAAATTAGAACAGAGAGAAAAAATATCTGATGACACATATTAATATTTAAACCATTGCATTATTTCTCGAACACAAAATAACATTACACATTTACATTTCTTTTAAATAATTGTTTTTGAAATTATTCTCTTACGGCAACATGGGTTAGGTGACATACTCTACAAGACAGCAATGTACAAAACAAGGTGTTCAGGAGCTGATACAAAAGTTACACTCGACTTATCTTGATATAAAATTCATGCATCTGGACTAGTGAACATGCGGTGCTACAGACTACATAGATCGTCTCTCGATACATCAAAACTATTTACTCTATTAGAAATGATTTGGGATCAAACAGAATATATTCAGAAATCATCTGCTAATTATGCATGTGCAAAAAGTGTTAACTGCTGTTTTCAAGACATGACAGAACAAGTAAAAAGTCACATTAACACCCTTCCCCCCACAAAATTTACTCTCATTGAGAATGCTTTATAAATACAATATATCCATGTTTTGTACAATACCACCCTTTCAAAGCAGTAAACAAAAAATAAAAGTATGTTTGTCAAGTATTAGTCTTAAAGTTAAAAGTTTTTTTTTTTTTTCATAGACATCTATTTATTTACAGCATAAGTCAAAAATCCCCATTTTAGTTTGACTAATGAGACACACACACACACACACACACATACAAACACTGAACTTAAAGAAAACTGAAAAGAGTAAATGGATGACAGAGTGCTAGTACTGCGAAGGAGCATGTACCCTTTTGGTCTTTATCCGTGCTGGAGTGTCCTGGGGATATCGAGATGGTGAGTCAGTGAGAAAAACCTCTACATCGTCAGGCACTTCTTCAAGAAAGTTGGAAGGAACAAGTCCATTGTGTCCGTTGAGCTCGCCCTGAAGACAATGTGAGGACAGTGAGTAGTGTAAGACTTATCTAATTTCCCTCCATACTCACCCGTAGTACACAGGTTTAGAATGATACCCACAAAAAGAGTTCAGGTTTTTATAACTAAAGAACTGGAAATTTCAACTGGGACCAATCAACATAGTTCTTTTCTCTTCACAAAATAAGCACGACTTCTATTTTAAAACACTGTGATTAGTGAATTCATGGAAACTCACAGCAGAACACAAGCAAATGTCTTTTGGTGGAAAAAATACATGTCGTAAACAACATAAATGTTAAGAACTCACATAGTAAAAGCCATCTTCATCGATTTCGCCAAAAACAGTGATGACATCACCAGCACAGAATGTCAGTTCAGCCTGTCAAAGAACAACAAGCTTTTGAGACTGACTCATCGGATCATCAGTATAATTTGTTCATCTTCTCAGTTCCACTTTCAAAACATCAAATCTACAGGGAAGGGATGGCTTGAAATGCTGTGCTTCCTTTTCCAATGTAATGTGATGCATCTAAAAGATGAGTGTCAAATCAGTCTTAGCAGACAGACTGTTGCAGCTGCAAATGCATCAGATGTTGGAACTGTGAAGACAGGATAGCAACACACTGGGTGCATCTCTCCTATAGGACGCTCAAGAACACACAGACCAGACATAGCGCATGTAGAATACGCAGGAGACAGGTTGTGACACAAAGACCAATCCAGGAATGGAGGCGCTAGCTCAGGCAATGCAGGAGGTGCATTTTTCATGACCACCAGAGACAGAAGGCCGAGGCCCATTAACTTAATCCACCTCCTCATTTAAACTCCATCAAACAGGGAAGGAAACACACACACCCACACACACATACGCACACACACACACACACATCACTATATCCTCCTTGCCCTCACTCACCTCCTCATTCAGTCTGTTGCCTTCATACTGTTCGGTGGCAGTACCAATAGAAAGGTGACAGTAAGTGAAAGAAGGGGGGTTGCGGCCAACAGAACAGCAAATCCTTTTTTTAGTCCCACAGTAAACAGTTAGTCCTCAGACCACCCACTCTGCACTCATTATTCTCTTGGGAACACAATAACTTGCTGTTTTATACTTCTGTTCATCATGATGTCCGCGGCACAGAAATCATGACCTACCTTTAGCTCGATATGTCGGCAAAAGATATGGCAGATTAACATATCGGCCTCTATCAAACATCACTGAATACACATCGGACTCAGACAGCATGTTGCTGCTGGTGTGGAGTATTCGAAATATCAAAAGAAACACAACCTCTAAGTTTTAAAAAAACATCAGATTTTTAAGTTCGACATTTTCTCTTCTTTCGGAAACTTACTACTCAACAAAAAACACGTTGTCTATGTGTTCAATTTCTGCAAGTCTTCAAATTTCAAAGGAGAAAAAGAACCACTTAAATATTTTTGCATTTCTTGTTCTATCTATGTAAAAAATAACTTGTCCTCAAAGCCAAAAAAGATACCAGGCCATTTTAAAAAGTTTTTTGTTGTTGTTTAGTTGTTGAATTTGCTGAAAGACAATTTTAAATTTTGCTTTAATTTTTGGCCGGAAGTTCATTTTCCAAAGACTTCATGTGAGAGTGAAGTCTTTGGTTTTATAAAATTATAATGATGACAGAAATATAAGGACCAATTAGAACATCTGTAGCTGTACTGGGGAACAGTACCTCTATGTCAACATTAGGGGAACTCTCTCGGGGATCGTAGTCATACAGGGCCACCATTCTCCGCGTTGACACCGGGTGCTGACGCCCACTACGCCTGTTCCTCTCTTTGAGAAGGGCAAAGCATGAAAAAAAGACAAAATCAGAGAGGTATCAGCAGGGAACCACGTAAATTCTCCGTCCACAGATGTGATTAACAAAATTGATATATATAAAAATAAAGGAATGTGCATTGATAGCAAACATCAGAAAGATAAGGAAGATAGATATTCAAAGGTGAACAAAGACAGAGAGCTCAAAAAGTGAAGTGCATGTCAATTTGTACACACCCCTCTTGGACTTTCGAGACCTGCGATTTATTGATCGTCCGTCTTTGAAACGATCACAGTTCACTTAATAGGAAAGAATAGAAAAACACGAGTAAGTGGGGAGAATAGAGAAAAAGAAACATTTTTAACAGAGGACAGCCACATTCAAGTAGACTAACAGCGTATCAATAAATTAAGTTGTGAAATACCTTACCTAACTTCTCCACTGGAGTGTTGAGTGGCAGGAAGCCTTGTTTGAGGAGCTGGCCCATCATTTCGTCATCCTCTGTTTGGATTTCAGAGACCATGTTACAAGGAATAAGACCCACTCGGTCTCTAATTTCTGCCCTGTAGAACCCATCCGTGTCTTTATTCCCAAACACCTAAGGAGAGTACAAAGTGTTTGGGAAAATTATGTTTTCTCAAAGTGCAGAAAAGCCTTTAAATTCACAGTAATCTAGCACAAACTACGCTGTAGTTATCTTCTCATGTCAATGGCCTGAGAAAGTAAGGGGAAGTTTTTAGTTCATGAAACATTACTGCTATCTAACAATGAAAACATTTTTTAACCTTTTTTCTCTAAATGATAACAAAATACAACAGTAGTTCAGTATATCTTACTGAATTTATAAAATAAGGAATGGCATAATTTAAGTCCAGGACACTGGTCATCTAAAAGAAAGATGTGTGTGTGATGCTTTCTAAGGTAATAATCAAGGCTTTCAGAGATTTGGAATGCATCAGCAGAGCAGTAAAGTGGTATTTCATCATTTTTCAAATCATTTTGACAGATTTGAGCTGGCAGTCACATCTTAATCAATCTATAAAGACTGAATTGCTATACAGAAATAACTTTTCTTTGAAGAAATAAACCTAGCAATTTTTTAATGTTAAGTTGCTATTGAATATCTGTGTCTACAAGTCAAGTCAGTACCTTGATGATCTGGCCTTCCTTGAAAGGCAGCTCCTCATCAGCAGCATCGGGGTTGGGAGACATTGACAGGGGGTCATAGTCAAAGAGAGCCACAAACACACGGGTCATCTCCTCTTGCTCTGAATCCTCAAAGTATTCCGGGGAGCGCCTTCCCCGCATGTGCCTGCGCCGGCTGTATCCGTCTGAAAAATAGAGCAGGCCTCTGCTGCTACTACCAGCCTTATACAGCCACGCTGGCTGTAGAGGCAATGAGAGCAGAAGATGTCTCTTTGTTAGAGCTGACAAGAGTTCAGGTAATGTGATGCATGTGTGAAAAAAGAGCCAGAGATCAATTGCAATTATTGATTAGATTTTAATTTTAATTTCTCTTCACTTTGAAAAAGACACTTGTAGGAAAACAGCAGGGTTCTTCGTTCACACATCTCAGCTTGCTGGACGTGGCAGTAACTGTGCATCACAGAACACAGTGCAACACAGCACAGACAGGAAACAGGTTTCAAGCAGCTTTTAGGTGCAGGGAAAGTGAATGGTAACAGGTAACACTGCACTGTTAGTCATTGCTGTTTCACTGCCTTATCTCACAGAGGCTGATTTAAGAGCATGCTTTCCTGAGTTTGAATGCACTAAGGTGAGCATTCCTACATCAAATGCTGATGTAACGCCATGCTTCAAGGCCACAATGGGAAGCGAAAAAGGTCGGGGAGGCACATTCCCTAAGGAGACAGGATATCAAGTGCACCAGCAATTTTTGGTGACCCAGATATCATGGCCAGTGAAGGGCAAGGAATTATCCCCATATCCATTGCCCGTTCCCTTCACGGATCACCATATTAAATGTTTCGCTGGCAAATAGAGTTGATTCATGTCTCAGCTATGGCACACAAGTGAAATATGATTTTTAAGAGACGTAAAGTATGCCGAAATGAAGCTGAGATAAATGTTTGAGTCTGATAGCATCAGAGTAAACAAATGTGCGACCCTCTTATACTGACCAGACAAAATCCCAAGAATGCATCTTTTCCTCTCGCCAATTAAAGGGAGCATGCAAAATTAAAAGCAAGCTATTGGTTCAGAGAGGTGACGGTGGTGGGTGGGAGTTAGAGGGAAAGCAGGAGGAAGTGAGGAAAAGCTGGGTTAGATTGAAGTTACAGAGTGTTATGAAGTGATATGAGGGGTGAGTCAGAGGAGTGGGTGGGATGGGGTTTCTTGGGATCGAAGCCAGAGGATAGGAGTACATACAGGGGAAGGATTTTCATTCTCCAGTGATGGGAAAGGGGGGCTCGCCTGGTCTATCCCCTTCACTTTATTTTACTAATCTAACCTCAAGAAGGTTGCCAACTATCCAGCACAGAACAAAGTCCGCTATCATATCACTGCATGTGATTCAACATTCAGCGTTTCTTAGCCTTATCTGGTATAGTCATCTTGAAGAGAAGCTGCACCACATACCATATTGATCCTCAGAGGACATAGAGCTCCATAGCCTTCGCCCAGCTACACTGCCATAGTAAACATCCTCCTTGATGGGTGAGAGGTTCCCCTCACTTCCCTCACTGTTACTGTCCATGGTGATCTCTATAGAAGACACCAATCACAACGTTACACACTCTGCACTACCCCATGGCCCATTCAATCATGCTGAGACAGTAGGATGAGGATGTTGCCCTGAGCTGGGTGGGTGGGTGTTCAAGCCAACAGGTTTCACTCTGGAGTCACTGGGTGTAAAACAGCAATGTTTGCACCGTTGAAGGGGGAGGTCAAATGAAGTGGTCATGTCAACATGTTAGGTCACAGTATACATAGGAATAGGGTCATAACTTTCCTTGAAAACTGCAATTGAACAACTGCCGAATCCGGCTCATGAGGATGGGCATCTAAAGGGTGTGCAGACATCCTACAAAAAGGTGAGCTATTGGGTTGTTAAAGGTCTATGGAAGAGATGTAAAGCTTGGCTCACATGGGTAAGGGATACATATGGTAAAAATAGCACAAACATCAGTGGTCCTGCATGTGGGGGTTATGCATCTCCTCATGTGGTGACCTCACTAACCAATGGATGGAATGGGCCGTCGTTGAGGAGGGGTACCGATGTGAACCGGCCTCCTCCCTGGGTGGTCCAGATGATCGGCGCTTCCATGTGAAGGCGTGTTCCCAATGATCTTTAGAGTAAAGAAACAGACAACTGATCAGAACAATGAACCACCAGCAGTGTGAAAACTAATTAAGAATCCCACAATCCTGTTAAAGACAAACTAAAATACACAAGAACCAATGACTGGCTACCTTTTGTCCCTAGGGCGCCTAACTATTACGAAAAATTAAATTCATTAAACAATAAGCAAACCCAAGAAACTATCAAAACAAATAAATGAAAGAAACCCCAACACAACGACATGGATCAGGGTTAGGGAGGCGCAGATGTTTAACTAAAGACCATTTGTTCGGTTTTGTTTTTTTTCTGTGCATGTCGGCTCAATGACAAGAAAAGCAAGTAAATGATGCTATAAAAGACCAACGTAAAAAAAGAGCAGATGGAGGAATTTGGTTGCGAAAATCGAATGATGAAATTAGCTGAGCAAAGCCGGCTCAGTGTTAAACCTGTCCAAACATTCGGTTCGTATGAAATGCCAATGAACCAGAGATCGCCTTGCTGAAACAAGTGCAAGAGCTGAGATGATAGAAATGGGCAGTGGACTTAATTTGTCGTCGGAAACTTCTTGAGCCGTCTTCCTTTCTTATGTGGAGTAATGACAAGCAAGAGATGCAAAAATAAAGCTCAAAGCACATAGTGGCCTACAACTGTAACAAAACATGACTGAAGACATGGAGAACAGACCTACTCTATCAGCCAAGAGGGAAGAGGCAGAGAAGATGGGAACGCAATCATGCACTGCACAGACACTCTCCATCAAATGGGAACTTTGTCCTCCAAGACATGAGAAATCAAAACTTAAATGGCCTTTAGGTAAATAAAAAACTCTACTGTATTTTAAAAGACACCTGTCATTCAAAGAACAAGTAAAGTAAGTCACACAAAGTAAAATCTGAACAACCATGAAAAATCAAAATGTCAAATGAAAGGAAGGGGAATAATCAACAAAAAATAGACGACATTAAGAGAACAGAATGTCTGCAGCTTGCTGATGAAAAGTACAGCAGAAAGTCTGAATCACACACCAGTGACTGGTCCCGGTTGAGCCTGGACAAAGATTGGGCCCTAGCCTCCCTGTGGGGACTGTAATAGACCCTGTCCAGCTTGTTCAGCCTGCCCTCGCTCAGGGCCCCCTCCCTCGAGTAGTTTCGTGCTCCAGGTTCCCGACCAGGACCAAAGTGATCCGTGTTCCTAAAGTCACCGGTGTGGACTGACTTGGCAGCAGTCAGTGGAACATCGGAGAACTCTTCCTCCACGCTGCACTGACGGGTCAGAGTTCTTTTACGGCCCATAGCCAGGGCCCGCCTTTCAATAGGGCCTTCACAGTGGATGATCCGCACAGGCCCCCGCATTGGGCTCCCATGTGTGTAATACCCTCGATGACCCCTTCCTAAAGATCCTTCTTCCTCACTGCCACAGTCTAAACCGCTATCAGGACTCTTGGTGTTCTGGCGACTGGGGCGTCCTAAACTGCGATCCTCAGCGTTGTAGGAGTATCGGCTGTCAGAGAAGCGAGGAGAGGAGCGCTGGCGCTGCAGGTGTCTCAAGTTTTTGTTGCCGCTGAGAGGTTTGTTGGGGTATGTTCTCCGCTGAGTGTGTGGCGTTCCCGGACGTCCTCCCTCTTCAAAAATCAGGCGCTGACCCATACTGTCCATGCTGTCCGACTCCTCCTCAGCCACCTCTGGGATGCTATGGAGACGCTTGCTTCGGAGCGACTTCTGTTTCACCACCTCCCTCTGGAGGTCCCAGCAGTCTCTTTCCTCAGCAAGGTCCTGACGTTTGTAATACGCCTCCAGTCATGACCAGGATGCAAAGTTCCACATTTTTTTCACAGTTCAGTAAGTCAGTTCAATTCAAAATGTTCAGTTTATTTATATGTTTTTGAAGGGGGGTTGAAAAGGCAGGAAACAACACAGTATGTGAATAGAATAAATAGGAGGGAAAGACAAAATAAAGACATAATTAGTTATTTGTGGCAATGTAGCAAGACATGCAGTCTCATTCCGTGAGGAGGAAATGGCATGCTCTGGAGAGGAATCTGTGCAGACAAAAATAACAAAACTGACAAAATGGGCGTCCACACGTGATTGAGAATAAAGAGAAATTTGCTTGTTGATGGAAACTATCAGAAGAAAAAGACACACGCCACTATAGGAGGAGTCACTAATGCAGGTAAATGAATGAACGATGACAAAATCAATAAGCAAATCTTTTAAAATCCATGAAATTAAAATGTGAGTAACATAAATAATGAGACACAAATTAAGGCACTTTGGCAAAATTGCAATATATACATATCCATAGGTACATAGAAAACAATGAGGAGACATCCTGGTCAACCCTTGTCTAATTATTTTTAACAAAGGTGGGTTTACAATCTAAAATGAAATGCAATAAGAAAAAGGGATAGTTTATATATAATCCCACTTTACAAGTACAGGGAAATGACAGCATGGCGATGCCACATCGGTGCATGTAAAACGATATAAATCAAATACTCCCACTAATGCGTTGGTTTCATAAACATCATGTCACCATATGTTTACCTGTACGGACACAGAGTTAATCACATCGAATATCAGAAATTTTGGATTGACTTTTGATAGCATGTTTGCTATGGAACAGATGTAATAAGTTACTCTATAAGAAGCCACTAACACTGTCTCTCACACCACTAAAATTATAGCATGACTGACTTTACATTCACACAACCCCACAACAGAACAAATGAAGACACAGTCATGTACTGACACTGTTTACATTTACATTGGAACTAGAAAATTAAGCATTTGAACATGAAAGACATGAACAAAAGTGGATATGTCCATTTAAGTGATCACTTAAATGAGATTCCCATGTGAACTTAATATGCCATGACCTTTTGACACAGCATTTTTCATTTTGAACTTTTAACATTTTTGCTTTTAACACATTAGGAACGTCAAAATGCAATCGCTCTTTTAGTTTGCGTTCTTCCCTTCTCACGTGCTGCACAAATATGTTTACATAGCCATTCCCATGAGCTCAGCGTTCAATGAATTAAGCAGTGCTGGGAGGGTTAAGGGAAAAGGAGGGTTATTTGAGGGAGCTCAGCGAACAAAGCCACAATGGGCATGGTTATTGAGCTTGGAAGAGAGAACAAAAACCTGTCCAGATGACATGCCCCTGCCATTCTCCGTCTAGTCTGCCTGTCTCCACCATCAACCCACCCCCTCTTTTCAACTGCAGGACTGAAGGCATACGGTAGGTACCTTTAGAGTGTTGTGGGAGTTGATACTGCGCCTGCGACCCTCCTCCAGTTGCATCTCGGAGTAAAGATCTTCCTCATCCTCCTCCATGATGTCGGACAGATCAGAACCCCGGCTGCTCTCTGTCTGATACTCTTCACTGTGGGTGTAGTGGGGATGATGATGCTGAGAGAAACGAGGGATAGATAACAGCAGTGGAGTATGACCTCTCATTAATACATTCACTTTAGGCTACCTTCTCACTTGTGAATACTTTTTGTGTTGTTTAATGACAGTTTTATGAGGTAATGCAAGAAACAAACTGATTAAGATTTGAGCTGAAATGTGGAAAGTTAATAAATCTGTAAATAGCATACAAAATATTCTTACATACTGAGATTACATACATATATGCTCAATATCACAGCATCTGATAGGACAGCTTGCTGTGTTTCTGTAGAGTACCTGTCTGCCTAATTCTGAGCCCCGGAGGAATTCATCCACTGAGGCTCCTCTCCTCTTTGTATGGGGGGAGTCATAACCATCCTCCTCCTCATCAGAATTGAGCGGATGCAGACTGTTACCACGCTCACTGAAGATATTCCTCTTTTCAACCTTGCAAAAGAAATAGTGTTGTAACATCCAAATTATTTGGTGAGAAGTCACCTCAAAGTGTACTGCATTGAACATTTGGACAATTTACACAACCACATCCCCACAACTTTCAGAAAAGAGGTCTACAGTCATAACCTGGAAACCAAAATCCATGGTTTATTCATTCATTCATTCTATATAGCACTTATCCTGCACACAGGTTCACAGTGAGACTAGGGACCGGCTGACTTATGATCTGTCACTAAACCCTTAACAGGGCCACATACAGAGACAGTGCTTTCTCATTCAACCTATGGACAAATTTATGTCCAATTATCCTATATCATTTTGTTGGACCAGGAATTGAACCATTAACCTTCTTGCTGTGAGAGAGGAGTTCTAACCTCTGCACACAATGAACGGTTGACTGGAATATTGTTTCCGAAGTCCTCACATACCCTGTTGCCCTCTGCGAATACCCTCTGGGCAGCTTCTCTGGCCATGGCCTTGGCGATCGTGTTGGGGATAGGTACTCCCTGAGGCTGTGGCAGGATCCGTTGAGGGGAGGGTGATCGTCGTGGCGGGAAGTGTGGTGGCTCCAGGTTGGGTCCACGAAGACTCGGGGGCAGTGGGGAGGGGGAGCGCTCCCAAGGCTGACCTGAACGTAGGCCCACCTCATGCTCTTTGGTTTCTGGGTCTCTGGCACTTATGAGTGGTTTGGACTTGGACAAAGGCTGATGCTGAAAATGAGGATGGGGATGAGGAGGGGGAGGATGTATGGGCTGCGTGGGCTGCTGTGCATGGGGTAATGTGTGAGGCTGTGCTCGAGAGAGAGGTTGCACCTGGGGTTGAGGGTGATTTGGTGGGTATGTTGATGGGTAAGGAGGATGGGTTTGCGAGTGGGCAGGAGGAGCCTGTTGTTGAGGCATATGTGGGATGGTTCGATGGGAAAGACGTGGGGAACCCAAGAGATTATGTGGGATGATTGCAATTGGTGAGTCTTGGGACTCGCCTTGTGTTGATAACGTCCGTACTATGACTTCTCTGGCCTCAAGACACTGAATCCTGTTTAATTCCACTGTGACATAGTCTGCTGTTGGGTACAAGACCTCAGCAATCTGCATTCAGAATGAGAACACAATTGACTCCTTATGAAAAAGAAGCATTTACCAACGAAGCCTGCTTTCATCGACATGCATTCTTTGGAATTCTAAGATCTGTTTATTTCATGTAAAAAAAAAAAAAAAAAAACTTTAAAAACTGTCAGAAGGTTATATCCCCGGAGCTGTAACAGATACTTTCTAATACTGTTCTGAGTAATACTCCCCTTTTTAAATGTTATTTTCGGGGAACACTCATTGAGAGAAGGCTCCCCTTTTATTTATATTTTGAAATGCTGCGATCACATTCATAAGATTTTCAATGGAAACTACAGTCAGACTGGATAGTTCAATGGGAAAATCTGGAGATGAAAAGAAATAATTTCATCATCAACAAGCAAGTGACAGCTAATATTGTATTAGCATAATACTTTCGTTCCTCAGGTTGTCAAATCTGACATTAAGGAGATGTGCCTCTAATGATGTCACTACATAGAGCTCGTAACGCTCAACTGAATTCTGTGGCGGCACTAAAAGAGCTGCATCCTGAAGCAAGGAACATGAATGGAGTTGTAGTATGTTCTACAATGACAGTAAGAGAATAGTGGAAGCAACTAATTTCAAGCTCATCTGAGCTAATCTTTCAGTGATTGGCCTAAAACAATGATTGTGGGTAAGTGTTGACTGTTAATCAATTGTTGAATCACTTTTGAAATGTGAGGACTAATTTTTTAGAAATGTACTTTTAAAGGCCTACATCAAGGGCAACTCAATAAAATATATTACATTTCCCTCCTGCCTTTATCTACCTCTCAGAGAGGTGAAATGAGATAGTTGTAGAAATATGAACTGCAAAAAAAATTAATTTCTGCGTTCAAAACCTTTGAGTGAATTTATTCATATGAATTCAGTTCCTCAGCATGTTTGTAGAATTCTGATGAACCCTTTTTAATTTTGTCCAGGAGATGGAGGCAGAGTTTTACTGAGCAAGAACTACTGTCACGAATGGCATGATCTGTTTTTATTGTAAGAAAAATAAAGAATGACCAGTTTGGAAATTGGTACCTTTTGTCCCTTTGTGCACACAGCATAGCCAATAACACTGGCTCCATTTGAGGTTCCGGCAGAAGTCAGAGGCGGTGGCTTCCATCTGACCTGCAGAATTCCGGGTGTCTGACCACACTGGACCTGCACCTCCTGGGGAGGGAGGGGGGGCCCTGGGGAGTACACACACGCACGCACGCACACACACACATGCACACACATACACACACGATAACACGATAAGAGAATAAGATTAACATTTTAACTGTTGCTGAACCAAATTTGCTGATATGATCAGAAAATATTGTACTGGTCATGCTCATTCATTAATCTTTTCATTGTGCTATGCAACTAGGACATGGTCATGCTGCGTTAAATGACAGGATCACAAAGTCTGTCTTGAAGAAGTCAAGTTTCCACATTAAAAGTTCAACAGTCGTAGTGACCGTTAAGAGAACCTTTCTCAATGTGAATTCAGAAGAACCAGTTCGGGAAAAATAATCCCTATTTCAATTTATTTTGGTCCAAGATATAGCAGTGGAAGCACATCAAAAAGGGTTCTCTTAAGGTTTGCTTAAATAAGGTAGTAATGGAAATTGACATGTTTCATTTTACTTTGAAAATATTTGAGCAATTAGTTGTTTAACTACAAAGTATCAAATTGCAGTGTATATTCTGATAAGTGCATGCCAAAGTGATGTTTTCAGATATATTTTCTCTGCATGGTATTTTCTTTATTGTGATAGTGGACTCGAGAAACCAAGAAATGTTCCCATATGGCACATTGTTTCAGAGATTTTGGATAATTGCTGTAAAGGTGATCCGATAACAATGCTTGTCAGTCAGGGGCACATTTATACCAGTTTGTTTAACTGCAAAAAAAAAAAACGACGTAGACATTGCTTCATGCTGTGATCCTGAATGAATTACTGGATAGCTGGTGGGTGACACACCCCATATATTCATCTGCCAATTGTACATTTACACACATTTGCCTCATGGTAGTTGTTTTCGACCTTGAACAATGTTTATCAAAATGTATTGAACACAATATGTCAGAAAACATACCTATATTTAGAATATTGAGGTGAAAGTGTTTCCATTTTATCGGCTGCTATATAAGATGACACAGTAAGAAGATGAATGTAATATCAACCGCTGAAATTACTCTTTTACAGGAAGTCTGCTACAAGTGTAAACCCTTGATTTTTGAATGGGGGGTTTGGTTGAAAAGGCAAAGTACAAAAGGATCTGGCAACAAACATAATGGCAATCAACATTCTATTGCCAGGTCAGTATTGGTTGAATTCTAGAAGGTATGAAAAAGAGTTGTTTGTGAAATCTTTTAGTTTTGGCTCCATGCTGCACAATATATCAACTCACATCTCTGCAGTGACAAACAATGGCCAGAGTTTGTCAGCAGAAACTCTATGTATAATAATATCCACCAATGTAATCATACTCCCATCTCTAACCTGGCTTTCAAAAGACAAAACACGGATGGAACAGAGGCAACAGCCGTTTGGTGATTCAATTTCCACCCATCATTATTAAACCACTCTTGGCATATATGTCACATTTCATTGAGAACCAAATATGATGTTTGCTACTTCTGGGTAAAATTCAGCAGACGCTGAATTAAGGGCAGAGAATTCAGTTGTGTATCTGTGTCTTGTTTAATGAAGCCATTCTGAGTGTGAACACCTAAAATAGTGCCTAAAGCCACTGTCCTTCTTTTTGACAGTCATCCTCTGCAGAAACCAAGACTATTTCAGAATTCACTAATTAACATGTTCAATAGATGGATCATTTCATGAACTCTCAGCATGTAGGCTCATCGGGTGCCAAAAAACTGTCAATTAAAACTTCAGACTCATTCCTCTGCTCTCCTATTCCCCCCTGTATTTCTTGCCTTTTCACACTCTAATGCCATTGTGTGTTATGTATCAAGCAACAATCATCCTACCAGTGTACAATTTGAAAAACTATTACCCTCAAATGCCAATCCGCCATGAAAAATATATTTTTGCTTGTTATACTCGGAAATCCCCCGATTAGCATTCACTAGTAAAATGCTCAAATAATTTACTCTTGAAATACATCCCTTCTTTCCTACCTATTATCTCCTTGAGCTCTCTGTCACATAGAAAGCAGCAATATAACATATCTCAAATACGGTATATTTATCTGACAAACTCCACAGTCCGAACTGAAGATTAAGAGTGACTCATGGTATTCTCACTGTAAAAGATTTCACAGTAGCAGCAGAATCATGAGAGTGCTTGCAACCCCAGAGCGTTAATAAGTCCCATGGGCGAAAGAAATCGCAGAGATCTACATTCACTTTTACACTTATTTGGCTGATTGACTCTTTGTTTCCACTATTGACTATTTTCAATCTAGTGAATGTGAATGCAACTTTTCACTTTTCCTGTTTTGATCATGTTTTCATGTTAACACCATTCATAGGCTTAAGGAAATTTAAAAGACTCAGTGAATATGAACATTGTTGTAACTTTTCGTCAGTGTACGGATAGGAATATAAATGGATTGCTGTGTGGGATGCAAATCATCAGATGGCATTTCCTTGTGGAATATCAGATGACTTTGAGGCTCAACAGGAGTACTATCCCACCCCACAGAACCTGCTGTCACGTTAGAGAGAAGCACACGTGCAGACATCAAACATCCTCTAATTTCCTTCAGGGTTGGGGACAGGGCATGTTAATCAAACTTATAAGTTCTTTACAAATTTTCATTTTGATATATCTTTACATGGGTAAATGTGGGCTGTTTATGGTATTTCTTAAATGACATATCATTTCCTCACTTTGAAGGTGATTTTCTTCTTTTCAGACGGTTATTTAATTTCACGTACTTCATTTAACACCTTTTCACCAATCTGCTGAGAATAAAATGAAAAATAATTCCTTGAATGTTTATTCAGTGGTGTTATAGAAAAACTCTTTTGCTCTTGTCTTTTTATATGGTTGCTTTTTTTAAATATTTTGTAAAAATTGTTGACGGCAGGCATTTTATATATATCATTGCCTTTTTTCAATTATTTTTTCAATCAAACTTTGAACCCCCTGACTGACTATATCAATGCTTCTGTTAACTGATATCACCCTCCTTCAAAAAAACAGACTTCATTGTAATATGAGGCTGTAAAATGAGTGCTGATAGAAGTGTGTGATTAAAAAGAAGACCTGCAGGCTGAGTGCAGAACTCCACAGAGATTTCTCTCTTCTCCCTCTGATCCACTGGAAGCTGCCAAGGAACCTGATGTGGCTGCGCCACCACCTTCACCTTGTAAACAGTCATGGACTTCAGGTTGAAGAACTTATACTTGTAGCCTCCAGCCTTGATCATGTCATACTCTGCCCCATTGAGGAAGATGGTGTGACTGTAGTTGCTGTTGCTGGGCATCCATGAGAGCTCAGCAGACACCTGTGTGATGCTGTCCACCCGCAGGTAGTAAGGTGCAACCACCACGTCCTTTCCTACGAGCAAAGTGCACCGAAGCTCGTCCGATGGACCCCGGTCAGTGATGCTCTGCACTGAGATTCGATAAGTGTTGGTGGCGAGATTGAGCTTCTCAATGAGAGACTTTGTCCTGCCCCCGTAGGGGACACTCATGCGTACCTCCTTATCCACCAACACATTGTAGCCATTTATGGAGCCCCAACCTGGGGGGACCATAGGAGGATCCCAGCCAATTATGACACTCTTGGCCAGTTGTTTAATCAGGTTGATTCGGCGGGGATAAGGCACAATGTCTTCACCGACTTCATCAATACTGACATCCAGGGTTCCTGTTCCATTGCTGGAGGAGCCCAGGAGGTCCATGCCCAAGCTGCTGGTGCTGATACAATCCTGTTTACTATCAGACAGCAGACTGCTTATACCTGTCCCAATCCCCCTGTTGACCCCCAGTCTATGAGACCCCAGGCTACTGTGACTGTTGAGGCACCCAGGATCTTTAGCTACTGTCTCCTTGTGTTGGACTGAGGGTGTATCCTCATCTTGGACAAAATCCAAAAAATTGGAGGGGACAAGCCCCCTCTGACCATCAAGTAGCTCTCCTGGAAAACAGAAGGAAGACTCGTTGACATGGTCATATTTCAAGCAAGGGATGAATATGGGGAATATCGGGAATGTCAGACCTTCATAAAAGCCATCCTCATCCATTATCCCATAGACGTAGAGGTACTTTCCCGCCACCAGGGGAAGCTCTGCCTCTGGATGCTCATTAGGCCCATCGTAGGGATTGTAGCTGCAGCATAGAAATACTAGAAATAGTCAATTTAATGTTTTCAAAGGAAAAAGGCACTTTTACTATTCATTTCAAAAACTGCAGCCCTAATACTCTGTATATCAAGGATTTGCTGAGTGTGGCTTTAAAATGTTACATTTGTTTGTAATTTTGTTTTGGTCTCGCAAATTTGAGGAGTAGATGCATGTGGGTAGAAAGCTCTGGCTCTGTTTCACATATTTTTGCTCTGAGGATTCCAATTATTTTTTGTGCTGACAGGTCATTTTCTTTACAGATAGAAACACTGAATCATCCTTAAGACCCCAGCATTCCGGTCCAAGAGAGAAAGCACATAAGCTCAGCTCACTGTCTACAGATTGCAGTCAGTTCATTCAATAGAAAGTTTTGGACCCCTTCTCATCGATCACTCATTCTGAAGACACTCAAATTGTTGTTTTAATGTTTTTTTATTTAGGCAAAAGGCTCCTGTTAGCACTTCCTTTGTGCATTGGTTTAAATGCTGTGACTGCACTTACAATGATTTGCTGAATAAATGGGGGAACTACATGAATAATATAATGTCTATTATATAGACATATGCCTTTGTCGAGCAATGCAGACCTTTCAAATTGTTTGTTTTAAGGTTTCTTTATTTTTGGCAATAAGCTCCCGTTTGCACTTCCTTCGTGCATTGGTTTAAATCAGTGGTCTCAAAACTACGGCTTGCCGCCACATTCTCCCCGGCCCCTGAACAATACCAGAGATGCATTATGATTTTTTCTTAATTCTGGCCACGTAATCGTG
This sequence comes from Fistularia commersonii, assembly GCF_037954325.1. NCBI lineage: Eukaryota > Metazoa > Chordata > Actinopteri > Syngnathiformes > Fistulariidae > Fistularia > Fistularia commersonii. The sequence continues at coordinate 13,366,718 of NC_141309.1, forward strand.
ACTTGTACATGCATAGAACGTAACATTCTATTCCACCCTTCTGCAGTGTGTGCCTGATCTGAAACCCCTCCCTCAAAAAAAAAAAATCCTGGACACACCCCTGTCAAATGACACGGAATAATGGCGAAAAGATTAGGTAAGAGAAAAATAGATTCAGAATACAGGGTATTTAACCTCGTAGGTGTATTTAACTTGGTAGGTATTGGTATCAGTTGGGTTTCATAGCCTGCTTGCTTTCTGGTTGTCACAGTGAATTTGATAAGAGAGAGCTGCAAGAAAGTGTCTACAAGAAAAAAACTTGAAAAGGGTCATTTGGTTATTATTTATTTCATGCATGGTGTTATTTATTTCATGAATAATGTTATTATTTATTTTCTGATTTTTTTTTTTCTGTCAAGATCCCCAGAAGGGGTTGATTTTTGGTTATGCGTAGCTTTCTGGAAAACAACAAATGTTTATGTTTAGACACCTCTGCAATCGTCAGACTTTTTGCTACAAACAAAAGTTATTTGGCCCTTGCAGGAAAAAGTTTGGGGACCCCTGGTTTAAATCCTGAGGCTGCATTGACAGTGATTGGCTGAAGAAATAGGGTTACTACATGAATGACATAATGTCACCTTTATAGACATATACCTGTATCGAGCAATGCAGAGCCGGACCTTCCCTGTGAACTTTGGTTTAGACCTGGTTGTCGAACTGAAGTCCTTGTCCATCTACATGAGAAAAAAACATGATACACCGCCCTTTTTCCTTAAAATTGTCATGTTCTTTTTTAACTCATTTAGGGGGACGTTCTTCATAGAGGAAGAGGAAGAGGTAATTAAATTACTCTGTGTGTTTATCTAAAACAATACAAAATGCTTGACATACCCTTTTACTCCATGCGTCCTAAAAATGAAAAAAGAGGAAAAATAAGGCTTCACTTTAAATCCACAGGTAAAACAATTGACATTTATGATTCACATTTACCAATTAACATTATAACCCACACTGTCAATACGCTCTCTCTCTTACACACACAGACACACAGACACACACACACACACACACACACACACACACATGTACGCACTCAAAGAACGAGTGATTAATTTCAGCATGCTACATTGAGGACATTCAAAGTATTTTCAAGCAATGGTGAATCTAAAATATTTAGCTTGTCCAGATAAAATCATGCTCTTGGATTTTCTTTTGTTCACCCAAAGCACATCATGATGATTAAAATGAATAGACATTTTTTCCCCTTGACTGTTTACCATAAAAACATGAATGTGAAACATTCACCAGCTCAATCAATTCTTTTTGATACAATCTCTGGCATTATTCCTAGTGAAATGAATTTGAGGAAAATTGCATTTATTTCCTTCTTTGATATGGACTGTCTCGATTATTCCAAATATCCTTGCATTAACTGAGCTAACAACTGTAAAGGGGCAACACAGCTGAGACAGTTGCTAAAAAGACCCTGTCTGAATTACACACATTGTGAAATTTTTGATGGTGTATGTATCTGTAAAGAGTCCAATGAAGAATTGAATTTAATCACTGATTAAATTTAATACAGAAGTAGTTGTTTTGTTTTGAGGTGGATCTATTTGTCCCTCCAGAATCTTCTGATTTTGACTGCAGTGTGGTCATTCGGGATGCTGTGTGCGGCTACACTGATTGTTTGGCCCTCTCACTGATTACATTGTTCATCCATTGGCACTTTCATACGAACATCAGAGAAAGAGATGATTTGGGTTTTGAGTGTCTCTCTCTGCCTTTAACGTGAAAGGAAGAGCCCTTGGAGTCTGACGGAGCACCACACTGAGAACAGAACATAATTCCTTCTGTATAATCAGTCAAAAAAAAGTGAAAACACTACAAAATAGTGAAGTAGAAACTTGATGTGACCTCATAAAAATAGCAAACTATTTAAATAACATAAACCCTTGAATGATGCATTTCTACCAGAACAGAAGTTTGAATTGTTGCCCTCCTCAAATTAAAGGAGCAGATTCTAACCTTAATGTGAATTCACAGATATATGATTCATATGCATTATCTATTTTTATAAAAGCAGAGGATAGTCAATTTAGATATTAATTACATAGTAGAGATAATATAATTGCAGAGATCTAATTTCCAAAACCTGCAAGACCACTTGATGCAATTTGTTTTTTTTCACCTGACAGTTTCATTAAACCAATATTAAATCCACAATGTAACAACAATGGAACAAAAACAGCTGTTTGCATTTTTTTGGTATTTAGCTTCGTCAATGTTTCAAATCACAAAGATGTCATCTGTCTGAGAAAAGGAATGCATTTGTTGGAAAAAGAATGTTGATGGCATGAACGAAATATATTTGACTGTATAAAATAAACATAAAAAACAAACAAATGAATGCCAAATGAAAAGAAGAAAAGGAAGGGAAACGGGAGAGTAATACACAATGAGGTCAAATCCTCTGATGGGTATGCGCATGCATGATCAGAGCCTAGGGAGTCAATCAAGTTAAAATCTAAAACTCAATTTCCATTTGATTCCACTGCGTTAGGGACTGTGTGTTCACACCATAAACGTCATGAGTGGCTGTGGGCGCTGTAGTGCTGCATCATACTGCCTGTCCTCGCCACAGGCTGGGTCATCCAAGTAGTGCAGGAACACTACATTCAGTTTCACTATCAGGTTACTGATATAGCTGTTAGGCAGAAGTCAAAGCCCAAATGTGATGATAAACAATACAAATTATTCTGCTTTTGCTGTGTATTGTTTTTTATCGTAATCTAAAGTGGTTAAGAAGCTTAATGAACACTCGCCTGTGTTTACACTAAGCTGCTGGAGTTATATGTCTTAGCTATCCAGGTCATGGTGAATTCTTGTCAAAATCTTCTTGTCAAACCAGTACCCGGTAACGTCCACATGAGCCTCAGTTCATGTGATCTAACAGGTTTCACTCATTTGTTTAGCTTTACCTTTTCACATTCCAATCCACGTGATACCACAAAAATTGCTCTTTTGTCCCGATGAACGACACCCCCATTAGCATAACAATTCCTTTAGACCTAGTTTTGGCCGATCAACTCTTACATTTACATAATAAGCCACCATAATCTAGACTGGCCCAAAACCCTGGCAGTTGTATTTGAAAATTCCCCACAAGTCATTAGAACTAAACAAGCCTCTCAGATGAGGGGTGAAACATCTTCAGGTGAAATTCAAGTCCAGTTTCCACAAGAAGATTTCAACAAGACTACTACAGCTTCATGTTTACATTGCAGAGCATCCAAGTCACTAATCACATGTTCTAACCTTTTTTAATTATACTGTAGTTGACAAAAACAAAGAAATCCTATCGCTTTTGAAAAGTTTTTCATGGAATTCAGTTTGGTACCTTACAGTTATTTTGTCACTTTGGTCATTGACAGTCCAATATCCAATAAGAAACCAAAGCTGTGCTACAATCAACAGAGATGTTTTGCAAAAAATGTACAGTAACTAAAGGCAGTGCAGGAAGAGCCATATCAAATACCAATATAGACTATCAAGTACCTCAGAGAGGAACACCCTGGCTGAGCTGCTGGCTCGACTCCGAGTAAGGAATGTTGGCTTGACGGAGAGGAGTTCCGGCTTGTCTCCGCTGGTCTGGAGCGGCTGAATGTACTCAGATATCAAAGATCTGGTTGTGGGAGCTTCATTGTCTGCGGATCAAACAAAGCTTGTCGTCAACACCTCAAATCAGGATTTATCAGAACTTATATGAGACAAATAAAAATTACTTTTTAAAAGAATTGCATTATGTAAGTTAAGGGATCAAGTCAATTAGAAAACGTATTCAGTTCAGAGAGAGAGAGAAAGAGAGAGAGAACTGTTACTTGATATTCAAATTCAGGTCAATGAAAATGACTTCAAAACCTGTAAAAAAAATCAAATCTCTCTACATATTCCATATCTATAGCTCATCACATGCTATTAAAAAGAGGTGTTACGGGAAAAAAATGTTTTTAAAAATGAAATTGCAAACTGAAGCCATAATGCGCTTGATTTGATTCAACATACACTATAGAAATATTTGACTTTTGAATGAATTTGACCATTTTCTCTACTCACTCAATGCCAGCAATAGTAAACATTTTGGGAACATTCTGAAGATATAGCCGATAAATAATGTGAAATCAAATACCCCTTTTATTTCATTAGACTGATAATATTGATGTATTTGTCATTGTCTAGTTATTTCTAAGTACTATGATAACAATGGCTAAATGATAAACTTTACTGTGCTTGTGGAAACATTAAATTATTTGCAAAAACAAGAAAAACAAACAAAAAAGGACAATTCTGGCAAGTGAACAACTGTTTCTCATTGCTTTTAATTCCTTCATTAGTACTCCAGGTTTACTCCATTTAGTCCAAGGCCCTGCCACTGTAGTTACAGCTATGATGTTTTGAATGTAGGTAATTGACACAGAAACCTGCCTTTAGTGCCAGCAGACCTAAAATCACAGTGCAGTTTATTGCACAATTCTGAAATAGAACTGGTGACTGTCCTTCATGCTCTCCTTTATTTTTAAGCATTTTAAAATTACTTCTATGCACTCTGAATCACAAGTGTCTCCCAAATCTCTGTATTTCATTTGCATACAAAACCATTATCTACAGTAAATTTTCAAAATATCTGAGAGAAAATGCCCAAACCTTTTCCTATGGGTGCAGCAAGGCCATTAAGGAGCTGGGACAAAGATTTGTTGGGTGACCCAGGAGACTCACACACAGTTAAGGGTTCAGTACTGAGGATGTCAAACTTCCCTGCCTGGAGCCGGAATTTCTCCAGCTCTTTCGACAGGAGGTTGAACTGTTCACTCTGAGTCCGGCATTTCTCCTCCAGCTCACGGACCTTGGCCTAGTGACAGTTAGGAAGGAGAGTTACAGAGAGAGGTGTGGGACACAGAGACAAACAGTCAAGACGGGGAAAGACGGGGACAAATAAAAACACAACAGGAGGGAAAAAAAGAGAATCAAAGGACGCACATGCTACACAAAAGTAAATAAGAGTTCACATATTCAGACAATAGGAATGTACAGGAAACTATACGTCTACCATCTACACAAAAAAAAACATGGAATTACATTTTCTGCAGGTTGTGGATAAGCCATCACGTAGAACAATGCCCTGGAATGACTCTTTATGGAGCGAGCAGTGCACATAAAAACATGCAGAACTTATGCTAAAACTAATATCACAGAACATGAAAAGGCACTTTTTACAATATAGTATGCATATCCAAAGCACACAATGGAATATTCATGGTGAAAGTTAAACTGACATCAGAGATGTCATTGGGCAGATTTCATGGGAATTCCAGGTGCTTTTTCAATAACAAAATGCTATGTCAAACTTCCCAAACTAAAGGTGAAAATTTGAGCTTGAGGTCACTGTGGTTGCCATGGAATTTTACAGTTATCCACAGCTGCTACTATATGATATCTGTGCTTCCGTCCTGTTATTCATCAACGGTTCAGAGCTTCACATAAACATGCTACTAAGCAGAAGAGTCCTCCCTGCAATTGCCATCTGAAATTATCATAACAGCACAGTACTGTATTGTGTGATGCTAGATGCTAGATGACACACATAAAACACATGCTAGATTGCGGAACATGCAATTCCATTAAGACACATTTACTGCTCTCGGCAAAGTGACTGCAGGATCACTCATTCAGGGCAATATGCAGAAAATTGATCTTTACATAATCATTATCAACATTGTAAAGCTTTTTGAATTAATGAAAAGGCTTTAATGTAATACATGCATGCAATAGACAAAAAGGTGAAAGAAAATGGCAGCAATTTCCATGCCAAAATACATTTTATGCATTCGTTTGTCCCGTTTTAAAGATTTTAGTTGCTTATATGTGAACACTGAAATGTGTTTGGTCTTGCAAGATTAAATTCACAGGCTTTTCAAGTTGCTCAGAGAAGCCACAGGCAGTCATCTTTAATTAAAGTTCTTGCATATTCTGAAAGTTCACATTACTAGTGAAATCTTTTTCATCAATTGTTAAGTGAGAGAGGCTGAATTTTTCTTTATGATCACTTAAAAGACATGACAGGTTTTTACTGCCAGTCATGTTCCAGACACTCAAAAACAACCGGCGCTGAGTGGGTAGTGACACCTCGGGAAAGATGTGGATGTAAGGGCCTAAAACCAAAAATGAAAGTTATCCATCAGCTGACTTTTTCATTTATGTACACTTCACATTACCTGGTACCTTTTGCAAATGTATGTGTAAGCGGGGGTGATATACTGTACATTATTTATAGGGATACTGTGTTGGATTAAACAGACAAAACTACCGGAGCATCTCAGTTATCGAAAGCAATCAAGAAATCAATTGGACATTTAGGAGAAGATTTATACACATCTGCAGAAAATGTCCTTAAAAATACTGACAAAACAACAATAATTTACTACAACATTAACTAAAAAGCACCTACAAAATGTCCCTGGAAAGCATCTGAATCCATAATTAAGACTTTGTTTGTTGAGTGATTCATTTGTTCATTTACTAATCTTTTATTGGTATTACAACTAGCTGAAACGACATAATGAAAAATTAGGATTGATTAAGAGCTGCATTCAGGATCCATTTAAAACCATTCAAAGCAAGTGAAATTATAGGTGGTATGCAAATAATCTGATTTTCAACTTTTTCCCAAGTGTCCAATGAATAGCAAGATAATGGTATGACTATTATCATCTTGAAAATAATACTTGGTTCTAATTGACTATACCTTTTTGTTGCATTGCAGGGTTAAATCATCTTACTCTTGCCAAGAGGGTACTTTAAATACTATTGGCTACATTGGATGAGGTGTAGAAATATAAGAGCATAAATACAAACAATTCTGAAATACCTGCATGCTGTCCAAGTGGTTCTGTACACGCATGTACACATACACCAATACGGCGAAAAGAGATGTAGAAAAGAAACAGACACAATTACACATCTTTAATTGGCTATTTACTTTCACACGCACAAATCACTTTGCTGCAGTCAGTGCTTTCAGACGTATTAATAAATAATAATAAGCAATAAGCTATTCAACATCGTACCTCTTAACTGTGTAATTACCAAATTAGTTGAACAATGTTGTGTGAGGAATTACTTTTTTTTTAGTAAGAGCGGTAGGCCATGAGCAATTCTAAACAAGGACACTGTGGCATGATTGTATGGAAAGAGTCTTTGGAAGTAAACAGCCCTATTCCCCCACCTCAACCCACCAGAGTCCATAGGCTCACCTCTAACAGATGGACAGCGCCCTCATGTTCCTTTTTAGCCTCAACCTGAGCCTGGGAAACACAGGTGCAGGGCTCCAGTTCAGTTTCTATTACTTTTGCAGAATACTTTCTGTTTTAAACAGCAACAAATTGTTTTTGCATCAATGAAGGATGAATTTCCCAATACTGCCGATGCGGTTGAAATGAAAAGAAAGCCACACCCACACCGTTGCTATTTCCAATTCTCAAAACTCACGATACATGATGCATTTCTATCGCAAACCATTTCAAAATAGCACAAAATTCAGTAGTATGGTTTTTGAACATACTTGACATTATTTTTCATCCTTATTATTATCCAAACAACAACTCGTCCAAAACCTAAGAAGTATTTGCATGCATGAAAGGTCATTCATTATAATCATAAATATACTAAGTCAGTAAACTTACCTGAAATAACAACTGGCTGAGGCTTTCAAAATTATAAGTCCAACCCTTCGATCTCTATCAGCCTCGAGATACTTGTGTGCCTCTTGGAATTTACACATTTACAACATTAACTTAACAGCTGCTGCCAGAATTCTCTAAGGTCCTCATGACATCGCCAGGATTCTTTGCGGAAGACAGAATGACCTGGATAGTTTCAGGCCAGGGAATATTTTTGTGGAGTTTAATACACCGGCTTCTGTCTCATTAGGAAAAGAGAACAGTGTTCTCTGGAAATAAGAGGTAAGTCCACCATGCTGACGAAAAAAATGTGGAACAGTATGATAGCTCTGGAGAGGAAGTGGGGAGACATGACGTGATTAACCTCAGAGTATATTACAGTTTTTTTCCCCACCTTCAAATTGATCAAGCACCTTGTTAAGATAAGACAAAAGGGTCAATTTGCCCCAGGTGTTTTGGCCAGAGTTGTAATATATTCTACGTTCAATCTTGAAGTTATAATGTCTCTTACTTAGACTAAACCTGTTAGTACATTGCAAGACGGACCTATAAGCACTTTTTAAAATGTATTATGATTAATTTTATAACTTATTATACTTGTTGCGAGTACAGCACAATTGTAGCGCAGAGTTTCTGAGGTGTATTTTGAATTGTTACTGAAAACTTCTTTCTGAAAATAAAGGGTTTTTGCTGTCTTTTGGTTCATACGAACAAACTGATGAAAAAAATCTCATTGAAAAAAAATGGTAAAACATTAAAATGATCTTAATCCACCATCATTAACAAACTGTGGATACATTTTTGGAAACTATTTACATCCATGTAGGAAAACAAGCATTCCAGATGAATATGAAAGCATCTGTGAATTTCACTATTCCGTAAATCTTCTTCACAGGCAATTCATTTGGGAGGATGCAAAGTGTCATAGAAAGATAATGCAGCAATGAGCTTCTTCTAATGGAAGAAAATGCGAAGACGTGCCTGAAAGAGGCCGACTGTGAAGCAACATTGCAGCATCACTGGGGTACACACACTGTTTAAAGAAAAAAGCATTGGTGACTATTCCAATCAACTTCACACTATCAGCAACCTCAGCCGTTGGTACACTTGCTTTGACATTACTGTCAGATCCAGTTCGAAGAGAAAGCCAAGGAAGCCTGTCTTCCTTTCTTTCAATCTTCTACATTCACCATTATTGGATTGCAAAACCAGTCAATAATAACCTCGTTGATCCGTGGCACAGGATCAGGCTTCCCAAGTGAGAATGCTAAAGGTTTCAGTGCTGTTGAGTGTATATTATTTTCGTGCCCATACCTTCTGAAGAAGGTCAATCTCCTGCTGCTTTGCATTGAGTACAGCCAAGGCCTGCTCATGCTCCAATTCTAGTTGCTGCCTCCGCTCCGCAGCCTCACGCATATGCTGTCCCCAGGGAATGCAAGGTTGGAGAGCCAGGTAGGGAGAATTGTAGGGGGAGCATAAAAAGGGCTGCAGTTAGTGGAACTAAAATCCAACGGTGATGAGGCAACAAAAAAATGCATCCCCTGTGCCAACTCCATACATTTAGAGAAAACACGTATTAAATGTGCATACAAACACAGAGGCTGCCTAACAGAGGACTGAGCTTTAAATCCTTAAGACAGAAGTGACATAAAGTAAGCCACAACAAATGCCAGGTGACAACAGTTTATGTCCAATGATTCATGGCAGGGCTGAAATCAAATTATGCTCTGAAGTGCTTATGGATGAGAAACACTATACCAGTCCGAAGTCTGGTTTGCTGCCCTCTTTAGGTAACACGACACCTGTTGAAAACCAGGATGGTTTGAAAAGCGGTCCTCAGTGATGCTTTCATTGTATGGTCAGCACAGGTTTTTAAGTTACATGAAAAGGGTGAGCAAACTCCATAACATGCTCACTTGTCACGGTCAATCATAACAAAAGCAAACACATAAAACAGCAGACTGTATAGAATCTTCATAATGCCTGTCATTGAACCGGATAACTTCTCTGACTAAAAGTGAATATTTGTGGGACTGTAAGGTGAAAAACGTAAATGACATTTTCATGCAAGTACAAATTAATTTCAAGGGTTGGTAATGTCATCACATTTGTAGGTGACATTATTATCACAGGGTGTGATCCAGGCTCTCCTGTTGTTTCATCTTCCCCCTCCAGGTGTCATAAAGCCAAACTCTTTGTCCTGCCTCATGCAAAAATCACATTCCACTGTGCAATGGTCCTATAGCCTCGTGACCATTCATGTCTGGTATGCAGCCCATGGATAAAGGGAAAGCCATCGAGGTAGACAGAAAGCTTTCACCACAGGAGAAAATAGGAATGCTTCCTAACACATGGGCATCACATTGATACCTTATAATTCTAGCAGAGGGGGGTGGGTGAGGAGGGAGGCTATGGGACAAGGAGAGTGGGGAATACATGAGAATGGGGAACAGGGATGGAATGGGGAGGGGTAGATTGTTCCAAGCCTCTACTCTTTCAGAGCTCCTGGTCAGACTTCCCAATACGACACTGGAAGGCAACAGACATGTCAGGGACATTAGACAGGATAATGGAAGAAAGCCAGATGGAGGCAGTGTAGCACAGTAAGGAGAGGGGTTCTAGATAAAGCCCAGGCTCTGTAGTAGCACCAGAGCAAGGACCAAAGGATAGATGTTCTAGTTTAAATAAATGTGACGGGGGGGAGGGGCATGCCTTGCTTTCTCACCTTGAGCACCTGCTCTAGGTTCTCCAGTTTGCCTTGGAGCTGGTTCTTCTCCCACAGGGCTAAATCTCTCTCCTGCGTCACAGCACCAAGGGTATCTTTGAGCTGGACATACTCAGACTTCACCTGTTCAGAACAAACACTTTTGAGGAGATGTTTCAGGGTGAAGCTGCAATGTCTCAGACCACAATAACCGCAGAGTGCCAGCTTTATGATTTTGTGGCATGTTTAGCATTTCTGAAGGTCACGTGATCAGCAGTACAGGCTGTCGTCACCCTGAATGGATTGGTGTTTTGTTGCCTCCAGCTCAGCTATACATGACTTTGGCATCAGTGAATCATGCCAAAACCTTACCTCTGTGATTTTTTTTATGAACTTAATGCAAAACTTTGTTAAGCATCAACCTGAGTTATATATGCAAACATAAGATGACTGTTTTTGCAAAAGTAGGTTGGATGACTGGCAAGTTTATCTACTCTAAAAGATGAACAACGCTCTTGGCATTTTCACTAAGCAGTGATTGCATTTGCTGTAGTTCAGCAGTGGTTTGGCAAGTAGCACGCTGTTTGTTTGTATTTTCAGTCTCATGCCACATTATTCAATTTGGTTGTTCAGATATTCTGTCCCCACAACATTATTTGGTCTGTAGTCATCACCCCCTGGAAATCTGAAATGAAGTGAAGGAGACCAGAACAAACTAAGTAAAAGAGCTACATGCTGTCCTTTTATACAGTATGTCCCTCTGGCTACAATTTACTAAACCTCTCAACACGGAATAACCAGCATACACATCCCCCCCAATGCCAGTCAAGTGTTCTCCTTACACTAGAGGAAAATGTGGACATCAGCTCAATTCCTTTTCTCTTGTTGAATTTTGTAACTTCGTTGCCCTTGTATTTTTCATTATGCTTGATTATTGGTAATGCTTTCCAATGATGATTTATCAGCCCTTTCACTGTAGCCTGACAAGTGTATAATCAAACCAATCACTTCCACTATAAAAGGTTTTGAACAAACCTCCTATCCAAACCTACGCTTTTTTGTAGTCTATCTTCATTTTTTTGTGCATAACAAAACTTGGGATCTCATATAATCCTACTTCAACTTTTTCTCTGTGAGCTTTTTTTGTGTCTTAGCAATTGCATGACTAACAACATGTCATATGACCCTTGAAAATGGTGATAGCAAAGCAGCTTAAACATTGCATCGTCATTCCCCCAACAATGCAAAAAGCAAGACCAAACAAACTGATTCTGACCGGAAATGAGAGCTAACCAGATTTTACCATTAGGTGTCCTATATAGTGGAAACAGGTATCTACAATATCCACCAAACTCCTTACTTGCTGGAGAATTAAATCAACCTCTGCCAAAAGCTGTTCAAACTTTAAATGCATAGAAAGGGCTCCACTTATATACCCCTTTCATTACTTTGTAGTTTCAAACCACTTTACTCTGGAGTTCACATTCATTCATTCATACACTCAAACAGGTTGGGCAGGAAAGCTGCAATGGAAGGCGCTAACCAGACCATCAGGGAGTAAAACTTTGTATACCTTGTAGTCTTGCTGTCTGGATTATGTTCATCCGTAAAGCTGATCCAGCCTCTCTGGTTCTCAGTATGGCCAAACTTTACTTTGCATTAAAAGCATCAAAAGCATTCAGAGCATCTAAAACAGACCGAAATGGTGACAGAGCAGATCTAATAGATAGCTGTTTGTAATGAAGTCTTAGGGAAGCTGACCAAAGAATTAATACATGATTAATATTCCCGTATGTAGCACTCATTAGATGAAGGAGTGGTGCATGTTCACAGCATACAGGAAATTAAAGTCAATGATGTTTATGGTGATATGATTATTATTTCTATCTGTAAGCTGGGAGTCCCTTAATTTTTGCTGACCCTTTATATTTTTCACCCCAGAGACACCAGTTGCAATATCAATATATAACATCTATAATGTACCCTTTATCAGCAACAATGTGACTGGTAACTACAGGTTTAATGGAGTGATACACCATCAATTGAGCAGCCAAGAATAACTAATTATTCCCCAAGACGGACATTTCAACAAACAATGAGTGCACATCTTAACAGCACTGCCTGGAAAGTACTACACATGGAAAGCAACTGTCACCCCAAATTTTGACAGAATAAGCAACATTCTAATGGATTCAGCAGAAGTGGGTCAATGAACTGTTATGGTGAGAGGGAGGTGCCATTTTGCAGCTCCTCCCGGATGATTCAGAGGTGATAGGATCAGGACACGGGGTTGTGAGGGAGGGCTAATAGCTGCACTGCCCTACGGACTATTGCTTTCATATTTGTCAGTGTGATAACAGTTCAGGATAGCTGCTCCAAGTGTCACCCCTGTTCTGATAAGATGTCTATAACCAGCATCCTGCCCTTGTGTCAACAATTACCTGCCAATAAACTCCTTCAGGAATTTCCTTTCTGTTGACAGGTTGAATCTTTGTGTTTTTTGTTTGTTGATATTCTCCACAAAGTCAGCTTCAATAATCTTTGGGATACAATGATTGTGATCTTTGAAGAATCAGCTAGGAGTCTTTCAATTGATATGCACTCATAGTGACACAAAATGGAGTTTGATTGTGTTAATGTAATGTGGCCGATGATAATCTGCAGAGAAACTGGAATTGAATTGTCATGAATTGTCATATGAATTGAATTGTGATAATCATGTTAATACATCTCCACAGCACAGTGGTGTTGTGAACCAAAGAGTTATGGCTCTCCAGAAACACACTCCACCTAGTAGTTGTGAGATCCATATACTCAGTGGTACCTGGTCCAGCTGTTCTGGAGGCATCCTGAGGTGGTCCCAGGTTAGCCTAGTCCATCTATCTCCTCCTGGATCTTCCCTGGGTCCTCCTCCTAGTTAGACATGTCCAAAACACCTCACAAGATAGGTGTCCAGGAGGAATCCTGACAGGATGCCTGAGCCACCTCATTAGGCTCCTCTACACATGGAGGAACAGCGACTCATCTCTGAATTTTTCCTGGATTGCCAAACTCCTCATCCTTTCTCTAAGGGAGGCATCCCTCACCACAGGGGTCCACCAATCCACAAGTGGGTTGGGGGGTTCTCCCGTCTCCCTCAGCCCTTAGTTGCTCTGCCAGAGGTAGGAGTTGAAACTCTCCATGACGTTCCCAACAGACCCTCACAACATGTTTGGGTCAGCCAGGTCTGACCGCCATGCACCCCCCCTTCCCCGAAACGAAGAACGTATGGACCCAATTGAAACAATGATGATTCTGCTCCCCACAGAGAGTTTGAAGAGTTTACTGTGGCTCTGGCACAAGGAGAGCAGCTCTTAATGGCTGGATACAGATGAGGCAGAATCAGAAAAATAAGTAACTTGTCTCTGAGGGCACAAGGGGTAGCACAGCAGATCCAAGATCTTAATATATAAGATAAAAAAAAGAATTATGTAAATCCAGTGGAAAAGAGTGAAGTGACTCCAACATATGCATGCAAATAAACTTGTACAAGGGCAGAAGAAAACTATACATTTGTGTGTTGCACTCTGCATTTATACAATAAACAGCACAAGCAGCACTACACAGAAGATGGAGGGGTGGAAAGAGGAGTTTCCAAGGCTGCTGGGAGTTGAGAGCTATGCTGGACTTTGCAGTAGGGGCAGCGGAGTCTCAACCTTGGGTGAAACACTCAAAGGCCGGGGATAGGATGTAAGATAGATCTGGAGGATTGTTTTAGCTCTCCTGAGTCTGTTGATCATGGAGGTGGAAGAGAGGTCTGACAGGATGGCCGATTATTCTAGAGCTGACCTTGGTGCTGCACTCTTGGTGGTTCCAAGCCTGAAGGGTAATCAGGCAGAACCAGCAGGTGAAGGACATTATACTCACTGAAGGAGTAATAAAACGCGGTCAGGGTGGTACTGTGTAGGTCAAATTACCTCAGCTTCCAGAGCAGGTACTGTTGCAGGTGAAATTTCCTTAGTATTGGGAGAGAACCTCCTGGAAGTTGTTAAAGACAGTACTTCGGTGTCTGTAGTCCTTTACTGGTTCTACTGGTTCCCCCTTGCCAGCTGTTTCTGTCTGCTGGAGAAGATTACGACAATGACCTTTGTCTTACTCATGTTCAGCTTGAGGCAGGAGGCCTCGAAGCAGTTCACAATGTCCTAGAATTGCTGAACCGTGATGGAGTGAGGGCCAAGACAGCAAGGACAGTGTCGTTTGAAAACTTCACTAGGTGGCAATTTGGCTGCGCAGACCTGCAGTCATCTGTGCCTAATGGCGAGCCAGTGCGGTTTAAGAAGGTGTCAGACGATGTTGTCAGCAGAACACTCCGCGATCTGTTAGTGAGGAAGCTGATTATCCACCGGATGAGTTGGAAACAAGTGATCAGCTTCTCAGGCAATATGTGGGGTGAAACAGATACAGGCAAGTCTGTGGAGGTTCTCGATCATCCAGATCATGGTAAATTCTTGTCAAAATCTTCTTGTCGTGGCAACTGGACTTCATTTTCTTCACTTGAAGACATTTCATCTCGCATCCAAGAGGCCCTCCCAATAGACAAGGTACTGGCATAGTCTACCATGTAGGCATGAGTGGATGATCCACCAGGGGGGAGTTGGAGGCGGAGCAGTGGGCACCATTTTGCTCATGCAGGCGGGTTTGACCTTCGATATATGTAAGGGGGGTGAAACTCTTATAGCGCTTTAGAAGAACCGCTACTGGGTTGATGACCTTCTGGATCTCGAAGGGGACAATAAACCGGCGTGCTAGCTTCTTGGAGGTGAGTCTGGAAGTGGAAGATCTAAGGTAGAAAACCACATCTCGCAAGTGACCTCATAAGTGGGGACCCTGATGCATCTGAGATGTAGCAGCTCACAGAATGCAGGAGGGTGGCTCTGGCCTGAGGTATTCTTCTGTTGGGCAGCAAACAGAGCAGACTGATACCCATAAGCACATTGGACTGGCAAAAGGCCAGTGGAGGAGCTGGTCCTGGTAGTGTTGGCATATTCTACCCATAACAGCTGTTGCGACCAGGACAAACAGTGGCTGGAGACGATACAATGAGGGGCTGCATCCATCTCCTGATTCTTCCTCTGAGTCTGGCCATTGGATTGGGGATGGAACCCAGAGGAATGGCTGGTAGAGGCCCTGTTGAGGATGCAAATTCCTTCCAGAACATCGATGATAACAAGTGTCCCTAATCAGACACCACATCAATCGTATGGCCATGGAGGCAAAAGGCGTGATGGAGGACCAGATCAGCAATCTCCTTTGCTGATGTCTGCTTGGGGAGGGGAATGAAGTGGGTCATTTTACTAAACTGGTCCATGAACATTAGGATGGAAGCATGGCCCTGTGGCCAATGTGGACCACCAGAATCGTTGCCGAAGGACATCCTGGGTTCACGGAATCCCAGGATGGCTAGAACATCTTGAAGCACTGACTCAGTGGAGCGCCTCTGACCTCAGAGCTGCAAGCACGAACAAGCGACCTGTTTGGCAAGCACTCGGGCCAGGCTGACCTTCTATGGAAGCACTCACCCTTTCCTCAGTCTTCCATGTCAGTATCTGCAGGCTGAGATCAATAGAAGCCAGTTTGGACAAGTCAGGGCTGTGAGGGTGGCAGCAACGGAGCTATAACTTCGGGTGACAGACGTTGCCAAAACCTAGAAAAGGCTGCAGCAGCTTGCTGTTTTCAGGAACTGACCCTCTTGAGGCCCCATTGTATTGCCAAGCTCTCAGCCATAATATTGGCATCTGCACCTGAGTCTTTGAAGGTCGACAGGGTGTATGCCCCACCAGGAAGGAGGCGCTTAACTTGGAATAAGGGATGTATGTTCAAGGAAGAAAATATGGAATCATGTGACTCACCCAGACCTCCTAGTTTACTGGTGAGCCCTGCCTTTTACCAGGCAGCAGGGGAAAAAAGGCCAGTTTGACCATAATATAGGAGTTCTTCTTTGATATGTCAGTCAGACTATGCAGGAAGGCATCGTACAGGGCTGGGGTGTTCCAGCCGCACCGGCGGGCCATGGGCCAGAAGTAAATCAAAAAGAAGGCCAGGAATGATGCTCATGCGGGAGTTCCCCTCTCCTACCCAGTGATTCGTCTGAGGAGAGCTCTGTCTGTTAGGTTAAAGATTACATAAGCTACCCTGGCTTCTTCGGTGGCAAACGTGTGTGGTTTCAGGCTGAAGTGCATGGAGCAGGTAGTCTTAAATGGCCCACAGTGCTTCCACTCAGACGACTCCTAAGGCTCCCGCTCAAGGCTCCAAGACCATCCTGGACAGCAGCAGAGTCAAAGCAGAGTCAAAGTTAACCTGGTGAGTTAACCGGAACAACCGGGGGGGCCAGAGCACATGCACAAACCTTTATGCCTGAACAGATGTTTGTCATGGATAGTCCAGGACAAGCACAGAAGTCCAGTCACAAAACACCATTCGGGTTCAGACTGAGGGGGACGTTCCTCACAATCACACCTTTCCAGGTCCCACTGTTGCAGCCCACTTGAGAATTGAAGTTCTTAAGTAAGATGAGGGAGTTCCAACAAGAGTCCTGTCTAGGAGCCCCTTTAGGGACTCCAAAAAGGGTGGGTTGTCTGAACTGCTGTTGGGTGCCTATGCACCAGCTTTTTAAGAAATAGAGTAGAAAGTAGTTCAACCCCTCTCAAGAGGCCTTGATTCCAGTGCTTGAGCTGTGCATTGAGGTAAGTCCGATTATATCTAGCCAGAACCCTTAGCCTCAAACATCAGCACAGGTTCTTTCCCAACCAGAGAGGTAACATTCCATGTACCTAGAACTTGCTTCTACAGCCAAGAATTGGACCAGCAAGGTCCCCCCACTTCGGCCCCCACCCATATCACGAAACACCTGACATCCTTTGCCCCTACTATTGGTGGTCAGCCCAAGGGAAGGGGGACCCGTAAGCACTCGCCATTGAGGCCCACCCCCTGTCCTGGACCCAGTTAGGGGACCTGGTGACCCATATCCGGGCAAGGGAAGACTAGGTCCAATGACGTTTTTCCTCATTGGGGGGTTCTTCTGAGACATGCTTTGTCTGCTCCCTCACCTGTTTGCCTTGGGGTGGCCAGGGGCAGAAACCCCTGACAGCTTCGCTCCAAGGATCACTGGGATGCACAAACCTCTCTACCATGATAAGGTTGTGCCTTGAGGAGCCATTATCTTACCGGTCTGGTAAGATACTGGTGTACAATACCTGGCATGCTCATACTTTTAGTTGAGTATTTTAGCCTGTAAAGCCAAGCTTTACTGAATGTTTCAATATTCAACTAAATAAATACATATGAGCATTGGAATTTGTTGTTCATTTATATAATTACATTGAGTAATGGTGTCTCTTTTGACCATGTTTTAAATATGAAATAATATGTATTGAAACTTCTTCTTCTTCTTCTTCTTCTTCTTCTTCTTCTTCTTCTTCTTCTTCTTCTTCTTCTTCTTCTTCTTCTTCTCCTTTCGGCTTTTCGCAGGGATCGCCACAGCAAATCAACCTTCTCCATCTAACCCTATTCTCTGTATCTTCCTCTCTCACGCCAACTGCATTCATATCCTCTCTCACTACGTCCATAAATCTACTCTTTGGTCCTCGAGACCTCCTGCCTGGCAGCTCCAATTCCAGCATCTGTCTACCAATATATTCTCTATCTCAGTCTGCTCTCTATTGCTCTGGACTGTTGACCCCAAGTACCTGAAATCCTCCAACTTCCTGTTCTCCACCTTCTGTAGCCTCACTGTTCCACCCGGGTTCCTCTCATTCACACATATATTCTCTGTCTAACTACACAATTTTCATTCCTCTTCTTTCCAGCACATACCTCCACCTCTCTAGATTTTCCTCAACCTGTTCTCTGATCTTACTACAGATGACAATGCCATCTGCAAACATCATGGTCCATGGAGATTCCTGTCTAATCTCATCTGTCAGCCTGTCCATTACCACTGCAAACATGAAGGGGTTCAGAGCTGATCCCTGATGGAGTCCCACCTCAAATTGAACTTCTGTTACACCTTCAGCACACCACACCACTGTCTCACAGCTAGCATACATGTCCTGCACCAGTCTAACATTCTTCTTTGCCACTCTAGTTTTCCTCTTACAATACCAGAGCTCCTCTCTTGGCACCCTGTCATATGCTTTATCTAAGTCTACAAAAATACAGTGCAGCTCCCTCTGGCCTTCTCTGTACTTCTCTATTGGCAATCAAAGCAAATAATATGTATTGAAATACTTTGCATATTTTACAGACCTAATTCACGAATGTATTTATAAACAGTGCCTTACACTGGATTATATTAGCCCAATCACACACACTCTCACACACCAATGGCCAGACCGTGGGGAGCAACTGGATTTTCAGTTCAGCATGCAGAGGAATGGAACCAGATATCACACTGCCAACCTTCAAATTACGTTCTTCACCAACTGAGCCACAGCCACCACCATGGGACTGATATATTTATTTTATCAATGGAAATCATGTGTGTAAAAAATTAAGTAAACACATGCTTTCAGAAACACTTCATTTAAAAAAAAAATTAAATTACCACTGCCCTTTGTCTCTTTCTGTCTTTCTTGCTTCCATTCTGTCCTTTTCCCATTTTTTCCATTCAGTGTTCCCTCCCCCCTTCAGTCTGTTCCTCTTAATTTCTTTCTTTTCTACATGCCCTTGGTTTCTTTTTTCTTCTTTGTTTTTTTGTTTTTCCATCTGAATCTTACAAAGCATCAAGACAGACTATGTGTTACAACATATCACAAAGACATCTTTATAAACTGTAACTGTGTCTGTGTTCAGTATCTTGTGTAGCCATTTGCATTTACTTGTAATGTTTCATATATTATACACAGTGAACACAGTTTAAGACCTGCAAAGACAAAAATATGGCTCTTACCTTTTCATACTCATAAGCCTTGTGGCTATTGTTGATCAAATGGAGGCTCAGGTGCTTGCTCTCTTGCAGGAAATCTTGAAGCTCATTCTCCTTAGCAAAAAAAGCAGAAAGGTTCCAGTGTTTAGAACAGACAGATTGTAATAAAAATGGTGTGATATTTTGCGGATTATTTATCTGATGTGAGGTTCTCCAAAGTGTTGTAGAAATCATTACTAAAATGTACCCCCTCCTAAACCCTATGTCAACTGCACAAAATTCCTCACAGCTATATTTTTGAGGTCACCAATTGTGATAGGTCTTTGCTCCTGCTAGGTCACTATAAATCTGTCAATGCTTAAGCATTTTCACGAAATACTTGGAAATCCTGAAGATGATATCTTCAATGGCTTTTGAATTTGTCTTTGTGGAAAAATATAGTTGGATATTCAGTTTAAAGTTGGTCTAGTAGTTAGCACTGAATGATCTTCCTAGGGAGCACAATCAGAATAGATGGCAAAACGAATGATCAGTTTAACTTTAATACCTCCAGAGTAATCAACTGATGATGATAGATATAGAATCATTAAAACATTTCATGTTCATCTTAATATGGTATCCAACTACAAAAGCAGTTTTATTATGACAGTCAAATGCAGCACCGCCTTTTTATCATCTCCATCCAGACTCATCAAATCCTCCAGAAGCGATGGAAGAGGAGTGTTTTTCCCGTCAATTTCTTATACCATCAGCTTTTTGTATTTTAACCCAGCTAGACTTATCCAGGAAGGCTAGTTGCACATTAGACATGCAGCAAGACAATGTCACATATGCAATGACTTTAATAACTAGTGTCATATTTTGAATTCATTGCTTAACACAAACATAGCATTCTACAAGTACTTGTCATGACTATTAAAAACAAAAAAGAAGAAAAGGGGGGGATACAAAGGAGAAAATCTTGATCGCAGTGTATCAGTCTCCACGGGCCTCCCTGTATTTAGAATTGAATTCGTCAGCCGAATGATGGCGTTGTGGAGAGCAAGAAACCTGCTGTTTCATCCATGAAATGTGCAATAAATACAGCTGCTGTTCTCTGTGTGATTCGGCGCTTGCCCTAGAATCAGAATGTTTAACCCATGAGAGATTCTTCCCAGAGCAAATGGAGGCCAGTGGAAAACATGCAAAACATGCATGCATGCTGTTGTTAACAGGCTCTTGTGAGGCTCATGAGGCCTTAAAAATAATCATTGGTTATCTAATAAATGCACAACACAAATGCAAAACACCAGGTGCTGATCAAGGAACTGGGCAGTTTACATGGACAATCTTGAAATAAAATAAAAAATCACAGAGCTTTTGGAAGTTAGACTGCAGAGCTCCATTTAGCCAGCAGCTATGCTGCTATAGTGTGTATAACTGTCCCTGTCTTTTGGGGTCTTATTTCTTTCTAACTCTCTGGGAAATTTGAATTAAACAGAGCGTTCATACAGTTTCTATGCAGCATGTGCATTCTTCACTTCAACATACTGTAAAACTAAAAGGAACTAAATGTTGTGATGTCATCAAATGGCTATAAATTTGCTGTCAGGTTGTATGTAAGGTTTGAACCTCCATTTCAGTGTGTAAGCTATGAAATGTTTGTATATATATTTGCAGCTTAATGCTTTAAGGCATTAAGCTACAAATATATACAAATAGTAGAGGTTTGCAAAAAAAAAGTAGGCACATGCGAACAGCAGACTCAAGATAGATTTTTTTTTCTGTCACATCAAAAATATAATTGGCAGTTTAACCTGCATCAATTTTGTCCATTTTAATGCTTACCGCACAAGCACTTGATTCCATTGACATTCCTATTCATGTCCATTGATCCTCCAATTCAGAGCTAATGTGAGCTGGCTAAGCCTTCAACTGTTCATTGTGAAGGACAAACAGCGAGAAAAAAGCCTTGGGTTTTATTGTAATTGAGAGGCCAACATGTTGAGGTACTTGGTGGAATTCAAGCATGCTGCTTTTTTAAGCACTTTATTATGACTGCCATTCTCATTTGCAATCCTTTATGGAATTTTAATTTTACATCACATTATGATGCACATCAAATTGACTTGATTACAGACAATATGCAGTGTCTTTGTCCTGTGTTAACTGCTGTGTTAATGCTCTAGAGCAGATCAGCATACATTATAATCCCTTTAGCAAGAAACATTTTCATAGAGCAGGTCCAAGGATGGAGAGAATTCTATGCAGAATATACCGTGGCTTATATTGAGCTGTCTCTGGCATGATATTTGTTATTTGAGAAAACAATATCGTTCAAAGGTGTTTCCAAAGCAAATGCTATATTTCATCACAAAACTGCATCTCTTCAATGCATATCCTCCTATACAGACAAGCCCAAAAATCTGGACAGGTGTGAATGTGACGAGATTTGATTATCTTTGTTTTTGCAAGGTACAAGGAAAAGTAGACAAAGACAAAAGGACGGAGGATACCATGATGTTCAGGGTAGTAACTGGTCTAACTCGACTGATGGAAGAATAACACACCAAGAATAAATTGAAAGCAGACTTTCCACTGGTGTGTGGCATGCAAAAATAAACACTATTTTGATGCGCTGGTCCTCAACCTTTTAAAATCAAATAAAAAGATCAAATTCCAAAGTGGATTAAAAGAGGGATATTCTACTTGGGCTCTGTACAAAATCATAAAACACGTGGTTGCATGCCACAAAGCAAGAGACACGGATTAACAGACCTCTTTACTTAACAGATAGCATATATTGGTATCTTTTTAAGTATAATATAGACAATGAATTAATATATTAACAAAAGCATTCTGAACAATAATACTGTGTCAAAGAACCTTTATATCAATATTCTGGTATCATTTTAAAAAGCAGTTTAACTCATACACACATTTTTGAAAATGTTGACGAGAAATAGAGATGCGTATGTAAATCCTGAGCTCTCTGCATATGGGTCTAAATATATGTGTTTAAATTCAGAAATTCAGACTGAATTTGATGAATGAATCAGCTCTCTATATAACTAATTAAGTAAGTAAACATTTCACCCACTGACAGTATGTGCCTCTGACGCACTTGTGCAAGCAGTGCAAGCAGAAACATTTACTGTTGTTCACAACATATAAAAGCAAGCCCATCACATTGTTGGCAAAATTTTGCATAATTATATCCTTAAGACGAAATGTTACCTTTTTTTCGAGTCTTATTTCTCACAGGATTAAAGCACAAGTGTACTAAATGATTTCTTAACCTCATACTGTATTGTCAATCATTCTTTAAATGCACCATGCAATCAAAGGTATGAGCACCTGCTTCCTACACATAGTGCTTATGATACTCAGCACCACAAAAACGATGTAAACCAGATATTCCCTCAGGCACAGCACAGCACAGTGTGGTTTGCATGAATGAACATGCAGCACAGAGCCTCAAAGAGGTACACAACATTTAATACACAAGTCCATACGGACACTACTATGTTAGCAAATGCAAAAAAAAAAAAAAAAAAGAGTGAAAGTTGCAATTTGAAGGCACAGAAAGCATTTTTGCTTCTGTTTATATAATATGTAATGTGCGCTTGAGAAATGAGAGCTGCTAATCACATATTTTGCAGAAGGTTATTCAGTTCACGAGCAGCCAAGAAGGAGCCTTAAAGACAGGTATTTCTCAGTGATAAACTTGAGCTATACACTCAGGGCAATGGACTTGTTCAGCCTGTCTACTGTATGGCTATTGATCTGTGATTAGCTCGGATACAGTTTAGATATTTGAGTGCCATTGAAGAGCTGGCGCTTGTTTCTATGGAAACAATTCTCAAATGCCAGCAGAGTCATACTCTAATGTAAGTCTGTAGTTATACACTCTATACCCAGGAGGGTGGAGGTGCCAGATGGCTTTACCAGTGTTTACTGTCACTCAAACACTCACTCAGACTATATGTCTGTACAGGCTCGCTGATCTTGCTGATTTGAAATGTGACATTGATAGCAGCTTGGACTTCAAGGCCTGAAAAAATAAAAAAAAATCTTTTATCCTGTGTCAGCATAAATACAGGTACATTGAAGCACCAATGGACATACTTGATTAGATATCTGCTTATATGTGGTATTACAAAGAAAAGAAAAAAAACAGAGGTGAGAGACAGAAGTGAACCTGTCCAGACCAAACAGGGAGAGACATTACTGTCAACTTGTCATCCCCTCACAATGGTGCTCATTGGTCTTGTCTGTTTATGTCTCTGTTCTCAGGACTCTGTGCAGGAGGAGATAAGGGCTGTGCTGCAGTCTGTAGAGACCAGTCTGCCATTTTTGCTTGCCATTTGGGGACAGCTTGTCCTTTGGGTAAGTTCCCCTGTCTTCAGTAGCCTGACAATGGGTGAGTGGTGAAGTGCTGCTGTGTGTTGGGAGCGTGAGAGGAGGGCAGTAAAGAAAATCGTCCTAATGGAGTGTTTATTTGGGGCAGAGAACCACACACAAAGAGATCTCAACTATGGAAGGGCTTGGGGACATAACACTGAATTGAAACTGGTCTACGACCAGACAGTTCCATTTAAATGACGGTGGATGCCTCCACTTTTTTCTTTCATTAGTAAGCTCTCATGTCAGATGGTCCATTCAAACAAAGTCCTATTCTGCTTATACAATCACATTTTTTTATCATGTCTTTCTTTTTCACTCAATGTCTCTGCTTATTTGCTCATATATCCTGGCCTTGAATTCCTCAATGCTTGTTAATATGTTTTATGTGTCTTGAGCATTTATATTTTCAAATAAATTAATAAGCAATCAATTAATTAATTCCAAATGTAGTTACAATGGTACAAAAAAGTAACTAATAATGAGCATTCTGTGTTCAAATGATCGGTATTTATCTTTAATCCGACTCCACCCACATTGACTATCAGCAGTGCCACATGACGCATTGCACATTTCAAGTGGGAAGGATGTCAAACTATCAAACAGAATGCAACGTCATGAAAAACTATGACAGTCGTAGGGATTCGTCATATTCATGTTATTCAGATCTGTTTTTAACTACTAACCCAGCTCATAATTTAATGAATGCTTTTAATTTTATCTTAAATGTCATTATTTTCTTACTTGACTTGAGGATTTAAGGACAGAGCATATGCTGCGGTGCACTGCCACACTGTGATTTGTGATGCTGGCTTGGATAAAAGTAAAACTACTCGACTTAAATATGACCAAGAAGTTATGTTCATTTCTTGCCAAATGAAACATTAGCAAATTGTTTTTCGGTGAATTTGGGAAAGGTCTCTGTCTTTGACATCAGTCATCTTTTCTTACTCTTTGACAGAATCGCTATCTATCACTGATCATTAATGAAAGCACTGCAGCTAGTCAAAATATATAACCCTGCAGTCATGAAATGCATCATTCATTTAAAAACTAGAGCCCCACCATGAAACAGTGTATTACAGCCACTGAGAGTTATCTATCATCAAGGCAACTTCATCAGGTTGAATTAAAAATCTCTGGAGCATTGTTCAAAAAAAAGGACAATCCTCAAGACATTTCGTACACCTTTTAAAAAATATACCGTGAGATCAATTTAACATGTCTCCATTCTCATTCGCACATACCAATTACATCTAGATGGCTGAGCCGCACACAAAAGAAATAAATGCATCCACAGCGCAAGGAAACCTTATGCTGCATTGTTTCTATATATCATCATCTGCATTTCCTATGCATTTGTGAATAATCACACTGCAGAAAATTACAACAGAAGGACATAGTTACTTGCAGTTAACTGTTCTCATCGTTGAGTTTCAGTAATCATCACCTGAGAACCAGGCTATTATTACGGAAGCCCAGTTGTTTCCTCATGGGACATTTGAGGTTCTCAGGTTGGGATCGATGCCAGCCTCCATCCTTCTACTCAAAGGCCAGGGTGTATTTTTGGACCACTTACCAAAGTCTGGCATGTTTGATTCTTTTTCTTCACCTCTGCTTCAAGTGCTTCACACTCCTTCCTTCTGTTGCTGATCTCAGTCTCCTATGGGGAGGGGAGGAGAAAAAAATCATTTTATGGCTGTTGTGGATTGACAGGAGGTCTCATGGAGAACTCTGTGAGACTAACCAGCATCTGAAAGAACATTACACATTATTACAATTATTCAATCGTATGCATATTTGTGTGTTTGTGTGCGTGAATGTGTGTGTGTATGTGTGTGTATGTGTGTGTCTGTGTGTGTGTGTGTGTGTGTGTGTGTGTGTGTGTGTGTGTGTGTGTGTGTGTGTGTGTGTGTGCATACGCCCACTCATGCTTGTACAAAGAAAGAGCTTTTCAGAGATTACAAAAAGGTTTTTTTTTGTACAAAAGCAGAGATATAAATGAAGTGACCCTCCAGGAATAATGATGAAAAGTATCTAATGGAGATCTGCTTTAAAATGTGCCCTACCTGGATGTTAAAATTTTGAAGCTCCAGCAAAAAACAGAGATAAATGTGTCAGAAGCTACTGTACTGTGACAAGTTTAAAAGTTGCAAGAACATTTTAATTCAAAGTGTTAGCATGTGAGTCAACCGCAAGAATTTTTTTTTCTTTGTAAAATTAAAATAAAATTGTGTTTTGTATGTCTTAACATTTTGACAGATTTTAAACAAGAGCATATTGCATAACTGATTTCATCTTTTACAGTGGTTCAAGGTGCATGCTTTCATACTTTGTGTTTTGAGCTAAATGATGAGTCACAAAGATAATGTAAACATAATATATAACTATTTTGCCATGTTACTGGAATTCCCTGCTGTGAAATGTCATTGCTGCCATCAGTAGTACAATTTAAAAGTAATGCTCATCCTTGAGGTTTTTAAAAGATCTATTATGGTTCCATCAAGTAGCTGCTTCACTGAGCTGACAGCTGAAAGCTGTGTCAGCTTGAATTAAGGCAAAAGAAGAGCACCTCTTTTCAAAGTGTGCGATTAATGCCAATACATGACTCAGGTCTGCCAAGAGTTGCATTGGAGGATGAGTTATTTAGTCTAACGCTTTTTACACAGGAAGGAATGTGGACTTTCAGTCTTGTGTCCACGCCTCCCACCACTGTGGATACTAGATCATGTAAAATGTTTGTGCTTGCTTTTGAAAGCCACAAGGAATATGAAAAATATCTGCCATATCAATGTGCCACAGTATTCATAGAACCCAGTACTTCACAGTGTTTGCCCTACAAGATACATGAAAGCATTACATCAGCAACCAGATCCTCCGTTGCTCAGTGTACGAGGAATAACCTTTCAATCGATGGGAGTAAAAGTGCAGTTGATGTGAGATTAGCGCATAGGATTAAACAGGATTTTGTCTGTCAGAGTATCAGTTAGACAGTATGGACCCCCACACTCTCTTGGTGGTCCATTGTGTCAATCCTGCCTCTGCTACTTGTGATTCTTGGTGTCGCTGTGGAATCCAATCCTTGAACCACACCATCTGCCGCAGTCAGGGAATGTGAATCCACAGGCTGGGGTTGTAGATATAGTGCTGGCTTCATGTCTCCTTGTTTGTTTCTTCATCCGTCTATCAGTTCGAGCCTCTTCAAGTCTGTGCATACCTTATTGGCAGAGCCTCCACCAGGTGAAGCACTAGGTGGTAGCCTCCTCCAGCTGGGTTGGTCTCAGGCTGCACTTATTCATCAGGAATTTCAGTTGGTTCTTGTATCGCCTTTACTTGCCACCAGCCGAGCAGCGGCCGAGATGTATAGTAATTGGCTGTAGAGAACTTTCCATGGCAGGCAATCTTTGGCCATCCTGATGACATGACCAACCCAGCAGAGCTGGTGCTGGCTTACTGTGGACTTGATACTGATGCAGTTGGTCTTGCGGATTGTCTCCATGTGGAAGGTGCAGTCCTTTCAAGATATACCCTGGATTGTAGGCATCTGATGTGGAAGGTCTCAAGCATCCTTATGTGTTGTGCATACAGTGTCCATGCTTCACAAGTGTAGAGGAGTGTTGTCATGACTACTGCCTGGTAAACAGATACTTTTGTGTGGTGGTTGAGGGGGTTTGTTCTGAAAGACCCTATGTCTGAGTCACCCAAAATAAGATGATGCTTGCTTGATTTGAATCTCCCTTTCCATGCTGCAGTCTCTGGAGAGGAAGCTGCCATGGTATTTAAAAGATTCTGTAATTGCAAAGAGCTGGCCTGAGATGGTAAAGGTTGGTAGGTAAGGTGGGGGAGTAGCTGCCCACAGCCACAGTACCTTGGTCTTTGCTACATTTACAGATAGACCCAGTCTGCCATAGGCACTTGCAGCAGCTGCAAGTACAGCTTGAAGTGCTTCTGATGAGTGGGCCACAACTGCACACTCATCTGCATGCTGTAGCTGATGTGCTAGGAGGTTACTTTCATGACAGCCTGAAGCCTTCTGATGTTAAAAAGGTTTCTGTTGAGCCTGGAGCACTGGAGCAAAAGTACTGGAGCAAGGACACATCCCTGATGCACACCGGTACAAAATCTGAAAGGGGCGGATTCCTGGCCTCAACTAGTAACATGTCCCATCATCCCAGTGTGGAAGTGTTGACGAAATGTAACAAATTTTCTTGTGCAGCCAAATTTCATGAGGATACTCCATAGGAGCTCCCTCTTGACAGTGTTAAAAGCCTTTGATAGGTCAATGAATGCCATGAGGGGTCCTGGTCTTGTTCTCTGCACTTCTCCTGAAGTTGCCTTGCTGTTAAGACCATGTCCACAATGATTCTGTTCCTTCTGAATCCACACTGTGATTCAGGCAACAGCTGCTTCGAGATGTTATCCACCAGTCTGTGCAGCACTACTTTGGCCAAGACTTTGCCAGCAGCTGCAAGTATTGAAGTGCCACAGCTGTTGCAGCAAATGTACTTATCTCCTTTGCCCTTGTAGATGGTGTTGATGTTTGCGTCCCTCCGCCATCGAGGGACTATTTCTTGCTGCCAGACGTCTGCAATAAAGAGGTTGAGTGTGCGAGTGCAGTCAGGTAACTCATCCAACTCTAAGGGGTCTGTTGGGGAGGGCTGGTTCAGGACAGCTTCAAAGTGTTCTGTTTATCTGTTGATGATGAGCTTCTGGTCTTTGAGGAGGATTGTACCATCTGAAGCCTTCAAGGGAGAGACTGAGCAGTTTCTTGGGCCACAGACGTTTTTCACTGCATCATAAAAGTTGTGCATATCGTTGTTATTGCCATACGATTGTATCTCATTAGCCTTTGATGGCCACCATTCATTCTGTAAGGCACGCAGTCTTGACTGCAGCTCTCTCCTACATGTCATCCACCCCTGCCAGAGTGCAGCTGATGTAGGGTTGTTGAGTACGGCACCGTGTGCTGCATGCTTTTGCTCAAGCATGGTGGTGATTTTGCATATGTATCATTAAACCAGTCCGGGTGTTTTCTGCTCCAGTGGCCAGTGGACTGGGCTGCTGCTTCATAGAGCTTGAAGCTGACAGAAGACCATTAGGCACCACTGAAGACATCTGTATGCAACAAAGACTCAATATCCCTCAGGTTCCCAGCAAGGGAACAGCGAAGATTGTCCCAATCTATAGGATGTTCAGCTGGGCATTTTCACATGGAGCTGGGTCATAATTAATCGATGATCTGTCCAGCTCTTTCTGTCTGTCATTGCACGGGTAAGCAAGACATCTTTTATATCAGAACATCTTACAATGATGTGGTCCAACAAGTATCAGTGTTTGGAGCCTGGATGCATCCAGGATATTTTGTGTGTATTTTTAAGCTGAAAGAGGGTGTTTGTGGTGGTCAAGTTGTGCTCAGCACAGAGACTTGACAGCAGCAGACCGTTGGCAATGACCTGACTGATCCCAATGACTCCCTTCCACACCTTGTTGTCCTTCCCCACTCTGGCATTGTGATCACCCAATAAGAAGACCTTGTCCTCCTTGAGTATGCAACAGAGCCTCATCTAATGCTTGGCCGAAGTGATCTTTCATGTCATCCTTCAATGGAATAGTTTGAGAACACTCAGAAGGGTGGCATATCACTTCTTGGCCAGAGGATCCTAAGTGACATAAGCCTTTCACTTATGCCATTTGGTGTTTCTGGGAGTTTTGGTAGAAGTTTGTTTTTAATTGCCAGTCCCACACCATGCCGATGCTGTCCTCCTGTTGGGGTTTCTTTCCACAATAAGGTGTAACCCTGCCCTACTTCCTACAGGGAGCTTTCATCAAGGAATCTGGTTTCACCAAGAGCGTCAATGTCAACATTGTAGCGGTTCAGTTCTGCTGCAAGGAGTGTAGTTCTCCTCTCTGGGTTATCATTGACTCTATCAGTGTCCAGGAGAGTTTGTATGTTCCATGCAGCCAGTTTGAGAGGGATTATTTTCTGCTGTTTATTTCGACCGCTGCATGGAATGTCCCCATAGGTGATCCTATCCATCCTTATCCAAGATGTTCTTAGTGGACAATTTTTAGGCCACCTTTTCCAGGCCCTTCCCCAATCGGTGTAAGCATTGTGGTTTCTAAAAAGGACTGCTTAGACACACGGGTCTGCCGGGAGCAGCTGAAACTCAACCCCAACTGCTTACGATCATAGATACCCCTGTGCCGCTGCTGTGCAGGGTTCTGTCTAGGGGTTTCCAGCACATTCAGACCTGCTCCCATCACCAGACACCCCATCGCCACCAGACTTCTACCATTTTTGGTTGGTGGTCTTATCAAGGCAGAGGTGGATACCTGCACAGGGAGATTATTCACTGCAGGAGGGCGCAATCCAGTGGCTAGGAGGGCCCAAGACAACTGTCTCTCTCTCTCACAATTGCAGGGGGCTGTCGGAGCTCCAGTTTTCAGGAGTACTGCCCATCGTGTGCTCCCATAGTATTTTGTCCTCCCAAACTCACCCCCAAGGCTGAGGGACAGAGGTTGATAAGTGCCAGGGTGTATACACTAGGGTGGGCCTGCACCTTATATCTATGGGGCCCACTGCTATTCCCAGATCCCCTGCCAAGTTAGCCTGTTACCAGTTACTATGTGTGCCATGAGGAGGTCTGGAAGGAGTCTTGGTGATCAAGAGTCTTTGCACTGGCAGAAGAAGGCTGATGTGTGAAGGCGAGAGGTAGCAAGCAGACATGAAGTAGGCTTGCACTTTCCCTCTAACTACTGAACTAGACGCGTCACAACACCCTGTGTTCGGAGAACACACACACATATTCACACACACACATATTGGCTTGACATGGCATCTCCTGAACCAAGACTGAAATATACAATATACAAGTCAATTATGAACACAAATTAACCTGGTGAGTGTATCCCCAGTATATGTTGTTTTCATTTTTTTTAATCCAGTGTATCTGTTGAAGTGCATGTGGGTGGAACTTCCTGCTGGGCATCTCTGCCTGTTACACCTCCCCCAGCACCCATGTGTCAGCCGCAGTATCTCCAGCTGCAGGGTCATCAGTCAGAGACCATTATTCGTCAATGTTTTGCCCCTTTTATTCTGGAACGTCTCCTGGTGGCATGGCTGTGACAGGGAAATGTCTCCTGTCCTTGCAGCTGATCGGTGTAACGCCCTGCAGCTGTTGTTGGGGTTGTTTTTTTTCCCCAGCACCTGTTATTCATCCTCAGCCAGTGCTTTCAAAAGCTGCCAATTTTTGCCTCCTCTCCCAGCTCTTTAACCACTGTCTTCAGCTTCCCTCTGATAACTGTTAACTTGCCTCATAACTTGGCAACTAGCTCAGTGTATTTGGCCTTTTGGTTCTTGAAGGCAGCCTTCCTCATGTGGAACTATGAGTTTGATGAGGTATGCTGACCTTGCATTGATGGACCTAACGATAACGTCATGGTGGAGAGATGTGATGGGGATCTCTGTGGGGAACTGAAGTTATCTGTCAAGGTCAGAGGAAAAGGGTCGAGGTGTCTCTTAGCCTGGCATATCTGTGCTCGCTGCCTTCTGTGACAAAGTTTGTGTTATTCTTTGTCGGTGATAACTTGTTGTCTTGTCCACACCTCTCCAGTGCCTCAGCTCTCTTTTTTAGGACCTGGTCGTGGCGCCATTTGTATTGCCCTTTGGAAAATACAAACTTACAGCCTGACAGGTTGTGCTGAATGCTTGCATTGTGGGTATTGCACAGGAAACAGCCTTCCTCACTCCTGAACCACTGGTGCGGGTTACAGGAGCAGAGAAGTGTGTCACAGGTTGCCAGAAAGAGGAAGCTAAGCCTTGCCTGTGGTATCTTTCACAAGCCTGACCAACTGATGTTCTGGTGTACAGCTCCCTCCCATGTTGTCCAGCTTCCTTGTCGTACCTGTGACACAGCCTTGATCTTGAAGCACTATTTCTCCATCCGCTTGGACCAGCAGCGAGCTACCTTTCGCCATCCTAGTCCTGCTCCTCCTGCCTGGACTCTGCTGGCAATCTCTTGATGTTGCAGCCTGCCAACAGCCCATTTTGATGGGTTGTTCCGGCAGAAGGGCAATTTTCTCATCCCTGACAACAAATGTGGTGGAGTCGATCTGATCCCCGTTCTAAGTAACAGGCTATGTGACTTGGCATGCTTGATCTTCATTCGTGCCCCAGCCATCAACTCATCCATTCATTTTAGCAATCAGGCTGTAAATGGTACTATCCAGAGTAGGCTTATGACGTCATCCATGTAGCTCCTAAATATGGGTAGCGATTGACCATATGGTAGTTTGATCCCTCAAACTGTTTGTCTTGCTCCAGTGAGGATTACCTCAAAAGCTGCCACAAACAAGATTGCAGAAATCTTACATGTTGGGATCCGGGGTCCTCAGTCTTTGCAGTTCTTCACCAGAGAGCCTCGTCAAGCAACAGCCATGCAGGAGGGTGGACTCCAAGCCTCATCAAGCCTCGTCAAGCTGAGCTTAGCTGAGCTGAGACTGCTACCAGCCCCTTGTATCCAGAGCGTTGACCTACAGCAGCTACAGCCATGTGCCCCCACCATTCTCCCAGATTCCAGCTCGCTCGTGTTTTTCCCCTGCTCCAGAATTTGATACCTTGCAAGGTCCTCGTTCCAGAATTCGACGCCTCTCAAGTTCTTGAGACTCCTGTGATATGACCCCAGAGGCAACCTGGATGAGCACGGTCTTCGGTTCACTTCCTTTGGAATAAATGCCTTACCACCTCAGAGTTGCATCTGGGTCAGGAACCCTCCCAAAAATCTGACAGAATGCTCTGGCCATTCTGACCCAGCAGACACTCTCAGGAGAGCCCTAGAGTAGCTCCCGGTCCTGCAGATATTCCTGTACGGAAGCCAAGTTACGAGCCCAGCTACATGTCCATCCAGAAACTCATCCTTAACAGCACCTTGTGCCCTCTTCCAAGCCTCCTCCACCCACCTGGGCCAATCCATGTCATTTTGTGTCTCGCTATCGCTCTTCTCTTCACTCTTGCCACTGCTACAGTGCACATGGACTAATTCTCCCAGATACTATCCATCCCTTCCTGGCAGATCTTCATCTCCACA
Organism: Fistularia commersonii; assembly: GCF_037954325.1. Taxonomy (NCBI): domain Eukaryota; kingdom Metazoa; phylum Chordata; class Actinopteri; order Syngnathiformes; family Fistulariidae; genus Fistularia; species Fistularia commersonii. Next base: position 13,399,508 of record NC_141309.1, read on the forward strand.
GTAAGATCCATTATATCCTATTCGTTCCTGAGTCCATCTTGCCTTTCCTTGTTAGTTCCTGTGACGTGACCCCAGAGGCAACCAAGATCCACTACAGTCAGCTGTTCACTTCCTTTGTAATGAACCCCTTAAAATGCCTTATCGCCAGTGTTTTTGTATTTTGGTCAGGTACACTCAAAATCATGACTGCACATCCTATTTCAATAATTTCCTGTAGCTGCTATCACCCTGTGGTGAAGTCTTGGAGGGCAAAACACAACTGCAGGTTGTTAAAGTAGGGCGGAAGCAGGTTCTTTAAGTGGGGAGGTATGTGGAAGAACTCTATAGTTGATCAGCTGGTATGAAACTGATCCCATGATGAGTTTGGAAGGTCCAGATAGATTGACAAGCGTGTCAGTCTTCTTACATCTAGTGGAAGTAATTCAGCATACCCTGGTGTTCCGAGGAGATGTTCTGTAACAGGTCACTGTATTGCCTTTTGGCGTACTGTTCCATCTGCTCCCTTGTGTCTTCAAGCTCCCTGCTCTTCCTGCAGCTGTCTGGCATGCTTGAAAGGGTTTTTGATAAAGTTGGTTCCCTCTTTTTGCTCCTGGTTACTGCGGATGAGTTCAGCTCTGCGAAACTGGACTAGTCTTTGCTAGACGTTTTCTATTCCGTATTGCCTTCCTCCAGTTCTCTGCCTGTGCCTTTCATACAAGCTGAGTGTTCCCCTTTTCCCTCCTTCCCTTTAGTCTTGGGGTAGTCTGTCAGGTCCAGTATATTTTATCTCCAAACGGGGGGTGTTAATCTTGTTCTTTCTCACTGTTTTCTTGGTCTCTCTGCTTGTTGCTCTATTCTGTGTGATTTGGTGGGGACTGGGTTTTGGTGATCACATATCTAAATGCTTTAAGAGATGTAAATAAAATAAAAAAACTAAAAAAAATATATATCCTGACTTTTCAAGCGTGATTTAGCTAAAAGGGGGACTATTTTTCTTAAAGATAGCTTAAAAGAACTCACAGTTTTAAGTGTTGACTTAAAATGATATTCTTTGAATATCTCATTCCACAAAGCATGCGTCCCATGTGGACTGGTATCTAATGTTCAGAGCCGTACGACTCAACGATGTGCTAACATGCATGTATTTCACTCATACACATGCACTCAGGCTTGCTGAGGCAAAATGGAACACATTTGCTAGTGTTCAATTAAAAATCCCTCTGATAAAAGATACAAATCGGCGCCATTGTGAGTAATGAGATTCAGTGCAAGTGAAGAGGCGTTTACTGCACCACAGATGAAGACAGATGAGAAAGACCATCCTCTTGGGCTGGATTCAGCATTTGTGTCTCACTGGCACTAATGCAAATACCTACACAATGAAGGTGTACAATTGGTGATCTATCCTACTTTCATGTCTCTTAAACATTGTAAGATAGAAAGTATAAAATGAATAGTGGCAGAGTAATGTTGAGAATAACTGATTAATAGTTTTCTAATACAAAGCAGATTTCACAGGTAATTTAAAAAGACAAAGTAAATTTGACCATTTTTATTTTTGATATTATACACTATTACACTATGCATTATTCAAATGGTTAAGCTTCATAGTGGATTGTATGGGTTAACAATTTTTTCCAAAGTTCAGCTGTTAATTCACTATTTTTCAAAGCCACATGGGTATTTTCCTCATGTTATTCTAAACTCGGTTTAACAGGTTCTGCTGAGCAGTTTTATGCATGCCGAAAGGCACTGGGGGATATATACTGTTTTAATGTACCTCAAAACATCAAGTCAAAACATCTTGATGGTATGATTGATAGTATTGTTCTTGCAGTAATTTACATAGGAGGCTTTACCCATTCTATTCCAAGCATTCAGTCTTCTCATCCTCAGATAGGAGAGCCATAAGACTTATCCCTGCCAAGGAGGGTAATCATAAATATGTATATTCTACTTTAATGTCAGGGCACTGAATGTAAATTGTTTAAAAATGATGAGGGCATATGCATGTAATGTTTGTACAGTATAGTTTAAGGGTGTATACAATTGTGGTCAAACGTCAGGGATTTTGGTCTGATACCCCACCAAGCAGTCCTATGTGTAGCCATATACTGTCATATGTGTATTGCAAATATTGCTGGCTCAGACACGTAGTAATCTATTTCAAAAATGTCAAGCACCCGTGACTTCAAATAATTTGCAGACTAAGTTACATAACCCCCAAAGCTTAAGCGTGTGTGTGTGTGTGTGTGTGTGTGTGTGTGTGTGTGTGTGTGTGTGTGTGTGTGTGTGTGTGTGTGTGTGTGTGTGTGTGCGTGTGCGTGTGTGTGTGTGTGTGTGTGTGTGTGTGTGTGTGTGTGTGTGTGTGTGTGTGCAGGCACAGATGCTTGCACTCCACAAATACGCCATTGGCCCACTGCCTGACACAGTGGATCTGCATTCATGTATGTGGTTATTGCAACACCAAGAGTGATAAAACAAATTTACAGGAAAAAATAGAGGAACCCCCGCAGTCGAACATAAACATCCATCCACACATATAGACACATACACCCACAAAAACACATGTACACGTATAAAAAAAGAAATGACGTATAATTGGTTAGACGGTACAAGTGAGAGAAAAAGACACTGTGAATGAATGTGCGATTGTGGGAGAGATACATTGAGGCAGTGCTGCCAGAACTGGAATGCAAATGAAAAAAAAGGAGGAAGAGTTGGCAAAAAGAAAAATGGGGTGGAGGCAAGATTTACCATCAAAGCTCCTCAGCTCTGCAGTATTTTGTCCTGGGTGCAGAACCTCTATGCAATGTCCTCTAACCGGCCTACTAAACATGCAGCAGTAGGATAAGTAGTCATTTGGTCTAGATTTCAGTCACTTTCCTTCTACCTTTCCTATTTTTCTTAATCCCTTTCTACCTACGACCTCCCCCCCCCAGGAGGGTGAGACTCAACATGATTTAGAAATACAAATAAAGCTGCCACTATCACTAGTGTGACCTCTCTGGGCCACCACAGTCTCCAACTGAAGAGCACAAAGGAAAGACCACCTAGAGAGGAGGGGAGTACTGTTAAGCTCAAAAGCAATCATGAAATAAAGAAAAAAAGGACACCAAAGAAAGAAGTATAAGGAAGTATTATATTGATGTCAAATTATTGTAGAACAGAGAGCAATGAAGGTGAATAAAGCTGGGTCATAAAATGTTGTAATAAGGGGCTATTTGAATGAGCAACCACGATTTGTATGAATTGTAAGGAGAGGACTGCCAAATTGAGAATTTCTCCTTTACAAACAAAATATCAAAGGAGTGTTTTACCTTCCTGAATGAAATTAAGCAATTACTTATCTAGGCCAAGAAGTGTCCAGAATTAAGGAAGGACATTGTGCATCGCTGCAATATATATTAATTTGCTTGGATGTAGTCACTTGTACAGTAACGTTCTGTGTTTTTTTTATTTCATTTTATTTTGTTTGTTTTTGTTTTGCTGAAGCCATTTTGCTGACTGAGGATCCACAGAGAACCTCTGATAGTCACTGCTGCAACTGAGCAAATGCTGAGAGCCCACTACTGCTGCCCACTCACAGTCAGGATTACTTATCCCCAGCTGGATTCTCTGTCCAAGCTTCTCCAGACAGTCATTAAGTTCAAGTGATAACCCTCATCTCTCATGACAGAGCAGTAAACACCTTGTCCAATAGATGGTTCTTGTAAAATAACCTTTAACGTTTCCACTCTTACTGTTGTCTGGAGAGAACTGGTTCGACCAAATGTAAAATGCAGAACACAGCGTAGGTCCCATGTGTGTTGACAGGAAGTTATCTCTTATGAATTGTAGATTTGAAGGACAATCGTGGAGACATACATGGAATTGAAGGGGATCACAACTGGCTTAGTCACATAGAGAACAAGCGCAAAGAGGCTTAGCGCTCTAAAAGAAGACACGTAACATGCCAGGAGGGTACATACTTAGCCATTTGATTATCCATAAAAACATCTATATTTTCAGTCTGTCGAGGAATATTCCATCTTTGAAAGAACTGTTGCAAAGCTTTTCAATCCCGATAATCCTTTTTATTTTCCAAAAAACAAACAAACAAACAAATAAGAATCCATTCCAAACAGGGGTAATGAACAATTCACTAAGATGTTTTATTGCCCATGTTGTAAGTATTGTATTTTTGAAGTTCTTCAAGATTAATGTTTCACTGTTAGACACATGTCTAGTCAGTAATTTCAAATATTTTCCTCTTCTGACCTTTTGTTGCTTTCAGATCCAATGTTGGATTACAACAGTATTCTGGTTCTGGTTCTAAGTGAATACCTGTAGAGCATCTCTCACATGTCAAATGATTAAGGTGGATGTTCATGTGTCAGAATTACCTCTAGTATGACACAAGTCTCAACGATGTCTTAAATATTTCTAATATATCATAATATGACATGTAGAAATACAATCCTTGTTTAATATTCCAAACATAAGTCTCTTCTCCACAAATCCATCATGGTTTGGGCTCTGATTCAGATGGCTTTTTGCAGCCATACAAACAAACAACCTTTAGACCACAACCAAACTATCAGGTTGACATTCAGCTACAAAGCCCCCTTTAAGAGGCCAGTGGTTATTATGCAGGTGGATGAGCTGCTTCGATGTTGGACCAGTTCGCGCCCACAGCCATTGGAATTGGCACTGGAGGAGCAAACATGATATAGGCTGGAGTGTTGATCATAATATGTTGTAAAACACAACAACTCATTCATATTTTTTGGACAAGTTTTGATACAAACAAACATAAGGCAAACCAAATATATCAGTGATAGGCCATGTCTCTGGAGGAAAAAGCATAAACAGGATCCGTCTTTCCCCTCATGCTCTCATGGCTTTGGCAGTCTCAGTCGTTCCCTATCTGGGGTTGGGCTCAGACATCTGCGCACCTCTGTCAAAATCCAACAGGGGAAGAGTCTCACAAACCTACCCTGATCAAATTAATTCACATTGAACCAGGCTGCTTGTTTGTCTGAACACTTGGGCCCCCACCAGATAAGCTGATTATAACACACAATATTACATGCTGTCCTATTTGTATGGATTCACTGTTATCACAGTGTCCCTGGCGATGTCAAATCACTGACCTATGAAATGTCAAGGTAGCCAAAGATGAATGATTACAAGGTATGCTGAATAATCCAAAGGAGGGCAACCTTTGTCCCCCAAAAAATTATGAGTGAGAAATATTGATAGTTTGATGTATTCAAAATTAATTGAAAGACTAATGAGTCTCCAGAAGCAAGGGCCCTGTTGCATCATGTAAACATTTAATATTATATCAGTTTGGATACTGTGGGGAAAAAATCCATAACTATCCTAGCAAAAAAATCAGCAAAAGTTTTTTTTTATCATGATAAGCAAAAGTTGCTATTAATTCTCATTTCCCTTTTTTATTCCATGTAGCAGAATATCTTGTGTGCTTGCAGATGGAGGCAATTAAAGTCATGTATTGTCAAATGAAGGCAAGTAGCATTTACAGTGTTGTACACTGTCCTACTCTAGCCTCACACGGGGAAACAACAGTATAGCATCTATGTTTGCTTCTTGGCTTCATTCAGGTCATTTGTGAGTACTTCAATGGTCCAGTCATATCTAATGCTTCCTCCATTGTCATTATTTGTATCTCCAGTAAAAATGTACTGATCCTAGTTCAGTGCAATATGTCCTTTTTCCATCACCTCTGTGCTAAAAAAATGTATGTGCTTCCACTCAGGTATATTCATGTGCGAACTGCATTTTAAGTAGGAGACAAAAACAACAGCACTTTGATACACGAGGGCAGCAGAGTTTGGCATGTACGTGTGACATATAATTAATGAAATTTTCTCTATCTTCACCACAGTTAAATACTTTTTTCTAAGGAAAGAAATGATAAACTCTAAGCAACCACTAATTGTACACTAGCTCCTGGTGATTGAACAAAAATTCTACCTCACACAGAGAGACCTCAGACTGTTACAGGCAAGGGGGCTGTCACCAGCTGAGGTGGCCTGTCTCCCGCTTTGATCCACAGCCAGAGCCACAGACATATGCTGCTACATCCTGCTGGGAGGAGCTGTATTCGTCACATGGAACGGCTCTCCGTTGCCTCTCCGTTTATTAAGCACATTTCAACAGCTGGTGACCAATTAGTTTGGTCTCCAGATTTCCAAACCCACGTAATGAGCACACCTATCCTTTGTCAGAAGGGACAACAATATATATATATATGTGTGTGTGTATGTGTGTGTGTGTATGTGTGTTTGTGTGTGTGTGTGTGTATATATATATATATATATATATATATATATATATATATGTACAGTTGTTTACACTGCTGATATTTCAGCTTTTCCTACTTTTCCCATCTTTGGAGGGAGTTGAAAGTCAGTATATCTCAGCGACTGCCCCGAAACCTGAAGGATCTGGAGAAGACCTGTATGGAGTAGTGTTGCAGAATACCTGCAGCAGTGTGTGCAAATCTGGTCAAGAACTACAGGAAACACCTGATCTCTGTAATTGCCAACAAAGGTTTCTGTACCAAATATGATATTGTTTTTCTGATGAATAAAAAAAATGTCATGTAATAAAAAGCAATTAACTACTTAAAAATCATACAATGTTTTTTTTTCTTGATTTTATGTTAGATTTTGTCACTCACAATTGAAGAGTACCTATGAGAAAAATGACAGACCTCTACATGTTTTGCAAGAGGGAAAAGCTGTCACAAGGGAAAAGCTGTAAAAAGTGTATCAAATATATGTATATATATATATATATATATATATATATATATATATACACATGTACATATACATATACATATACATGTACATATACATATACATATACATATACATATACATATACATATACATATACATATATAGCTTCGGCAGAGCACAGTTTGCACAATGCCACTGAAGCATTTGTTTGGACTCTTAAATCAAAAGTTATTAACAATCTTAACTCAGGTTTCAGTGCAACGCGGTGACGTGTGTTAATTGAGCTCCATCTTCTAAAGAACTTCTCTCAGTCCTCCACAAGGTATGCGTAATGGTGGGGTATGAAAATGAAGGATGGATGTGGCAGGCTGTATGAGATCATCAGGCTCTAAACACGCAAGTGGGAGAGACTGTCTGTGTGTAATTTGATTATCACGAAGTGTCAGACATGGCATTTGGCCTTTAAAAACAGACAGGCCCCTGGTGTCTGGACTTTTTCTTTGTCTAGCACAGGAGGCAGGTGGTTCCCAGGAGGAGATAAAGAGTAAGGCTTTCACCCCACAAGTATCTGGCACAGTCACAGCTGAAACACACACCTTTGTGTCCCATCTGGGAGACCATTTCTAACAATCACTGCCAGTTTTCAGGGCTCTCAAACTGGTCACATCAACAGAGGACCTGCTGCCTGCAAATGTAAGTGCCAAGATCATACAAGTGGTCAGATGGAGAAGCAAATGCCAGAAACTGATAAACATTACTTCTATTCATCTCTCTGATTCTCATCATGTTTGCACAAAAAGCTGACAAGAAAAGATTTGGATTGAAGGAAAACAAAATGTAATAAATTTAAACATGAAAGCATTACTTTTTGAGTGTGTGACAAGCACATATTCCCAATATGTCTGTATAAGATTACCTGGCCAATCAAATACTCAAGACTTAATCAATATTAACAGTTTCTTGACACATTGTATACTGGTAACTAATTGTACTCATTACGGCAGCTTTTAAATTTCCTAAATATCCTGTGCTTTAAGTGAAAGTTGAAGCTCACATATAGAGGTACCGGTATGTGCAAAATGGGTAAACATATATTTTGTGTGAAAATATTTTGATTATTATACTGTGATTATCTATGATTTATTTTTTTTAATTTCTAAAAATATAAACTGCTGCTTATTTTAGGCAATTATTGGCTAATTTTCAGCTCTTCGCTTTACATTTCTGATAATTTTTTGTTGAATTTTTGGGTCCTACCTATTCTTTGTTCAGGAATTGCTTAGCTTTGTATTTTCATAACTTTGAAATAATCAATTTGAAACCTGCTGCTGCATAATAGATAAAATAAAAAAAATGAATAAATAAAACGTTAAAAGATAAGTTGTCCATAGCAAAGACAGTTATTTTATGATAAGTTAAGAGCATTTGATTGTGGCAGAAGTGTCACCTTGTGTCCTCTCTGGAGGGTTTCAATGTCAATTCTTAGTGTTGTGGACTTGGATTATTTTTTTTCATAGACTGAAAGTAGGTCCAGTTGCCATAATATTTGACAATGATTGACCTTGAAGAATGTGAACGTTCACAGATGCATGAGGGATATTCAAAGTGATGCTTGATTTGAAATAGATAATATATAATTCATAGCATAAAGTCTTCCAAGTCTAGGATGGTCAGCAGATCAGTCCCATTTGATAGAGCAAAATTAATTTTTGCAATCACAACATCTTTGCTGAAAAAAATAATGAAAATTAACTTAATTGTGATATAACATCAATTCTACAAAAAAGAAGATCACAAGTACCGCTTTTGTTCAACTGTAAGTAGATAACATTGATATGACTATACTCCTGTCCACATCTGACGGCAAAAAACAAAGTGAGCTGGCTGTGGGGGAGTGACAGACTCCAACATTAGCATATAAACTGCTGCCTAAAATAGTGAGCTGATGCAACCTAGTCCTTATCTAGAGATCAGAAGGACTGTAAGGATTTTGATTCCTGCATATAAAGAGGATAAACAGAGGAAAAACACTCCAAACTCTCAATCAGTCGACTCTTAACTTCTGTCTCTGTAAACTCCAATTCTGAAGTCTTGGAAGGACAGAATCGTTGTCTCTGCATTTGCTTTCAGGAAAGTGAATCTAGGGCGGTCAGTCAGGTGGATCAACTGAGAAAGGGCACAGAGGAAAAAGACTAACTGAAATATGAAAAAATGGTAATCACGAGTTTCTATGTCTTCCAGATCTAACTCACTCTGCAGATCTTCTTTGAGCAATCAAGTTGATTATGAGCTGTACAAATTTCAATGTGTATTTGAGATACTGCAACAAAGTACATATCATTTCTGTGTGTGTGTGTGTGTGTGTGTGTGTGTGTTTTAAGAACACCAACATCTCACCAACATTTTACTTGCTTCTTGTAAAAAAAAACCTGAGTTACACCACTTTCAATGTTTTCCTAGCAATTACAGCTCACTCAAATGATTTGTAAATATATACCATAAGTCCTTATGCCGTTTGCATGGTTTTTCATGTATGTGGTAATAAAATAATACATGCCAGACAATTGTGGTTGTTTCAATACTGACTCTAATACAATAGGTAGGCGTTTAAATCATGATAGTACTCATAGCTGGAGTTGGTCAGTCAATATCAAGTCTGCACTTTCTCTGATCTTATACTAAGCTGTTCTCCTTGCAAGGAAGAAAAATGCAGTCCAATGAACAATGATGGATGCCATCAGCTAGATAATCTCTCTCAGAGAGTATCTTTATGCATGTGAATATATGTAAGTCTCATTAATTTGCGTCCAACTTTCCTGGTTTCGAGCTTCGACTTCAAACAATACATTTCGGAGTTGGTGTAATATCCTCTCTACACTAACAGAATGCACTCTGTGTGTGCATTTGATTTAGTGTATCATCATTGACGTCTCACTGTTTACCAAATCTATAATTAGAATTTGTTGCCTCCAGTTCATTAATACAACAAGAAGAACTATGTGCTCAAACTAGTAAGTTCTTTAAACAGACTCATATGAAAAAGAATTAGGCATTTTCAGAGATACATTGATTTGATGTCTGCATAGTGAGATTGACATGTGTCTCAACACTGTCATAAATTTAAAACTGGCTAAATCCTGGATCTGGCACTCTCTCCATCTCCTGTAAAAGCATTACTTGCCATTTTTACATTTTGATTTTGTGTTTATCAAATATAATATATACAGATTAGAAAAACAAAAAAACAAGTTGTCACTGTATTATTATTTATATATTCTTTCTTTTAGATTACCTTCACACAATGTAAAACCATTAAAGATTGTAGAGCCCTTTCTACAAATCAGCCTATAAGCATATGTTGTGTTTAATGTTATTTTTAAATAACTAAAACTTTTACACTTCATTGTGTATTAGTTTGTTTGTAGGCTGGCAACTACTCTTACAAAACTAATCATACCAATTTCCCCTTTAGTCATATAATTTAAGTTGTAGCACATAAAAAAAAATGCTTAGCACATCAGAATATATTTCATGTATGAAATTATTTCTTGGCTAGTTTGATAACACACGTGTGTGGCACTCAAACTTTTCATCGCTGTTTTTTTTTTCCAAATGTTTAACATTCTCCTTTTGTGAAAAGGTCTAAGCCTAAGGGATGAGTCATGTGCAGATGCTAAATATGAGGATGCTGATTAAAAGCCATAATCACTGCACAGGTGCTCCTTATGATGGAGTGAAGTGCAGGAAGAGGGCGAATGGCGTGATGCCAGCTGGTCAATAATCTTTGGCAAATGTGCCTTTTTTTTTCCAAAAGGTTGTTTTTTTCGGTTTAGTTAGTTTTAGTTAGAGTTGTGGGCTATGATTCGGATGCATGTCACCGGTCTTAGGCTTGGAAGGCATCACAAAGGCTGTAATTTTTGGCGTGAAAAAACAACAGCAAAGCGCTTTTTACATGCTTCTAAAAAACATCTCTATCTATATGATATAACATATTTTAATAGACATGGTTTTGGTTTTTGACATGAAAACAACAATTATTAGAGTAAAACATGTAGAGAGGATCACAGTGGGTGGAAAGGTCCATGGTCTGTTAATTTAGATATTACAAGCGCTGTTTAACCAACATTTCATTACTCACATAATTTACATAATTACAGCACGTGTACAATGAATACCTGTGTTGCATCATACTTTGTCTTTTTACCTCATGTTACCACGTGTGCATGACCTGTTTTCAAGAACTGCTTTTAGATGTTTGGCACAGCAGTTGCTCATCCATCTAGACATAGGGGGGTTGTCATTCTATGATCACACATTTATCTGCTGTGTTCTGAAGGAGAAAATAACCTGCTACTCAGAACAAATTAGGTGCATGCATTGAACATCCTATAAGACCGTTTGCAAACAGCCCAGAGAAGATGGTTAACGTGTCCATCACCCTAAGTGAAGGCTTAAAATGACTGCTGTCTAGTGGAGGAACAGACTCTGTGTGAGCAAACATATTTTCGATGGCAAGCACATGGCTGATGTGAGTGCCCGCAGGGCAGAGTTATGATCTGGGTGGCAAATAATACAGACACAGCTGCCGATCATCCAAGGAAAAATTGGAAACAGTTTGGACAGCATGATGAAAGTCAGAGACTCGCTTCACTTTCATCTTATAATAGAGGAATGTGACAAAATTCCTAAAGCCTAATTTATTAACCTGAATATGTATGCACTGCTTTAACAAGTGACAACGGCGACTACCCATGCTGTTGGAGGAAATGCTATTGAATACTGCTGGTATAAAAGTAGGTTGTCTTTGATGGGTGTTTCATTTTCCATGATCCGATTATTGAATTGCATTATATTAAAAAAATCTTTTAACCAACTTGCTTGTTACACTCATTATTATTTACATAAACAATCAAGGCATATTCAAAGCTCTATTAAACCTGTTGTGACTGCTGTGTTGTATGGGAGATCAATTAGTTGACTATTACATTGGCTATAAATCATTGTTCAGAAATCCAATGCAATGTTCAAATTCAGGAAAAAAAAAACAAAGAAACTCCACTGAAAACAAAGGACAGATCATCCTCTCTTCCTCTGCTGGCCTTCAATGACCTGCCTTCACACTTCAGTACACAGAGAGAGAACTTCATGGCATGCCAACGGCAATTCACAGCTTTTACTGACTGCATAAAACACAGCTTCTGTAATTCGGTACACACGCGTGTTTATGCACTATGCATTGTCCTTTACCTTGAATTAAGAAAGAGGGTACAGAGACTGAGGCTAAATGGAGAGGAGGATGAAAACGAGGTAAAGGGAAGATGAAAAGAAGAGTGATTGGTAGCTGTCTGGCGCTCTAGCCCAGTGGCCCTGCAGCTGATGCATAGTGTTGCGTAATGGGTCTGCATGCAGTGTGAAGCAACGCAAACAGGGCTACGGCACATGTAGCTGAAGAGACCACTCAAGCCTTCTGGGGAGGGGAAGTTATTTCAATGTGCACATACATACACAGGAAGAGACAGCCATGTTTTGACACAGTGCACTAAAAATAGCATTCTTAATAGAAAAAAACAGAGTGCCAGTCAAAGCCAGACTAGCATGAGGGGGAAAGAGACGACATTTCTTCTTCAAACCAGGGAGGTGGTCATAGTAAGTAAGAGAAGCGATTGTCTGATGTCACCGTGACTGTGATGCCACCTGACAAATGTGTGTCCCACAAGAACTCACAGCCGCCATCGCACACAACAAATGAATTAAAGCAATTACGAATCAGAATGAGCAACTCTGCAAATCTGTTATGCAATTCTCAGCCTGTGGGGTCCAGTGGTAGGAGATGGCAGCAGACAGGCCTGTTATGTTTGCTGCTTCACATATATGGCCATTAATCATGCTCGGGCTTTTTGCACTCGTCTATTTCCAGAGAAGAGAATGCCTTAGGGCAGCGGACCTACGGCACTGCAGCAAGTGCCGTCAGGACTTCAGCATCACCGCAAATGTCAGACAATGTTAGCGTGCACATCGGAGGCCTGCCGACGGTGACAGAATCATGAGGAAAGCCTATAAATGGTACCTTTGAACCACAACCTCCATAGATATGATGTTTGAAAATTCATCGATCTGACTCTGCTGACTATCCATCTCGAAAATGTCCTTTTTGTGATTCGAGGTTCGACCTCCTCAGCTGAAATGCTATTGCGTTCATCTGATGAATATAAATGCACGACTGATGCGCCTTGCTTGCACGTAGGAGAATCCGTTTTTCCGATAAATACAAAATACACTTGAGAGTTTGACAGTGCAGAAACACCAGCCACATCCAAGCATTGCAAGAAGCCACAAGGAATACTCATGAATACAAGTATTTCTGACAAAGAGAGCAGGTAGACTGGGACACATGAAAAGGAGTTTTGTGTGTAAGAGCTACATAAAATAATGCATCGGTCCTCTCGCTCTCTTCGGTGCATGAGAAAAGATTTCTGCAGGGTGTGTTGAAGGGTGAGTCATCATCAGTGCAGAGGGAAAGAGGGGAGAGGCATTATTTAAGTCGAGACTTATGGCAGCAATGCAACAAGGAATTACTCTCCATCCAGCTTCTGGATGTATTAACACAGTGAAAATTGAACCTACACATCAAAAAATTAGCCTAAGTTCAAGGACAAGTCGCTGGTTAACGCATATGCAGACTAAGTGTTACGCAACATGCCGGCACAACAACTCCAAGCGTGCTGAATGATAAAGGTAACAGACAAGACTGGGCTGGGCCACAGTCTAAGTACAATGTTAGAATAATAATGAGTGACTTTCCATTGTGGTCATGTTACTGCAATTTATTCAGCCCTGCTCCAACTACTGTAGATAACAATGTGTTAGATGATGTGGAATGTGGAAAAGAATGTGACAGCAAAATGATTCAGAACAGAGGAAGAAGATTAATTCTCCAAAGCCTTATGAGAAATATTTTGCATAAGTTATATTTTAACAGATTTAATCGGTCTTTACACGGAAACCCTAAGATAAGCTTCAAACACAGCAAGTTCAGACATGGGATGGGGCACTTTCCTGCTTCATGTCATTGTAATTTAAATGTTTGGTTTGTGGTCCATCCCCAATTTAGATAATACTTTTGAAGAGACCATCTTAATTTCTGGGAACCCTATTTTGCTCCCTATTATTTGATGTTTTACGGATGCAATTTAATAATTACTTGTCCAGCAGTTATATTTTGGTCACCTGCACAGGTAGTATTACACGAACAAATGTCATGGGACTCAACAAAACGTTTGAGCACAGCCAAACAGAAACAACATAATCGCACAGAATGTTACATTGTAATGAAATCAAATATTGCCGTCTTTTATATTATTTGGTAAAATCATTCATTGCCAGATACCAAATTTCTGAAGGACTGCAGATTGTAGAAGTGAGGACATCTCAAGCCTTTTCAGTAAAACGTAACACTTCATAACATAATAATGTTTTAAAAATAAATCTATTTAATCAATGAAATCCAATTTTATAGTAGATTTTTTTAACAGTTAAATTAAACAATGTTGTAACAACAGAATATTTATTTTTACTGTAGACAGATGTGCATTCTGTGTGACATTAAGAAACATTTGAGCAGGACATAGATTCTACACCAAACAAGAGCAATTAATTGAAAATTAATCCTTCCAAGCCAAGTCTTACCTTCTCCCACACAGAGACGGTACAAGACTTAAAGACAAGTTCCCTCATGTCCAGACAAGAAGCAGGTAACAAACAGCAGATTTTAGCCGTAGGAAGTTTGTTTTGATCAGAGAAAAAGAGGCGAGGTAAACATATCTGTACTCACAGCATTCTGGAACTGCAGTCCTTTGTAACCTGATACTGAAGTTCAGCTCAATTCCATGATGCTATCCAAGCCTACTGATTAAATTACTGCATGTGCTGCTCCCGAAGCTCCACTCTCTCAATAATATGCCATCACAGATTCTGACTGATAAGCTGGTTTGCCATTGTAAATTAATATGAAGAATAACAAACACACATGTGCAGTAAAACTCATATGTATTCATTTATTACCAAATGTGAAAAAAATTCTTAACCTCAGTCCAATTTTGGATTATGTACCACAATCTGTAAGAACTGTGTCTGTATCATAAAGATGCACCCTTGAAAGTTGGGGGGCCTTCTGTCTTTTCTGGATGCTAATACAAAAGAATTTTTATTTGGGTTGTTGATGTTGTACCTGGCACACGTTCTTTCAAAGGGGATGTGTTTGCTTCAGTAGCCCCACATTTTGATACAATAAAAAAGTTGGAAAAGGAGAAAGATGCACTTCAAGCAAATGACCCAGAAAATAACCTTTTCCTTTTTAACTTATGGGGCAAAAAGTCATGTCAGCTGTATAGGTCATCCCAAGTCAACATGTCAGAGGCACTTGCAGCTCACACTCATCGCAGTGTACCTCCTGGGAGCAAACAGGAGCGTAAACTTAACAGAAAGTTAGGAAATAAACACCTAACACAGCAGTATTACCAGTAGAGCAACATAATCAACAGAAACAAACCGCCAATTGGCAGAAGCCAGAAAAGGATGGAGCAGTCTACAATACCAAAACTCTCGACACATAGGTGGCTCATTCCAACTCTTTTTACATTGTTTGGGGCAGATTCATCCATCAGCCCCTCTGCCTGTATGAAAAATGCTGGCAGCTGTCATTGGCCTTCAATTCCACGAAGGGACCGGTCTAATTAAGTGGTAGCAGAATAAATACAATCACCCACCTCCAGATGATTTACAAATAGACCAAGCTTTTGAATCGAAGCTGGTTGCATTTTAATAATAATAATAATGTATCCTTTTGGGGAAATTCATTCTCTGCAAGGAACCCATCATGGATGAACCATGAGCAGTACTCTGCCATCCATTAGAGCCAGGGGAGCAGTTAGGGGTTCGGTGTCTTGCTCAACAACACTTCGGCACACTAGGAGGGGCCGGGATTCGAACCAGGAATGTTCGGTTCCGAATGGCTTTTCCTGCCAAGTATTGATGATTTCCCTACAGCAGGATTTGTATACTTTTTTGTGGATATTTGGACATTTCAATAAAAGCTATCAAAATAAAGCTATTGATGCTATACAATGCAATGGAAAAAGAGGCAGCAAGTCATATTTATGAAATTACATAAATAGCATAATTTCTGCTCCTCTACTGGGGATTAAAAAAGACAGCTGACTTAAGTAGTTGGTGTTCATTGAATTTGTGAACTGATAAAGAGAACACATTCATTCAAGAATCAAAGATACGTGATATGTCCAGTGGGAAACAACATTTGATCACGTGATTGAATGTTTTCGTCTATGTCTTGGCACACTCTTCCTCTACAAGGGTAATGACAAGTGATGCGAGAATCAGGTAATGTTCATACAGATGAACCAACTCTGCATTAATGAACTTGATAGAAACAGATACAGATTTGCATTTCGTTTTTTGCCACTTTTCGGTAAATTCATTTAAATTTGAATTAAAAATGTGAAGGCCAGCAAATTATCACTGATCTCCTGCATGTAAATTGGAAATTGGTCAGTGAATTGGGCCAAACTGCCAGTCACTTTTGTCTGTTGCAGAGGTTTGAGATCCAATACAGGTAATAGATGCTGTGGAAAAGAAAAGAGCTTTGTGTGAAAGTAATTTTGTTGGGACAACAATCAAACAAGCCACCTGAGACGAGCACCATTTCTTTGTTTTTGTTTTATTAACTTTTTGTTCTTGTATTATTTACTTAATGTGTTTAGGTTTGTGCTCATGAGTGAACAAAGGGCTCTGACTACCTTAGACTAAATTTAATCTTGTTGTCTTGTTGTCACTACTGTCTGACATCTCCAGATCAACAATGAGGTGTGGGATACGGTCTGTCTCATAACTCCATATTGTGAGTTCATGAGAAAACTCAGATTCTGTGTCAACCTGAGCCTCTCACAAGTATTTAGTTTTTCTTCAAATATATGTTAATTTCTACCAGAATTCAACACCGATACTTGCTGCACCCCCTACATTGCTTCTTATACAGGGAATAAGCTCTTTCTTGACCTGTTTTCAGGGGACCCTATGATTTTCTGCAAGAAATAGTGAGGGTAAAAATCACAGCATTTTTCTGACAGGGTATTTCATATCATAGTGCTTGCAGTGGCTACTAAAAAAAAAAGCAGAGACCTCAGAAAAATAGATGCTGTTACAGCCACTTTATAATAAGCTGACCATTACCCGTTGAGATCACTTTCAAAAAATACAGATAAGTGAATGCAGGGCCAACTATTTAAAGTGATGTTAACACATGATATATTTATTTATTTGATTGATTGATTGATTTATAGTCATGCACTGCATTCCTTTATTGTGCCAGTGGTACAACAAAAATACATTAAGACTATCATAACACATGTACTTGGGTGTTCTTCGTACGGCAAAATAATTTCTAAATGTTATATTAATTATCTCTGGCAGTGTATCAGCATACAAATGCGCAATGAGATACGCAAAGTCAGATCTTTCTAATGGGGTTGGGTAATATTTATGTACTGACTAAGTCCATAAATACCGATGGCTGGTCCAAAGATCAATGCATGCCTCCAACATATTTTCAATCTCCCGAGGGGAGAAGGTCGAATGAAGGTCAAATTAATTCAACCAGCCAACAAAATCAACCCTGCCTTAGTTCCTCCAAAGTCGCATATTGTGTGAAAGACTGTAAAAACAGCGAGATCTAAGCTGACATAAATGGATTGTAAAAGCCATCACGTGGCAAATGATCAAGCTCTAGCTGAAAAGGCAGGGTTTAGCCCCATGTAACTCATGTACATTATAGATGAGGCAGAGGAGAAGGGGAGTGTTCAGTGAAGCACTATCAGTTACCAGAAGGCATATCTAAATCTCCCCCATCATGACTAACCTCTATGTCAGAGCCACAGGGGTGACACAGCAACAAGCTTAGCCTTCCCCTCAGGCTGCTGTAAACTCATACACAAGTCTCCAGCCTCTGACTGCCAAACGCTGACTGCATTCTCATTTCGAAAACCAAGGGACTGCCAAAGTGATTCCTGCCATCACATGAATTTGTCACTTTGCTAACAGGGCTTATGAAAGTTAGATGAACATTTTACGATCTTGTTAAAACCGGTTACATTATTAAAAGGGCACATTCATCCTGCAAGACGGGAAAGAGAGCCAGTGGCAGATTGAAATTCTAATAAGCTCAATGCAGTGGTTGGAGATTGAGAATGTTGGGAGAGACTTAGCTTTAAAATCCTGTATAAGGACATGGGATGATTTAGCCTCATTGTACAATGCATGCGTTCAAGCGGGTCAAAAAGACAGGGGATTCTACAAACCTGTGATAAACCCATTAACCAGCTTAGCCTCACACACCTCCCCCAGCATTTCATCTGTCATGTGAAGCAATGTTTTAAATGTTTTTTTAATGCCCTCGCTCTTAGTTCAGAATTAAACCTTGAGAACTGCATACATATCAGTTTTATTGATCTATCATGGTACTTTACGTTGTTCACAAATCTGACATTATTGTTATCTCAGTACTCCACAGACTGTTAGGTAAAAGAGACAGTCTCATATGCACGTAATTTCTCTGTGGCTCCTCAGCTGTGTTCAAACTGGCAAGGGCTGTGGCAAATCTGTTATAGCACTAAGGCAATGGAGCTTGTTCAGATGGCAAGCCAGGCTTGCAGTTTGTGTTTCGCAACCGGAGATTTTGACTGATTTTTCAGTGATAATTTTGTGGTGGCCTGGAGGGGTCTTCTGGGATGTGATTGGATTACCAGATTTAAAGCCATGAGTGCAGTCAACAGCTAGATGAATGGGCTTCAGCCCATGTTCATGCCAAAAAGGCTAGCTGAGCAATACTTCTGAGTTGAATAAATCCTCAAACAATATACAATATTTGAGAAGTGGGAACTTGTGCTCAAAGCAAACATTCTTTGCATTTCCAAAAGTGATCATTTGCATTATATTTAAGCATTTTATAAAAAGCTTGGTAAAAAGTAAGAATATACGTTCCTTTTAAGGTCTACTATGTTTGAATGGTTGCGAAGGTGTAGTTAAAGATGGCGCGCTGACTGGTTCTTGAATGATAGTTGTTTAATTAATCTTCCCTTGTGCAAAATGTCAAGGTTTATTGTTCAATTTAAAAACGGATTTAGACATTTGGACAGACACCAGCTGTGAATTTAATTCATTACCCACAGCTCTTGATAAATATATCAGAATATTTCAACAAAACGAGTAAATTCAATCTTTTATCATTCACAATGATATCAAACTATTTTTTCAAATCCTCTAACTGATTAATGATAAATAGTATGATATGATATGATATGATATGATATGATATGATATGATATGATATGATATGATATGATATGATATGATATGATATGTGGTTTCATATCAATTTCCTTCAATTGACACAAAACTTGTCGAAATGGGGACCATGGACGCACATCTTCTGTATCTATCTCATTTTGAAACACTGGATTAATGAAACCTGGCCAAGCCCCATTGCTTTGAAATTAGCTCAATGAGTTTTAGATATTGTAGTATAACTGTTACATCCCATCCAACACTTTACAAGACTGCTTCTGCTCTTTTGCAACCTGAAAGAGGAGGCGTTGCAGACAAATAATTTCTACTGAGCAGATGGGTGGGAAGGAGTACTTCGAGTAGATATATGTTGTCCACATTTGTTCGCTATGAATATTTTAGTTGCTTTTCATGTCAAAGCACCTGCAATCAATGCACTTAAATAGAAATAAAGATTGTGTTTGTGACAAAAATGCATCCCTTTTGTATATATTAAAAATCACCTTCACACATCAAAGTCAAAAGTGTATTTAACAAATACAGTATATAGTAGTAATGTTCAAATAGTCAAATGGAACAGAAAAAAAAAGTGACAGTTGTCTGTAAAATATACCAAATCTTTAGGAATAAATCTTTGACTTTGAGGCCATGTTAAACAGAGTCTCTCAATGTCAGCCACTTCAACCTCCAGACATTCCGTCATGTCTAATAGATACAAAAAATAATCTGTGTATCCATCCAGATGTAATCAGCTCATATTTCGAATTATTGGTGCATGTCTAATGCCAATGTGACAGATAGAAAAAAGGAGGCCCACAATGTCTGACTGTCCATGTGATAACATCAGTAAGTCTGGAACTGTAGATATGTATATTTGGTCGGAAGTTGATTTATCCCCTTGTACCACTAAGACAATGGCTGGTTAGTCCAATTGGGAAGTCAAAAAAAAAAAAGCTTCTGATTAGATGGCCTGTAGCGGAAGTGTGGTTCCTGGGTCAGCCAGCAGCATGTGAGTGTTAATAAGGGGGAGGAGGGGGGAAGGGGAGAATTGAATTAGAGGATCAGTGGAGGCCTGCAGTGTGGGCGCCATGCAGTTCTAATTTCATTACAAGTGATGTAAACATGAGATTGGCCCCCCAGCACAGGGGCCTCCCACATCAGTAGATTCACACACACATATAAATAAACTCCTATAGAAATAGGACGCTCCCACTTTTTTATTCAATAACAAGAGAATATCCTCTCACAGTCCGCACACAAATCTGCCAATGTGGCGTCTGTTTTTTTCCATAATGAATTAATGATAATGGGTCGTGCTGTTCTTCCAGAAGTTTTTGATTTGTGGTGAAAAGTGACAGAACATGATGTCTTAAATTAGTGGTTAACAGATAGACTACAGTCTTCCAGGACACAATAAATCATAATTTTAAAAATCATAAAATCTGTTCATGGTTGAAAAAATTATTAAATTTACTGTGATTATGCTGAAGACTTTGATGAGTACTAATTTCCTGCTAATCTGAAGCAGATAGTTGTTAAGAAAAAACAGTTAAGCAAAGTTAAACGAACAGAAAGCAATGATGTAAGCAATGAAATGATACTTGATAGCAATCAAGGGAGCAGCATGAATGACACAGATGGCTATTTGTGATGATTTATATCCAGACCTGAAACTAATCAATTTTTTTTTTTTATGCGCTAAACTAATCAGAAGCTATTGAGATAAGCAATCAATCATGCATAGTTTTGGAAAGAAATCAAAATTATCTGACCTCAGCCGATAAAATTCTGATTCCTCAATCTTACAATTATTGTATTTGAATTTTTTGGGGTTGTGGACATCATCTTGGGCTTGAGGAACATTAATCAACATTTTCCACCTCATTCTCTCCTCTCTTACCATTTTAAATGTACAAATCATAACTGTTGTTTGCATCCCCTCTTTGGTGTGACATCCTTCCCCCCCCCCAACTCTAAATAAACCTGCAAGCTTGACTGTGGGCCTCCTGACAGCCATGAATAGTAATGAGCATGGTAGTTAACCACGTAGAATCTTTTCCCGTGCCTAAAGTGTCATGGCCCTTGCCATCATGGCTGTAGTAGAGGATCCAGAGACAGATGGCAGATGGGTTGCATCTTAGCAGTTTATCAATATGTTGATGGACCAAATCTAAGCATATAGTGCTTGGCTCTAGTGACAGGAATAGCCAGAAGAGACAGGAATAGCCAATAATGAAGAAAAATACCTTCTCATCTCATACCAACAAACCATTGTCCATCTCATAACCAGATCAGATGAGAAATGTTAAAAAAAACATTTGCTAAACAGCAAAGACACACCCTATAATACGGCGAACTGTTTATTTACTTTTGATGCACTGCTCCAACCAATTGTAACAACATAGTATTGAGGTGCGAGAGCTTCAAGCGTTTGCAATATCATGTGATTTAAACTATCAAATGTACGCTGTCATGTTTTGTTTTTTTGTTTTTTGTGGGAAACACAGACCATGTTTTTTACAACATTCCTTGATTTAAAAAATTCTGCACTTATAGTCTGAAACCTCAGATATCTATCACGGCATGCATCCATGAAACACCATTGTCAGCATAATGTACATTCCTGAAAAAATGACAAACAACAGGGAAAAAAAAGTGTTGATAATCAAAGTGGCTCACAGGAATACACACATAATGCTTAAGAAAAAAGATTAAATGGCTGCAGACAGTTGTGTTGACAAGGCAGATACTGTAACCAGAGTAAATTGGCAGTTTGTTGACTGCATCTCCATCATAAGACAACAGAACCGCAGGCTAATGATCCTTGTTGAAGAAGTACCTCATGCTCTGTCAGTTTTTCATTACCACTTCACTCAGTCTTATGTATGACTAGGCAGTATTGGTAATTCCTGACAACACGCCAATCTTTCAGGCCTCATAATCGTCTGTTTTTCTACGTCAGAGAACTGGTAAACAGCACCACCTCCAACCCACCTATCCCCTCAGCAATGCTCCTGTGAGCAATACTAACGCCAGACATGCAGATGTTTGAGGCACCATACACGTCATTACAGGACATGGAAATGATCAAAAGAGACAGAATATTAGGGAGTGAAGGCAGCAAATGTTATGTCCTTTGTACCAGTAATTACTAAATACTGCTGCTTTGTGAAATTCAAATTCTTGTTTAAAAACCAAACAATGATATCTTCGATCAAATCAAAAATGTATATTTATTTTCACACTGCCTTTGCAGCATTGTGGTTTGAGGGTTTACTTTTCAAGTTATCAGTTCTACAAGATGACAATTCCCCCCTCTCAGATGCAACAGGAATCAGGGTTTAGTGAGAGTGGATTGGTCATCGGTGTCTTTCTTGAAATTTCGGTTAGGTTTCTGTGGTCCACTGAACGTGTACTCCCATCACCAAAAACGAAAAACTAAATCTCCAACAGCCTATGTATTGTTGGTATCATGATGAAAACCGATCTTTATCACACAAATACAACATTATTTATTCAACAAATTAAGCTGTGTGCCTTTTTTGTGCCCTTGAGAAAGTCTTACATATTACCAAGTGGACTTGTCACGACTGTGTGCAGAGTGTAGAAATGAAAGTCTCCAAACTGTCATTGGAGTACACAGACAGACTGAAACAAGATTATTCCCTCTATTGTTGATGCTGTGATACAAAACACTTTCGGTCTCAGTTTATTACTGGCTGAAAGTTGTCAGCCTTAGCAGCACCATTGTCTCGTACATTCTGTAGACACAGCAGAGAAAGTCACCTCCCAAAGTGTCATGATAATAATAGATTCAATCCCCCCCAACCCAATCCTTGGATTTTAAGGTTTTATGACATGATAACTTGAATTTGCTCTTCATAACGTTAACATTTAACAGATTATTCTTGATACAAAGCAGCATACACTGCTGTGTGCAACACCCTGCAGCTCATATTCATTGAAGGTGAGGAGGCAGCTCATATTTATTGAATCAAAGACATCAGGGGAGGCCAGGGGAATTACAAGTAGCCTCCTTACCAGATCCTAGCCGGGGGGAGCCTCAAGTTTTTCTTCCCATTCTCTCTGGAAATCTGAAGTTTCCAATCTGTGGCACTTAAGCAACATAGCTACTGGGAGACACCCCATGAAAAACAGAACAACTGTGCTTAAATGCGCATGTTAGAGCAACAAGGAATATATGCTGGTAAAATCAGAATTGTAACCCTGGCAACAAGATCATTGGTTTGTATATTATTAACTTGTATTAGACCTAGTATTTCAGTAAACATCATACTTATCATACGCTTACATATTTCTAGTTATTTCTACTGGTAAAAAAAAACTGTTTACTGTTACACAGCATGACTGATGAAAACTGAAAATAACTGTAACCATGACAATGAATTATCCCAACACATGAGAGCATTTCAGAATTCCAGGTCATTGGAAGATTAAACAAAGAACTGGAGGAGATGATTTATAGCTCACAAATTCTCAACTATGAGTGGCAATTGCCGTTGACAACAGACAACTGCTATAACCAAATGCCTCCACAGTCTTTGTCAGACGCTCCAACCCTTTATCTCCCCCACTCACAAAGAACTTACCAGCAACTTCTGCTTCAGCCTCTGATGGCTAAGGGTCTCCGGGTTGAGTCTCTGCGTCCCTCTCTTGCTCTCTAGAAGATGAAAGCTGTCCAAACACTGTACGTCGGAAAGTTGCAGTGGCAAAACTTCATTTTTAAGCTGAAGGGAAACAGAAGAAGAAAACAAAATTGTTACAAAATAGCATACTAATGTTATTTTTTGATTACCGTATTTTCTGGACTATAAGCCGCTACTTTTTTCCTAGGTTTTGAACCATGCAGCGTATACAAAAGTGAGGCTATTCTATGGATTTTTCTTCCATCGCTAGGGGGCGGAAGTAGAATCCAAAATAAGATAAGACGTATAAATCAATGCAAAGAAGAATAGCAGAAAGAGCAGATAAAAAGTAGATAGAACACGCACGACAAATACTAACTGGTACTTATTTTCAAATCCTCACACCTTCATCATGGAAACCACAAGAAGAAGCTCGTATTATGCAAGTTTTAAGTTGAAGGCCATCGAGCTTGCTATCCACGAAGGAAACGCAAGCTTAGTGTCAATGAATCTATGGTAAGACGTTGGAGGCGGCAGCGGGAAGAGCTCATGCGATGCCAAAAGTCAAAAAAAGCTTTCAGAGGACTTAAAAGCAGGTGGCCTGAACTTGAAAATGTCCTCGAGGACATTTGTTTTCAACATAGATATCAGCGGCTTATAGCCTGGTGCGGCTTGTATTTTTTTTTTTTACTTTTTTTTTTTTTTTTTAATAGAGCGGATGCGGCTTATTTCCAGGTGCGCTCTATCGTCCAGAAAATACGGTAATTATACCTGTTTGTATATCTTCCATGTCATATTTTCTTCAGTGATTATTTGTCAGTCATCAGTGGCACCTACAAATGTTTTTTTGGTTTATAACAAAATCAAAAATCCTTTCTAACCATCGCAAAAGCCACTTGTGTGAACATCTGCTAGCACTCTTTTAGTGTAGTTGGCCATTTAGGGCTCGCAAGAGGCCTGTGTGGACAGTTGGCAGCTACGCTCATGCAGTGAAGAGTGTGTCCTCTGTTATTGATCTTCACGGGTTCAGTTTGGAAACAGACAGAACAACTTGTCTGGGCTAGAACATGTGAAAATGCAATCTCAATTCTGTGAAAAGTCAACAAAAAATCATATCAAAATGTTTTGCGGATTCTCCTTGGTATATCAAATTACATGCTTTAGGATATTGATCAGATGAACAATACAAACGAGTTCAGTCCGGCTTAGTCGGCTTGATGATTTCTTTTTCATTTCCTTTACACTCAAGTTGATGTGTGCAATGATTTTAATAGACATTCTTACACATTTAGAAAATATTTTCTTGCATTTAATGGAATTTCCTGCATTTAAAACTAAATTATATTAATTGAAATATCATGAGTAGGTATTCTTGTTTTAAGGTCCTTGTAGGTCATTATTTTGGTGTAATATTCCAAGAAATATAAATCACCTTCTTTTTTATTAGTATGCCATATAATTTCAATCAATTTTCTCATGGGACTTTGGAAAATGTTCAAGTAAATTTAAAAAATAGCAAATTATGTAGT
This sequence comes from Fistularia commersonii, assembly GCF_037954325.1. Classification (NCBI taxonomy): domain Eukaryota; kingdom Metazoa; phylum Chordata; class Actinopteri; order Syngnathiformes; family Fistulariidae; genus Fistularia; species Fistularia commersonii. The sequence continues at coordinate 13,424,771 of NC_141309.1, forward strand.
TACTAGTACTGAATCATCACCAAATACAACTACAAAAACATTCACATTACATTGAATGTATACAGAGATACTGGCCAACTTTGCTGAACATTGCTGAATGGAGCTCTTAAGGAAAATTTGAAGAAGGGCAAAATAAGTAATCAGAAACTCAATAGTCACCATAAAAAGAGCAAATCACAGTTTTACCATGAGTTATATGTCTTTGAGTTGTACTGTTGCAAAAAAATGAGGATCATTAGCTTAGGTGTATTAGTCAAAACAAACAAGTTAAACCTGGTTACAAGCTCATACAAATAAGAGAAAAATGTAGAATAACAGTCTGTCTCAATGTCTAACCACTCAGCTCGCAGGCTGATAACACAACCTTAACTGTATGTTATTGCCAAGCCAGCGGAGCTGGCTGGAAATAGTAATGTATCATGTAAAATATTCATGGCTAAAGTCAGGTGGAAACAGATGCTGCTTTTGTGTCATAGAGGGGGAGCTGTAACTTGACTCAAACATGGAAGGCCAGCTTTTAGTGGAGGTAAAGTCCTCATGGAACACATTTGGACACTGCAGGGTTGCAACCAAAACATTGGCTGTCATGACACCACACCGGCCGCTACCCTGTGCCATGTCAACCTGCCACTGTTCAGACATACTATGACGGTTCAGCAGGTTGAACCATATGCGGTTACGCCTGAAGTGCCGCTTATTTGTGTTGGTGTCACTTTTTATCCCTTGCTGACATTTGTGGCCATGGCCAGAAAATGACCTTTTTTTGTCCATATTGTACTTCTGAGATGAATACTAATGATATAGCGCGTCATGCTCGCTGGTCATGGGAACAAGTATCTATTTTTAGATGTATGTTCCCAGCTGCACTTCTTCAACCTGGGGCCAGTGGGCAATTAGTATTTGTTTCTCATGGCAAGAAACTGTGCCTTAACCTCCCTAACGCAAACAGACATCTGAACACAGGCTGTTTCTACCGTGGCCCATAGCCCCACCGCAAGGCACGACTGGAGCGGCGGTACTAGCACCACCTCAAACTTGACAGAGCAGCACGAGCGCTTCTCTCAAGCATCAGTTCTTTTCTCCTTGCAGGTGACTTATTTATTTACCTCTTCAAATAATTACTCAAGATCCTGGATGAAAGATGTGTTTGTAAAAGAGACCATCATTTGTATACGTTCAAATATTATATTGTATGAAGGGCATCTAATCCAAGTAATTCAATTATTCAATGTTTATTCAACAGAATTCCAGAAACGATTAGAGTTGCCCAACTTCTGGAAGCTAGCTTTGTCTGGGAAAATGTTGAATATGATTGAATTCAACTGTGCAATTTAATTGATGCAAGAATCATTGCCGTTCTTTAGCTTAAATCAGTCGCCTACTACTCATTTCTTACATTCATCATGTGGCAATTGATTGGCTTATGAAGGAAATGAAAAATGTAAATAAGTGTTTTTCAAAGCTCTTCATCATGTTCTTAAGATTCCACAAACCAAATCTATTCAAATTGCAGTTAAAGAGGCTAAAAGACGCTATTGAATATTCATATTTGATGAACTGGCTCACAGACGGTTGATTTTTAAAGTTTATAACTTTAAGGAGGGTCTTAGGCTGATACACCCACAACGTTAGATGATCAACAACTGCAGCTCTCTGAAAATATGACATAAACACAAAAAGGATTTCAAATCAATTTTCTGTTTTGACTTTTTGGGAACTTGTCAATTGATTCCAAAGATCTAGATCAAATAGACAGATCTATAAACAATATAAAATAACAGTAAATGTGTGAATCCACAGTTCATCAGCTACATTTCTCATACACCTGCATGCTTAACATCCTTTTCTTTTTTTTCATGAATTAATCATATAACCCCAAAAGGACCTCAAAAGCCAACAGGGTTTTTTTTGAAGACAAATTTCCCCAAAGAATGAAACCGCTCTTAAATCAAGCATCAGTGTGATAATTTCCTGAGAAAAATGCGAAATTCTTTCTCTGTGTTGCAATTTTGAAAAATTATACACCTCTCAAACCAAATTTGCAAAAAAAAGGTTCTGCAGTCACTGTGTAATCTTTGAGACACAGAATCAAAAAATATTATTTTAAGTAATATTTTTTTCAAAACAATATGAAAAAGACATTGAATATGTCTCTGGAAAGTTTTCTTGCCTTTTCATTCATCCTGATAAAAGACAGAGAGACAGCCTCATAGCCCGCTAAATGGGAGCTAACTGTAATGGCATAATGCGTTTCACTTTGAATTTCTGAAGTAGTGATGCAATACAGACAAGGATCATTCAAAACTCAACCAAAAACACAGAAGTTAAACAGATGGGTGATGTTCTCCATTCATCCAGGTAGTCTTACAAGCATTTGATGTTTTTTTAGGCTCCTACCCAACCACTATTTAAATAGAAATATGACACCCTCTGCCCCACTATGTGTATCTGACAGATCTTCATCTTGATGATGATTTTATATTCATCAATTCATTGGCCTTGCTGCTTATCATGCACTCAGAGTCACTAAGTTGCTGGAGCCTAAACCAGCTGTCATCGGCCAATAGTTGGGGTACAGCGTGGACCGAGAAGGTTCATCCTAGACCAGTCACTAGCCAGCACAGAGCCTTATATAGAAACACACAATCACAGCTTTCTTATTCACACTTATTGACCATTTAGTTTTAGATCAACCAAATACATGTTTGTAGAAAAGTATGCGCAGGGAGAACATACAAACTCCATGCAGAAGGGCCCAGTTGGAATCAAACCAGGAGCTTTCTTGCTGTGAGGCCAGAAGACTCACAGGTATGAGAGTACTCTCCTCTGTGATGCACATCCACTTGTAGATAATGTAATACGATTTGTGCTTGACCCAGATTAGCAAAATTGTCACCACATCCAAAAAATAAACCACTGAAATGCTCTCTGTTGCATTTGCATGTGACAGCAAAAACCATACACATAGTTCAAGACATTTCACTAAATATTTTAGGAACATTTTAAAGGAAATGCTTCTGTGCTTTTATATGTGTAGTTTTGATTTCATTATTCCAATATAAAAGAGGGTCTGATTACTTTTCCTACCACTGAATAAAATGGACCATTTGCTTGCCATTCTCCTGCTCTTTCCCAGCATTATGACCACCAGAGCCCCCCATGTTTGCTGTAACTAATCATGAGATGGTGAAGGTGGTTTCCTCAACATCATCGATCCGTAATTGAAAAGGAGACAATAAAATTAACTCTCACAAAAAAGAGAAAGGAAAAGATACGTCAGGAGAAGGGAAAAATGGGGAGAAAATAAAAGTAATGTGCGTATTTGAACCTAGACTCTGCCAGGGCTAGCAGAGAAAAATCAAAACAATCCAATACGAGAAAAATAAAAAATAATGGGAATTAGGACAAACATAACATATGAGCGTTGTAGCGTCCGTACATTTATCAGTCTTCCTCCAGTGATTTCAAAAGGATTAAATTGGCTCTTTTTTTGTTACTGTTTTTATAATGTTAATTCGCCGAAACAGCTGATGGAGCCCTTAGAGATTGTGTCAATTTACCGACGTAATTAAAATAGTTTTCTTGGCCAGCAAAAGAAAAACCACATGGATGGGGAAAAGGGAAGGCTGCAGTCCAATTTTCAAACTGGTTTGTATGTAAACTAAAGTTGGCTGGCATAATATGACTTCAAAGATGAATTCTCAAACATTTCATCAGTGTGTACACAGAGGGCCTCCTCAGACATACACACTGGAACAGAATGTCATTTGAGCTCATTATTTGTTATAAGTATCTGGGCTGAGGTTTAGTTAGCTTTCAGCTTCCATCCATTCTAATTAAACAGCCATTAAGCAGTTTATTATTCCAGCATACAGGCTTTTGAACAAACTCATATCTAGCTGTAGTCTTATATTATAGCATCTCGTAGATAGCACACAATATTGTGATGTACAACTGTATCTGAGGAGATGTAATAAGTCATTCTAGGAGTATGTATGTCATCACTGCCTCTTTAATTCAGTATAGTCAGGACAATGCTAATTTAATCCACCTTGTTACAGCTCCTTCATGCAATTATCCAGGACCCCTTTTCAGTGATGGGTCAGGATGAAGGCAGCGGATTAGACACGAGGCCTGACACACCCCACAGAGGCTCATAACGCAAGACAATGTACCATGTCCCATCACACCATTAACAAAGATGAATCACTACAAAAAATAATTACTCTGCTTCAATCCCATGTGCACAACCCAGCCATTTCTTCTAGTCAGCCACCGCAACTTTCCACTCGATCAGGACATTTGAATTAATCACATCCCTGCGTAAACACACTACAAAAGATTCAGAGCAGTCGATTAACCATCCTCAAAATTAAAAATGGTATGTAGCAGAAAGTGTGCCTTGAAGTGACTCATACAGTATGTCTGTGGGTCTGCCTGCCAATATTGTTACATCAAAAAGAGTGCAATTAACCTTCATTGAAGTGGACAACAGAGAGAGGAGAGCTTGTTGGTGCAAGGGGCATTCACATCAGACAACTTGTTTCTGCTTTTGTTGTCATGAATTCTGATCCGACTGCATTAACCAGCAGAATGCATTAATTGAAATGAACAGTCTGTGTGACAGCGTAAAACATGATATTAAAATGTAATGTGTCGAAAATAGACACAGCAAAGAAAACCTAAAAGCAGAAATGCAGAAAGACAGATATAAACTGAAAGTATGGAGTTAAGCTTTAGTTTTTAATACAAAACAAATCCAGACAAATAATCATCACTGACTATGGATTTTGGCAAGATCCACATAATCATCCCCAACCCCCCGCCCTCTGGCTTGATCCTGCACCTTTCAGAACTGATCCACCTCCCTGAACTGACCACATAGAGATTTAGCTCTAGCAGAAAACATCATACATTTCATTCTATTTCATTATATACTGCCCACCTGCTTACATTATGTCATGACCTCAAAAATTGAAATGACCTAATTTAACAGTTTTGGGCCATTTGTTTGTTTGGTTTGGGTCATCAAAACAAATAGATGAACAAAGCAAGCAGGAAATAATGTAATGGGTATCAAATATGCAGAAAATTATTGAGATACAATCACTGAGTCACCAGCTGGTAAAATAAAAGTATTCCTCATAAAGCAGTTTTATGTTTTGTATGTTTTTCTAACACATACTGTAATTACCATGTTTATCTCTGTGCATATATTGTAGTGCATATCAATATCTCATCCATAATCTGTGAACTGCCATTCACATTTCTATATATTATTCTACCAAGACTTGCCTTTATGTGTATGTCCTCAACCAAGGAGATCTAATTCCCCCCTTGCACATAAATCCATTAAAGAGGGCCCCCACTTATCAATGCAATCATTTGCTGTTGTGAAAAAAACACGTGAATAAATTGGCATGTCAAAATATCAACATCTTTCAAATAAAAGATAATAATTAGCTCTGGTGGCTTATAATCTGTCAAAGCGTCGATCCATCCTGATCAACTTTTGGTACGATCCTGTAGGTAATTAGTTACTTTCCTCTGACATTCACCCCAGGCAGCAACAGTATTTGTCCAATTGATCTTTTGAATTATCACACAGGTTAATTTTTCCTTAATTCAATATAGACTTTGCAACTTTGTGGTCCACCAGTAACAAAGCATACAAATAATTCTTTTTGTTTTGTTTTGTTTTGTTTTGTTTTGTTTTGTTTTGTTTTGTTTTGTTTTGTTTTGTTTTGTTTTGTTTTGTTTTGTTTTGTTTTGTTTTGTTTTGTTTTGTTTTGATTTGTTTTGTTTTGTTTTGTTTTGTTTTGTTTTGTTTTGTTTTGTTTTGTTTTGTTTTGTTTTGTTTTGTTTTGTTTTGTTTTGTTTTGTTTTTCAAAACATATTGACATTGGTTCAGTAAATTTTCTCAAAAGACCATTATTACATTATTGTAGCTGCTGAGTACATACAGAAATAATCAGATGACACAATTTCTGAATATTTATATAAAGTATAAAGCTGTCCCTGTTCTACACACAGGGACATTATGGAGTCCCATTGGGAGAGGGAGCAAACCCACCTCAAAACATTCTTACACACCCATCTACTTCCACTGCATGGTCAAGAAAATAGGGGGGACCCAAATATAAATGGTAAAGAGCATCTTCATTAACAAAGATCAATGGAAATTAGGAAAGTCAGAAAACAAGCAAACAGATATTTAGTTATTTTTGTAACATAGAGGTTATGTTGATCATTTTGTCAAATGTATAATTCTGATTAGTACTTACATCTATTATCCACTTTATCCAATTTAGATTAAAGGTCTGTCACAGAGCATGCTTCATAGAGGGGTACAGGGAGGGCAGCTCCATCATGAGCAAGTAAAAGCAACGCAGAAACTTTGCGCTTGATTACAATCACAGAAGGAGTAATACATTTTAAAATACGTTTACAACTTTGTGATAACAATTCTCCTTAAAGTTATTTTTCCACACGGGGGCAAAAAGAAGAGCAATTAGTGGGCAATATGTTGATGAAGAGAAACAGTTATCAAGCTCATAGTTCATCTGTATATGTGGTATTGTGTTGACCTACAAGGGCTAAGCTACTTGGCGTCTACAGATGAATTGATGAACAGTATTATTGTGACTACGATCAAACCAGCTGTCATTCAGATTCTCTTGTCAAACCAGCCTCAATAGGGGTGTATAAGTATTTCTGCCATTAAGACAGAAGTAGTCTCTCACTTTCCTCATCGCTTCCTCCCATCCATCCATCTTCTGCCACTTATCCTGCACTCAGGGTCATGGGGGAAGCTGGAGCCTATCCCAGCTGGGATCGGGCGAGAGGCTGGATTGGTCGCCAGTCAATCGTAGGGCCACAAATATAGAGACAACCATTCACTCACTCACTCATTCAATTTTTTCCAACTAACCTGCTGCATGTTTTTCTACTGTGGGAGGAAATCCACGCAAACACGGGGAGAACATGCAAACTTCACACGTAAAGGTCCCCTTGTCAAAATCGAACCAGAGTCCTTCGTGCTGTGAGGCCGAAGCGCTAACCACAGCTCCACCCATTTATAGTTATTATTATCATTATTATTATTATTATTATTATTATTATTATTGTTATTGTTGTTGTTGTTGTTATTATTATTATAACACTGGGAAGGAGGGTATATTAAAAGAAAGGAAACAAAATAGGTGTTTTACTAAGCAGAGGATGCTTAATCGCTGAACTAAAATATGTATTCTGTAATGTTGTTATATCTAATCTAAAAACTAGATAACTATATTAAATATTGTAATGGATCACGTTTCCTTTGGGATATTTTGAATGTGGCATTCTATCCAGAGATTAAATCTGCGAAGTCGGAATTCATGAGCAGCTCACACTTTTTAGGACTTTTAGATTAGCTGCAGCAACCGAGTTATACATATACAATATACATATACATAAATATATAAACATGCCTCAAACATGAGCATGATTCTGGCAGGGGACTTTTCTGTGTGGAGTTTGCATGTTCTCTCTGTGTCTGTGTGGGTTTCCTCCCACGTGCAGCAGGTTAATTGGAAAATAACCCCCAAATGAGTGAGTGAAAGGTTATCTGTCTATATATATGTGGCTCTGCAATTGACTGGCGACCAGTCCAGGGTCAACCCCGCCTCTTGCCTGATGACAGCTGGGATAGGCTCTAGCATCCCCCGCAACCCTGTATGCAGGATAAGCAAGAAAGAGAGATATCTTGAAAGCAATTGAGCAATAATCAGTGAAGGTTATTGTTGGTAATACCTTTGCTGGTTCAATTCCTAGGGTGTTTGCATGTCCTCCCTGTGTCTGCAGTCCACAGTCCAAAAAACATGCAGAAAGTCAATTGGAAAAAGTTGGGATTTTTGATTTTGTTGTGTGACTGTCTCGATATATAGCCCTGCGATAGATTGGTCCCAGTTCAGGATGCATCCCGTCAATCACCCATTGGCAGCAGGGATAGGCTGCAGCATCCCCTGTGACCCTAAGTAGGATAAGCAGTAGACAATGGATGGACAGATGGATGGTCAAGGGTGTACCCTGCCTCTCGCCCACTGACAGCTGGGATAGGCTCCAACAGCCCCCGTGACAAGTGTACGATAAGTGGTAGATAGTAATGAATGAATTACAACTACTACTGAATAAAAACTACTACTTTTGAGTCCTGTTGTCCTTATTACAAAATGGGAATATTGACCTGGGTAAATGCGATATATATGCTGGTGAGTTCATTGCTTATTTGAACATTGACACAGTCAGACCAAGATTTTTCAAGCACTAGTCTACTACCCGTGCTCTCCTAGACACCTGATTGAGACTCCAATAGTCATACAAGCCCATCATACTCAATCCAGAGCATATAGTCTTTCTTTAAGAAACCTATATAAAATCAAAATAATGTGACCCATTCATTTGTCCAAAGACGGATGTAATTGTTATATACATGCGGATGAAAAGACATTGACAAATACACCGGATGTGTGTGTGTAAAGGCTTGCAAGCAATGCATTGCAAAACATGGCACACAAACAGACAACAACAACATAAAGCTGGCTTCATATGGAATTATATCAATGCTTGCCCTCTCACGTGAGGGAAAGTTCTTAAATCAGCCCAAGTGATGATACTCTAATAATGATAATGCACTTTCCCTGTGCTAAGTCTCATAGAACCATCTTTGTCGAGATTTACCAGAGAAGATGCTGTTACGTAACAGCGGCTGTGGACCCTGCTGTTCACATCACTAATGCCTCACACTGAGGGAGGGTCGGGTGCCTTATCCAGGCCACATCCAGGCGCCAGTAGCAGCAGGATTCCAGCTGTTACTACAGCCTGGCTTCACTTACTCAGGACCATGCTGAGCCCTGGTCTGCACTTGTGCTTTCTACTTTGCACCCTCCAGTACCATAGATGGAGGCATTGGTTGACAAGTGACAACCACACATGCATATACGGGAGCCAATGATCAATTCTTTTAGGTACTACAATCATCAGTTAATATTGGGGCAACAATTTTTGCCCTGTTATAAGTTACATATGAACTGAGTGTTGTGTCAGCAGACTTTTTGACTTTTAAAATGAGTCACAGTAGAGGAACAATTTTCTCTTTCATCATGTCCCACTCTTACTTATTCTTTTCTGTGAAGGTCCTCAGTCATCCAGGTAATGGTCAGACATTGTCAAATGTTTTCATGGCAACTGGACTTACTTTTTCTACTTGATTGCATTTCACTTCTCTTCTAAGAGGCTTCTTGGCTTATCGTTCTACAGCATTTTGTTGCAAAGCAATATATAAATACATGTAATAATATTGTTGATTTAACTTGTAAAAAGCACTATTAATAATCTCAATGTGCCTTTAGGTTCAAATTCAGAGCAAGCTCTTTTTAAATATGTTTTATCCTATCTTGATTAGTTCATGTTGTGTGTTGTGTGTTGACTCTATATTTCACAGAAGGATGTTATCATTATTCATTATTTAATGCTAAATCAGAAAGAGCAAAGCGGTTCATTACTTTTATTTACCTAAAGAAGGCTTTGTTTTGGGTCAGGCACACCAGCAGGGCATATACCTTTGGTTATTTCAACCTGACTTCACAGTAATTAGTTCCCATGTTGCCCTGCTGTGCACCCCATTGCCAAATTAGCAAAAAAAAACACCATCTCATTTGATTTGATGCAGTATACTGATCGCCACACGCTTAAGACTAAACAGTCTGCACTTCACACCTAGTCAGACATTCAAGCATTGTATTCTGGTCGCATCATCGCGTGATGTTTAGGGATCTGAGGCGCACACACAGACACTAACAAAGATGTCTCCTCAGTCATTGAATATTTTTCATTTGTGTAATGTTAAACACCTCTTGTTTATATATTTCTTTATTACATATTATTAAAATTAATAGTTTTGCTGTTGCCTCTGGGGTATGTGTGAAAGTGGTCCAGTGATATATTCAGCAATTTTAGCATTTCCTCTAATATTGTTGATTGCGCAATCTTCCAAAACCAAAAAGTGATCAGCTGTTAGTCCCTTAACAGATGGTTGTTTTCTGAAGAACCCTGGGAGTTATCCGCATATTTTAAAGTAGTTCATATGTACACCTTTTTTTTTTCTTTGTCCAGAGTCAGGGGCCAAATTACTGTAACTGCTGTTTCATGCGTGTTTTGATACCACTATATTAACATGGAAAAATGTCTTAATCTGTCTTAAATGTCTTATCCACTTATCCATCAGTCATACCATGCGGTTCACAAGTAACTCTATTTGTTAAAACTCTCAATTTGGTCCTGAAAGAAAAGGGAATTAACCAAAAACAATTTCAATCTGTTGCTAAGAGCTGCATGTACAAATTAGAAGCTGTCTTGTTTGTTCCAAAAAAAATACTCCACTATTCTATTCCTCCTTCATATTTTACTATTCTGCTGCCAAACCTCTGTAGCCACCATCTAACTTTGGAATGAGCAATTTGATGTTAGACATATAAATCTCTGTCCCCTGCGCCTTGTGAATATAAGTGACTTGCTGGGTGCTCAGGGATAACTTGTGAAATGATGAATGGCCAAGCTTGCTTGTCAAGGTGAGCAGGAGTAGCTACATTATGAATGGAAGTTTTTATCTGAGTGCTCTCATATATGTGAGGTGTGTATCAAGACTGGCAGCCCGTAATTAGGCTCTTCAAATAAGCGACCTTGGGAAGAGGCCGAAACATGCACACACACACACATACACACAAACACACACATGTACACACACACACACACCCACACACAAACATACATGTACACACTGTATTTTCTGATACAGAATAATCACTGTTCATCCATCAACGTATTGTTCCGTGCACCCTCTTGTCTTTTGACAGCAATCTGTAGGTTTACGCCTTGCTGCAGATCACTGATCAATTAAAATAAATAATTACACAACATCCAGAAATCATTTACATGGTTATACAACCTACAGTTGTGCCTACACTCAAGGACACTTTTTTGTTCAAAAACCACTTACCAAATCAGCTGTTATTTTAGCAATTCTGTTCTCTGAGCAGATATACCAAACTGAGGTCAGACACACAGATACTACTGAGCTTAAAATCTCTTATTCATTCATACAACTTTTTTAATCATAATGACACATTTCTGCATGGAGACTTTATAGAAAGTGCCTTCTGGTATCGATGTCAGCAACAATCAGAACCAGCAGCAGTCTCTCCAATCGTGCCATATCATGTCATGCACAGACAAGAAAACACTGCACAAACTGTTCTGACTAGAGTACTTTTAAAACACATTTCAAGCTACATTATTTTTCCCAAGCACAGGAAGAAATTAAAAAAATCTGTGAATTCTTTCTGCATACAAATGAAATGCAATGCCCTCTGGCTCATGTTAGTGCTTCCAAACCTGGATGCCCTCACTCCTCTTTGCTTAAGAGCTAGAAAAAAAAAGGCTAATGCATCCTTTCAGACATGCATATAGTGTCATAAAGCTTACATGTATAAAAGGCAGGATAGTCATTTCAATTAGCCACTAAGAGTCCAAGACACTGAGATCATCTTTATCCCCCGGCCAGCAACAACAACAGCAGCAGCAGCAGCAGCAGCAGCAGCAGCAGCAGCCCAAGGATTCTGCAGCAGAGGCAGCACAGCAATCCCTGATTCAGAAAAATGCAGAGCTTGATCGTAGACAGTAGAAGGTACAGTACCTTAGCAGCAGTGGTCAAAGAAGCAGATTATTGGTAGGTGTTTCCCACTGACACCGGAGAGATCAACTAGCAGTAGAACCAAGATGATGACTAGGGCAAGTCTGTAGCATAAAATGGTTCATCAAAGCAGGGCAGAATGAGGCACAGGAAGGCGGTGCAGGGAGAGAGGGAGACAGCCAGCGTGCATCATTCAGCTCACACTACCATGGCTGTGCAGCAGAGCACACATCAACACGCCCCCTTTCCCTCTCTCTCTCCCTCCATCACTCACGTTCTCTTTCTCTCTCACTCTCTCTCTCACACATAGACACACACACACAAGCAGGCACGCAGGGGTGCAGAGGCAGTGCACTGCGCAGCAGCACTGAGCAGCAATCCCTGTCTTTCGTCTTCCTTAATCACAATTGGTCATTCCCTGTCTTATGCTCAGCAGTCACACAGTCTTGTCAATAAGCCATTCTAGTACAGTCCACAGTTGTACTGCCCGCTGACCCATTCTTTGCAGCTGAGTAGCCAAGATTGAGGCTGGCAAGGTCTTGTCAGGTTCTCTGGCATGTCACATGTTTCTTTTTCCCTGTTTTGTTGAAGTGATTCTCACACTTTTATCGTAAGTCCTCTCGTCAAGGGTCATCATGCCACGAAAGATCCCCTAGAGGGGCAGCTTAAAAACCATCTCTCACTAAATAATGGGCCAGACCAATCAATTAGCACGTACAGTTGCAACACCATAACTGTCCAATCAGACACCAGGAAACGAGGTGCAGAAGGGCATTAAAGGGGATTATGTCGGCCATCCTGGTTATTTGCCAAGATAGGGAGTTGTGGAGTAGAGCAGTATTGTGTATGCATTGTGGCTGCCCTCTGTGGTGGACAGCAGTGCTGCATCCTGTTGTGGGAAAAGGAGCAGGAAGTAGAGCAAGGCCCAGTCGATGAACTTTCCTTAGCCTAGCAACCAGAGCAGCTCTTCACCTCTGTTTAAAGTCTTCCCTCCCTTCATTGAGCCAGAGCATCTGTAATGCCTTGGACTACAGACACGCCCCATTACATCACACATGAAAGATGTCAAATGTCCTTTACCTGATGTGTAAACAAAATAGGAGGGAGGTGCTGAGGTGTCGCAATAGGGAGGATACACACCTCATTTAAACAGTGATGCCATTACACCCTCTCTTCGGCAATGAGCGAATTCACTGAAATTAAAAGAGGGCCAATACGTGACACTGACATGATAGATTCATCCTAAAATGACAGAATAAAGTTCAAAGATGTGATCCTTCACAAAACTTGCCCAATAACAACTCCCTTATGTGAGCAGCATACAGTACATTTAAATAGCTTTAGCCCTGCAGGAAATACACAGCAATACTGATGGATCATTTTAATTAAATTCCTCTCAGTTCATATCAAGCTGGTAATTTTGCTTGAGCTATTTGGGATCTTTGCAAGAGGGGAGAGTGCTATGGGATGCATTGTCAAACTGTGTTACTGATGGTTTTCTGGTGTTTATGAGGTTTTTTTTTGTTGGTTTTTTTTTTTGTTTATTTTTCTGATAATGATTCAGCACATGCATGTCTACCTTTAAATTTCAAAGAGAGCTAGACCTGTTCAGACAGCTGTCAAAAGGTGTCTGAAGGCAGAAGAGAGGCTCCAGGGTTGCCTGGACTCAGCTGACTGAGGCACGTTTGGAGGTGTGAATAAGTGTTTTGACATTCTGTTTTGTGAAGGATTCTGCATCATGAATAAAAAATCAGCAGGAGGTGCAATAAAAAAACAACAACTGAAAAAGCTAAAAAGCGTCTGTGTTATATTGTACAGAATACAGAATGTGATATGAAATATAATCAAAACCGCCTCAGCATCCTTTTGTGTTGTATCAATATGCAAATTCAGTTATCGACTTCATTTCCTCATCATTGTACAAATATATCTGAATAGCAATCACGGTTCCAAATCATATAACTATTCAGGATTTTTCTTGGACATCCAGCAAAAATCTAACTGGGCCGAACATAGGGGTCGTCTTATTTTGTAATTGTTTTTGCCATTATTTTTATTTTACAATCTTATAAAAGAGCTATAGTAAATTATATGAAACAGATTTAAAAGTATTAAAAAGAGCAACTAAAATTTTGTTTGTTTGGTTTCTGTTTTGGGGATGTCTTTTTAAAATTAAATTTTAATCATTCATTCAAATACTTTTCCACTTAAAATGCATTTTAACATCGGTACGGTCCATAATATATCAAAGCATTTTGCATTTGTGAAGCTGTAATTGTGAAAACATAGTTTAGATTATATTTTAATGGTATTCATAGTTCTCCCAGTCAGTTTATCCTTCTATAGGACAGTTTTTCCTCTCATTTCCTATGTTATCCATGACTCGAACATTGTTGAGAGATTTCCATTTTTTTCTAAACCCTGTAAATTAAGACTGCATGTAGGCCTGTCTGTAAAGAATCTCTGTAACTTCTCTCAGTTTGCCAAACTTCAAATATGCGATCCACACGACTGTTTTGCTGTTTGCTCGCATTCATATGGGGAAGTTAATTTTCAGGCACGGTAGGCAGTTTGTATTGTTTCCAGAAAAAAGTCCGTAGACCACTTGAAAATATCGCAATTATTCCATCACTGTCTGGTGCAGACATTGACAGCCAATTAACAAGTGAAAACCAAAGGACTAGCAGGAGAGAAGGTATTCTCTTTAGGATTATTTGCAACCCAAATTTATATTAAACCAGACGGAATAAAATTACTTGTCATGTTGGAGAGAAATACAAACGTAAATAAATTATAATGTCGCTCAGCGCAATGAGTAACATTGAGGACAAATCACTTAAACTCAAATGAACTTGTTTGTACTGCCTCCAAGTGGCTGTGAAATATTTTATCATACACTTTCTATGATAGCCAAGCATTAAATTGGGCATGGTTTTCTTCATGTCATCTGCCCATGCATATTTAGTTTAAACTACTGGTAATTGAAGAACCACTTGTTATCTACAGTATTGGGGCGAGGTAGATGAGAGGGTACGTTTAGGGAACTTAGACGGAAAATTTTAAAAATGTAGATATCAAACTAAATAAAAGGTAATTGAAGGAGGAGAACCCATTGTTGATAAAGGAATTAATCCACTTTTTAATGAGATAAAAACTCAACATTCCTCATATAAACATACTTTCACCTATTGAAGAAACAGGGTGTTCACCAACAAGAGCAAGACTGACAACCAAATAGAAGGAAGTACCAAAGAAGTAAATTCAAGTGATTGCAATCCCCGGCTTCAAAGCAAGTAGCCTAAGTTAATTTAGTATTTGCACTTTCCTTATGATTAGATGTCTCTTTTACCCACAGATCTACAGTCCCATATAATATGGTCAGTCAGCTGCAGTCGCATTACAGCACTGCAGCCTTTGACAGCCACAAATGCCATCCTCTCTCGTCTATTATAAAGATTGCAGATTTAAGCACTTTATATTGGCTTTATTCTTCTTTTTTTTTTTTTTTTATGTGAATGCATGCATACATATCTGTGTGTGTGTGTGTGTGTGTGTGTGTGTGTGTGTGTGTGTGTGTGTGTGTGTGTGTGTGTGTGTGTGTGTCAGAAGACACGCAAGGGAGTGGCAAACATTCAATATTGACAGTGGAACCATCCTTTTTCATCAAGCTTCCTTTTTTTCATTAAACATTTTGTCATTTTGTCTTAGAATTAATTTACAAAAAACTAAGCAGACTTCTGAAACCAAGCACATAAAATATATAACATGCTTCCTGTTGCTTGCCAAAAAAATCCTTCCTTTTGCAACAACATTAGTCATAAACATAACATATGTGCCATTGTGTCAAGATACATATACATCAATGAAAACATGTATCACGCCATATCAATCCTTGGTTTAATTTAAATTAATTATCCTGTCCATATACAAAATAAGGAAAAAATGTCCATTTGTGAAACATCTTATTCAGGGAGATCTTTGTATGCAGCAGTCAGCACTGCAGCAGTTCCAAAAGCTCTGTCCTTAACCAACCCTCTAAAAAAAACATCAAGCGTTCCCTCATCCCTAAGCAGCTTCCACTACAAACACACACATACACACAAACACCAATAAACTACTCTGGCTTTTAACCAACCCATCTGTGTTTTGCAAATCTACAAAGTCAAAAAATTAAATTCTGCTAATTTGGTATTGCTGTATTTAACTCATTTCAAGTTCACTCATAATAAACCATATACTACTGTTTGTGAATGCTGTGTTTTAAATAGATGCACTGCAGCACCATACATCATGCATAAGAGAAATAACATGATTTTATACCCAGCACTCAAATTCAACATATTATCGTCACAAAGTTGCTTAAAAAAAGAGCAATGTTACTAAATAAGTAAGTGAGATTTCCATTAATAGGGATGTAAACTAATGCAATGTGTTAATGTGCTGTCAAACCATATATTTTACGCTTGATTTGATAGAATACATGTTACATAATGGCATGTTGGGTAATCACTCAAAAAAGCATACACTTGTGTGCAGCACATTAGAAAGTAAAATAATGAAGAGACACATATGGTTGCATTTGTTAATGATGATTTTTCAGACAGAGAGAGCTGAGAAGTGCAAGATGAGGTCACATAATGGCTGCAGGCATCAACAAGTGCTGATCACATCAGTGTTTAAACACTGCTGAATATTCATTGAAAGATTTCTAAATGCAAAATAAACTTACCTTATCTGAACCTGTCATAGTGCTGCTCTTTTTTGTAGTGGCTAACCTTTGTTTTTGGCTGCACACTCCCTCCCTCTGACATGGTTTTAGGAGTTTCTCCACCTTGTAAGTCTTCTGACACCCCATTGTCCCCTGGGATGTGAAAGCAGGCATCAAGTTAAGCCAGGCACCAATCACATTGTATCCAAGTGATACGTCTCCAGTTGGTTACAAGCAAGAACCTACCATGACAGACCGGTTTGCACGCTTCCCCAAACGCTTGTCATGGTCAGCTGTGCCAGATGATGTCATAACTCCTGCATGTTCAGATTATAAATATCTGTATCCAGCAGAGTTACATAATAATGGTTGTTGGATTACCGACGGTACACACAGGCAGTATACTGCACAGCTGGCAGAGGAAATGTCCATTTAAAAATTACATTTAGATTCTCTCTAAAACAAGACAGTGTTCAGTTAATTGTAAAGTTTGTTTTATTAAACCTGTTTTCAACATTCAAATTGATTCTAAGGTAAAATTGACTTCAGAAACACTGGATGTATTGAGAGGACATGTAGACCAGTACATAGGTGTTTGAGAGCGAAATCAATCTCAAATGTCAAAGAAATTCTTGGATATTTTTGGAGATCTGTTTTCAAAGCATTCAAATTGTTTGCTGAATGAATTTAGTTATTAATTATGAGACAATATCTCATTGTTTACAAGTCCGTATGTTGTTGATCCTACATTGCTCTCACTGTAACCAAGGGCTCAGCACTGAACCAGAACAGCACTGCACATTCTCTGTAATGTTTTACTACCACCCACCACTGATGCAGTCTACAACTAAGCGATGCTCCATTTAAAACAAAGTTCAGCTTTCTTGTCATCCATTACTGTGTTTTCTCCAGGGTCAATCAAGCCAGCATGCTCTAAAACAAATGAAGGAGAGACTCTTAGCTTCTGGCTTTTCTTATCCTGTCATCTCGAGCTCAGTTTAAACCAACTACTCCACTGAGATCTGCACCCATTATCATGGCTTTTAGTGCAGAGACATACTGTAGACACAGCTGTGAAATATTCTGGTGTACTGTCCACACTCCACCCAACCCTATTAAGGGAGGGATAGAAAGCCGCAGATATGGAGATACCTAGACAGTGACAGGAAGGTCGTCTGTCAAGTTCCTGTAAAAGGCAGCACAACAATGCAGATAAAATGATGATAAGCAAACGGGGATAAAATATTCACATTTTTTTCCATAAATCAGTGAGCACATTTCAGATATTGATCAATCACATAATTTATTGTGCTACAATCTAAATGAAGGGTTTACTATAGTTCATTCACACCAAAATGTCATGCCTATAATTTTTATATACAATATATATATATATATATACACACACACACACACACACACACACACAGGGATTTATATATATATAGATCTATCTATATATATATAGAGATAGATATATATAAAAGGATTCAGTATACTTTATCACAAATACAACTTGTTTGTGTCTCCCTTGCCAGATTAAGGATCTGTTCTGTGTTTTTCTGGATACAATCCAAAATTAAGGAAATTTAAAATATATTTTAATACAAAGGGTGACAAAAACTGTTCCACTGGGAGTATTTAGGTAAAGTAATACTGGGAAAATAAAAAGTTATTTCACTCTTACTATTATTATTGCTACTATTTAACACTATTTAACTTTTTAGGATGATTTTACAGATAAGGTTGTCCATAATTGCTTTAAATGAAATACAAATTAAAATTTGACATACCAGTAACAAAGTCTGTGACCACATCCCAACAACGAAACATGTTAGATGTGTAGATATTGTCTTGAGTCAAGTTGCAGAGCAGAAGGGTTTGATGTTAATAAGGGATACCAGCACAGCTAGTGTGGGGATTTAAGATGACCTCCCATCTGGCAGGACTATTCCGCGTTTGTGATATCCTCATTGCCACAGTTCTAAATACTATGACAACAATTCAGTTCTTTCAGTACATATTTTCTGGCGTACTGGTCAAATCTCATGTTTACAAGAGAAATGTGAAATATTTTAGCAAAATGAATCATGCAGCCTTGCAGATGAGTCCTAAAATCTTAAGATGAGCCCTTAAGTTGAGTCTAAGTAGAAAAGAATTTGGCTCCAAGGGTCCAGTCTGACTCACAGTCAAAATGCTCACATACAAAGGGACAATAGGTCTATTTTAAAAAGAAGAAAGGTACAGCCAGGTCAAACAAATGCACTTGCAAGCACGCATGCAGAGAATAAACAATCTATTATGTTTCATTGAGTGTGCACAGTAAGTAAGCACTGGACTTTCTCTTCAACATGACAGCTGGTTAACATTTACTGACTATACATGTCGGAGGTGAATTGAGACGAGCAACAGCCTGGACAAGTCTATTGATTGGCACAGATATGGACAAATCAGTGTTGAAAGATGACATATGACATCAAAACTGTAGCTGGTAAAACTGACAGAACATAAACTAGGTAACATAATGGAAGCAGAGACTTCTGATACAATCAGAAGTATTCAACATCAGTTTTGCAAGTGGTTAACTGCATAAGACTACAGAATGATTTGTCAAACTGAGGATTCTTACAAAGTCAATGTGTTGCTTTTTTAGAGGAGGCATATTGAGTACCGTTTGTGTGCTGTTGAAAAAAAAGCACATAAAAATAACATAAATAATTCAACTAATTCAGTTAAAAATGCCTCATATTCAGCCTGAGCCCATATCCTGTGCACACTGGACACTGTTAGATCCCAAAGAGGATACATAAGAACATAAAATTACTCAGTGTCCAGTGTCAAACTCCAGTGTCCAGATTTGAATATATGTTAGGAATGATGTTGTAGATAATGATACAGAAACACAATCTCAAAATCTTTAGGGGCCCTTCACTGATATTTCAGTGTCCCTCCCTTTGACCTAAATTCTAAGCAAGAACCTGCCCTGAGGTGCCCACTTCTAGTTTCCCTTACTAATCTCTCTGTTTTCCAACATGCGCCAATCATTCAGTTAGCAAAAAGAACCATCTTTACAAAAAAATGTTATTAATTCCAGTTAAATAGGATCAATTGATCATTTTCAAGAAATTAAATTAACAAGCGATGTTGATTTAATAATGAGATTACTTTAATAGCATGGCTTCATTATGGTGATTCAGTATAAAATACAAGACATAACCCCCAAATCAAATTTAATCTTAATTCCAAAATTGAAATATGCCGTGAAACAACATTAAGATCCGATAATGGAATACTTGAATCCCACACAACAAACACAAATAATATTTCAGTCATCGCACACAGGGATTTATAAATATTTATCATTTGTATAAAATTACATAAGCTTTCATGGTGAACTTCAAGCGGCACTTTACTTCAAATGCATGTAATAAAAAATGTGAAAGGCATCAAAAAAAAATACAAAACTATTGTGCAATGTCTTCCAGTCTGCTGCGGATGTAATTTTTCCCATTTAATCGATCAATCCATCTGATTGAGAAACAAATAAAGGAAAAAGGAAAGGAAAATATTAGAAATATATCTATTCTTCTATTCCTAATTATTAGCAGTAGCACATCCTTCAGTTTACATGTTTTACTGTAAATATATAAAACAACATCAATCCATAGGCTCATGTAAACACAAATTACTTAATGTACAAACAGAAATAAAACAATTACTATAATATTTAAAATCTAAAGGTAAATATTGGGAACAGTGACTCTACCCTCATTGGCTGATTTTACCATAAACTCTTGTTATGTGATACTGCTTCTCAAATTATGTTGTAAAAATGGATTATAATGGTTTCTGGAAGACAAAAAGCTGTTATATTTAGCAGGGAGTATTAACAGCCAGATTAAATGGTTGAGGATGCAACCCCAGGTTTGTTGAAGATATCTTTTGCTCTCTGTCTTTGTGTTAAACTGTACGGCTAGTTGTAGCCGTTGTTTGTTTGTTTTTTGGTTGTCAATAAATGAAAAATACATCCAACAATATCATACATGATAAAAATGGCAACAATATAGAATGTGCACCAGTGTAGATATCTGATGTGCTGTCTGTTTTCATGATGTAAGTGGTGACAGGAAGGAAAGAACTGACAGCACATATTGTCAAAGTAGGAAAGAACGGCTCCAGACCAGTGTTATCATGAGGTCTGGTGCTACTGGTGCAAGGAGGGTCCTGTAGATCACGCACGGTGATGCTACAATTCAGCATTGTAGTGGCGGCTGACGAAACAGCTGTAAGCTTCATTGTTACTGAAGTTAGTGTCTACGGTGGGGTTTAGATCCACAACATCCATCACTCGTAGACTCCAACTATAATGATGAGTATAATAAGAACACCTGCAGCCCCGCATATGGTTAGGCACAGCAGCTTCTGTTGGAAAGAAAAGAAACAGGTACGTAGTTACATCTAGAGGAACACAAAATGTATACAATGCAAAGTAGGAAAAATCAGTGGAGCTCAAAAGGTTTCTCTTCTCCTTTAACTTCTGAGATATTTCTGAAGAACTACATTTTCATTATCTTGCAAAATGCTTTGCATTTGTTTGCAACATGTTTTACATTCTCTGAGAATAACTTGCAATCTTTTACATTGAATTCCATTCCACCACATTATTTAAGCCTACTGTACTTTAGTCATTTGTAGTGTTCTTTTTGTATGCAAAGTTTAAATCCAGAAATACATATTCTTCTAATTAAATGCTTCTTTTGCACCACACTATAACAGTCAGGCTGTTCTGAGGAAAAAACAGATCATCATTACAAGGTTTGTCTAGAAAATAAAAATTGAGAGAATGCGAAAAATATTGTGGTAGTATTTATTGACAAATTGTCGATGTGAAGCTTGATTAAAACCCATTTAACTTTTCGAACAGATGCATCAATGACAAAATGAATGAATGGGTCAGCATTAAAGAAACGGAAGGTGCTGTCAATGTTTAACTCACGCTTTAGAGCTCATACAGGAGGTTTGGTTAGTCCAACAGAAAGGCCAACTATTAGTGCAATGACAGCAAGAAGGATCAGCAGTGCAAAGGCAAGGATTATGAATTTCTGCAGGTGAAGAAGATACTGCGATTAATCTTCAGTGAAAAACAAATATTAATGAATTTTTCTTCTGAGGGATAACGTCATGCGTGGCTTGAAGTTTTTTTACAAATTAATAGCACTCACCCTCCGGGATTTTTTCTGGTATCTCACAGCTTTTTTGGTCTCTTCCTTTGCCCGACCAATGTATTCTGCTGCATTGGAAACATTTTTCTCAATGTTGTTGACCATGTCTCCCTGTAAAGTTGTTATCCACAATGTCACAATGTCTCAGAATTTGTGCCATCGAAAACCAGAGACACATTAGTCTGCATTCATTACCTGAGTCTCAACTAGCATTGCCATGTCCATGAACATGGCGTGGAGTTCCCTGATACTCAACTCCAAGCGCATGATGTCCTGGTGTCGAGATTCAATCTCATTTACAGCCTGACGTGTTATCTGAGAATCGGAAATTATCTGAAAAAGACAGTACAAGATTAAAAAGGAAGAAATTCTTCGCAACCTAAATCCGTCTGTCAAAAGGCCTTTTGCCCCACCCAAACTGATCTGCTGTTGGTCAGCACAACAGCTAGATGGCAGCGCTGCCTTCTGTGAAAACAGTAAGCGTTTAAAGGGGAGAACTCACGTCAGAGGTGAAAATGGATGGATTTCCACTCTCCAGCATGTCTTCTAGTTCTTCATTGGTGGTCACTCTTCCAGCTAAAATAATGGCAAAGATGAAGCTGCTGCTCTGAACAAAGGGGGATTTTGATTCACCCTCATAGTGAGATTGTGCTGCATTCTCTCTCCTTTCAGCAATATAAATGAACAACAAAAATGGCTCTCATTTTAATGAGTGCTGTTGCAAACTCACCTTGAAACTGTGATCATTAGGCTGCTGATTATCCACGGCACTAACAACTTTCTATGTTATTGGGAAATTACTGTACACTATGTTTGTTTTCTTGTTTTCTGACAACCCCTCATTCTTGAGCCATCCATTTCTCCAGTCACTATCTTACATAAGAATTTATAAGTGACTGCGTAACATTCTGTCAAAAAACTGAATGAGAATTACTTTTTTCTGAACACCTGTTTTTGGCTAAACATGGGTATCTCATGACCCCATTTTTAGAGTCTGGGTCATGACCTACAGTGTGCGTTGAAGGAGAGTTAATATGGGTCACCAAATCCATTTTTAGTTTCCACCATATCATTTTATATATGATACCTGGCTGCTGGGCCACCATTCAACAAAATGGATAGTTAGCAAGGAGCAATAAAAATAAAAGCATCTAGATAAGGACAAACTGGGAGCTATCTGGACAATCCTTCCTACTCCCTGCACGAAGAGCTGTGGCTGATGGACAGCTCTTTCAACCAACGGTTCATCCCACCCTGCTGCAAAATCGAACTTTAAACACTTGTTTGTGCCCACGACCAATAGACTGTACAACACCAGTCTGGACGGCACACAACTCCGACCGGCCTGAGGTACATCTGTGCTGTTTCCACAACCTCACTACCTCACCCATTCACATGTTATAACCTACCTCTGCTGTCTTTATCTTTGTCGGTCCCAGCCCACATGCACCTTGCCTATTTTTGCAAATTTATTTTATTCTTGTAATTGCTACTGTCACTCTATTTATAGTGTTGTTTAGTTTTGGTCATCTATTTTTCACCCTTATTGTTCCATTCTGTTGCCCATTCTTATCCCTGATGTTGTTGCTGTTATTTTCCTTGCTGTCTATTTATTCGTGGATGTCTTGCTATCGTCTGTCTTCTAACTGTCTCTTTATTTATAATTATATTCATATAAATTTTTGACATTATAACTATTACACAGCAGGTTTATCTTATGTTGTCTGATCTTATAATAACCAGATTGCAAAATTTTTAATGACTAATTCTATCATAACTTACTTTGAACATTTAAAATAAATGTATGTGAAATGTATAAATCATCTCATTCTCATATACCCCAAAGGACGATATTTTGGACATCTTTTTAAGGTAAAGAATTATTATTTGTGCCATCTTCATTTTACACATCCAAGAACACAAATTACACATCTGCAAAATAACTTCACCAACTGAAAAACATCACTTTTGACATTCATTTAGATACAAATGTTCCCATGAATAATTGTGGATTCTTTTGTAGCCATGTAAAAAACAGAACATCAAGTTAAATGTATAATTTCAATGTTAAGACATGTCTAAGATAACACCGTGATTAGTGTAGTCAATATATATGGCACCAATGTCAATATAGTAACAAATGTCTGTTGAACACGGACACAATAGGCAGCATGGAATTTGAGCCCAAGACAATAGATTTGTCAGGAGGTGCAGTCAAATTGCTTTCTGTAAAGCCCAATGTGTGAGGAGGAGCTTTAATAGGTTATAACTCCCACCCAGTGGGCACTACTGCAAACACAATTGCTAAATAAGTAATCAGAGATGGCTTGTATTATTTGATGAAACAAGGAACTGACGCTGTTGTTTTGTTTGGTCATTTTCTAACTACAGTTGCTAAATTGGTAAATCACAACAGGTTAATTTGTGTTATTACCGGGAACAAATCAAAGAAATGCAAACATTTGCTAAAACCAGAAAGGAAAATAAATTAAATCAAAAAGAAACACTTGCCATCAATGTATTGGCCTTTGGATTGTGACATGCGCAGTTTGATTACAGTCACCTCCTGCTGTGGTTTATTCATGGATAAGTGTTGCACTTGTGTCTAAGTTTAGAACTGTCTACTGAACCAAGGAACTCCGCTCCCATCAAAGATAAATGGCTGCTGAAACTCTATAAACAGAAAACTTTCCTTTTCTGAATTAATCTGCCTGTTGCACAATCCCTCTCTGGAGAGATCCATCTCTGTGCAGGTGTGAACTGTCAGTTACACACCTTTTGCAAGGCCATACCTTGGGGAAACTAAATGCAACAAAACATGTCCATTTTCATGGCTCGTCATTACACAATTGCTCATCAATATGCAGAAAAGCGTCCACTTTCTCAAAGATTGTTCATATCGTGGTTCTGCAACACTGTATATGTGTTACCTGTGTCAACGACTGGTAAACTAACGTTACACAGGCAGCTGAGCCCCAATGCCTGTTGTCCCAGTAACACAAACACAGAGCAGCGTCTCCAGTATCAGGCTCTTCCGTCTGCAGCGTGGAGAGGTAGAACCTCTCATTAATGTGGGCCGCAGGGACTATGGGAGACAGTCCTATTTTTGCTTTTCACTATGTCTCATGTTACTCATGTGTGAATAATACAATGCACCTGATACACACTGCCTTTGCATGTTTGCCACTGTCAACATCCATTCTTCTGATGGTTCTCAAAGCCTCACAAATTACATTTAAATCAGACTCCTCTAAACATAAATTATGTACAAGATTACTCAAAATAGCTTGTGTATGGATCTATTTTGTTCTAGGCAAAACAACTCGGGGGTTTAGCCAAAGGTCAGCACAAGCACTGAGATCTCTGCAAAGAGATGCTGCTATAGGGTGTTTTGTGATATATTTTACATGCTGCTTTAAACACTGCTAAATAAATAACATCCCGTTTCATTAGATTCAAGAGAGCAACTGACTCCTTTAAATACTTGAAAATGATGTCTACATTTCCTAACGAAGACACATCAGCAAGTCAACAGACACTCTTGGACCATTTCAAGGACTTGTTAAATTGTTAATTTAGGTTTATTTCAAGCAGTGGGAGTCATGCTTAAGTGATAAAAAGGAGCCAATAGATGCATTTACATATAAATAGCAATAACTATTGACAATATAGCGTGAGAATACTGAAACTAAAAGCCAGAGGAGGTGGATCTTTAACAACTATTGAAACTCAACGAGTCTAAGAAGTTTGATATTACAAGGTAAATGGTCACAGAGATTAGGGAGAGACATTAGTGCCCTTCTATTGTAGTGAAGTAGTAAATTATTCCAACTCAGTCTTGAAATTAACTGGAAGTAAATAAACAGAAGCTATCAAAGGAATATGATCATGTTTCCTGTTTTGTGTAAAAAAAAAAAAAAAAAACAATAGGTACTAAAATCACATCCTCATCACTAAACACAGAGTGATGGCCTGAACAAGGGGATACAAATGTCTAAATCAACCTTTCAAAATTATTGGATGAAGATAGGACATTAGCTTCCAATAACAGTTTTATTAAAAAAAGGTTTTAAGGCAACTGCCAAATGTGTACCGGCTGTCAAAGATGGTTCCCTTCAGAAGAGTGACTGCAGGAAGCTCAGGAGCAAAGGAGTTTGTCTACAATGATGTCTGTGTAATTTGTTTTAGAAATCTATCTCTTTTCTTATTAATCCCTCATGGGAAATTCCTCCATGCATTGAGCCGATCATGGATGCATCACGAGGAGCTAGCAGCTACTCAGCAGCAGCAGTGGAGCAGTGAGCAGTAAGGGCTTCAGTGTCTTGTTCAACAACACTTTGACTGTTTGGACTGTTTGAGGAACCGGGAATCAAACCAGGAGTGTTTGGTTGAGAAATTGTGTGCACATATCAGGAAAAATGATAGAAAGGGAAAGGGGTCCCTGATGGAGCCTTAAAGAACCCCTAATTAGGATTATAGATTCTACATCTACTTGACATTTATATGAAATGTTGCCCAAATTCACACTTAAAAGATGCATTTGTGACGTGGTAGTCCGCTGAATTTTTGCTTCGGTGTTTCAGATCACACTGATTTTACTGGAACAGATACTAATATAGCATTCACTTTAAGTTAAAGATGTTTCCTATAGGTTAATCAATATAGTTTGCCAACTGTGTTCCATGTTTTATATTGTAGCCTTTGTTTTGGTTGATGGTTAATAATGTGCAACCTTCAAGTCCTGTCTTGTACCCATGTACTGAAAATTATTAAAGTGACTTTAGTCGGTGGAAAAGTCAAACCATGACAAATTAAAGAAACCCAAAAATGTTCACTCCGGTCATTGTCTGTTGATCGACCTTGGTGCCTTGCCAGAGGAGCAAAGAGGAAACTGCTGTGGTCTGTTTCCTTAGATCCTGTCTTACGACAGGATTTTATTTGTCACTCTTTGTCCCTACATTCAGAATCTAAATACTCCTATACATGTGTCTTGACAAAAAATGTATCCCGTGTCATTGTTGCTATTCTCAACATTAAATCTTTCTGAAGTTTAGACATTTTCTCACACATCCTTGTCAAGCTCCGCTGGTGTTCATGGTAGTCACTTACTTATCTCCAGCTGTCTCTGGATCCTTCCTTTGCTTCTTTCCCGAAAGGACACTTGAGTCTCATTGTACTGGGTCATGACCTCAACAAATTTCCTGGACAGCACTGTGTGCTGGCAAGAAGTGAAAGCACAAGGATGGAGGATGAGAATATTCAGGCTCCAGGATGTGTACACAAAATTTCCACAGAAGAAAAGATACATTTTTCAATTACAACTTCCATCATGTGAACAATGAATATGGCATGCTTCGATTTCAGTAACAATTCCTTTTATCTCCAATTCAACATCCTCTGAATGTGTGTGTTCTGCAGATAAATGGTTGTATATCTACCTTCAGGGTATGCACTGTGCGTGCATGTGTGCATCTGTCTGTCTGTTTATGTGAACTGTCTTCGCATCCGTCGGCTTGATTTACAAACCTGTGTTTTTTGGATCCTGAAGTCAACGGAGGATCTGTTAGCGACATCATCATTGGGCAGGCTTTGCTCCATGGCTACAGAGAGGTGCGATCAAATATTACACAGGAGTAGCATTTAGGGCTTATAGAAGCCAATATGAGTCATTCATTAATTTAATTTTGCCATCACATGACGCTTCCACTCACATTTTAGCTTTGCTCGCACCACATTAGCGTTCCCCTTGATATCGTTGGTCAGTGTATTGAGCTGATCCTTTGTTCCTTCGGCGACAAACAAGCAGGAAAGAAACATCACACTTGGGATACTGACGAGGGGAAAGAAATAGCAACCAGCTAATAACTGAGGCTTCCTCTCCTGTAAATATTGAATTTAAATAAGAGTATTCATCTCGTCACTCGGCAACAACCCTGTGGCAATGCTGCAGAGTTGTGTCACTCGACACAAAGGCCGTTGTTTCTTTCTCTACGTTATGACTCTGAAAACTATGATTTTACTTTATATTCAGTCACTTCCTCACAGAGTGTCTCTCTGTCAAAATAAGTCATGGAAAAAGTCATCAGGTAAAGACATCATCGTTCGTTCGTCTGTTTGTTTGTACTTTTGTTATATTAGTAAGATTTCAAACTACAGTGCCTTGATTCATTATTTTTCTCGAGGCAAAACAATACTGTTTCCTTCACAACGTTCCAATCCAGGCGGCCATTCATCAGAAAGGGAAAGAAAAAGAAACAAAGGAAGTCAAACAGTTACTTCCAGAAAAGTAGAGGCTGACATTTGTTTTAACAGTGACTGAACAAATTCATATGCAAATTTCACAAAGCACAGAGGAAATGTAGATCCACATAGTGACTCCTTCCTCAGTGGTTCAACATGGTACTTACTGTCATCTGGGTTTGGTGCAGACAGGATCATGCTGTGGACCTTCCTCACCTCTTCCACTTGGTATGAGATCTTGTCAGTGAGGCCTCGAACTTCTTCCACCTGTATCATATATATGGGATATATATGCATATATATATATATGCATATATATCCTCCAAGAGCCCGGAGCTCTTGGTTTTGCGTGTCACCTACCCTTCTGAAAAAACTCTCCATGAAACCATCTCGATCGACGGTGACAGCAACATCCTCCTCTCCTCTTGTCCTGTTCTGCGTGGATGGAAAAAAATTAAAAAAAAAAAAAACTTGTTGCGGATATGATGGTTTAGGCCTCCCGCTTGGATCGGAGCAAGAGCGCAGACTTACAGCAGCGAGTTCGGCGAGACGATCCTTCATCACACCGATCGATCACCCCCGAGAGATGCTTCTAGTAAAACACCCGCCGGATCATTCTGCTTGTCTTCTTAAGAGATCAACAAAACTCAGAAATAGGGAGAGCTTGCGTGAATGCTCCAAAGTTTCTCGGAGGGGAGGGTGTGTAACTGGGAGAGGGGGCGGAGCAGGTCTAAAAACTTTCAGGTAAACGATATAAATAAAGATTTTCAATGTGGGTGAGATTCTTCACGCCATACGTGAGCTGTCATACGTTCATCACACGCACGCACACACACCTCTTTGAGGGAATCAACCCTCATATTTAGTCAAAATTCGAAAAACAATTAAAACAAGTCTGATTATCATAATAATAATGCGTTTTATTTGGGCACCGTAGTTACATGCATGCGTATTCATGGTGTTTGCAATTATCTTATACACTTATACACACACCCCAACGTGCACACACACACACTCATGCTGTCACTAGCTTTTACTTTGACAGTGAGCACAACACCAAACAGTTATTCGAGAGGTTTCAATGAATAATAGATTAACTCCTCTCTCAAAAGTGAGAGCAAGTTTATAAAAAATGGCCACGCGGTGGCGCTGTTTGTCTTAATATTCAAGCGTGACTGTTAACGGCCTGGATGAGGATCCTTCCCGTGGGTGTCTCAGTTAATCCTCAAAAAATAAAAATAAATCTAAAATATATTTGTTCTATCTCCAGAATAGATTCGCGCGTGTTTAATGTTTGGGAAAAATTGACAAACCCACTCAGAATTTATCTCCACATCTGTCGGATCCAAGTCCTGTCTACATCTAGAAGAAGAACAATTGTAAAGAGCTGAAGAGATGCGCGGTTTCATGGGAATCTGGCAAGTTTGCTTCCAAGTGATCTCATTAAACACACCGATCCCCAGATCCGAACACTTTCACGGACTCATTCATTCCCCGCGCGGTCAGGAGTTCCACACAGATTGTGATTTTTACGCACACCTTTGTCGCCCCTCCTCAGACCGTCCAAAAATGACGTTTAGAATTCCCACGATCAGTCCAACTGCCCCGCACACGCCTCCACGGAGTTTCTTGCAATGGTCCCAGTACAGGACAAAACACCATCCGGGGAAGAACACGGACTACCGTGATCGACGTGGAAGTTGGGTTTCTGACGACAGAATACAACCAACCAATTCCTAAATTTGAATCATCGCTGGGAACTACACCGATCTGTTGTGTTCTTCCTCTGCTTTTGATCTCATTTAAACTTTTTTTTTTTGTCATTTCGGACACGTGGGCTGATCTGACTTTTGCTCTTTTTGTTTTCGTATTTCTTTCTTTCTTTTTAAGAAAGAAAAAGTGTTTTGGAATAATGACTGACGTTTTCTGGATTCTGCTTTATTTGGGGATTTAACACCACTGTTTAACAGACTTTTAACCATGGAGTTTTCCCTGCACATTTTTGTAGTTCTTGTGTCTTGCATCGAGGTAAGCCAATTTAAAACTACTTCTGATGTCCAATCAGAAGTACATTAAACTACAAAATACTGGACAGTCTATGCATTTGAATTTAATTTCTTTGCAGGTTTATGCTCAAGTGGCACAACCTGTGAAGCATCCAGGTAGAAACTCAATTTTGCACATGTTTTGATTCATAGTATTTTTTTCACATCACTGTTAAAAAACAGAAAAATGTTATTATAACAATGAAATAGAGAGCTATCTCCTGACTTCCCCCCCCCCCCCCGGTCACCCTCCATGATTATTACTATGAATGTATGGCCGGGAAAATCGAGTTTCAGTAATGGGTCAAAGCTGGATTTCTGGAATCCTTGTTCACCCGTGAACTTTCCCTCCAGGCCTGCAGGTGTTGGCCACGGCCTCACATTACTGGCCTCTCGATGATGTGGATGGGATCCATGAACTGTATGACCAGATTGGAAACAGACCAGGTTATGTTAACGGAAGTAACATAAGTATGTGCACATGTAAAGAAGAGTGTATGTCCTCTGTGAATGCACAGAGAGTGTTCTTTTCTGTTGGTCTTTGCATGAGCATCTGTTTTTCACCACACCAGTTGAGCTTTTTAAATTTTCCGATGTGATCGAAGCTCTTTAAATGATTGTCTAAATTGTTGTTGAATTAAAAAAACAAAATGTCTAGGCGATTACATCTTTTCAGGTGGTGAAAGTAAGATAAACGTCTCACCATCGGAACAGTACATGGGCGCAGTTTGGAAAGATAGGGTTGTAGTTTGGTAAACACCTCCGGAGAAAAACCATTGAAATGCTGACAATTTTATCCTTTTTATCAGCAAACTTATGAATAATTTAATGTAATGAAAATTAGCTTTGTAATTTTTCATTTAATTACTTGGGAATTTCCTTGTGTAATTCTCAATAAACTGTTTTGTCTTTTCATGGTTTTGTCCTCATTTTACTTGTAATTTTGATCAATATTTTTCAACTATTTAACTGTGTCCTTTTTTGAAAATATGACCAAATACATTTTTTCTCACTAAATCAACTGGAACACGGTAGCATATGTTACGCGTAGCTGTGCATTTGTAACTTTTCGGAAAGTTGGGGGGATCGAGAATCCATGTTTTATGGAGTTTTTGAAAAGTTGAAGAGGGATCGGGTATAGACTAGAGTATGATGTGTGAAGTCATATGTTCAAAAAAAAACAAAAATCCTCTGCTGAGGAGCGCAAGAGCTGAATCTATTCAAGCGCATCACTCTGTCTCATACCTGTGCACTGAGTCCCTCCCATTGTCTGTCTTTTGCTGTATCTTCTGTTGTGTGTCTTTATAGGTGTGAATCACTGTTTCTCTCCATTGTCTTTGTCCAGCTCTCAGAATCCACAACCATACTGTGCTCCCTTCCTCCCATAACTCTTCCTATGTGTATACCAATGACTCTGCCTACACTAACATTTCTGCAACCGTAGGTGAGGATAAATCATCTCTGCTCACTGATATTCAGTCACGCATCACCCACTGCTCTCTGTTGTCCTGTTCACACACACAACCACTGATTTCACGCATTTCCTTTTGGTTCATTGTTGCATCAACGTAGCGCAAAGTCAGGAAATCTTATCTTCAAAATTCATTATCTTTGCTGCGTGTTTAAGTTGTTATTTTGGGTTCTGCTGTTTCGATGAGTTTAACCACCGATGAATATTATTAGTACTTTTAAGTTGTTTAAGTCTCATCATTTCCTGGGACGCGGGCGGTTTATTCAAAACTGTTAATCGTTGCTGGGTAATCAAAAGTAATTAAATGTTACTGATGTTGTTTATCGATGCGTATCTTCTGACTGCTCCCCGATTTGGAATCAATGTTACACCTTCACTTTTACTATAGATATTGTTGAAGGGATGGTCAACAAGGGCATCTTTCTCAGTGGAGATAACGGTGGTACCTTTCTTCACTTTGGAAATTACCAGAACTCTTGCATTAGTGACCCTACTCTGTGTGGTCCTGATGGTAAGTGTCGCCACAACACACTCAACTGATTTGTGTACCGCAGATGAAAAGAATGGTTAAAATTATGTGAAGGGCCTCCAGGCATGAGAATTGTGTGTTCATTTCTCCTACAGGAATCACCTTCTCATTTTTTTGGAAAAGCCAGGAGGCAGAATCGCATGTTGCTTTATCTTCTGGAGGGAAAGTTATCTCTAATGGTTTTTCCGTCTATGCCACCTCTAATGAAGGATATGTGGAGTTTTACACCCGAGGCAACAACCATAGATGGAAGGTCAATATCAAAGGTCCAGGTAATGTAAATGGATTTTACTACTGAAGTGTGCTTTTCATTTTTGATTGCTGATATTCTTTTCTATTTCTTTTTTTTTTAATTCCAAACAAATGATAACTCATTATGTTTTTGTGTATATACTCTGTCTAACCAAGACTTGATAAGGAAGTAAGACATGCATTTCAAAATGCATAAAATCCAATTATTATGGATGTGTAATAAGATGTTGTCATTTCCTCTTTCAAATCAGATAATATTTGTTGGACTTAGTGAAGCGTAAATATCAAGTTAAATGAAATTTAAAACATGAAATTTCCAAAGTATTTGTAATGTGGTGATGTGAAATCATTTTCAACCTGTTTTGACATTCAATGGCAAAATACAGGCGAGTATTTGCTATCAAATGGCGTCTGTCATCTTGTGTTTTTTGCTGCAATATCTGAAGTTTGTCTTCACTGGGCGTCATAACCAAATTTGTACTTGCGTGCTGGCTTACAGAAGTTCAAAACATCGAAATCATCTGACTCTCATGTCAGTGTTCCATGACATGCTTTCTAAATCCATGGGTGGGTTTCTTGCTTTTCCTGTTAGTGAGGAACAGCATATGGTCTTAAACACTAGAGATGCCGGAGTTATTGTCAGTGCAGATGGAGTGTCAACCTATACATGTGATACATGATGCATTATAACAAATTATTTTAAATGTTTTAAAACAGGTCAATTAAAATGGCATACTGTAATGGGTTGTCATTGGAACACATGATTAATATTCTGATCATAAAGAATAAGATGTTATTTGGCTCCTCTGGAGTGAGTGCTGATCCTACAACAAATATTGTCAGTCACATAGATTTTTTTTTTCAAACAATTAAACCTTGCATTAAATTTGTGTGTGTCTGCAGCCATATTGGCCTATAGACCTATTCAATTTGAATTAACAACAATAGTTCTTTTGATGGATTATATACCTCTAGGTATTTAGATTTTTGAACATAGCGTGAAGTGAGGGGAGATATTATTTTGTTTAGAAAATGAACTTAAATCATTTCCTAGAACAGAATAGAATATTCCTCTACTCACCCCACAGTGGGGATATTTCAATTTCACACGGGATAGGTAGTTAATAATAATGTGCAGCAGTAAGATATAAAATATGGTTGAATACATTTTGTTTTCACTAAATTAAATGTAAGATGATAACATTTGTTCTGCGTCACTGTGCATTTATAACGTTTCAGAAAGTGAGGGAGTTCATAAACCCATTCATTATCTTTGTAACAATTGTTCCATTACACTGATCAGTTGGAGTTTTTGAAAAGTTGAAGCGGGATTGGGTTTAGACTAGAGTATGATGTGTGAAGTCATGTGTTCAAAAAACAATCCTCTGGTGAGGAGCAGAATAGCTGAATCTATTCAAGCGCATCAGTCTATCTCATACCTGTGCACTAGGAGAAGTAGTTAATAATAATGTGAGGTAGTTAATAATATATGCAGCAGTTAAGATATATAAATATTGGAAGAAATCTAAAATTATACAGTAACATAGAAAAAAGAAATGCAGATAAAGAATTTTAACAATATATAATATATATGTTAGTACTGGTAATATTGTATAATTACAAATGTTATTAATGTACAAGTTCTTTGTCCAATACTTTAGTTAGACTAGAGGTTCAGAATGAGTAAGTTTCCCAGCCACTAGAGACATATTCATATTTGATCAAACTTATTTACAAGTTTAAGATAAGACAGTGAATTGTGTAATTATCAGTGAGCGCTGACAACATTGTAGCCTGCTGAGGCTATTATTTGATCACCAAACAAAATTTCCTGCTGACAATCTCTCAGATATAAATGATTGTTTTAATGTGTGTATTACATTCAGTGTAATGTGGGATGCCGAGGATAGGGTGAGACGGGGGTCAGAAGATTCTCTGTGGTGACCCATGAAGGAAGCAGCTGAAGGAGAAGAAGGCATTATGTTCAGCATAAAAGTTGGAACGTTAAGACTCGAAAATTTTCATTTTTGTATCTGATCAGAAAATGTGAAGTTCTGCACATTGAAAGCATGTGTTGAGTAAGGATATGTTTGTGATACGAGCCCCTAGGCTACATGCTATTTTGGGATTTTATCTCGTAATTCTGCAGAAGAGGACCTTAGGAGGTCAGTGTCGCCTGAAGCGGTGCTGTAGTAAGTCGGACTAATTTCCGGAAGGAAATAGATGATTCAAATATATTTGTAGTACAGAAGCTCATCTATTCAAAAGATTGAAATTGCCAGAAATCCTCCAATGTGGAAGTCACAAATCTGTGACATGCATTTACATTTTACTGAAAACATTTTCAGTGATGAAGAAAAAATATGCTGCTGTCAATTGCAAGGTGGCAGCTTCCCAAAGTACACCTTGGTTTATAGTCATACTATCATGTGACCGTAAGAAATTAGACGGACTGCCTCATTGAGACTGACATTTAAAGCAATGAAAGAAAACGTTATCTGATTTCAAATTATTAGTGTAAAGATTTGGGGTTTTGGTTTTGCTTTATAATCATAGAACATTCTGAAATAGTATATTTGGCTTATGCAACCAGTCGACCTGAGCTTGTATCTCTCATCGAGTCCATAGTAGCTGGTTGAGTCATGAGTCATCAATTAAAAGATCACAATACAGAAACGAATATATGATTTTGTTTTGCCACACAGTAAGGACTGTGAGATCTATTTTTAAGCCGCTTAAGTGAAAACAAATTTTAATGCATTACAATATTGTTGTTGGTGGCATGTCAGTGGAGTGCTTCCGCCTCAGAGCAAGCGTGTTCCTGGTTCCATTTCAACTGGGGGGCTTTCAGTGTGTGGTTTGCTTGTTCTCCCCATGTCTGTTTGGGTTTCCTCCTAAAGTCCAAAAACATGCAGTGGGTTGATGGAGATTGGTGAATGAATGAGTGAGTGAATGGATGTTTGTCTCTAAACGTGGTCCTGCCATCAACCAGGATAGGCTCAAGCCCCCCCCCACAACCCTGGGTGCAGGATAAGCGGTATGAAGAATGGATGGAATATTATTGTGAGAAAAGTATTTTACACTGTTACAGTTACACTGTCTCTGAATATTCCCTTTTTTTACCCAAGCTAATGACTGCAGTCTTGTCAAATTAGAATCAAGGGCTCAACTGGAGCTGCGATAAACACCACAGAGGTGAAAACAGCAGTGCACAGATCAAAATCACATGCATATAAATATTCTGTTTTTTATTTTGCAGTGCCTTCCTGGACCCATGTCCTCGTCACATGGAAAAAAGATGATGGTCTAAAAGTCTACATCAATGGGACCTTCACAGATAGTGATCGCAATGGGAGCTACTCAGAGAACTACGGTGACTCCACTCCAGACCTGGTCATTGGAACACGCAACAAAGGGGGTTATCATCATTATGTCACAGGAGCCTTTGATGAGTTTGTCATCTGGGAAAGAGCACTTTCACCCCGTGACATTTTGCTCTACTACAATGCAGCTATAGGTAGGACGTCTTTATCTACTCCAAAGCATTTCCTGTTATTCGTTGACGCAGCATATCTGATATAATGCTTCCTCTCAGTTGACTTTTCTCTGAGGAAATAGGGGTTAAAAAGCAATTTCCGCCCTCATCCTTACTGCATTCCACACACTAGATTCATGCATAACAATGCAATATTAAAGGGAACAAACACGCCCCACCTCCACATCAAATGGTTCTTGCACAGCACAGTTTCTTGACCTTCCAGAATATAAGTGCCATGGTACTCATAGTTCTGCCTTATAAGTATTTATAAGTGTGCAGCAGCGTGTTGGGTTGCAGGGAGCAGATCATTTTGATTTAATGTGACAGGTTTTAACACTGTAGGAGAAAATGTTTGTCTGTGTTTGTCCTCCTGCTGTTTGCCTCCCTCCACCACAAATAGTGCCATAAATGGAAAAACCACAGCAAGCATGAATTAATCTTGAAAAACAATTCTATAGTTGAAGTGTAACCATGCACATTAACATGGGTCATGACTGTTCTAAGCCTGATGAAATTGACCTGTTTTGCTTGCTGTGCGTGAAACACCGATTACAGAGTTCAAATCTGTCTCCTCCATTATGTGTCAGGTAATAGCACGATGTGGTTATATGTTACTGAGCCTCTGCTGCTCACAATGAGACACAGAAATGCACTCTGCCTTGACTGAGTCTCTGAAGCTTTTACAGAAAGCATAATATACCCCACTAACCATTAGCAGATTCAATGAGTCTTACTGTTATGGTAACAGAAAAATATTTTTACTTCTCCTGAGCACACTTATAAAATGTTGCATTGAACCGAAGAAGAGCATGAATGATCCAGACTGATACTTCTAATAAGCATCCATATAAAGGCATTCTCTGGTTTCTAGTTAGTGCTGTTCTTATTAAATGACAACAAAGACATAAAATGTATCTTAGCTTTGTACAGAAGCTGGCGTTGGAGTATAATGTGGTTGATTATTCCTCTTTTGAGAAGGCCGTAATCTTTCTCCCCTCAGAGCTGAGTCCAGGCCAGCCTCATAAACTGTTAAAGCTGTATGGTGATAAAATCCAGCTACATCATGGATGATAGCCTGCTCAAGTTCAACAAATAACCAAAATACTCTCAAAATGAGTGAATGTAGCCTTTACACCGAGGCAGGGAAAATCTGAACAGTATTAGAGTATAAATGACATCTTCTGTATTGGCATGAGCTACAAATGTGATGCTAACTGATTTTAATCATGTTTTACCTTCTGTAGGCCAATCAATGGCATCTGCCACAACTCCCACAGCCCCCCAAAAACTGACTGTTACTACACCAACAGTTGTAAGTTTCTGACGTCTGACTTTTAATGGTTTAAAAGGAGAGCATACCTATGGAATACTGTATATAATAGAAGTTGTATATAATATATGTATATGATAGGAAAACAACATAAAAACCACTTCCTTGTGTATGTGTGTCATCCAAAAGTCTATCTATTTCTGTAGGATCCACTATTATCTCCAATCTGTTTTCATGTTTCCGTGATCCATGTTTCTCATCTGTTTACAGTTAGAATTAAGTTATTTCAGATAATTTGATTGGGGAATACATGTAAAATTAACCTCTCGGTCATGGCCGCGGGGAGGGTGAGAGTACACAATCCTTCTTTGAGCATAAAAAATAGAAACAGATAAAGAAATGCAAAAGTGGGGGCAGCTGCTCATCACACTACAGTAAAAGATTAATTCGGAGGGCCTCAGCGTGAATCGCTTGTCCCGAAGAATTCCCCCAAACACAGTACAGTTACATTAAACATCCTGTGTATGTTGGAACTCTGTGCCCCTTTGGAAACGCCCGCCTGATAGTAAACTTTGATGCCTCTTGTGTTTTCTCCCCAGAGACCCAATGAAGTGAGTCCTCCTGTGGTCACCAGTGAGCGTGACCTGGGCCAAATCTCCCAGGATCTAAACATAAGTCTCTTGCCAGAAAAAGGCCTTGAGAATGCCCTGGCCAACCGGACGATTCCTCACCAGCTAGCCAACAACCTCACGAAGGTATTGAAGCTTGCACACTCACACACACACACACACACGTGCGTGCAAACACATACCCACACAAATGGAAAAGCCTCAATGCCCATCCATGTGGAGATGATACAACAGTTCTGTAATGTCCAATTTCTTCAACCCAGGCGATTCTCAAAAGTGTGGAAGAAGTGCTCTCCTCTCAGGGGTTACCAGAGGTAAGTAATAATACTTGTTGTGCAAAGCGCAAACATGACATTATGCAACATCTTTATCTGAGACACTTTCACAGATCAGTTACTTCTCTAAGACTATCACTTTGGCACAAGCCAGGGCTCATCTGTATTACCTGATGTAGGGAAAATCTTTTCTAAACAATATTGGGAAACGCTGCAGTTAATTCTCAATTATGGTCAAATCATGGTCCTCAAGGAAAAGTACAGAGATACTATCAGAAGAAATTACTAGAGACTCTTGTGTACAAGAACAGCTTGTCATTTTTTTTAATTACTGTCTTTTAGAAAACCTTAATGTTGTAGTTTGTTGCTATGAATTACAGTAATTGCCTGATTTACCGTTTCACCAAATGAAACAAACAAGTACCTGAAAAAACAGAAGTAATTCTTAGTACAAGTCTTGAGTACATGAGCTTTGTTACTTTCCATCACTGCAAATTAACCAGTCAACATAAATGTGTGGCAGATATGATCTGGAACGAGTCTGTCAGAGGGACAGCACATGTTACATGTTTTGGAGATAACGTCAGAGAGGCCAGACTGAGATGGTTTGGTCATTTAAAGAGGAAAGATGGTGAATATATGGGTAGGAAGATCCTGAGATTGTTGAGACTGCCAGGTCGGAGGCCTAGAGAAAACCTACGGACAGACTAAAAGGGGACATGAGGTTAGATGGTACGAGACAAGAGACTGGAGAGGACAGGGTGAGATGGAGGCAGATGATTTGCTGTGGTGTCCCCTGAATGGAACAGCTGACAGGAAAAAAAGAAAAACCCCTTGTATACAAGCATGTTTTTCCAGAAGAAAATGGTTCTCATCAAGTGTATGCTTTTTAACATATGTGTGCAGAACAAGCATGTTTGTTTTTGCAAGAGTAAACCGAAACAGATGGGGACTTTATAAAACGTGATAGTAGAGAGTGTGTTTCTTGAATGCCCTGGTGATTATCTTATCTACTCAGATTCATGGTGTCCATTAAATACCTTCATTCTTTATCCTGCAGAAAAGACTGTTAGACTCAGATACAACTGCTTTGCTTGATGAGACATTAGCTTTTTGGCTTTTGAAAATAATGAATTTAGCCTTCATGATCATTGCTCTCCAATAACTATATGCTACAAATTTTATCAACAATAGTAAAGGGTTTACGAAACATTGGCTTCACTAGTTATTTTGACCGCCTTTCTGCCGAGGTATAATTTAAAGGAGAATTGATATATGATACAATAATGTTGAAAAAAGGTAAAATAATGCTAACAGGAAACTTACAATGTCATGTAAGTTTTAAAAAATTGATAACAATGCACAATGAAGGCTGAAACATTAACGCATGCGGACATGCCCCGAAAGCCTGTTTCAAAAGATGAAAGAGTAATAGTTGTATCCGATAATAGTTTTAAAGAACACACGTTTTGTGCCAGGTTCTTGTTATTATATTGCAAGAGGGAGTTTCAGTTGCTGTATCAGTACTAACTTGTCTGCCTTCTCCGAAGAAGATGTAGGAATTCAAATATATTTAAAGTTTGAACGTTTATTTTTTAACATCTACCAGAGGAATCAGAAATTTGATTCACGTTGTAATCGCCTGAAGAGCAACCAGTGTGGCATTTTAATCAAATGTCACATGTATCACATTTCCAATATTTCACATCATTTTATTGGTATGAACAAAGCAAAATAGTGACAGTGGCAGTTTCTGAAGTGTTTGCACATCATTTTCTGTTGGGCCCTTTGTCGAGCAGCAGTCCGGCCTTGTGGTCAGCGGTGTGATTGAGACCACGGACAGACTGATGGAACACATGATGAATAACCTGGAGCCCCGCCCAAAGTCCCTCATTTCCTTGGGTGGAACGACATTTGTTGCAGGTCAGTTTGGTGTCAACTCTCAAAAAGGTGACTCGCTATTTGTAGTTTGTTTTGACACAGCAAGGACAGGAGACGTGTAGCATCAAGCTGACATCATTGGTTTTCTTTCTTAGAGGACAAATGTAAAAAGAGTGTAAAAGAGGTCGCCCCCCCCCCTCCATCGTCCCTCTGGGGTGTGGGTCCTTTTTACCTTTTACATAATGTTGTATTTGTCACAACATTTGCTTGTATCTGTGTCCCAGGGGTTGCTGCAAATGTTTGATCCACCCCTGATGACGCTCATTGTTATCTGGCTTCATGCATTTTAGTCTTTTTTCCTTCAAAAGTGATGTCTTTTTCTAACCTCTGACCCCACAGATTACTCTATGATGAAATTCCCGGCAAACTACAACCTGCCGCATTACCGCTTCCCTACGGAGGGGAAAAACTACATTTCTGTACCTGGAGAGGCCTTCACCATGCAATGTGAGTGCAGACATTAGAAATACGAATGTGAAGTATTCAAAGATGTGCAAAACTGGCCTTTATCATTTGAGGACTGTTTAAGAAAGGTAGTACCCTCTGTGTGTTGAGTGTAATTTTTTTTACATTAGCCTTTACTGGATTTTGCCAGGTGTAAATTGTAAACCTGTCCTGGCTCTTGTCAACAGCCAGTGATTTGCTGTGCTAAGCTTTAAGTCTATTAACACAGCGTGAAGTGCCGGACAGGAGAGCCATGACAGCTTTTGTGGATGTTTATGGTGCCTGGTAGAAATCCACCAGTGACCTTAATGTTGTACTTTTAGTCCTTCAAAAAGAGGGAGACCATGTACTTTCCCAGGTCAATGAAAAGAGTGTTCCCACATCATAGAGGGAGAATAACAGTAGTCACATCTAATACTTATTGTGTATTTCTGTCAATATTTTTATCATCATCACAGAAGTGGAAATGATAGTAATTTGTGTGCTGTAAGCAGAAAATTAAATGTGTGATAAATCTGACACAAAATAACTAATTTGTGTTTGTCAAGTGATCCCCCCCTTTGGGTTTAAGGAGGAACTCTGGACCTCTCTTCTCCTTTACACTGACATATTTCCAAAATGCAAAATAAGATGTAATATCTGAGAGTCAATTTTATTGACTTATATTAGCGGATGGATCAGTATGGGCCTATTTGTTGGTCCATACAAAATATTAATTTTTCATGTAATGTATCAGATCAGTCAGACATACCTTTTTTTTCTTAAAACCATCCAATTTATAGCTTCAATTTTTAATAGCTCTCCAATTTCAGATTGATCATTTTACTTACAGGGTTTTCATCTTTTCTATTCTTTAAGCCTGCTGTTTTTAATAAATATGTGCAAATCTAAATTTTAATTGTGGCTAACTTTAAAGCAGAAAGGTTTAAGAACTCAATGTGAACTTTGGCACTGCGACAATATTTTGGTTATATGTCCAATATTTGATTTTAACTTCAGCAGGATGTTGCTACGTCCACCCACAAACTTTGCGGAGCGGAAATTAGTCACAGATTAGTGGGTCCAGGTGCCCAGTGCAATAATGAGGTGATGTAGGATGGAAGGTTTAACAGCTTTATAGCTATAGACAAACTTGTGCAGATCACGTTCCTGTAGCGTAGAGGAGTCTGTGTTAACCTTGACTATCACCAGTGATGAAACTCCCAGGGTCCTCACATTTGTTGGACATTAGCAAGCTTTTGAGGATAGGCGTAGAAAGCTTTTGAAAAAAAGGAACAAGACCATCAAGGATTTCCTCCAGTCCATTGTTTATCTTGGAATACTGATGTGGGACCAAGATGGATAGAAAGGTCAGATTATGGGAGGGGGAAAGACCTCCTTGTCTGCTGGTGAAGTCATGAAAAGGTTTCATAATGATTCCCAACAACCACATGGTTTGCAGCCCTCTCCCTTTCACCATTGTGCGAGTGTACATCTTTGCTATTAGGCCTATGGTGCCAGTGTGCAGCAGCGAGGCCACGTTAATTAACTTCCCTTCTTTGTGAGCATTTTAGCGGCCCCACATTACATTCCCAGTCCTCTGCTCAAGCCTCCTACATTTTAACTGTTTTCTCTCTCCCAGCTCAAACCACCATCGTTGGCCTTTTCTACCACAAAATGCACAGCTACTACACAAACATCAGCCCTGTCAAGACCAGGTAACATCAGCAGTTTGCCACAAATATGTTAACTGCTGCCATTACAGGCATTTGAAAAAAAAAGGGGTGGGGGGAAGCTTTTTCCCTTGCACTTCCTGTGTGTGGACTCAGGTCTAGGTACCCCTGTTTCCTAAGTGGCTAATTTCTTAGACAGAGTCTTATCTGCCCCGTTGCTTATCTTTCATCTCACCACTCAACCTCTGCTGACTGATACACCCTGCTATTACTGCTACACATCCATTGCCCACCTCACGCTCCCACAGAGCATCTCACGTGGAGGCAAGCTTGTTCTGCAGCTGTTTATTTTTGCTCAACCTGATAGATACTATTAAAACTTCAATATCTGTCTCCAGTAATACAGCTTATTTGATTGTGTTTTTCTCTCCTTGTTGTTCTCTTAGAATAAATGAAGCTGCTAATTTCAAGGATTACAAAATCCAAGTAGCAAGCTGTTTGATCTCACTGAAAGTTGAACCTTTACCAGCCCTGTCAGTCAACTTGTCTGGAGCACCACTCATCAAGATTGTCCTCACCCACATCCTAGTAAGTACCCATTTACGAAACATAAACACAGCCATTCTCTTTTGATTTGGCTCATATCTCATGGTGCCGTTGACTTCTGGCTGAGTCAGACATACCAAGAAAATAGATTGCTTAAGTCTGCTAGCAGGGTGTTGGACTGCAACCTTATCAGGGGCCCGTTTGCCTGTGGCAGCAAAGCCGTATCACCTTATATTACTCCTTTTTAATTTCTTATATAAGTTAAGTAAGATGAGGGTTGACCATTGATGAAGAGTTGTGAGGCAGCAATTTCATAATTGTGCAGAAAGGTTTCCTTGCACAGTATGTATCTTCCAGCATGAAGGTGATCACAGAGTCTTTTTTTTTTTTTGGAAATGGTTTTTTGACCATTTTCCCTTTAACAGGATATATTTAATGGCTTTTTCTTGAATGGCATGGGACATTTGCATGGAAGATTTAGCTGATACTCGGGAAGATACTATTTTCAACAGTTTCTCGAAAACTCACGGTAGCAATCTTTTAATAAAGCTACATAAGTTTAATAAAGTGACATAAGCACAAAGGCCTCTTTTGGAAGCCACCTGAAAAAAAACTAGTGCTAAGCACTGATACACTTCCATTTTATCAAAGCTCTGTATATGCTTACATGACAAGCTGTATATCATCACACCCTTTATTATAGCTCATACAAGCTCTGCCCTCTACCAGAGCCTTCTTGGGCTGTAGTCACAGCCGATATATGTCTCCCTTAATTCACCCATATTCAATCCAGCTCAGCCTTGCAGCGGGCTAAC
Source organism: Fistularia commersonii (assembly GCF_037954325.1). Taxonomy (NCBI): domain Eukaryota; kingdom Metazoa; phylum Chordata; class Actinopteri; order Syngnathiformes; family Fistulariidae; genus Fistularia; species Fistularia commersonii. Next base: position 13,468,079 of record NC_141309.1, read on the forward strand.
AGCTAAAGAAGTGGAGGCAAATATACACATTTGCAATATTTGACCAAGCAGTTTTACCAACATCGCCCCTCTCCCAACCCTGTAATGATGGTTCTGCTTAATGCTTAAAACAAATTGTTTTGAATTGCTAAGCTAAGATGTGAGCACTCCAGAGAGAGCTCCTTAAAGATCCCTCAAAGCACCTCGACAGGTTACACCACCATTTCAAAAGAACCTCCAAGTATGTCGTGGTTTTAGCAATTGATAGATCCCTCAGGTCCTGCAAAAAAGGCTAATTTTGTATTGGTGTGGTTTAGAAAACAAGGAGTATTCCCCACTCTTCTGTAAGAGCACAAATAAAAACTATGCAGCTTCATGAAACCATGGCAATACTGGTTTGTTTGCCTTTACACTCCTTTGTGAAATAAATGTTTATGCTGCAATTATCTGGCTTGGATCCTGCAGAGATGATTAGTGTGTTTGTTTTAGTGGACACCACAGGAGAGGACTCATAATCTCCTTTGTTATGGAATTGCTGGAGATGCTCAACAGCTCTGTTGTCTTTTGACTCAAGGTGTTTCTATTTAAGCTGGATTGCATTTGCTTGTGATGTAAGGGTAAATCAAGTTTCTAACATTCTTTCCTCTCTACCCCATTACAAACCTGCTGTTATTATTAACACATTCTGACTGGAACAAGGTTTGCCAGGACTTTTACACTGAACTTCGCTACATAGCTATATTTAGGAGCTGCACCATAATTTGGCACACAGAGCTGTGACTGTGTCTGTAAAAAAAAGACCGCTTTGCCGCACAGACTTATTGTTGGATTGTCAAAAAGTGACTATTTTTGGAATTTTAATGTCTTTGGCAGCCAATGAATACACATCACCTCCCTAGCTTGAGGGTCGCTAAAACAGTATGTGGTCAACCTGTCACGTCATTGTTTATGTTGCTCTTTATTCGCTGTACAAGTTAAGCCTCAAAGATGTCCTCTCATGGCACCAATTCAGAGGCCTGGAGTGAGTGATTTGCGACTGACCTCTCTGCAAAGAGAAGCACTCAGTAACTTCATTAAAACGTAGCAGGGAGACTGAAGGTATCCGACACAGAAATGTGTCAGCTTTCTCATATGTCTATTCAAGCTGCCATGGTTACACCTACTGTAGTGCTTCATCTGTGTTTGGTTGGGGTCCCTTAAGCTATTGTTGTATATTTTATGTGTTTAAACAATAAATGTGGATAAGTTTAAATTATGGAATCCAAAATGTTTTATGGCCATCTGTTAGTTGTCATTTCATAGTAGTTCATTGTGAATTGGATTAGATTCAAATTTATCGTCGTTGCACGTATACAAGTACATGGCAACCAACAAAATGCACTATATGGCAACGAAATGCAGAACATAATATTCTAATCTAATTACGGCACCCTCTGATGAGGGACTTTTGGCACCACTTTGTGCGTGTATCTGTCTGTCTGTCACAAATATTAAAACTTCTCTACGTAACAATAATTTAAGTCCTCCACAATGACCTCATGCCACATGTTTGATAACAATATGATCAAACAGCGCCCTCTAGTTTGGCAGTAATAACCCTGCATTAGATTTTGACCCTGGAGGTTAAATGTTAATGATAATGTTGATAACATCAAATTTGATTAAAAAAAACTCAAAAAAATAACAAAAAATATAACCAACTCCATGAGACAACCATCTTCCCTGGCCCCTACTGTCCAAACAAGCACACACACAGTCATGGCTTTTAGACCCCAATCCCATTTATTTTCTTTATCTGGCACCTGTCATGATAAAAACATGCAGCGCAATTGACTGATGATGAGACCAGCCTTGTTTCATGCCGGGTACCTTCAGTGCCATGTGGGGGTATCTGGCTAAATTTTACTAGTTGATTGATGACCTCGTCGTAATAGTGAGCTCATCCCATTGCTGCTTGAATCAGTCCGAGACACTGTATTGCTACAACACAAGCCGTGTTTGATACCAACAGAAGCTGTTATCCAGGCCTCTACAGGCCTACATGCTTTCTCACGCCATTCAGCTTGAGCACGGATTGGACCCTGGCTCCAACAGTGATTTATCATGGCTGTCTGACTGTTTGAGCCAGAGAGAGCATAAGAAGAATGGAGAAGAAAAAGGAGGGTGGAACAGAGGTCTGTAGTTAAACATTAATATGCGACACCTCCTCCTGGACCTCATCTCCCCTCAAAGCATCACAACAGTGGAATGAAGTGAATGAACGGAAAGATTTATTTCATGAGCAAATTTAAAGGTTCACAAGAGAGGGGATTTAAAGTAAAGATTATGACAAGGAGTGCTGACTTTAAAGGCTTATAAAGCAACAGGTTATTTTGGTTTGGGCAAAAAAATGGCCGAGGCAAAGAGTGACACAGGTTTGTGGCAGAGGAATAGCACAGAAGCCGCTTTATATCCTGCAATTATATTTTCAATGATTTTAGGGAGTAGAGCTACAAATAACTCATATTGACACAACGTTCTAACCGGGTCAAGAAAAAATAGATTTAGTCTGAAAAGAAGAAAGATCTGATGTGTCAAAATGACACACTTCACTTTATCTGTTTATACATATACTTAGTGTTTGTGTATGTTTTTTTTATTTTCTATTTTACAAACAATTTCCTGATGTATATCCTAATGTGCATAAGAGTATTTGATTGGAACAAAGGAAAGAGGTCAGGGACAGAAAGGGAAACTGGGTGTGTCCCATTTACAGTGACGTCTAGACTGCTCAGAGCTACCCTTTTATCTAAAAAAAACAACTATTATTTGTTAAACAACTTTGAATATAAATAGCAAAAGATTATTTTGATTAGGATATCCCCACCTTTATAATGTAAATCAGTGCTGCTATCTGTCTTTTCTTGCACAAAAATAACTGATCCTAAGTGCCAGTCTTTTTATAACTCATAACACACGCCCAACTAAAATCTTGTGGGCAAAGCTTCTTCTCTCGCTCTCATTCTCCCCACCAACCACACCCATCCATATGCCAACACACATACAAACACCAGCTGCATCAGCCAACACTGATCAATTACAGATGGAGGCCTGGCTGTTGCTTTTTTTCTCTGGCCAAAGAGTCAAATTTTAGAGTTTCCTTTTACTACGCGTCCCATGTTAGCTTCCCAGTTCTATCAGCACCACCTTTCACATGCTATGCAGTTTCAGTTTGATCCCAGAACACAGTTAAAATTCCCAGAGCAGATTCCAGAATATTTCTTTGTTTGAATAAATACTTGTCTTATGAGTATCTGAGGACTTTGTGAGAGCACAAAAATGTGAATAAGGGTTTTCCCAGAATATGCTTGAAGTGGTCAATATGGCGCAGGTAATATTTGAATTTTTGTTCAAGTTTTGTGTTGCTTTTGCCCTTGATTTGTGCAAAAATAATGTAAAGAGGGAAATTTAAAGACCAGAGTAACCAAGAAACAATATTCACAGAAAGGATGAAAAAAAACTAAGGGATAGATCTCACCCAAAATTTGAATTAAAGACAGCTATACATGCATGTAAAGAATTCGACAAATTAATCAGATGTTAATATATTTCAGTGTTAACAAAATTCATAGGAAATAAACATGCTCAGCCCATTTGACCTGCTTTCATTTGCTCAATTTACTGACTCAACAATTGGAAATGTGATATCTCCACCAGACTCTCCTGATTATGTCTTGTATTGACAGAAAATCATAAATAAGGCGTTAAGCTAAGCTGTTTCATGATCATTCATATAAAACTTATCTTTGTGAATTATAGGTAGGAAATAAAAGTATTGTTACTGAGGAAAATATATGAGTGAGATGTCATGTTCCAACATGTTGATGTGTTCCAATTTTATTATGAATGCCAATTTAAAGTATTTCAAAGCCTGTTGTTATAACTCGCAGTCGCTCTGTCTCTGCATTTGTTGGCACATTTTTACAGCAATATATAAGACTAAATCAGCACGTAACACCGACATTATACAAGGACCCACATGAAGGCCTCTGACAATTTAACACATGAGTTATCATGTGAGCTCAAATCTATAACAAAGAGACCCATGTAACTTAACTTGTTTTGGATTGCCACAGCACTGTATTCCTGACCAATTTCGACATGCCTTATCAAATGTTAACCTGTATAATAAGCACCTCTGGAGCGCCTAATTTGTCTCCAGTTTTCCCTACATCCCACAAGCCTATTGACACGTCTCGCTGTTTTGAGTGTGTACCTCAGACACTGAGCTGAGACCACAGCTGCACGTCTTATTACATTTCCCGGGACAGAATGATCTCACTCAAGGTCAGCGGTGTTTCACTACATAGATTCAGATTGTTACTCCACATGCTCTGTGGATCCCCTTGAGTCGCAAATATGATCGAAAAGTCTTGTTCCAAGAGCAGGGAGATTCGATGGCGTCAGAGTTGTAGGTTGTGTTCAGATGATGCTTTTGTACTTTGACCTGTAAGGGAGTCCATATATTCACAAACCCCAGGTCATGTTTGTAGCAGTGAATTAATTTTGCCTTGTGGACTGAGTGAAGCTTTGCTGCAGGACCTCTGTGGTCCTTTCCCAGACTTTCTAAATTAAGTGTTTCCTTTTTCTTGCAATATTTAATTGCAGTTATGGTAGCCTTTGAGAACTGTGAGTATGAACTATTGTTCGGTCAAACAATTAAACCATTGTAGAGACGGAACAGCACTTTCTTTACTCACACATCTAGCAGCCTCTCTGTTTCTATAAATAACTGTGAGACCACAATATAATATAAAGAAGCATAAGTGTGACTTACGAATTTCAGGGCTGCTGTGGGCTGTGCTGGCAGCTTATGGCACCCTGGCTCTTTGCTCTAAAATATTTGGAAGACTCGAGGGAAAGTGCTGACTTACTCACTTGCACAGTTGTGTAATAGTTTGCTGCTTTTTAAATTTAGCTCATCCAAAGACTTTTTTCAACTTCTTTGCTTCTGAAATATGCCTCACTGCACTTGTGGCTAGAGGTCTTTGTGTCAGCTCCACATGAATCAAGTGGTATGTCAAACATTTTGTAATGACAAAATGCCTGTTTCTAGTGAGAACATTCAATATTTTGTGGTCTCTGTCTATTTCTAAATTTATGCATGTGTGTGTGTGTGTGTGTGTGTGTTGTGTGTGCGCGCTCATGTGTGTGTAATTATATAAGGAAACCATATGTATCATTTTTATACATGTAAATTCCTGTTTTTTTCCATGTGTCTATTTGAGCTTGTTACCAGGCCAGTGTTGGCTTGATTTGATATAATATAATATCCATCCATCAATCTTCTACCGCTTCTACTGCACTTAGGGTCACGGGGGATGCTGGAGCCTATCGAGCGAGAGGCGGGGTACACCCTGGACCGGTCACCAGTCAATCGCAGGGCCACATACAAAAACAGACAACATTCAGTCACTCGTTTGGGGCAATTTTCCCATTTTTTTTTCCAATTAACTTACTGCAAGGAAAAACCAAGCAGACACGAAGGAGAAGATGCAAACTCCACACAGAAAGGTCCCCCTTGTGCGCTAACCACTGTGCTTATATCATATAATAAAACAGTGCATTGTTGTTGATATCCTAAAAAATTGTTTGGATGTAACACTTTGTGCGTGTGTGTGTGTGTGTGCGTGAGTGTTTGAATGTATTTATGGCTGTGCAAATTTTGAGGTTACACGTCTGACAGCTCTCATCTGTCTGTTTTGGTCTCAATGACAATGGATGATTTGTAGTTTTCACCTGTTTTTTTTTTTATTTTTGTCTTCCTGGAGAGCCCGCTGTCAAAAGCAAAGATTTAAATTTGCTTCAAGTTGCCAGATGTTGCAGATTTAAAGCGGCATTTGCTCTTGGGGTTGGGTGAAGCTTCCTCAGCCATGGTCAGCCGAAGGCTCTGCCAGTCATGGGAGGTCTGACAGGGAAACAAATGAGGCCGAAGAGCTTGGATTTACACAAATTGCTGGGTTCTGTATATCATCTAAGATGTATGATGCAGAGAAGTGTTTATTTTCATCCCTCTTCATTTTACCCAACATTCTAAACACAGTCACAAACAGCAAAAGGGCCAGACTGAGCTTGAACCAGAGAGCAGTTCCCATAAGCCAGCAGACAGTGCCATTTATTCACCATGACCATTTACTGATGTTAATAGATGAAAGAGATGCTTTGTTATTTATGAGAATGTACTCAGAAAACAACTATTTTAGCCACTACAGGTATTGTTCTATAAAACCCTACTACACCCCTTTCTTGTACGTTCTAATTCCAGTTTTATTACAACATATGAAAAAGCCTTATGACAATTATGTTTGGTATAAGAATCTTTAAGATATACCGGTAATGATATTTAACCAGTGATGATGTGTGTGATGTAAAATTGTATTCTGAATTTTAAATGAATAATCAAATATGAAAGAGAAGTAGTGGTCTTCAATAGGTAGGGTGATATTCAAAAAAAAATAGATGAATAAAGAAAGAAAGAAAGAAAGAAAGAAAGAAAGAAAGAAAGAAAGAAAGAAAGAAAGAAAGAAAGAAAGAAAGAAAGAAAAACAAGTTTGTCAGTGTTCAGTTAAAGAAAAATAATTGATATAGACTCACTCAGAAAGCGAATACTTTTTTCTTTTGTTCTTTTCTCTGCTTCTAATCTAATAATAAAACAGCTTTCTCTTTTACTAAAGAAACCGCCCTTTAGTTTTATTGTATTCTAGAGAGTAGAATACTACGCCAGATATGTATTTCTCAAATTCAGCAAGTCCCTGTAAAATGATCTGGATGGTTGCAAAGCACAAAAGGCATGAAGACCAAAATTTGATTAGAGGGGGAAGTATCCCCTTGAGTAGCATTTATTTGATATGATTTCTCGAAATGAGATTACAGTAGAAAAAATGTTTAAAAAAATGTAAAAACAAGCACCTTCACCACACTGAAATGTTATGTTATTTTAAGCCCGGTGTTTTGACAGTTTCATCATTTTGATGAGAACTTAGATATACGCTTGGTAAGGCCTTGGCATGTGGAGAAATAACCAAACAGTAAACTAGGCCTTGTGTGACTTGTAGTTGGAAAAGTTTCATTGCTGAAAATAAACAGTCAACCTCTCAGTTTTAGAAATGTTTCTTTAGTTTCCAGCTGACCAAGCCTTTGGCTCACTTTGGCTCTCCTCCTGCTGCTCTTTGTTTCTGAATGCTGCATTTTTCTGGCTCTGGCCTAGTATCTGAAGTTATTTTATTCTTAGTCAACTGATATAAAACCAGTGGATCAGTGACTTTACCAGTGAAATCATGGGACCTAAACAAAAATCAAAAGACAAAAGACAAAAGCGAATCACCAGGTCATTTTGAATAAATTACATGTATGTTCGCCGTGCAGTGCTTTTAAATTGAAGGACATACTGAATGTGTCTAAGGATGGAAACACAATCAGCAACAATAACAAATGACTAGACAGTAGTAACAGAAATGTGTGTTACTTGGTAAATTTGATTTTTAATTCACCAGTGACCAAAAGAGAATACAGCACCAGTGTGTTTGTGCAGTGTTTAGAATTGTTTGAAAAATATTTTTTTTATTTGTTTATTTGTTTGTTGGAAGCTCACCCTGACCACCCAGAGCCTTTCTCAACTCCTCCCTGAAAACCATACAACACTCTTCCCTTTTCAGCTTCCACCACTTTGTCCTCTGCGCTGCTTTTGTCCTCTTGATCTTCCTTGTCACCATAGTCATCCTACAAACCACCATCCTAAGCTGTCTGGCCCTACTCTCACCTACAACTACTTTGCAGACACTGATCTCTTTAGGGTTACCTAGTCTTTACAAGATGTAGTCTACCTGCGTACTCCTACCTCCGCTCTTATAAGTTACCCTATGTTCCTGCTTTTCTTGGAAAAAGGTGTTCACTACAGCCATTTTCTATCCTTTTTGCAAAATCTACCACCCTCTGTCCCTCTGCATTCCTATCCTGTATACCAAATCTACCCATCACTTCTTCATCCCCTCTATTGCCTTCACTGACATGCCCATTGAAGTCTCCACCAATTTCAACTCTCATTCCTTGGGATATTCTCCATCACTTCATCTAACTCATTCCAGAACTTCTCCTTCTCTTCAAATTCACCTCCCACCTGCGGGGCATAAGTACTAACAACATTGAGCATCACACCTTCAATTTCCAGTTTAAGACTCATAAGTCTATCTGACATTCTTCTCACCTTCAGAACATTCCTAACAAACTCCTCCTTTAAGATAACTCCTTCCTCATTTCTCTTCTTGTCACGACCATGATAGTAAAACTTAAAGCCTGCTCCAAGCTTCTGGCCTTACTACCTTTCCACCTGGTCTCCTGGACACACAATATATCCACCTTCCTTCTCTGCATCATGTCAACCAACTCTATACCTTTTCCTGTCATAATCCCAATATTCAAAGTCCCTACTCTCAGTCCCAGGCTCTTTCCTTTCCTCTTCCTCTCTGCTTCCAAACACATCTCCTCCTCTCCTTCTTTGACCTGCAGTAGCCCAGCTTCTACTGGTACCCTGTAGGTCATCAGTACCAATGGCGGTCGTTGTTAATCCAGTCCTCGAACGATCCTGTATGATCTGGTTATTATGGTCGATTTGCATGTTTGGTCTTGGCGAAAGTTTTACGCCGGATGCCCTTCCTGACGCACCCCTCTGCATTTATCCGGGCTTGGGACCGGCTCAGGGAGACACTGCTCCGTGCCCCCCCGAGGTTGGCTCAGGGAGACACTAGCCAGTGCCGCCCTGAGGCTGCTTTAGTGTATTGTCTATTACTACACTGTTTTTTATTAAATTAGTTTGCGCAGCCCAGAGAAGCCAAAAAGAGGTCATAACTTCTTGACCAGGTTAAAATGTGGGTCCTGAGACATCTAGACATTCTAGGATTTGGCAGCCTCTTTCAATGATTTACCCTTCATCAGTCCGTCACTCATCATCACTACTTGTCAAAAGCTTTCTCTCCTCTGTTCTCTCCGTTCAAAGTATTCTGCTCAAAGTCATTTCTATGCTATTTGCTCTCCTTCTGTTGTTAAAAAGAGTTTGAGTGCCGGCTGCAGTCTTGGTGTGTGGAATCTAAGGCATTAGGGCACCAGAACAATGGCATGCTTTGGCCATATTGCCAAATGCATTCCAACACTGTAGTGACTTTTAAGCTTCTGGGCTGCTGCAAGCAGACATCAACTCAAAAAACATGCAGGGTATACCAATAGACGGTAGCTGAAGGAGCACAGTCAAACAGTACTCCTCACATGTGTGATTGTCAGTGTACTGAGTGGTGAGAAATTAAAGTGAAAACTTGAAATAACTATCATCAGCGCCTCCATAAAGAAGATGACGTCAATAATAAGTGAATCACACAAAAGCTGAGTTCAGTTAAAGATGGAGATTCTTTATTTTCTTTATTGTGCTGTCAAACATAATGGGTTTCAAATAAAACACAAATGACTGAAAACGTCTTTATCACTGCTATATAAAGATGTTTATGGCATGGAAAATTGAGTTGTCAATTACAACAGCATGATCCATACATAGATCCATACAGAAAAAATCCATGAAAAATTGTTGAATCTTCTCATCACATTATCAGCATTTTATTGCTTTCCAACCTAAACCTTTCAGGATTTGATGGCTAATGACATCATCTAATACAAGGAGTGCCAGCTGGCTGGGTATTTGTCATGGTTACATTTTGCAATTTCGTACGAATTTTCATGCATTGCTCTTCATATGAGGCATTCAATGACAAACTGTTTCTTTCGTCAAGACAAACCAAAAGTCAGGCAGATATCCCAACAAACAACAAAATTTATGTTTTTGCTCTAGAAAAACATTTAAATAGTAAAAAGGCTGGGAGGTTTTTGGTTATTTTTGTTTCAATTTGCACTCAAATCATCTTTTGGACCGCAAATGTTGTTGTTTTCACCTGCTCTGCACAACAAAGATACTTAGCATAGCTATGTAATTGAACACTAATGTAAGATTTTGACTGACTTATAAAATAGCATTCTCCATCATCAGGAAGTTATCACAAAAACCCTAAATTAGGGAATATTTTTAGGGAGGAATGGTGTTCATCCCTCAAGTGCTGGAACTGCCAAGATATAGTGAAGCTGTTCTGGCAACTTGTGACGACCTAATAATTGAGTTACGCTTCTTGGTTTTTAATTAACTTTGCCACCTGTCTATATATTTTACCCGCGGGGTTTCCTTTTTTTGGATCGTTTTCCGTCAGGGCGCATTTGATACTAAATACAGATCACTGGTTTTCATTCACTAAACACATACTTCGAGTTTTAGCAAATGTGGACAGCAATTGTGACACAGTAATTCAGGACTGACAGTTTCATGCAGCCTCCCTTCCCTTCCACCTTCCATATACTGTACTTCTATATCAACTCACGCAAGCGCTGTGCAATAATTCTCCTCAGGGGCTGTAAGCATCTCCCAAAACCTCAGCCTGTATCAGCAGCTGTCATGGATTTTGAATATCTCTCTGTACTGCATTTATGTGGAGAGTGGCGGCAACATATGCGAAACAGACAGTATGAGAATGATTTGGTCACACAGTGAAGTCAATGTATTGTACTATGCTTTGCAATAGGAATTGCGGCACTCGTGGGCCAGAAAACAGACAGCCTGATTGTCAGTATCACTCTCGCTCTCACTTTTTCCAGAAGGAAATAGTGCAGACACAGTCCATCTAATCATACACTTATTCATACTTTGAGTCAAGGCTCAGGGAAAAGGAAAGAGGTGAGCAGCTTCTCAGTGTACACCCAAACCAGCCAGTTTTGTTTTTCTCAGATGACAGATTGAGGAGGGTAGTGGTTTGACCTGAAACCACGGCCAAACCCCAGTTACTGAATTCTTGCGCTATAGCCATTAGCTCACCCTCTCAGAGGATTCCAAATCTCATATTAAGGAATGACATGGAAAGAGTGCGTTATAATCAAATCAGATTCTTGAGGGCAGTAAGGATTTTCATTCAGCATATTAATATAATTTGCTGAGTGGTGAGCTGTGTTTTATCTTTCTTCCAGTGCTGTCTCTTTACATCCAAATTTGAGCTTTTATATGGAGGCTCATTAGCGTCTATAATACTTATGTCTATCTCTAGCAGATATTATTTTTATGTTTGACAGTTGTGTTGGGGTTTTGGAAAATAAACTTTTTTAATGATTCTGTATCCAAACACAAATTTTGTATATATATATATATATATATATATATATATATGAACTTCATAAGAACTTTGTATGTATACATATATATGTAGGTATATATACGTATATATATATACGTATATATACGTATATATATACATATATATACACACACATATATAGTATATGTATAGGTGGCTAGGTGTATAGGTATATGTATATATATATACATACATATATACATATATATGTATGTGTATATATATGTGTATATACACATACATATACTGGCACATATACATATACATATATATATATATACATATATTTATATATATGTATATATATATATATACATATATGTGTGTGTGTGTATATAGAGAGAGAGAAAGCGAGAGAGAAGAGAGAAAGCTATCTCTCTCTCTATATATATATATACGAACTTTGTACATACATGTATATGTATTTGTACTTTGTATGTATAAATGTATTTGTATTTATTTATGCATGTGTGTTTCTGTGTGTGTGTTTTTGTGTGTGTGTGTGTGTGTGTGTGTGTGTGTGTGTGTGTGTGTGTGTATCTTGTAATAAACAACAGTCTGGACCTGGTTTTGATTTTCTTTTTCAGAGTAAAGTACAGCAGGACCAAGTATTAAATCAGAGCAACAAAGTCTTCCTCTACTGTGCTTTTTTGGACTATAGGTGGGTCTGCGTTCAAAATTTGTACACACTTGATGAGTCAATCAGATGGAATGCCAGAGAGAATTTTTCTTAATTTTTGAATATTTCTTTTTATTTAATCAAACAAATAACAAAAGGAAGAGGCAAATTTCCCTTGTCCCGCTCAAATCAAAGAACATACAGTGTTCAAATTTATAGCTGTTTCAGTTTGGTGTATCTTGACCTACAGGCCCTGGAAAAGTACAGAGAGATGTCAAGTGCGACTGAAAAACAATTTTTTAACACAATTTATTTTAACAGGGAGAGTGTTCTTGTTGGACGAAGGCTCTCCCTCCCAACTCCCCTTTTCTATGAAGCTTGTGAAAAATGTAAAATATTGGATTGTCCTGTCAGAATGCCCTGTGAAGTACAGCAATGATATCCTCTCTGTGCCTCCCACAATGGCTCATGTTGAGTGATGCCTTCCAGCAGATATGTGAGAAAATACTCATCTGTTTCTTCCATAGAATTTTACTTTTCACCTGAGGTTAATATAAATACCAGTTTACTTTCCTTGTAGTTCAACTGAGGGAGTGTGGTCAAATGAAGGCTGTGTGCGCTCCGATGGAAACATGACATACAGTGTATGTTTGTGTAACCACCTCACCAACTTTGCCATCCTGATGCAAGTGGTTCCCTTAAAGGTATAGTACCTTCAAAGAAGATTAATCACACTAACAAATAAACACTTTTTTGCAAATAGTATTTGGTCACTTTGAAAGGCAGTTTAAATTACAAGATTCAGATAGCTAGATTGCCATGTGTCATACATTACAAATTATTTAATAGACTTATCCACTCACGATGTTGAGTAATTAAATTTCTGCCTTATGAGACCATAAGAACTCTTACGAAGAAAGCATGCAAGCTATATATATAATTCAACTAATTATAAATATATATATATAACATTCCCATTGAAGCTATTGCCGATTAACAATAATTTCGACCTGAATTGTACTTTACAGGGTTGATTTCCATGATTTCTAAAAAAATTTCAGTGAGTTTCCTTTGAAAGAGATTAACAAATAACTAACTATCAATGACATGTCTCTTGCCAAAAATTAAAACAAAATTCTACAATTTGATTTTACCATGTATCTCTCTCTTCTCCCTAACACTCCCTGTCACTCACACACACACACACACACACACACACACACACACACACACACACACACACACACACACACATACACACAAACACATACAAAAAGTCCACAACTAATACAATTCAAGTTTAAAGTACGTCAATCAAATGGCATGTGAAAATGAACTTGTGTAATCCAACCTTTGCCTCACCAAACCCTCTCTAAATGGTTATTTGAGCCAAATCTGGTATGTCACAATATTCATGAATGATCCACATTCCTCAGATTAATCAGATTCAGATAGTATTTTATAAGAAATACCCCTTGAACAACCAAGTAGTGTCCTTGCTGTGTTTCCACAAACCCACTGCATCAAACTATTTGTAGCATGTGCATGAAGGAATCACAATGTCTCAAAATTGACAGTTCTTATCTAGAGATGTTATTGATAGTGTTACAAAATAGGAAACAAGAGAAAATCTTAACACATCACTATAGCTAAAAGTCATCTGCAGTCCAGCTAACAGTGATTTTCAAAATAGAAAAACATCACCTAATCAGAATAAAAATGTGTTTTCATACTTTGTAATGTTCTGTGGCTCATAATATACCTTCTTCTTCTTCACCTTCCGGCTTTTCCCTTCAGGGGTCGCCACAGCAAATCAACTTTCTACATCCAACCCTATTCTGTATCCTCCTCTCTCACACCAACTACCTTCATATCTTCTCTCACTACAACCATAAATCTTCTGTTTGGTTTTTCTCAAGACCTCCTGCCTGGCAGCTCCAATTCCAGAATCTGTCTACCAATATATTCACTCTCCCTCCTCTGTACATGATCAAACCATCTCAGTCTGGCTTGTCTGAACATCTCCTCAAAACATCTAAAATGTGCTTCTCCTCTGATAGACTCAGTCCTGATCCTATCCATCCTCGTCACTCCGAAAGAGAACCTTAGCATCTTCATCTTAGCGACCTCTTGCTCTGCTTCCTGTCTTTCTCTCATTGTATCTGTTTCTAGTACATACATCATCGCTGGTCTCACCACTGCCTTGTACACCTTTCTTTCATTCTGGCTGGTCTTCTATCACATAGTAACCCTGACACTTTTCTCCTCCCATTCCAACCTGCTTGAATCTGTCTCGTCACCTCTTTTCCACACTCACCGTTGCTCTGGACTGTTGAGCCCAGGTACCTAAAATCCTCCAACTTCTTGATCTCCACTCCCTGTAGCCTCACCGTTCCACCCATTCCACCCTTCTCTGTACTTCTGTATTAGCATTGTCATTGCAAATACTGCATCTGTAGTACTCTCTCTCTCTGCATAAAGCCATACTGCTGTTCACAAATACTGACTTTTGCTCTCAGCCTAGTTTTCACTACCCTTTCCCATAACTTCATTTTATGGCTCATCAACTTTATCCCTCTATAGTTGCCGCAATCCTGCACACCCCCCTTAATCATAAAAATGGGCACCATCACCCTTCATCTCCATTCCTCAGGCATCTTCTCACTCTCTAAGATCCTGCTGAATAATCGAGTCAGAAATTCTACCGCTGCCTCTCCTAGACACTTCCACATCTCCACAGATATATCATCAGGACCAACTGCCTTTCCACTCCTCATCCTCTTCAATGCCTTCCTCACTTCACTTTTACTAATCTGTGCTGCTTTGTGGTCTACAATAGTCACCGGTTCTACCCTTGCCTCTCTTTCATTTTCCTCATTCATCAGCTCTTCAAAGTACTCTTTCCATCTTCCTATCACTCTTCTAGCATCTGTCAGTACATTTCCCTCTCTATCCTTCATCCCCGGACCTGCTGTACATCCTTTCCATCCCTTTCTGACTGTTTCGCCCACCTGTGTACATAATTCTCTCCCTCCTTACTGTCCAACCGAGCGTACAGGTCATCGTATGCCCTTTGTTTTGCCTTTGCTACCTCTATCTTTACCTTACGTTGTATCCCCCTGTACTCCTGTCTGTTCTCTTCGGTCCTCTCAGTGTCCCACTTCTTTGCAAACCGATTTCTCTGTTTATAATTCTGCACTTCCTCATTCCACCACCAAGTCTCCTTATCTACTTTCCCTTCAGGTGATACACCAAGTACTCTCCTCCCTGTCTCCCTGATAACACTAGCTGTTGTTGTCCAATCATCTGGAAGGTCTCCCTGACCACACAGAGCCTTTCTCAACTCCTCCCTGAAAACCATACAACACTCCTCCCTTTTCAGCTTCCACCACTTTATCCACTGCTCTGCCTCTCTCCTCTTGATCTTCCTTGTCACCAGAGTCATCCTACAAACCACCATCCTATGCTGTCTGGCTACACTCTCACCTACAACTACTTTGCAGTCACTGATCTCTTTCAGGTTACCTTGTCTATACAAGATGTAGTATACCTGCGTGCTCCTACCTCCACTCTTATAAGTTACCCTGTGTTCCTGTCTTTTCTGGAAAAAGTATTCACTACAGCCATTTCCATCCCTTTATGCAAAATCTACCACCATCTGTCCCTCTTTGTTCCTCTCCATTATACCAAATCTGCCCATCACTTCTTTATCCCCTCTATTGTCTTCACCAACATGTCCATTGACATCTGCACCAATTACCACTCTCATCTCTGGGTATATTCTGCATCACTTCATCTAACTCATTCCAGAACTTCTCCTTCTCTCTAACTCACATCCCACCTGCTGGGCATAGCCACAAACAACATTGAGCATCACACCTTCAATTTCCAGTTTCAGACTCATAAGTCCATCTGAAATTCTTTTCACCTCCAGAACATTCCTAACAAATTCCTCCTTCAAGAAAACTCCTACGTCATTTCTCTTCTTGTCACTACCATGATAGTCCAACTTCAAGCCTGCTTTTAAGCTTCTAGCCTTACTACATTTCCACCTGGTCTCCTGGACACACAGTATATCCACCTTCCGTCTCTGCATCATGTCAACCAACTCTATACCTTTTCCTCTCATAGTCCAGATATAAAAGTCCCTACTCTCAGTCCCAGACTCTCTCCTTTCCTCTTCCTCTCTGCTTCCAAACACATCTCCTCCCCTCCTTCTTTGACCTACAGTAGCCCAGTTTCCACTGGTACCCTGTAGGTCATCAGTACCAATGGCGGTCATCGTAAACCCGGGCCTCAACCAATCCTGTATGAGATTATTTGGTTTAATTGGCATGCTTGGTTATGGCACGTTTTATGCCGGATGACCTTACTGACCTAACCCTCTGCATTTATCCGGGCTTGGGACCGGCTCAGGGAGACATTAGCCCATGCCCCCCCACCCCCCAGGCTGATTCAGTGAGACACTTGCCTGTGTCGCCCTGAGGCTGCATTTTTTTGCTCATACTACTGTATATCTGAAATGCCAATGGGAGTAGCAGGGTACATCTAAATATGAATTTGTCATTTCACTTTTTCTTAATAACAGGAAAAGTAGGTTACTGAGATTATTATACAGCAGTTATCTAACTAAAACATGCACAATCACAAATACAATGAATATAAATTCTATTTGCAATGCGGTGCCTTTAGCTATATATCTTTAATCATATTCTGTATTTTGGCCAAGGCTGTCTGAGATTAGCTGTAGATTAGCAATGGTTTACCACACAGTAACCCATCATCTAGAAGCTCATCTGTTGCCTTGGACAATTTATCATGTGAAGTTTGATTATACGCAGTGCTACATAGTCACATGTTGGTTTCACTAGTGGTTTTATTCAGAAGTGCTTTAGACCACCATGATCAAGTGCAGTTCTCTTGCCACTTCAAGGAACAGTAGTCTTTTCCTCTTGGACCACAGTCCTATTAAAGATCAACCAAAAACAGTCCCTTTGAAACATCTGGAATTCCATTCTTGCTGTGTTTCTCTCATGCTTGTCCTGTGCATTAAAATTACCTTCATTCACAAAACCATTAAACCTAAACTCTATTTGTCACCATTGATTTGGTCCAACCAAGATGATATGTCATTGTCAGGAGAACAGTGAGATACAATATGTGCTGTCTTAAATTGTGTAGAAGAGGTCCTTACAAAAGAAGTTACAGAAGTCTATTTGATGCTATACTTTCCTTAGCCAGTCTCTAATTAGCAGGCTGCCTCATCGCTCAGCTGCAAGAGAACATCCCACATATCCCTTTTCTGGAAGTCCAGATCTCTGCCTTCATAATAACAAGGCAGATGTGAACAGAGTTAATGGTGATTCCAGGCCATAGGCAAAACCCTCAAAATATAGCCAGTTTCAAAATAGCATCAATGCACTGGGGTACATGGATATTTGACTTCTATACATCCAACATGCATATGTATATACTATACGTATATTCATGCCCACTTGTGTGTGTGTGTGTGTGTGTGTGTGTGTGTGTGTGTGTGTGTTTCTAGGGGGAGAGACAGAAAGAGAGAGGGGGAGGGGATACAAAGTTATGAGCAATGACTGACAAGAAATATGTTGATTCCTAAATCAAAATCTGTGTCAAACTTATTTTTTTACTTTCCATCCTGTATCTTTTGAAAGATTTTATCAAAAACTATGTGCTATGAAAATAGTAAGTAGGTTCATTCACACCTGGATTGCAGCCTACCTGAGAAGACACCGTCAAAGGCCAAAATTGTATTACTAACTAAAAACAACTGAATTCTGTAGAACTTATTGACTGAATCGAACCAGGACACTAGAGAGAACTGCTTGCTTGTTTTGACAAAGCACCATGAAAATACAGTAATAAGTGTACTTCTTGTCTTTGAATACAGCTCACTACCAGCCACCGGGTGGCACTGTCAACCATTGGTTATGTTGGCTGCTCAATTTCCATCTTCTGCCTCGCCATTACTCTGGTAACCTTTGCTGTCTTGTCGTAAGTACCATCAGTCACTCAAAGCAAGTCAAATTTATGACAAGTTTTTCGTTTCAGTTGGATTAAACCATTTGAATTATACTCTTCATGTATTTTTTTCAGTGCCACTTTTATCAGCTTATTTTAAGTCAGAAAGTCTAATACCTGTTTATGTTGACCACAACCTGGGTTGACACTGTCATCCATACAGTTAGACCTTGGAGGAAATACTGGTTGTTCCTTAAACTGATTGACAATGAGCACAAAGACACATGACTCTTGGATGCAAATAAAGTGTTTTAATTGCTCAGCATAATGTAGAGCAGGCATTTTGTTTTTGTGTGGGGGGGGGTGAGGGGGTGAGGGGGGCGTAATACAGTATCACTCAAAGTGACATTCATATTTAAATACACATTGTGAAATTTGTCTGTGGATCCTTCCTGTACCCTTTTCCATTCACCCTCCCTTTCTGTGATTTATGAGGAGAAAGGGTTCAAACTCCTCATATTAAAAGTCCTAGAGCTGCCTTCGGCAACTTTCACTGTCTCGTATTTTATGATTATTGATGGTTGCAGAATGTAATACATTACTAAGCATATGCCCTGGTGCTGTGTTCCATACCTAAACCTGTATTACACAACCTACAAATTTGTAAAAATATTTGTACATGCTCACCTTTTATGGTGTATAATATTACAGAGGCATTCCATTTGGTGAAGTAGGTCTCTGTAGGTTTCAGGAGGGGCTCAGTAAATTGAATAATTTAATAAAGCATTCATCATTGTGTTAGATATCAAGAATGAATCTCATGAGAATGAGCTAAATTGTGAAAAAGATAGTTCACAGATAGATTATATTGTCTTAATGTGTTTTATGGTTTCCATGAATTTCTAGGAATTCCTTTTGGTTGCATTAAGTATTGTAGATGGAAATTACAGGCCTCCTTGCCAGAATGTATTAAAAAATTCAATATAACTTTTGAAATCCCATGTTTCATGAAATAATTGTAGTGACATTTATATTAAAGACATACACACAATGCCATACTGTCCCTGCAGGTCTGTGAGCACCATCCGGAACCAACGCTACCACATCCACGCCAACCTGTCCTTCGCCATATTGGTGGCTGAGATCTTATTGCTCATCAGCGCCAGCTTTGACCCAAGCACGGTAGTAACATAATAAAGCACTTAAGGCACATTTCTGTTTATGTAATCATTATGTCTACATTTGACTATTTTTATGTACCAATTTGTAAAGTACAGCTTAAACAAGAGGGTAATAGTGTCAGTGAATATTTAATTTAAAAAAAAGGCTGATGGCAAGAAGATACAAACAATATGAACATCCACTGAGACTATAGTGGGAAAAATACACATTGAAATGCATGACTGTCAGATGGAGACAGATTTTATTGAAAGTTTGATTTTCATCCCTTGAACCAGCTGCCTTGTAAAGTGATGGCCATCCTTCTTCACTTCTTCTTCCTGAGTGCCTTTGCCTGGATGCTGGTGGAAGGTCTTCACCTCTACAGTATGGTGGTCAAGGTGTTTGGCTCTGAGGGCAGCAAACACTTCTACTACTATGGCATTGGATGGGGTGAGTCTGACCTGAGTCAACTCTTACTGTAAAAGTAACTGTACTATTTTGGAAATGGCCTCACTGGTAAAATAAAGTGCAAGTAACGGGTTTGAACTTGTTGAATAAGTCTGCTTTGAGTTACATTCCACAGTAACAATTGTTTCTCCTGATCTTAGTGAACCACAGTTGATGGACAGTTAAAAAGACTGTGGGGCACATGGATACTGCCTTTGGCTGCTGGGGAATGCTTAGTTCTTCCTCCACATGCTGAAACCATTAGTGGGGGAAAATGATCCCTGTTTTATTACTTCCTTTCTTCTGGCCAGTGTATTTTTTCATTTTGTGTGGCCAAATGAAAATTATGTGTTGGAGATATTTCTGACTGTAAGATGTATACCTTGAAAGTAAATTGTAATCAATTGCTTGCTACTTTCACCTTATTTTGTTGGGCAAACTTTCTGGTGATCAATACTTCATAGAAAATCTTATACAAAAAGATAAAAGTTTAAAATAAAATATTCATTTGTGAGGCCTAAGCCTCAGATCTGCACAGGTTCAGTAGTGTTCAGTCATTATACTCAACATGAATGCACGAATACCACTGTGTGTTGAAAGTCTGGCCATCCTGTCACTGGTAATTCTCACCAGTACTGAAAATGTGAAATCATTGGCAGCTGAAAATAATTTGAGCACAATTTACTCCAGTTGTCAGAGTTACATATCTAAAAAAAAATGTACTGGCCCAGCAGTTTCAGTTTCAGGAAATTACATTCTTGTTGAAGAATACAAGCAGCTTGACAACACAGTTTTCTGTCCAGAATGCAAAATTAGATTTACAGACAATTTGTCTTTTTTTGTTTGTTTTGCTCTTTATCAGGCTCTCCCCTGGTGATCTGTGTGGTTTCTGTTACATCAGCTCTGGGCAGTTACGGTGAAGATGACAAGTACGTATCATGTTAAGAGAAAGAAATCTTACATAGGGTTATATTGAATTAGTTTTAATCCATCAAAGCTTAGTGGCATTGCTTAAGAATGACATCCCCTCTGAGACGGCCATGGTTACTGTTACTCACAAAGCTTTTAGCAGTAACAACATGTGTCATTTTGCATTTACATTACAACATTGTTTTTCTTTGAAGGGGGACATGATGTGTTTTTTTTCCTTTCTCCTTGCTTTCTCAGCTGCTGGCTTTCACTGAAGAATGGAGCTATCTGGGCTTTTGTGGCACCAGCTCTGTTTGTTATTGTGGTGAGAAATTTGAATTTGAATTTTCATTCATTGAAAGTTCAGGTTTTTATCAACTAAAAATTGGTCCAGTTTGCAATTTCCATAGCTTAATCAATCTAGATAATTCCCTCTGCTAAGATCATAATTTTCAAGATTAGTTATATTGATATATATGTTGGCTGAAATGTAAAATCTTACAGATTTATATTTCTTGTTTGTTTTTTTTATCAGTTATCTGATCATTTAGTTCTAAGTATATTTTACCAGTAGGTATGCACCTGAAGAGGAACATTCTTTGGCCACTGATATTTGATTGCATGTCTGCTGTGATGTCACTGTCAGGATGCCAACCTTTAGATTTAGATACTGAAAAGAGCAGAGATTTTCTTAAATATTAACCAACCAAAATCCAACATCTCCCAAACATGTAAATCCTGGTGCTAACAGTTAAATTCAAACATGTTTTTGCCATTGATATTTTGCAGGGTCAGTCCCACGATAGATTTTTCAACCATTTATTTCCAGATAAAATGTAATGTCTGCCTGATTTTTTATTGATCAACATTGTATTTTTTCCCCACTGTATTGTTATATGAACCAGAAAGCCAATATCAGTATTGATATAATATTTTCTGCATGCACTTTCTTCTCACTGGCAGGTAAACATTGGCATTCTGATATCAGTGACCAGAATTATCTCTCGAATCAGTGGAGAAAATTACAAAGTTCACGGAGATGCCAATGCAGTCAAGTAAGTTAATTTAATAATTAAATAATGCAATTTTATCATAATAAATGCTAAACAATCAGACAAACATGCTGTATTGCATTTTTTATTTTAAGGCTGACTGCAAAGGCTGTGGCTGTTCTCCTGCCTATATTGGGCATCTCCTGGATCTTTGGCGTTTTAGCAGTAAACACACACTCCTTGCCATTCCTATATATCTTTGCAGTTTTCAACTCATTGCAGGTAAGATCATATTAAAAAATATTTTTGTCCTCAAATTGTATTTGTGAATTAAATTTACGTTTTTTCATTTCTGTAGGGTTTCTTTGTCTTCTTGTTTCACTGCCTTCTAAACTCTGAGGTATGGCACCTAAATCCACATGATAATAACAATAACAATAATAATAACAATAATAATAATAATAATAATAATAATAATAATAATAATAATAACAATAATAATAATAATAATAATAATGACCATAAGTATTTTGCAGTAGTAATAGTAGTACAGTTGCACCTCCCTCTCTTCTTTCTTTCTTTCTTTCTTTCTTTCTTTCTTTCTTTCTTTCTTTCTTTCTTTCTCCATCTATTTATTTATGTTTTTATTTACTTATTTATTAAATAACATAATGAATGAGTTTACCAACACAATTCCAATGCTCTATCTATTTTGAATATTTTTTCAGGTCAGAGCTGCTTTCAAGCACAAAACCAAGGTGTGGTCTCTGACCAGCAGCTCCATCCGAAACATCAATGTGAAGCCTTTCAACTCTGACATTGTGAGTGTGTCGTAAAAGAGTGGATGGACCAGAGATCTTTAGTTCTCTGCTGCCAATGCCAAGCATTGTCCTTTCTGTTTCATAGATGAATGGAAATAAAGAGGGTGTAACTCCGACAAAGATGAACACATGGGACAAGAGCACCAACTCAGCCAATCGGATCGACCTCTCCGCCGTGTAGAAAGTCAACAGGTGTCTCTGTGGATGGAGAATGTGCTGAAGCTCAGTAGTGTGGAGTGACAAGCAAGAGTATTTCCATTCCAGTTTATGTGATGAATTGGACAGTTATCTAAGTCTCAAGTCATACACAATAAAATATGAGGTTTTATGTAGCTGATATATAGCTCCACCCTTTCAAACAGAAAGACTCAAAATTGTGCCTTATTAGTGTCTCATTTAAAACACGTTGTATTCCCTGAAACAGGGGCTTAGTTTTCTGATAAGAAGATCAGTGAGATATGATGCCAGGTTTAACTATTACGCTTTGTATATCAGAGTGTCTAGAGTGTTCTGGCTCATGGTTTGTGTGTCCATTGCAATGGATTGTTGTTTGTCAGCATTTATTTAAAATACAGTGACATGTTTTGACTTTAAGCTTTTCTCCTAAATAAAGAGAATCCATCTGGTTCAACTGACACGCACATGATACAACTAGTTTTTTAGACAATGTGTGTTTGCAGGGTATGATTAATAAGAAATTTGTGATCTTTAGTAACAGAAGACCAAGGAAAGATGTTTAATTTCCTAGATGCATGCCCTCAAAACAAAAGGCTCTTTCAGTTGCTTTTCTCAAGTTTACCAAATTACAGCATCCAGAGGAAGAGGCAAATAGTTAACAGTGGATAATGTAGCAATGAAATAAACCCTGTATAATTCTGTATTTATTTATTTTTTATTCTGAGTTTGATTTCATAAGTGTCACCGTTAGACTTCAGATATCTTAGCGTGTGTCTTCCTTTTTCTTGTACATCTATCTTACTCTAAATTGAACTGACTGGTATTTTGCAGTCCCTCTCATCTTAATAAGAAGCATAGCATATGGTTTCTGAAAGACATTGAAGACTGGTTTGTTTTAGACATAGTTCCGTGAAATTTTGCTATGTCATTACAAAGTTGGAGAGTCAAATTCATTCAGTCAATCCATATTCATATTGTACTGTACACAAAAGTGTATATGTTCTGCAATAGTGTCAGAATAATGCGGTCGGTTTATTTTTTTAACATACTGTGAGAATGGAGGGAGATGGCATATTTTAAAATGTCGTTGATCTTACACTGTAGCAACATTCGGTCTCTTAAAAAACAGAATTTACTGTAAGTAACTCAGAACACTTTTCAAGTTGGTTTTAAATCTATAGGTATTTCAACAATTGTATTCTGTTTGTTTTCTTATGGTACTATAGTTTGCTTACAAATTCCTTTATTAAAAATATTCATGATGAATTGGTGTCATAACTACCACATACTAAACATGACTGCAGGCATCTTGTTTAAAAATGTAATTATTTCTTTCTCCTGCTCTTTGTGGATGATAATGCATACATGTCATTTACATTTTCCTCACTCCAAGCAGGTTACAGTCTTAATCTCTCATAGTTAGGGACCATCAAAAAATACTTCAGTTATGCTACAGGGCTGACCAATAAATTGAAATGTGTTGAATATGGTTTAAGTGTGATAATTGATTGTGAGTGTTTTCAAATATCAAAAACTATAATCTTAGCCTTAGTGTCTTGATCAATACATGGATCCTTGTCAATATTCAGTTTAACGTTACACTTTTCCACCAACATGCATTGAATTAAAAGTCATTCATCTCACTAGTTTTAAGCTGTCAATTTACAGTATATATGCACTCCTAGATTAGATTTAATATATTCTTATTTCTTCCACTTCCTTCCCTGAACTTTTGTAGATACACTGTAGACAAATCCTCAATAAAATGATCTGTTCCACAATCAGCCACTCCAAACCCGGTCTCATATATGCAGGTATTTCAACCATATGGATTGTATGATATTATAATTGGATATATATAGGATAGTATAATTGTTAAGATGTAAATTTGGAATAATGGTAATATTTTGACAGCGACCACACCAGCTTGTGCCCGGCCTCTCGCTTGATGACATCTGGGATTGGCTTCAGCATCCCCTGTGACCTTGAGACAGACAATGGATGGATGGATGGATGGATGGATGGATGGGTGGATGGATGGATGGATGGATGGATGGATGGTAATATTTTGTAAAATCAAACACTTTGATAATTTTTAGAGATACAGTATATGTGACAGGTTGGGTTACTGCAACTGAAATGAGCAAAAAAAAAACTTTGTGATTACAGCTGGAAAATAACTTCACTAGAATAAGCACTTTGCTGAATGCATCAGTGTTCACAAGTAACGCTTTGAAGAAATGTTTTAGTGGTCTCTTGGAAAATTAAAATCTACAAATGCTTCTCTGACAATTTCTATATAGGTAATAAAAAAACATGAACACAAAGTGTTAATTACTCATTAAAAACTCAAAGAAAATTTTACAATTTTTCAAGAGAAACACGGAGGCCCATCTGTTTTTGTTTATGTTAACCAATAGGCTTTAAATGGAAAATATTGGTGTTACGATGTTATTGAAATAATATTGTTACGTAACATCAGTGACTGTTTTTCCACGCACAGCAAACTCCACACTACTTCACTCTGAACTTATAATATTGGCATGGTTTTTAACGTTTTCCTCAAATAAACATTCAACATCTTCGGAATACGCGCCTGTCAATGAGGGTTCTTCAAAATGTAACATTTAAAGCAAGTTTGAGTTTATTTTCCAAACTAACTTAGCTGTGTACAAGATGTCCGCGAAGGCACCGCGACCCAACAGCTGCGTCTATCTGCGCATGCTCCGTGTGACCTGACCAGAGGACTGCTAACGAAAAAGGTGAGGAGGACAGTAATATATAAACTCCGGCTGAACACAAACAATGGACAACACTGTTGCTTCTTTTTCAGTGTTATTGCTGCTACAGAAGCAGCGTTGACTAGTTTTAGCGCGTTACCATCGTTTAACAAGCATCGTGGATCGCGAATACTTTGTTTACATGCCTTTGTTTACAACATCATCCACGTTGTTTTAGCTTATATTCGGCTAAAACCCTTGCGCGGTTGCCGTTATATTTAATTTTAACTTTAAAGCTTTCTCGTTCCAGAACATCGTTTGTGATCGACAAAAATGAGGTTCAGCTGCGCAGGGGAAATGTTTTGGATCTGTGCACATGGTAAATAAGCCTCGTGAACCTGCTTGGATTCTTCATCGTGTTTAGTATATTATCCATGGAGTCTGTTGGGAAGTTTGAGTTCAACAGGAAAGACTTGATTGGTCATGGTGCCTTCGCAGTTGTTTTCAAAGGACGGCATAAAGAGGTAACTTGAATATTTCTTCACATTTTGTTATTGGCCCACTGTTAACAAGGCTGTTGTGTGGCGTTATTAACTAACGATTTATTTTGCTGTTAAAGAAACATGAATGGGAAGTCGCTGTTAAGTGTATCAACAAGAAAAACTTGGCAAAGTCACAGGCTCTGCTAGGCAAGGAAATAAAAATATTGAAGGTAATAAATGCATATCTAGTGACGCCAGCATGCATTATTTGTCAGTGTTAATTAAACATTATATTTACCCCTCCTTCTAGGAGCTCAAACATGAGAATATTGTGCGGCTGTTGGACTACCAGGTATGGATAGATTGTCTCTTATTCTATTTACGCACACACCAGCACCGACTATAAAATAGTAACAGTATCACCACACACAGTTCACCCTCATGACACATCTCGCAAAAGTTGACATGTTGCAGAAACGTTGAACATTGCCCTCGTGTTGGACATTGTGGTGTCTTTCGAGCATCGGTGAGCTTTGACATTAGCTCATAGGCGAACAGTGTATCTCTTGACTTCAACGATCGTCACACATTGTGTTCACCATTAACCATTTGCGCGGCTTTGAGTTTGCGTGAATGAATTAGCTTCTCACCTTACTAACACCTGTCAGCGGCCAAAAACGGGAGAGCTAATCTGTATTTCTGACAGATGGCAGGGTGCAGACCGCTAAACAATTGCTTATCAAACACAACAGTCTGTTGTCTTAACGCAGGGACAGAACAGTATTCAGGACCAATGACTTTGGATTAAACACTAAAACTCCAGGTCAGGTGCCACTGCTCAAGACAGCAGTTATGATCATTTACCTGCCATCAGCACCACCTGCTCACTTTGGTTGGTGCTTCAGCATGGCTTATTTGTCAAAACATATTATTGCAATATGTCAAGTGACACTTCAGTAAAGTTTTCAGAAGTAGCAAGCTTTCCTTTAACTTTTATTTCCCCTCAGTGTCACATGGGACTGGCGCCCTAAACATCTTACATTTTTCCATGTCATCTCACCACCCCACTGTGCCCTTTTTAGTAGCAATAGAGCGGCATGCCAGATTGGTCTCCATTTTTAGGCCTTTGAGCAAGTTGTTTTTAGTTTGTGCAAGTATTGTTGGTGAAAGGCCAAGAGTTTCATCTCATTTTAAGAACTCAGTTCATATCTTTAGCTGCGCCCCAGTGTTAAGACACTCTTGATTATTGGTATTAAATCAACACATTGTACTTGACATACATTTGACTCATATATGGCCACTGGATAAATCAATTATCAATGCAATTTGTTGCAGTTATTCCTTTTTCGCTGCTGACAAGTTTTTAATCTATTTGTGTGCTTTTCACAGGAAATGGGTGGATGTGTTTATCTGGTAATGGAGGTAAGTTGTCGTGTAGAAGTGCTAATGGGGACGTCTGTTATGGAGATGCATTCACAGTCAAATTGAGGCTTGTCCTTCTCTTTTTCAGTACTGCAATGGGGGTGACCTGGCAGAGTACCTCCAATGTAAGAACACTATAACAAACCACTTCATACGGCTCAATATCTCAATATGCAGTCACAAGATACAGCTAAACAATATCTCATTATTGCAAAGTTTTTCCGTTTCACCTTTGGTCACTGTGAGACTGCGACATTCTCAACACACCTTGCCGATGTAAGTCAGGATCAAACCTGAAAGTTGAAAGAAAACATGTTTGGAGTGGTTCACTATGGCACTGCTGGGTCAGTTTGGCTTTTAAGAGGCTTAGCAAAGTTTTTTCAGTTTTTGGATGAAATAATAGGATTTTTACTGGCAGAAGCAGTCTGTCATACCAGGTTTATTATCCCTGGCTGAATTCTGACAAATTCTCCAAAGTACTGAAACCACATACAATCAAATGACTTCAATAGTTTTGTCATTATTCTTTATATATATATATATATATATATATGTATGTATATGTGTGTGTGTGTAAGTATATATATATATATATATATATACACACACACACACACACACATATATATGTATATATGTATACATACACACATATATATATACACACACATACATATGTGCGCACACACACACACACATATATATATATATATATATATGTGTGTGTGTGTGTGTATATGTATATATGTATACGTATATGTATATATTAGATTATATGGACCAAAACCAATTGAGCGGGCATTGAAACTCACTCACCATATGCTCTCTGATTTCACAGTGTTGACATTACCAGGATGCTGTTATTGACGATAAAAAATATGAATTTACCTCACCAGTGTCGATGATTAGAAACTGGTATTGTCTATGTCGGCCACTGTGCCAGCGTGTCTTATTTTGCAGACTGGCCTGTTTTGTGTCCCTGCCAGGAGGTACATTCAGCTATTTGCAGCTAGCCTCACATTCATGTTGGCTCACGGGGCACCCACATGACCCCACCCATCTGTCACACTCTTAGCCCTATCATCTGGTGGAAAAACACTGCTGCTAGAAGTACTGGCTCTACTGGGAAGGGGGTGTCTTAACAGCCTTTACGTCATTATCCAAATGAAGTTGTAAACAAAGTTCTTTTCAAATCATGTGACCAGTGACTCTGATGTGATGTTAGAACCCGACATTAAATCACTCCTTCATGGCAGCACGTGAGCAAACACATTTAAGGAAACCTAAAGCAGGAATGGTTTGTGTCATTATTAGTGGTTTATTGTTTAATCAGTGATTTGAGCAATAAAAACTGCAGATGAGCTGGAATGTTCTTTTTTTAAGTGGAAATACTGGTTATGGTTAGAGTCTTCAGGAAAAAAGTGATCATCTGGAAGCAGGTTACATACACTGTATGTTTAAACTTTGTAAACTTGGTTTACTGTGTCAAATATAATTATCCACTTTGTTACTAATATAATAATTTAGTGAGTCAAATAGGTAAATCGCAAATATCTGTTATTGCTATTGCCAAAACTTAGAGTACAAACATAGAGCTGCTTTTGATTTATTGTTGTAAAAAAGTAAAGAGAGTGACATCAATTAAGAGCACAACTTTTTTTAGGATAACTTTCAAATCCATATAATTAGGGTTGTTTGTAACGTTGCAAGAGTGGACATCAGTTTTCACTGCACTACTGATAGAAATACTCCAGTTCTGTCATAGTAAAAAAAAATATCAATGCCTTTATTATTTATCAGTCATTACATTTTTGGCAAACTGTGAAATATATTTAGTAACTACCACCAGATAGCACTAAGATCAGCTATATCGGCTCGTTGTAGTTTTATCTGCTCTGTATTCCAAAAGTCATTATTCAATAACCCCTGATAGGGCAAGTGTACATTCTGTTCCTGAACTTGGGGAGATGAAGTACCTGATTATGTCAATGACCTGAAATAGGTGTAAAAAATATATTACTGATGATAACTATTAAGACTGTTTTGTTTGAAGCATTGCTCTGTCGTCGTGGCTTTGAAACTGTATCCGAGCAGGTCTTACAGTGTTTTTGCAGTGCAGTGGGTTTTACCTGCAGAATGTGGTCCAAGGATCAGGTGGCCACAGGTTATTGTTATCTAACAATGAAAAAGTAATCATGTTTTTGAAACTCTAGTAGGATACAACTAAACAAATCAACCATGAGTCAGAAGATGCTTTATACTACCAGTTTTGCTGTAAAAACACAGGTGGTGTTGTCTTGAAACATAATGGTGGCTGTGTTATTCAATGTTTTTGCGGGCCTGGGATTATTAATGGTCAGTTTACTCACAAAGCTTATGAGTACACAGAAAGATTTGGAGCACTGAACAGAGTAAGAATTTACACTAGTGCTTTTCCTCTGTTGTCTTACAAAAATGTTGTGGAAGTTCTCCAGTAAAAAGACCCTGATATGAATTATTTTCGTCAGCTAATTTATCAAACTGTTTCAAAATTCCGAGCTGAAGTCCTCAAACCTTCATTGTTACTCAAACAAGATAACCAATCTTAAATTGAGGTTTAGTGGTATTTTTTTAAATGATCAAATCGTTCACTCTTTGAAGAATTCTTTATCATTTTTAAAATGGATGACAATATTGAATTTCACTTTATCACGTGTCTCTAAAGAACATACAAACCTCTCAGCCCAACTTTTCTCTGTTTCATCTTCTTTTCCCCCCAACCCTCAGCTAAGGGGACACTGAGTGAAGACACCATCCGTGTATTTGTACAGCAGATTGCTCAGGCCATGACAGTTCTGCAGAGCAAAGGCATACTCCACAGGGACCTAAAACCACAGAACATCCTGCTCTGTCATCCAGAGGGACGCAAGTCCAGTTCTACCAACACTTCCGTCAAGATTGGTAAAAACATGAGATAGACCAGAATAACTGAATGTCACTGACTTGTCCACGTGAACCGCTGTTACTGTTGCTTTTTTGCAAGAAGAAAAGTTGGCCTGAGACTCTACCTGAATACTCCATTTATATTTTCTGCAGTTGCCACAAAGCATGGTTCTTCATTAATTAAATGTTCCCAACCATAATGCTGGAAATGCTGCCATTAAGGGCTTTGGGATTCCTTTTTAATAGCAGCCATCATCTTTTGCTTTGTAAATACTGCTCTGTCAAAGGTAGCCCTATGAATCATCAAGCTGTTTGCTTGCAAAATGTTGCAACTCTGACTTAAGAGTGAGATGCGTCATGTATTCATTTAATCATTGTTTATCTAAATGATGATGTCAATATGGCATCATAAAATCTGAGTATGACTTGTTCTCTAATTGAGTAAATTATCTTGAAAGGGTTAATATAGCAAAATAAATTGGTCACTGAATTTGTATCAATTGAAAAGAGATGAAAGTTATTTGAAGGAAACATCACATACTTATTTATGCACACACACACTTCACCATTTTGTCTCCTCTTACCATCCAGCTGACTTTGGGTTTGCGAGACATCTTCAGACAAACACAATGGCAGCAACACTGTGTGGGTCACCCATGTACATGGTGAGTTTCGGCTCCTCTCTAGTTTTCTGTGTGAACAATGCTATTATGTCATCATGTCTCTAATCTTTAAACTGTGTTGACATAGGCTCCTGAGGTCATCATGTCCCAGAATTATGATGCTAAAGCAGATTTGTGGAGTATCGGCACTATTGTCTACCAGTGTCTGACTGGAAAAGCACCTTTTCATGTGAGTAACATCTATAATTATTCATGTTTACAACATCAAATGATGAACTAAGTGAATGTAATTAGCAATTCACCAGTAATTTGCCTATGCAATCACTTGTGGAATTGTGTAAGGCCCCTAGTTCCTAGAAAGGGTTGTCTTATCACTGTCAACACAAAACTGGACATGATGCATCCTTTGCACAATATGATACACGTAACTATTAAAAGCCACCTGCCTCGTGAGATTACTTTCTACCAAGGCTCATGTTTAGTTTTTCGAAAAATGATGGAACACCTTGAATACTTATTGGGAAAGAGTCATGTTTACAGATGGGGGCATGCAAAGGCTGGCTTTGTGCTTTTTCTCTGAAACAAGAGTAAACATTGTTTCATTACCCTTGGTATTACTTTCCATCTTTCACGTGTTTGCTCTCGTGAGACTGTTTTTTTGCATATTGTGTAATCTTTGATTTTTGTTAGGCTATTTGTAGATCATATGTATTATTTTCAAAACTCAAATGATTCCATTGCATTAGAAGTGAAGGAACATTCTATCTGTACCTTTGTAGGTTAATATTCATGTGAACTAGTTTTCCTACAGAATGAGAGTGAAGACAATCTTTTTCTGACAGAGATATCAGAGAGTCAAGAAAAGTCTGAGGTTATTGTGAGTTCAGCTGATAACAAAAGTGACACTTAGCTGGCATTGCTAACAGTTCCACTTTGAAACTTAAATCATAAATCTGTGATCATGATTCAAGTGTAACCATCAAATGGCTCATGTTTAGAATTTATGGGCCCTGGCACTACTCATGTTTATGTTTATGAAGGAAAATCAAGTCCAAAAGTTCTCATTACTTATTCGATTAAATAAAGGTCAAGGATACACTTTGCATTTGAATATTAGCTTTTGTAAGCCATCTTCAATCTGCCAAGAAATCATTGGCATAATTAGCAAAGAGTGGTTTAAGTCTTTGAAAATCAATGAATAAATATAGTAAAAGGCCACAGAAAATACCAATAAATTAATTAAATCTATAAAGATATCAATGATGGGCAAAAAGGCCACGCTTACTTTCACAATAACTGTTATTGCATTTAAAAAAGTAAAGGTGAAATACCTACATTACACATGTGTTGAACATGAGCGGGGGTGTATATGCTTGTCAATCTATTTCCATACCTTATTCGTGGTTGTGTTGTGTTTGCACAGGCCAGCACACCACAGGAGCTGCGTCTCTTCTATGAATGTAACCGGACTCTTGTTCCCAAGTTAGTGCACCCAAGCACCCCGACTCCACACACACACACACACACACACATACATACACAAATACATAATATACAAACATACACACAGTATGTAGAAACTTAATGTTTTGTGGATGACTACCGTTTATTTGGTCTGCATATACACTTATGTTTACAAGAATTAAGGTCAGTGTATGTTCCTTAAAAAAAACAGTAAAATGAATATCACGTTTGTGCGTTACAGAGCAATACCAAAATAGTTCTTGCACTGAAGAAATTGATTCGGGCACCCATTAAAACTGATTACCTAGAACACCAGCCACTTGGCTGTCTGATTGAGTCATATGGCGGAAGAGGAAAGATTAAGAATTTATTTTTGTCCTTTTCTGCCTGTGTGAGTCTTAAATGCAACACACGAAGAACAGAAGACCAGAATTGTCGACTTTTTACCCTGATACTTTCTGATGTAATTTTATGGCTGGTGTATGCCCCTTGGCCCACTCTTATCTTTTCCAATGTTAAAGCCAGTGATAAACTGCCTGAGGTGGTGCGTGAAGAGAGGTTTGTTTATTTCTTGTTGTTCTATTTTTAACTTACTTTGTGCTGCCAGCCAGTGGCCTGCATGGCTATCGTATTCCAAATGACCCACATAGCTCAGTAGACACAAGCGCACAGTCTGCAGTGACTGAGTGCCATGATGCCTTGAAGTTTTGCACCAAAGATATATACTAGACCACAATATTATACTGTACTGTTATGAAATGCAGTTTACCTAAACATTGTCTTTTAACACCACAATATCAACACCATAAAACACATGATAATATGTTGTCATTGGCACACAAAACTGCATAATTCTCGAGGCCAAAAATGGTAGTTCGCTGAGTGCCTGAAAAAATTCAGAAGCCATTCTTTTTGAAAGAGTGTTTTTGTGCATTAATTTAACTATGAACATCAGCTATTCTTTTGTGAAATGTTTGGCTTCGAAAACAGTCATTTGAGTCCCACTGCAAGTCACTTACAAAGTCTTGGAAAATCTTCCAATATTTCATCCTATCTGAAATAATATGATTTTGTGTCTTTATGATCTATTTTGACATTTATTCATAATAGAAAGTGTCTCAGAATAGGTTGACAAGGTTTACTTGACATTGTTGTTTTTCCTATAATTTGTTTAGAGAAAAGCTGTGTAACCTAAGCTAATTTCTAAATAGAAAAAACATGCATCTTTCTGCAGCATTCCCAAGGAAACATCACGTAATTTAAAACATCTACTGTTGGGACTTCTTCAAAGAAATCACAAGGATCGGCTAAGCTTTGGTAAACTTCTACCGTAATCGATCAATATATTGTCTTAAATGCGTTTTATAAACTGTCTTACAACCCCATCATCACATTTACAGATGAATTTTTCCATCACCCTTTTCTGAACACAAGCTCATCCACAAAAAAAAGTATGTACCTCACCCTGATTATTTTAGTATATCTTATAAACCTGCTATAACTTCTATTCCTCAATGAGCACTCTTATGTTTTAAACAGGCTCTTCAACTCCTCTGCTCTCCTACCCCAGTTCAGTGTCTGCAAGTTCCTCTAGCAGTTCTTCCACATCCCATCTGGCTAGCCCTCAAGTGTGTGCACTGTCCTTTTGGCCAAATGAAAAAATACATGTTTGAATGCTTTTCACTTATTTTACTTCTACATTTAATGTAATTAATTTTGAGTTTTCTTTCAGTGAAATCTTTTCACGTGGTTGATTTATGCTTTCTTAGCATTCCAGTGGAGAGACACACAGGCCTCAGCCCACACAGCACACGCCTGTCTACCAGCTCAAGGAAATAGCAAATCAAGACAGCAAGAATGGCTCAACTTACACAGAGGACTATGTTATGGTACCTGCTCCGTTTCCCTGTAAGAACTCCTACTGCAAAGCACCATAATGATCAATTGTTAATCAACATCAATGTATAAGACAGATAGGCAGGTTTTTAAAGGCATGTTTTCTCATAATTTAATGCACTGTAGGTGATTACACATGTGACGAAGACGTTGGATCACCTATTGACAGTTGCCTGATCTACAGTGGGTGAGTTTAAACTGCCTAGTTGTGTGATTTACAACAAATACAAAAACTTTTAGTAAGTAAGAAACAGGAACAAATAAAACTTTCTTTAAGACAAATTGTTTGTGTTTGATATTTACACATAACAAAAATATAATCATTCTCAGCATTCACTTATGATGACAAAGCAAACATTATATTCTTTGTTGTCTCTTAAGCTCACTAATAGCTGAGAAAGGCCAAGGTGCCGAAGGAAAGACACCACCCCCTTCTCCCCCACTACACTGTCCGTTTAAGCCAGTAAGGTAAGATGTATTGGGAATGGTGTTTTAAAGTTGACACTGTAGATGATTTTGAGAGTAACAAACGTTAATTTTGAACTAATTTTGTGAGAACCTTAGACTCAGCATTATAAAATGTATTCATATGTACAATAAGGCTATGCCTTTCTATTTCACCCACACAGAAAACCTTTTGAATTTGTCCGCAGTAACCGTAGCCAGTCAGAGCCAATTCCTGTCCCAACTCAGATCCAAAACTACCAGCGTATGGAACAGAACCTGCCACCTGTAGGCTTGAATGGTTCTACCAGGTATGTACAGTACACCTTCACTGTTGGCTTATCTTCTCACCTATCAGATAGTAGGCTGTCACATCCTGTTCCTCACATCTCTCAGGGTAAGACTCTACAGTGCTGACAGTAGCACTGAAAATTCGCCACAAAATGAAATATGTCAAACTCCAGCTCCAGGCTCAGCCAAACTCTTAACAAAGCTCACAGCTCAAGGAATACAACGTCAGCTCTCCCCTGTAGGTAAGCATCAACATGTTCTATCTAGTCTTGTATAGAGAGCTAGGGTCTCCACTCAAACCCAAAAGGACCCTTGGCAAGCTGGGTTTCTATTTCTAACATTGTGGGCTGAAGCAATATTTGAAGATTTACTATTTTTCTTTATTATCACAAACTAATGTTATATCTCAGTTGGATCCATTGCAGGCACCAGCTGCCCCTCTCTTTTCTATTCTTACCCCAATTGGTTTTGTTTGTCGCCTTTAACTGTTTAATTAGAAGCCCAACTACATGTTTTTCAATATTGTATAAAGACCTTTGTTTTATGTATATGTTTATAGTATTTTATTTTTTACATTATTACATTATATTTATATATATGTGTATATTACTTGATCTTGTGAAAAATGCATGACCTTCATTTGAATCGCGCCTAAATGTAAATTTAGTTCTGGCTTGGACAGATTTTTCATACGTTATAGCCTTTGCTCAGCCTGATGTTTAAGGTTTTCTCTGGCAGCCAAATTTGATACTTAATAAACATTAACATAAAGGGTTTTAGGTTATTAAAAAATACACCATCTGAAGTGAATCTTTGAACAAGTCCAGAGATTATTTAAAGATCACATGGTGCTACATTATTTTCTTAGTACTTAGTGTCCCTCTGCTTTATGTGTGTACTCGTACTTTGTTTGAATATTTGGTTATATACTAAGGCTTGTTTGATTCAGTTGTGTAGAGCCGTTACAGAAAGACAAAAGAACGTGTAGCCATTTTAATAAACAGGCAGAACTGTGTCTTTATTTAGAATTAATCCTCATATTAAATTCTCTTCAGCGGGAACTACCCAAAAGACCTTAGAACAGCCTTTCCCTCTCAGCACGAGGACTGGACAACTCACAGGCTCTTCTGCCTTCAAGGACATTTCTTACCCCAAGGTTAGATTCTTTCATCTATTAAACCGATTAAATCCAGTATGTGTCAAATACACACTCATTATATTTTGTCATAGATTTCTTTGTGATGTGTAGTAAATTTGTCAGGTGGAACAGTTCTTTACACTGTTCTTTACACTCCCAAGTTTCACTAAAGAATAAAAATGTCTGAAGACATCTTAAACAGCAGAATAATTTTTTAAATGTAGACAATATTGACACAATGGTAAAGATATTTAATTTTAGATTTCAGTCAAGACAATTCTTTAAGACAATTAGTTAATATATTTGAGACCCTTTTCTGTTGACAGACTGATTCAACAATTCAGAACCATATCAGGACAGTTCCAGATCTACAGACCCTGGACCTCTCATCTACCAAGATCAACCAAAGCTGGAAATCACCCAATAAAAAGGGGCCTTTTAAAAGGTAAGATTTGTCTTTTATTGTTATATTGTCGGTATTATGAAGGCATTTATAATTGGATAACATGTTTTACGTTTTTTTTGTATCATCATATATTAGCTTGATAAACCATATAATTGAAATCTAATTAGACAGAAATAGAAAAGACTTGTCACCTAATAGACAATTTGATGGTCCTGACTGTTTGTTGCTCCACTGAATGTCCAGATCACTGAGCAAAGGCAGACTGTCAGACATGCTACTCAAAGCTGCCTTTGCTACTCAACTTCTTGAACAAAAAAGTGACCAAAGCTTTGACTATGAGAAATGCAGGAACATGACAGGTATGTGTCTAAGATATGAGTAATTACAGAGCCAAAATCAAATTTTGACATGCTGCGGTTATTATTCACCATGTCTTTGACATAAAATGCTTGGTGAAAGATAATCTAACAAAAGCATTCAGAAATATAGCTGTGACAGTGTAGTGTTTATCAGTTGAGCCTTTAAACTTTTCTTATTTGTACCCACAGCTCCATCTACAGGTTTTCATTCAAGATATCCGTCTTCAGAAAGCCCACCTGCAGCAATGTTCTTTATTGGTTCTCCGTCCAGGGAAAACACTCCTCCAGATGCTATAGTATCAAAGATATTTACAGGTGCATTTCTGGTCTTGACTGATGTCATTTTAATCCCTGGCTCCCAAAGCTGTCATTCTACACTTCAAAAACCAGTGATTAATACAAAAATATTGATAGAATAAATTGTAAATTGTATATTGCCACATTATAGCTCTCATGTACTGTCCTAAAATTTCTTTGAATACAGGATCCCCCGGCTACATTAGCTCTGCATGGCCACTTAGCGGTTACCCTATTCAAAGAGAACATCGTACAAACAGTGAAACTGAAGCTATGGATGCAACTCCACCACGGAATTTGGTCT
The DNA here is from genome assembly GCF_037954325.1 of Fistularia commersonii. Classification (NCBI taxonomy): domain Eukaryota; kingdom Metazoa; phylum Chordata; class Actinopteri; order Syngnathiformes; family Fistulariidae; genus Fistularia; species Fistularia commersonii. The sequence goes on from NC_141309.1 coordinate 13,505,189, forward strand.
TTTACCCTCCAGAGCTTCCTGAAGATACTCTGATGGAGGTACAAATACTATGGTGCAGTGATGTTATGAAGAGAAGGAAACCTTGTTGATTGTGTTAAAATGAACGGCATGACACGTTTATAGATTAAATAGGCACGCAACAGTTCTGAGATGTCTGTTTTTCACAATGTTCTATTCCATTGATTTTACCCAGCGGGCTCATACAGATGCTCTGAGTGACCTTCGTTTCACATTGGCATTTGTCCAATGTGTCATGGAACTGGCTTCTTCTAAAGACCCAGAACTGGATACCATCAGTAGCCCTGATATTTCCGTTTTAGAACAGAGTCTGGTGACAGATCAAATCAGCATCTTGACTAAAGAGTGGAGGTGAGAGCCATTGCCCAGCATGCACATTAGTTCTCTTCTCATCACATATTTTCCTGAAAATCTTTCATGTATATGTTGCAGCTTTGCAGAACAATTAGTGCTCTATATGAAGGCTGTCGAATGGTTATCAGCCTCATTGCATTCTGCAAAGGAGAATATCAAACAAGGTGAACTACTTCCATCTTTCACAGTCAAACAAGGTGAGACCATTGACCTCTGGATTCAGAAGTACCAAGAACTCCGCTTCTGAAGAAATATAACTTTTCTTCTTCTTGTATATCACATAGGATAATTTTCCTCTTGAATATTATCCTTGCTAATTATTATCATGGCTGACAATAAAGGCACATAGGTTATATGAAAACATACACCAGTCTGGAAGCTCTATATGTGTTAGTAGATTCGTTGATAATGAATAAATGAAATGAAGATGAAGACATGATATCACGTCATGTGCGCAGTGATCAGGAAGCTGAATGAGTTATACAAGACCTGCGTATCAAGCTGTCGCTCCCTGAACCAACGGCTGCAGAAGTTCCTGCTGAACAAACAAAAGCTCATAGACTGTTTTAATGGACTCACAGCAGAGAAGCTCATCTATAGCCACACTGTACACATGGTGAGCTTCATTTCAAATCATCCATTATTAGAATGAAAAGTAAAAGTATCTTTATATATATGTGTGTTTGTTTCTTGATTCTCTTTTTCTGTTTCTCTCTCTTTGTTTTCCTTCTTGATTTGTTCAGGTACAGTCGGCAGCCTTAGACGAGATGTTCCACTGTAACACTGCATCAGTCCAGTGCTACCATAAAGCCCTGCTGCTTATGGAGGGCGTGTCCCGAATCATCACAGATCAAAAGGATATTGACAGCATTGATAAATGTATATAAAATCTCAATCTCATATGTTATGTGGAAAAAAACACAATGTGTTCAGTAGCTTGCCTTGTGCTCTTTTAGTTCCTGCATATATCACACACGTGATTAAATTGGTCTCAATCTCTTTTTTTTTTTTCCCCCAGGTAAGCAGTGTATTGAGCGACGCCTTTCAGCTCTGGACACTTAGCAGTATCCATGATCTCGTCAACTATCTTTACAGCAAATGTGTTACGTACTGCCCTTCCATCTCCTTTAAGACTGTCCACACACACATGCACTTTCATCTATCTTAAGGGAAATGACCACTGTAGCATCTGCTTCTGTCCCCACAACCAGTCTTTCCAGCAAGGAGACTGGAAGCCCTGTTTTGAACACGTTGAGATTTTTCGATGACAGATTGTTTAATTAGGAAAACACTTTTAAGATTATTATTTGTTTTGTTTATGTTACAATTTTTGTGTACTGTTTTGCACACCGTGAACATTTACTTGAAAAACTAACAGTTCTTTTATGTATATGGAGTTTATGTGCACTGTTCATCAGCTGAGAAGAGTCAGACTTCCTTCAATAACATGACCAAATAGAGCCAATGTGTAGCAATAATATTAAGACAGTGCCTGTGTTTCAAAAATGTTCTCACAACTTGTGTTTGGATTTTAATATGAAGATGTATGCAGTTTTACTTATTGTAGACTAGTATCATGGACTGGATGTAATTTAACATCAAACTGGGCTTGTAGTTGCGCCCTTGGTTTTAATAAGATACTTCAAGTGATGCCAATTGCATGCTACATTTGTTTCTGTGTGGGCTCACATTGTTTGTTTCTTTTCATTGAAGTTTATTTTTCGTGGAGTTTCATTGTGTGTTAATATATCGATTAATTAATATATGATTCTTGAGTGCCCGGCGTCACTCATTAATTACCATGATAATCAGTATGCTAAAACATTTTTAGAATTTATCCAATTGCCTTTTCTACTGTTATTTTATGACTGCAAGTCAGTTTTGCCAAAATGTGTCATAACACACTGTAAATATTTATTGTTAAAACAGCGATTCTCTTCTACATAAAGGATTTGTCTCAGTTTGCACACTCTTTTATTTTCCTCTCTCTTTATCTCCTGTTGTGATATTGAATTGAAAACATTAACTCACAATATGGGCTCAATGTACTTTATTATATAAATTGAACTGTAAATGTCAATCTATCATCAAACATCAAACAATGCAAAAGAAATTGTTTATGCTACAGATTCAGTGAAACTGAGGATTTGACCAATGTATTATTTTTAACATAGCCATTAAAAGAAACATTTGGTATTTGTCTGGCAATTGGTTACCATCCTTTTTTTTATCTGCCTTGAACACTTTTTTGCCTCAACATTTTGTAAATTGTGTTTTAGCAGTTAATCTACTCAAATGCTTGACAGGACTGTCTACAGGAGTACCGAGTTGAATGGAAACATATTGTGTAAGAAAATACATATAAAATCTCTTTTTTGGCACAATGTAAAACTCTACATATATACACACACATATATACATATAGTAGCGTTTTAGTCGGGGAAACACCCTGGTGATGGTAAATCATCTGTTTAAATGAGCAATAGCTGTTGGTGGCCACAGCCAGGCTACACAAGCCTGCAATCATCTTCCTCAATTCCAGGTACAAAAAAAACGGAATTCATTGCACCCCAAATCACACCCACAAAATTCCGGGCAACCCCAGAATCACATGGAAAACAAGCATCAACATAAACCCCAACTTTCATGACTTGCTACCATATATATGTATATATATATATATATATATATATATATATATATATATATATATATATATTACTGTATTTAGAATGTACTAAGTGTAATAGAATGAAAACATTTGGAAAATGGAAGTCATTTCTTTTATTTTACTGCTTTGATCCTCTTATTAATGCTCCATTGCAGAGAACACAAAGGTAATGGGATGCACCAGGGATCAGCCCTGAGACCCTTCTTGTTTGCAGTGTTTATGGACAGCCTTACACATTAGGTTTGACAGGAATCTCCATGGACTATGATGTTTGCAGATGACAGTGTTCTGAAGTGAGAGCTGGGAACAGGTGGAGGAAACAGGAGAGGAACGGAAGTTTGCCGGAGCAAGACAGAACATGTGTGTGTGAATAAGAGGGACTCAAGTGGAACTATGGGGAGTGGGGTTAAAGAAGGTAGAGGATGTTAAGTACCATGGGTCAATGATCCAGAGCAATGGAAAGTGGAAAAAAGATGAAGATTGGAATGGGTGGAGGAAAGTGTCAGGTGTAACAGGTAAAGGAGTCATGAAGAATGAAAACTAAACGATTCCATCAAAGGGGCAACACGTCAGTTGCTTTGTAGAGAAGCCAGACAGAGACGGTTTGGACATGCTCAGAGATCATGACCACAAGGATGCTGAAGGGCTGAGGGCAGAAGGCCTGGAAGGCCAAAGAGGATATATGTTTACAGGGAGAAACAGGCCATTTTTGGGTTAGATGGTGGCAGATTATTCGCTGTGGTAACCCTTGAAGGCAGCCGTGTAGACGAGGAAGTGGCAGACAAAGACGATTTTTCTTTTCAAAAATTTTATTCTTTGTGTTGTTCGATTGGTTTATATTACTAATTCATTGTTTTCTGATTGATTAAAATTACAATCCGTCAACGTCTTCTAACGGTCGTATCCTTCATTTTATCAGTTTTTGTATTGCGTGCGCAAAATGGGTAGAAAATACGTCATTGATTCTCATTTTGCAACTTCCTGGAGACCAAATGACTTCCGGTTCATGCAAAAGGTTGTCGCGGTCGCCATGTTGCTCAATGAAATTAGCTCTAAACATTGAATATCCGCTAGCAATAACGAAATGTTGTTTTTTTCTCGGCTACAATTTGTTGAAGCGCTTGATGAATTGTAAATATGACATAGTATTTATAAAACATCTGTGGGAGCTTCATACGCTGTAAGTAACTCTGTTGGGGGGATTAAATATATTTATGTGTAGGCAACTGGCCTGCTAGCACTAACATGCTAACATTATCAGCTTTCGCTAGCACGCGTTCTTCAGCCAGTGTCACTGTAATTTATTGAAATTACATATACAACCTGATTACAGGTGCCATTTCATAATGCTTATGAATTACAGTTAACATGTTGTAACCAAAACATTGTCCAAATTAAGTTTTACCTTCAATTGCAAGTTTTAATTTTCTCATTATGTATCTGTTAGCTATTTAACGTTAGCTAATACTACGCCCCTGTGCGAGATTGGAAGTTGAGGCTAACGGAAATATTGAAAACAAACAATAGAAATTTGAGCCGCTAAACAGAATAAGGTACCCGCATGCGTGCAGTTCCAGATTGTATTGTGAAGGTTCTAAAACAAAAAAATCTCTTCTCATGTGCATTTGTCGTTAGGATAACGTTAGTTTTAGATGTCAAACCGATACTGAAAATACGGAATATCATCAGTTATCATAAAAATGTGATTGCTTTCGGGGTACGTTAACTGTTCACGTGATCTGGCTAACCATTTTTCTTAATTCCCGTAGGTTATTGATATTTTAAGCATCACAGCCCATTTTTGGGTTATTTATAAGTTTTGCAAGGTCTTGTGACACTGTTTACATCTATTTGTATTGTACTAGCATTTGTGTTATGTGTTATAATGTGCGAGGAGCCCACAGATGACATCAATCAATTGGGGTTTCCAACTTCATTACATATACGATGTTGTGAACTCTGATGGGGACCATAGATTGTGTACATGATTAATATTAGACTTTCAATGGAAAATCAGCAGTGCTCTCTGTTTATTCTACCATGAAATCTTGACATTTAATGAATGATCATTGTCAAGAATGACAAGTGCAGTAACAATTATGAATTGCAGCAAAACAGAACATATTGTTTGAGATAGCTGTAAATCATAATAAACTAAAATATACAACTCTCACATATAAAACACAGAATAGTATCTTTTCACTCACAATCTTTCATTTAGTGACTAATGTAATTTAAATATGAGTGATGCTAGTTGTCACACTATAAGTGTATTTTCTGTGAGCGCATTACAGAGAAAATACTCTTTCTTTTCACATGTTTTTTTACATCAAGGGCACATTTTGATCATTTGTTGTCAGTCCAGACCCATAGCTGGGGGGTCACATTGGAAAATTGAAAACAAATGTTTTGTTGAATAGTATGCTCTACCTGTCTTTTCACAGATCATTTTACCTGGACAAATATACAGTGTCACGCAATGCACCATGGAAGTGGATCACAGAACATTCAACGACAGCTCCAGAGATCCAAGTCTGTCAGTGGGTCTGAGGCAGAAGAACAGCAACAGACCACTATGGCAGCTGCACAACAACAAGCCACAGTCAACCACCCGCAATCACCCGTAACCACATTTACTTCTGCTGCCAGCCCTTCAGCCCCCCAGTCACCTAATTATCAGAAAATCATGAGTCGTAATCCAGGCACTGTCCAGAATATGAACATTACCTTACAAAATGTAGGGCAGATGGTGACTGGCAACCAACAGATTACCCTAACCCCACTGCCCCTTCAGAATCCAGCATCCCCTGGCTTCCAACATACTACACCTCAGTGGAGGTTTGAGCATGCTCCATCTTCCTATATTCAGGTCACATCACCTGTGCCCCAGCCCATGCAGCCCCAGAGTCCCACCCAACATAGTCCTGTCCCTCTGCAAGGAGTCACAAGGCCAGGAGCACCAGCAACAACATTAGGTGTGTGTGGACAGAGTCCAACACGATTTGTTGACGCCAGTATGTTAGTTCGGCAGATAAGTTTAAGTAGTCCCTCAGGAAGTGGACACTTTGTTTACCAGGATGGGACAGGGCTCACACAGATTGCTCCAGCAACCCCTGGGCAGGTACAGCTGGGCTCTCCAGGTGCACCAGGCTCTGTTAGAGAACGCAGACTCTCTCAGCCACACTCGCAGACTGGCGGTACCATTCACCACCTTGGACCTCAAAGTCCTGTTGCCACTGGTACAGCACTTCCCACCCTCGGCAGCCCTGGTCACATTACCACCTCAAACCTACCTCCACAGATAAGCAGTATTATTCAAGGACAGCTGGCACGCCCTATGATATTTGAGAAAACATCACAGGGTGTTGTTTCTGGAGTTGGAACTACAGCCACAGCAACTTTTAGTATACCCTCTTCCATTCCTCCCTCCAGCCCATCCCTTGCAAGTCCACCCCAAGGGTCCTCAACCAATCCTCTTGCACCCACCAGCATAGCTGTGGGAACTGTAAAGAAACCGATTTCTAAAAAGTTGGAGGAAATTGCACCGTCTACTCCAGAAATTGCCCAGTTAAGAAAACAGTGCTTGGAGCACCATACCAAGAAAATGGAAAGCCTCAAGGAGGTTTTTAAGGAATATCTTATAGAGCTGTTCTTCCTCCAGCATCTCCAAGGAAACATGATGGACTATCTAGCTTTTAAGAAGAAACCCTGTGTTCCCTTATATACCTACCTTCGACAGAATGACTTAGATCTAGAAGAGGAAGAGGAAGAGGAAGAGCAGTCAGAGGTCATTAATGATGAGGTATTTATTTGATTGGCTCAGTACACTGCTCAACGTTCAAGTCAGAATTTTAAGAGTTAAAAACTGATGTGCAGTTCATCCAATGAATAGACTTATTTTAAACATCTACCTTGTCAGGTGAAAGTTGTTACTGGAAAGGATGGCCAAGCAGTGACACCAGTTGCCATAGCAACACAACTTCCTCCCAATGTTTCTGCAGCCTTTTCTGTCCAACAGCAGTTTCAGGTAATATTGGCACCCCGTGTCTCAAGTACTTAGTACAATAAATTATCCCTTCTTAGATTCGTATTTTCATGAGAAATCTCATTTATTCCTTGAGAGATGTTTTTTTTTTTAGGGACATCAAGGGGCTGCTGTTGGCACAATTGCAAACCCTGGGGACATGGATGCCTTTAAGAGGCAACAGGCTATGGTGCAAGCAGGTAGGGCAAGGATCAGAGACACCTCTGTCTCTTAGGTTGCTTTGTTCTCCTCCCCGTTTGCTTTGTTTTTGTTTGTTTTCTTTTCTCCCTCTAATTGCTTCTGCTTTTAGATATTTGGCATCCTCTACTAGCGCTCTGTGTTGAAGTCATAACCCGAGGAAGGAGAGGTGACCTGTAAGGTCTTCAGAAGGTCACTGCCTTTGTGCCGAGTACTTTTTTGCGTTATGAGGGTATTGTGTGTTTTGAATCCCAGATCAGGCTAAGAGATCCCGGATTGACGTTGGTCGCCATGGGCTGATTTTCCAGCATCCTGGTGTAGCTCCTTTAGGATCACCTGGCGTTCCACTTCAGCAGCTTATGCCAACTGCCCAAGGTAGGAGTGCTACTACCAGGCCCTACTGTGTTCTGTCAGATGCTGCTGGACATTTCCCCTTCCTCATACTAAGGAGACGTGAAATCTGAATCACAACATTCATCTTCTACAAAAAAAAACTCCAAGCAGCATCAACAAAAAGATCTTCATCCATCTGCTGGATATTTCAGCAGTCCACAGGAAGTTCAGGCTTAGCTCTACCAGCACCAGCTCTCTATCAGGATAAATGGGGAAGAAGACAATCCAAGTCTGAAGAAGAGTAGCCACTCAATGGGAAGATGCCATGTCTTATACCTTTCTTTTATTTGTGTTGAATATTGATCACCTGTCGTCATCCATCTCCTCTTTTCTGAAGTTTGTTCCTATTGATCGTCTTCATTTGGACAGCCCTTTCCGTGTGGACGGATTTACATCTTATTTGATGGTGGATCACAGAAAGTGGGAACCATTTTGGAACAATTCACTTTCTTGTGGGGTTTACTCATTTTCCCATTTTATGAATCCATGTGACATGATTCTTTTTGGTTTCCCATTCTTTTTAAAAGTCTTGTCCAGTTGTCGTGTTCTTGCATCATCAACAAGGATTCTTTATCCTTAATCTTAAGTTCATACATCATATCTTCAGGAGTGTCTATGTATCTCATGTTCACGTTGATTTGATTTCCCTTCATGTTATGTCATGGCATTTTGTTCTGACTTGGCTTCTTTCCCTCAGTCTTAGTAGGAGGGGAATCATGTGGAGGAGTTGTGTTCATCGCACAGGTTTTTGCGATTGTGGTGATGTGGGTGTGTCAGGGCCAGGTGTTGATGGCGTCTAGGCAAGGTGGTGTGACGTACAGGGAGGTAAGGCAGGCGCTGCTTTAGTGTGCACAGCTCCGCTCAGGCCTGCTGTCTGCAAGACCCTACGTGTGTCCTTTTGCTCACCTCTGTGCTTTGCTGTTATGTGAGGCATTCAGATGCCTTGGTTACTGCTAGAATGACATTGCTTCATGCATGCCAAACATGGTGTTTTAGTGTATGTGTTTAGTGTGCTTTGTATTTTGTTTTTTTCCTTTCTTCTCCCTCTCTTTCCTTTCTGATGTTTTTTTTTCCATTTTCCTTTGAGACATTTCAATTTTTCCTCTTAACAATTTGCATGTGTAGTTTTTAATGTTTTAACCATATTCTCTCAACATTTAAAAATGCAATGTTTTGATTTTGCATTAATCAAATTAGTGTTTTATTTTAGAGACATGTAGATGACCACATTAATTTCATTTCTTCTGTAATCATTTTGCCGTATTAGTTTCTTTAGTTTTTGCTCTTATCATCAGGAAGTAGTACACTACTTTTGATTCATAAGTACATCTATTTCATAAAGGCAAGTTTCTGAGGAGCTCCAATAGCTTTAGCTTAAAATTGTTAAAGTAAAAATTATTATTTATCTATGTATTAGTTCTACAAGATACACTTTCCAAGGGTTCTCTTAAATATATATTAAGGGAAAGCTACCAAATATCTAATGGCAATTTGAATTATTAGCATAATGACAAGTATCATTTATAGAAAACATTTGTATGCCAAAATGACAACCTCTCTTTGTGTTGCTTTTTATACCACCCCCTTGTTTGTCCTATAATTTGGTTATTATATATACAGGCGGGATGCCGCCTACTCCCCAAGTGGTCCAGATTGCAGGACAGAAGCAGAACCAGCAACAGTACGACCCATCCAAAGGACCACCAGTACAAAATGCAGCAAGCCTGCATACCCCTCCCCCCCAGCTGCCTGGCAGGTTACCCCAAGGTGCGCTCCCCATGGCAGGACTTCCTGTGACGCTCTCTCAGCAGGCTCAGATCGTGGAAAGTACAATCCAACCTGGTGGTCAGCTCCAAGCACAGGTGAAGGTGCAGACAGGTGGGCCTATACTGGCACCAGTTAACCCCCATACACAGCTCCAGGCCCAGCTCCAGCAGCAGATGCAGCCAGGTCTTCATATTCAATTGCAGCCTCAGCAGCAGCAAACCCAGGCAATACTACAACCAGGGCAAGGGGTCAGTCCATCTGTTACCAAATAAGATTTTCCTTTATATTTCATCTTAAATTAGGACTTTACAGAAGATTATTTTTCTTCCTCACAGACGGTGGCTCTTGGTCGGCCTGGAACAGAGTCCAACCAACCAGCTCAACGGATTATGACAACCACAGTTCCCATGTCTCCTCTCCCTGCACCAAACTCTGCTCCAGCTACTCTTTCTACAAGTCCTCTTCGCCCTCTTGGCTCCAGCATCAACCCAAGTACTCAGTCTAAATTGACTGGAACCAATGGCATCACCACTGTCAAAGCTGGAGGCTTTGGTCAAAGTGCCATCATGCAGTCCTCGCAGGAAGGGTCTCAAGATAAGCAAGTGGAACAAGCAAAACTGGTGAGATCCTAAGTCATACTCAGTTTGATATCAGGTCATTGAATATTGGAAAAGCCTTGCTTGCATTGATAAATCCAGTCTGTTTTATAAACACTTCACACCATAGAATCCTCTGTACTAGGAGGAAATACATATTTTTTTCTGGCTAAGAAACATGTATTTTGAATTTCGTTTATTATTTGATAATGAATGATTACAAATAACAATAATTATAAGTTTATTCAGTTTCCAATGATGTCGACTACATTTATTCATTGTTTGTCCTCTGCTTACTCACTGAATATGTTTTCATTGATTAAAATGGTTGTTTTAGCTGTCCACACTTTGACAAAACCAAGTAATCGGCTTCAGATATTGCTGGATCCTATAAGGTTAATATGTGATTTTTGTGGTTGAAGTTGTGATTATAACATAGGATTTTCTAATATCAAATTCTTCTTTCATTCACAAGGAGAACCAAGTGCATCAACGAATATCTGAATTGAGGAAGGAGGGACAGTGGTCAGCAAGCAGGCTCCCGAAGCTTGTAGAAGCATCACGTCCAAAGTCCCAGTGGGACTACCTCTTGGAAGAGATGCAGTGGATGGCAGCTGATTTCGCCCAGGAGAGAAGATGGAAGGAGGCTGCTGCCAAGAAGGTAAGTTGAAGTAGATATTCTATATATATTTTATATAGATAATAGTAGAAAGGAGGAAGAATAAGAAATGTAATGAAATATGAATTGTCTAACTGTTAGCAGTAACTACAAAATATATTATATTATATTATATTATATGATATACTGGCCATTTATATTAAATGTCCAGTTTCCACAACAAAGTCACCACAGGAGCGGCCTTTCTAAAATCCTGTTCTCACCTTTATCTTGCTGTAGCTTGTCCGTACATGTGCACGCCACCATCAAGAGCAGAAGAAAACTGCAGAGGGGTCAAAGAAAGAAAAGGAAATCCATCTTCGTCACATTGCCAGCACAATTGCCAGAGAGGTAGAATTCTTCTGGTCAAATATTGAGCAGGTATGGTTCATTATGAAACTTATCATATATCATATAGTATTTTTATCAGTATAAATGACTGTCCTTTTCTTTCAGGTAGTGGAAATTAAATTACATTTTGAAATCTATGAAAAAAGGCTCAGAGCACTCAGCTTACAAAAAGCTTCAGCCAAGGGTATGTCCCAATTATTATTTACTTTGTTCTACACTAGAATTGTCAGTTTGTGCATGTAGTACAAAGTTTGGCTTTTATTTTTTATTAGAGTTATTTCAAAAGTATTGTGCAACAAATGCACAATTCTAATCCATGCAAAAAAAAATAGTTCATAACTGCTCACTCTGATATTTTAAATTTGAATATTGAATGTATTGCACTAAAGTCCCTTGTGTTACAGTAGCTGCTTTGTCAACAGGAGATAAAGCTGATAAAGAGGTAGGTGTAGCACTTACATTTTAATGCTTGACAGTGCATATTAAATTATAATACTGAGTCTTAAACATACATATTTTTTCTTTTAATAGGAATTGGCCACTTCATCGAGAAAAAGAAAAATAAGTTCATCAGTGGTTGATGATGCCGGTATGATTAACACTTTTTAAAAGTTTATTTTGCAACAAAAAATGTCAGGTTATTACATTTACTCAACTGAGTAGTAATGAACTACAGTATTTGTACTTGTTTTTTTTCTTTAACAGATGAAGAGAGCACAATTGAGGAACAGGAGACCATGGAAGGAGAAGCTGACCATCAAGCAGAGTTAGTTGAACTCGCCAAAGATGGTAGTTATTCACTTATTGTCTGTTTTCTGATATCCAAATTTTAAAAAAAAATCTTCATATGTAGGAGGGCCAAAAATAAAATTGAACAATATCAAATAGCTATGGAATATACTATCATCAAACATATGTTGTGGTTTTAGAATGGATGATTGGTATACCTTTACCAATGTAATTTGCATTTCAAATGGGTTAGAATTACAGTATTGACATGTTCGAAAGTATTTTATTTTGATGTCTTTGTTTTGTCAGCGGAGATGCCCCTGGATGCTTTAATGAAGCACTATGCTGGGGCCTATGTTGAAAGCTTTGAGTGGCCTCACCCTTGTCCTCATAGTGATGAAGACATGGCAGAAACTGAAGCTGGTACAGTGATCTTGAAATCAAATTATCGTGCTTGCTTTCATATATTTTTAAGTTAAATCTAGAATAAATATAAAAATTTTCCAGATATGGACTGTCCTGCAAGCAGTCCACCTGAAGCAGTCCTGATAGACTCTCTGCTCAGTATGGACCAGTTTCGAGGGCATGACAAGGCTGCTTCTTGTGATGCTGATGGCAAGCCTGCTAGAGACATATCTGAAGTGGCAGCTGCAACAGAGCTGATCCTGCCCAAGGGAACCTTCAGGACCACATCCTCTGTAAGATGATTACAGATTTTGGTGCATTGATACAGCATACGGCTATGATCAGTATTTTAACTTTTGTATTTTAATTTATAGACCCGTGGCCTGGCTCCCTTTCTGCTGCATGGCTCACTGCGAGAATACCAGCAAATTGGTGTTGATTGGCTGGTAAACCTTTACAAGAAACATCTCAATGGTATCCTAGCTGATGAGACAGGCCTTGGCAAGACTGTACAGACTGTGGCTTACATGGCCCACTTAGCCGGCCAAGAAGGTTTGGCTCTGTTCCATAATAGTATAAGGCATTAAAGAATTAACATAGCATATTTTGACATTTTCTCTTCTCTGACATTGAATGTCATCAAATGTGTGTTCTACTTTCTTCCCCAGGTGTTTGGGGACCGCATCTTGTTGTCGTTAGGACATGTAAGCTGCTAAGTTGGGAGGTGGAGTTTAAGCGTTGGTGTCCTGGGCTGAAAATTCTACTGTATCTGGGCAACAGAAAGGAACGCAGATTTAAGAGAATGGTACTCTACATTGCATTATGAACCACACATTTTGACGTGTAAAGGGGCAAAAAATCTTAAGAACATGTTATCTAATTGCAGAACTGGCAGGAAGTCAATAGCTTCCATGTATGCGTTACATCTTACAAGTTGCTGATGAAAGACCAGAGCCATTTTTTAAGGCAAAGGTGGAGTCACCTGGTCCTAGATGAAGTGCAGCTCATCAAAAACATGAATGAAAAACACTGGGAAACAGTATTTGCCCTTCGAAGGTGAGTGGACCTAAACAGTATTTTGTCAGTATTTTGATCAAATGAAGCTGTCTGGGGAGTCTTCTAAACTGATATATTTTCTTTCTCTTCTAGTGAACAGAGGCTCCTCCTCATCAACACCCCTCTGCAAAATACTCTAAAAGAGCTATGGACGATGATACACTTCCTCATGCCGGGAATCAACAGGCCCTACTCCGACTTCCCTGTTAAGGCAGGCACAGATCAGAACCAGGATTACTGCCACAAACTGGTCATTCGTTTGCACAGGGTGTGTAAAGTACCCAGCGTACTGCACCAAATTATCAATTTGATTAGTGCACCTAATCTGTATGCTGTAAACTCATCAATATGAGGTGTCTATCTCAACTGTAGATGATCCAGCCTTTCATTCTGAGACGCTCAAAAAGGGATGTTGAGAAGCAGTTACCCAAGAAGTATGAGCACATCCTTAAATGCCGTCTCTCCCGCAGACAGAAGAGTCTGTATGAGGATATCCTCACTCAAGCAGGGTAATATTTTTTTCTGCACAGAAATAGAACTTTCAAGACATTACTCAAGTAAAACTCACACATGGGTAAAATAATTTATAACACCTGCCAACTAAGCACTGACCGTTCCATAAGCTGACAAGTCCTGGAACCTTTTCTTTTTTAGCTGCTAACTTAACAAAAAAAGAAGAACTTTTAGTTCTTAAGATTTGTAGCTAGATTCACTTGTAATTTGTCTTTATAGTCCATTTCTGAGTAAAGGGCTCTATGCAGGTCCCTGTAAAGAATGAATTAGTAGAGAGGTGATATGTCAGCTATAATGCCATGTTGAAATCTTCACTGACTAATTTCAGCACTCTGACTGAGTGCTGAAATTAGCACTCCAGTAATTTGATCGCTGAAAATGCTTTAGGCAATTTATATGCCTTGAGTTATTCTAAAATACACTATTACTATTCTACATATGTGAACAATGTTCTGCCTTATGGTTGTTTCTATTATACAATGTGATAGCTTAAACTGACGTTATGCACAGACTCAAGTGAGGAAGGATGGTTGACAGAGGCGATCGTAGTGAGGATCAAGCGGAAGATACAGTGTGACAAACAAAAAGTATCAAAAGTATGGGACCACTAGACGCTAAACTGAGAAAAAACACAATATGTGTTTTTTGTAATTTTGAATTAGCTTTCCACAACACCATACTTGATGTTTCAACATCTCAATAGGAAGCATCTGAAAACTGCAAAATGTCCCATTATTTTTATCCGATTACAGAGAATAGATTTCTCAGTTACTAAGTTACTATAGATTTCTCAGTTACTAAAATAATCAATAGCTGCAGCCATAGTTTAGTTTTATGTTACACGTGCAACATTCCAGCTGTTGGAATAAACTCCAGCTGAAAATTCATATTTTAAATGAATAATTTGAACTTAAATTACAATAAAAGTGAAGAGTTAAGTCTTGGCCACATTTCTTACTGATCACATAGGAAACTCACAAAGTTGTCCATGCATCATGGAACTGTTTATAATTGCTGACTTTTTGAGAAATATGTAAAATGTTACATCATACCATTTTAATTTAAATACAACCCAATGCATAGTGCTTTGAAGGTGCCCACAAATCATAAGCCCCTTCATATATACACTGCAAGTTAAAAAATTAGCATGGCTTTACATGAAGATCCGAACGGTTTAGTGTTTTGGTGACTTCCTGCCTCAAACTACACTCTTCAAACTTGCTTATGTCTCTTAAATATGTAGTCCCCACAACTACTTAGCCTTCAATCAGAGAAGAAATCATTTCAGTTTGGGAGGCTCAGCATATTGTTATGTAGCTCTGTTTTGATTATATGGCATTGCATTTTTGCTTGTTTACACTTTCTGATCATGTTTGTGTTCCCAGAGCTCAAGAGGCACTAAAGACAGGTCATTTTGTTAGCGTGCTTCAGGTCTTGATGAAGTTGCAGCGAGTCTGTAACCACCCAGATCTAATAGCACCAAGACAGACAAGCAGCTCCTACTTCTCCTTACCTCTACAATACAGCATCCCGTCATTGGTTCTTGAGGCTTTGCAGAATGGCGCAGACAAAGTAAGCTCCAGAGCCTTGTTCCTAGCTCTTATTTAAGTGCTCTGATTTGAACAGTCATACATTGGGCCCATACTTGCAGTAACTTTGAATATATTTTTTTCTTTATTTAATGGCAAGACACAATAATAATTTACTGTTGACGCATAATTCAAAATATTGGATGGAAAGTGTTGGAGGAAACTGCCTGAGCCTCCTCTCTTCTATCAAAAACAAGGGAACTGAATTGTTCCTTGTTACAGAGGAAATTCTATCAATTATTTGTAAGGGGCAGTTTCTCACTGACAAATTCTTGTGGCAAGTTAATAGTTTCTTGTACTGCTGACAATAACTTGAGATTCCTGGAAAGATACACTGCTCAGCTCACAATAAAATATATCTAAATAGAAAAATGTCATAAAAGAATAGCATTTATTAAGTAAATAATTTGAATTATGTTGACCCCCCCCCCCCCCCCCCAAATCTTTAAAAAATCAGTTTCCTTTGTAGTCAAGTATATTTATGAAGTGTATTGTCCTTTTGGTTTTGTTACAATAAATATTCCCTTGAATCAATTTCTTTCATTTTCTTTTGCCCCTTAGATTGCAAGTGTTTCCATATTCGATCTCATCAATAATGAGAACAGACTGACTCGATACGAAACTGAAGAGGCAGTGCCCAAGTTAAAGCTCACGCAGCAACTTATTGAGGAGATTTATACTGGTCCAGAGCCATCTTCTAGACCCAAGCCATGCCCTATAAAACCCATAAGGTCAGTAAAAAAATATAATGATATTTGAATGATGTCAGATGTAAGCACTAATATGAAAATGGTTCTTTTGATAATTTTCTGATTAGATTGTTCCAACCGGTGCAATATGGGACAAAACCAGAAGGACGCTTGGCAACGTTCACAAGTGGAACAGGCCAGCATCTTCCAATGAGCTCTCCAGCTTCTAACACTTCTGTTTCCACCACCTGCCCATCACTCCAAACCAGAGGAAAGTCCCCTGTCACCACTGCAACTACTACAGCCACCTCTCATGGTAAGCCAATGGCTATGTAGAAGAAACATCTTATTTTTACAGAAGCTTATGGAACCAAGATGGCATCATTTGACAGAAATGTCATCATTATGTGTACACTGTACAACACCATGCTCCTTGATTATGTCACCGTGTTTTATTTAATAAAGCAGATTTTGATGTTTTTGGAACAACAATGCATTCACCAATATTTACACTGCTAATCCATCATTGAGAAATTTTATATATAATACTCAAACTGGCAGATTTGATTGGTTTCAGGTTTTGCCTAAATTCTTCAATATATCAGTGGTGAGCTACCCTGCATAATATTTTTATTTTTCAATTGTAAGGCCTCTTCTCTGAGCCACCTGCAGGTTTCCATCTTTATGTATTTGTCCTTTGTAACTGATATTTCAAAATGTATTATTAAATGATGGAGTTGTACACATGCACGTAGGAGGAGAATGTGATGAAGTGATCAATAGTCTGGTCAAATGTGTGTTCTTCAACGTTTTACACGTAAAAATACAGTTTGGGTAAAGTCTGGCTGCACATCTGCACATCTCAATGCATCACTATTGATGTTCTAGATGTGCAGGATTTCTCTTTCACCCACCACTGCTGACTAAAACTATTTGTTCCTTTTGAAGTTTTATGAAGTACCGGGTTAGCCCTAACACGCAGTCCCGTACTCCATTGCCTTGTACTTCACAGTGGTTGGAACAGCTTCTCAGAGAGCCCAGACTACCTCTCCTGTCAGCAGCAGCATCAACACTGCCGCATCCTCTGTAGCCTCGTCTGGAAGCAGTAGCCTTGGGCAGCATGTTCTTGGGGCTACTCCCATGGCTGTCGGCCAGACCTTAACTGGAACAGTTGTAGGAACTATAGCTCCGATCAGCCAGCCTGGTGGAGCCCATATCCCCAGGCCAGGTTTAGCCCCTGGTCATGCAATTCAGCCCAGCTTACTCTCCCAGAGGCTGGTACTTACATCCCAGGCCCAGGCAAGATTGCCTAGTAAGTGGCCTCCACTCCACCATCGACTCCCACCTTCCCATCCCAGTATTTTCCCTCCACCTCTGTCACAGCAGTGCAGGCTGCTTGAGACTGAGGCTTTATTTGGGGCACTGCTGATATGTGTTCAGACTTAACCCCTCAAAAAATATTTAACATATACATCTCAAGGTACACAAAAAAGTGCCTGTAGAGTACAGCTGTTTAGTTTTCTGGTTCTCAAATCCTTAATGCCATGTTTCTATAGTTACATCAACTCATTGTATGTTACCCAGCTCAAAAACACCTCGTTCATTTCATATCTATAGCCATATCAGCAGCATCTCACCCGTCTCAACATCCCCAGCCCCTCTCTGTCAGAACCTGCATGTACACTATGAAAACCCATTTGTTTCAGTTTCACCACACAATATTTTATTGTGAAGTTCTCCCCTGCTCCTACTATTTTAAGTTTCCCCCAAATTACTAATATTCTTTTGTCTCTTGCATCAGCCAACCTGAAAAAGAAATAGACGTTAATGTATAAAGTTTAATTCAAAAGTGTAACTGAATTTCATAAGGTAATAACAGCTCACACTGAAGGAACTTTTTGCAGTTTTTAGGAACCTTTTCAGGAACTAAGCCCTTTCTTTGTGCATTCAGACAGCATGAGAACAAGGAACTATGGACCTCAGTTCCTAGAACCCTTTTTTGCCCTTGCTCTGAGGCAGGGTCTATTTCGATTTCATAGAAACTCATATGACATAGGTGTTTGGTAGAATTCATAAGCTGTGCCCATTACCAAATACTTCTTGCAGACTGGAGTGCAATTTTTGTAAACCATTGTCATACAAGGTCGGCTATTTCCTTTAGAATTCCGACAATGTACAGAACTTGCAAGAAATGTACTGAGGAAGAGTTCCAAGCTTTTCTGGCGTGCTCTGCTACAGAGGGATTTTGAAGCTGCACAGCGGAACATAAACATTGCCGACAAAATGAGTATGAATTTTGCTAATGGCAGGGTTTTTCACTCTGTGAAGCAATGCAGGGAGAAAACTTATCAACTTTAACCCATTTGATATTCCGTATCACGATGGAGAACTTTAATGCTGTTGCGCCTTCGATGTTCATGGAGTCCGTGTTGTCTTCTTGGCATTGGTTTGTTTTTGAGTGTGGCGTTTAAGCTACGTGTCGCACACGGGTCCTACTGTGGTTTCTTACTGCCTCTGTTAATGCAAACTAAAAATTTCTCCCTGGGGCAGGGTAGTTCTAAGAATGAAATTTGAGCTGGACAGTTCTTAAAACTATGTTCTTAAAACTTTTCTGTCTGAAAGCGGCTATTGTGACATAATTTCTTGGAATCCTCCCAGAATGATTCTATGATTCTTTCAGGTTATCTGACTCACCTGAGGACTTCTCTTGTAGCAAATTTTCTTTACCCTCCAGGGTTTAAAAAAACATAAGAACTGCAGTGGTTCTTTTGTGGGGGGTGACTGTGCCTCCTCCACTGATTAACCCACCCTGGTTTTTGCATGTCTTGTCTCTTTTTCACTCTTTGACTAATGGAGCATTTTAGGCTGTCAGAAATATGTCAGATATTCAAGATTATATCTAATGGTTTTGGTCTCCTTTGAAGGTGGAGATGTGGTGAAGATTGCCCAGCTGGCCAACATAGCAGGCAGTCAAAATCGCATCTCCCAGTCAGAGACTCCTGTAACACTTCAATTTCAAGGAAACAAGTTCACTTTGTCTCCGAGCCAGCTTCGTCAGCTCACCACTGGACAGCCCTTGCAGCTTCAAGGTACACTCGGTAATGCAGATTCCATTGTCACACATTATGTCAATATTGATTGGTATTCCTTAATACCTCTGTCATAGTTGCTGATTTTTTTTCCCCATTAAAATCCTTTTCTTTAAAGAGATTTATTTCATTCTGTCTTGATCTCTACATGTTAATTATCTGTTTTATTACTAGTCTTAAATTATTATATGTCAAAATATCCCATAAATGTCTAAATAATATAGTTTAAATTGGTAAATATGTAGAGTTTGCCAAGTTTTTGTTGTCCTCGTAATTTGAAAGTGTCAAAATATGGATTGTTTGTACAATCCAGTTAGAATATGGAAGGGTTATGCAACAGTAACTCTTAGATTTTACTGTTACTTATATATATATATATTATGTCCATCCTTTTGGCTGACTGTACTGGCATAGTATAGTTTGTCATGCAACATGAGACTCTATGATGACGACATAAATTAATGTGAAACTTTGAATTTTTGTTTAAAACTTTAAAAACACCTAAACAAAATGATTATATTTCTTGAAAGCCAACACTAATTTGGGGCAATCATCAATTCTGCAGGTCCACTCTGTGGTAAGGTATTCATAATAGTTGTTTGTTTATCACCCAATGTTGTGGTTTCAGGAAATATCCTACAGATTGTGTCAGCTCCTGGGCAGCAGCTAATCAGGCCTCAAGGGTCCATGGTAATGCAAACAATGCCCCAAGCAGTTCCTACCTCCAATGCATCATCCTCCCCTGCGACACCTCTTACTTCTCTACCGACAGCCCAACCAGGTGACTAATCAGTTGTACTTGACATGCTTTGTTTTTCTTTTTTCAGTTAGTTGCACATTTGATCTAATATTGATTTTGATTTGATTTCGGATTTCTTTTTAGCTCTTAGTGTGACTACAAATGCTACAACAGCCTTAACCAAGATCACAACAGCAGCTCCTGCTGGTCCACAGGTTTGTACATTTGTTTCAAAATAAATCAAATTAAACACATTTCTTAAGGATTAAAATAAATGTGATAAATTTAAACTGGATCATTGTTGTTTTGGAGGATGATTGTAAAGTTCTTTAATGGCAACTCTTCCACCAGGTCTCTTCAGAGGAAAAGACCCAGCAGATGAAACAACGCTTGAGCCGCCTCTTTGAAGCAAATGAAAGACACTGTAGCCGGAGAGTTATTTATGGTTCAGACTTGCTCCGGGCGTGTAGTGTGAGTTTAGAGCCTGGTCACACTGCCTTGAGTGCTGGAGGATGGAGGTGGGTTGGTAGAGAAAGCTGCCTAAGGGCCCAGAGAACCTGTGTGGCAACAACTACTACTCTGCAATCTTCAATGCTCTCTGCAAACAACCGCCTAGATGCTGCCAATAGCCTTGTCAAGAGGTACTCAGCTCAGTATTATGCATACCCTCATTTCACATTGATCATGTTATGTCACATTATTATAAAAAATTATGAATATCTGCTCAGTTGAATGTTCGTATTTGAGTAACAATTTTGTAGGAACTGATGTCCATGTTATTGTTTTATCACTATTCAGTGATTTAATACTATGCTTTTATCACAAAGGCTGGCATGTGTGGTACCCGCTGCTATTGCCCCACCACCCTACTTGTATGCAGCCAACCCCCCAGTTCCCTACAGTCTTGAACAGAAGTCCATGCACCGTCAGCTACATGAGGCTGCTGCTCCCCACAGTGCTGATATTCAGAATGTAGTGAACCGACATCTCTTCTATTTTCCTGACCTGCAACTAATGCAGATGGATTCAGGTTAGCCAAGCTATACATTGACTGTGTAACAAAGATTGCAAACTAGACAGAGAAAAATAAGAGATGTTAAATATAAGCAACTGTGAGTAATAACCCGATGTTCTGTATTTCATGGTTCAAAAGGTAAACTGGAAGCTCTTGCCATCCTTCTCCAGAAGCTTAGGTCAGAGAATCGTCGTGTTCTCATCTTTACTCAGATGGTGAAGATGTTAGACATTCTGGAGGCCTTTTTAGATTACAGACAGCACACTTATGTGCGAGTGGATGAAAACTTCACACCAGATGAACGACAGGTAAATAACATGGTTGGTTGTGAAAATTAATTCATAGCAAATTTATTAAATGACGTAAATTAAAGATTTTCATAACTTTGTAGATTGTATCTTTATTAAACGTCGAAAAAAAAAAACACCATCAAGGGAAAGAATGTTGTACGGTGGAATAGAACCACACTTATCATAACCTTCTATCTAAGTGCTATGTATTAAGTGTGAGACTATCTTGAAATGCAAACCGCCTGCTGCAACTAGACAACAGCTGGCCAGTACATCTTTGTCTTTGTCCATCATTATTAATGGGCTTGTTGTTGTCTCTGCAGGAAAATATAAAGAGCTTTAACAGGAACAGACAGGTTTTCTGCAGTATCCTGACGAACCGCTGTTGCTCAGCAGTTGGGACTGTGTTTGATGCGGACACAATTATCTTTTATGACACAGACTTAAATCCAAGCATTGATGCCCGCACCCAAGAATGGTGTGACAAAATTGGGCGCTCAAAGGACATACACATTTACAGGTGATCATTGATATTCATGCCCCATTTTTGTCTAACAAACCATAAGACATACTACAAGTTTAAATTTTTGCTGTTTGTTTGTTGCTTAGGTTGGAAAGTGGGAACTCCATCGAAGAAAAACTTCTGAAAAATGGCACCAAGGATCTGATCAGAGAGGTGGCTGCACAGGGAACTGATTACTCTCTGGCTTTCCTCACACAAGTAAGATACAGTCATTATAGTTTTTTTGACCTGGAGTTCATGAATCCATGGTTTTATAGAACAACCATTTTTACCATATGGCTGCCAAAGTCTTCAGTGTGTAGACCTATGAATCTTAATTTTATTCTTTTCACCGTGAAGCTCAAAAACTCATTATGTACTTCCAGCGCACAATCCAGGACTTGTTTGAGGTGGAGGCTGGATCGGGGGAAAAGGTTGAGGAATTTGTGGTCCTTCACCAAGAACCTTCACCATCCGAAACCATCTCTCCTCGAGTGGCTAGACCATACATCCAAGCCCTCCAGAGCATAAACTTGGAGGACCTACCAGAAGCAGAGGAAGAAAAGCAAGAGGAATCACAGTTAGAGGAGAAGGAATCAGCAGTGGAAGATGAAGGGCCAGAAACTTGTAGTAAAGAAGAGCCAGCTCAAATGGAGGAGCTAAATGCAGTCATGGAACAGGTATCTTTACAATTGTCATCTATAATTAGGAAACTAGTTGATACGTAAAAGAACAAATGTAAGAAATCGACTGAGGTTTGTCATGATCATAACTGTTATTATTTATCCTTCAGTTGACTCCAATTGAAAAGTATGCCCTGCATTATCTGGAGTATCTTCACATCAGTGATGATGAAATCTCTCTCAAGGTAATTTCATTAAAGTAACTAATACAACTGTAATTGTCTGAATTCAGGCTCTGTATTTTCAAAAGAAAAAAGACACAGGACTTCAAATCAGACTTGATCAAATTGGCTGAGAACAATAACTATTTTAATTTATTCAGGAGCAGCTGGAATGTTCGAAGAGAGGCTGGGAGCTGCAACAGTTGCAGAAGCTAAAGGTAGAGGAGCAGGAACGGCAGATGATGGAAGGAGATGAAGATCTTTTCACGTATACCAGAGAGGATGCATACAACATGGTGGGTTGCTATTGGAATCTTTTCTGTTCAAAAGCAAGTATTTGGATCATTTAATGCTAAAAATTAACATTTCTATGCCTCTCAATAGGAGTATGTATTTGATGCACAGAATGGCCATACAGAAATTATGCCGGTAAGATACAAGGATATATAAGAAAACTACCCGTAACTGTACCATGCAACCTGGTGGATCAGAACACATTGGATTTTGGGGTATAATTGCTTAATATTTAACTGTACTTTTTTCAACCTAGCTTTGGACTCCTCCCACACCACCACAGGATGACAATGACATTTACATTGACTCTGTGATGTGTCTCATGTATGACACCACGCCTATGCCAGAGTCCAAACTTCCTCCTATTTACATCCGCAAGGAGCATAAGAGACTCAAGCTGGATCCCTCAGGTAATATCTGTTAAGCTCTTATGTATGTTGTCATAATATGTATTGAGAATATATATTTTGCAAAATACATACAGTCCACAATCTTGTGTTTCACAAATGTAAAAGTTCCACAACAGAAATAAATGTTTATTTTGCCTCGAGTTTTATACTCATGCTCCTATTCAGCAGCAGCCAGAAAGAAGAAGAAGGGCCATGGAGAAACTGTCATTCCTCCACGCTCCCTATTTGAGAAAAACAGCATGTTGAAAGTTCGCCGCGAAGCCAAGGACCAGAAGAAAAACTTTTCTCTCAAGCAGCAGGCACCCTTTGCCAAACCTCTACCTTCCTTGGTTAAACCTGCAATGGAGACTGGTCAAGACAACCCAGAGTGGCTCATCAGTGAGGACTGGGCTCTTCTTCAGGTAATTTTTCTCCTAGCCTATTGCATTGTTATCTTTTTACAAGATAACTGAACTATTTATGCTCTGTTGGTAACCATTTAGGTTCGAATTATGCATATTCTATTCAATGTTAATAAAGCCTGGCTTTTTTATCCTACAGGCTGTAAAGCAACTGCTGGAGCTGCCTTTGAACCTGACCATTGTCTCTCCTGCCCACACTCCTAACTGGGATTTGGTTAGTGATGTTGTGAATGCCTGCAGTCGCATCTATCGTTCACCCAAACAGTGTCGCAATCGCTATGAGAATGTCATCATTCCTAGAGAGGAGGGCAAGGTAACCTACCTTGTTGTACTTTGTAGAATTGCGGCAACAGCAGAGTTATTAGAAATTGTTTTACTAAATATTTATTTAATCCATATATATCTATACTTTCTTTCAGTTGGTGTATGAGGCTAACCCTAAGAAGAAAACCAAAAGTATTTACAAGGTACTGTATCCAGTTCCTAGTGTTTGAATCATTGTATTTTGCTGTTGGTCTCACCTTTTTCTTTTTGTGAATTCACTCCCACACAGTCCAAGAATAGCCGTCCTCTGAGAACATGCCAGATCTACACACAGGATGACAACACCACTCAAATTCAACTCTACAACAGCCGCTTTGAACTTATGAAAATTATTACCAGCAAGAGGAGCCCACCAATCAAACCACTGTGAGTACTGAGGTTAAAGGGACACTAGTGAAGTAATCATTAGTGGGTGCTCTAGGAGCACTTAAACCAAATTAGCAAGATGCTGGAAGACAAACAATTATATAAGTCAGGGTTTTTTTTTTCCTGACACCGACATCAAGGTTTGAGCTATATGGGGAACAGAGCTATATCGAGATAGTCAGAAGTGCTTTCAGATATCAATACTTACCTGTGTTTTGATGCAAAGCCGATGCAAAACAAGTCAGTTAAATTTCTGTGTACCCATATTAATGAGAGGTTTTTTTTTTTGTTTTTTTTTGTGGAGTCACACGTTGCCATGATACTAAAATTCAAGAGAAAGATCTTTAGTTTAGCAAATAAATCTATATATTTGTGAAATGTCAAATAAGTATGATTGTCATTACACTGAAATCTATGTATACATGTGGCTATTACAAATGTATTTCGCAGGTTTCCTATTCACAAATAATATATTTTGGTATAACAGACTCATGAAACTGATAAACCTCTTTTCCAAAGCATCTAATTTCATCTGTTGTGCAAAAAACATCAAATGTAGATGTCTTACATTTTTAATCATTACATTTCATTCTGACTTTTTACAGGCTCGGCATGAATCCATTCCAGAAGAATCCCAAACATGCCTCTGTTTTGGCAGAAAGGTGTGTTTCCTGTTGTTGGTTATTCTCGCATAGAGATAAAAAATGGGAGGAGTCAAAAATAAATAAAGAATAAAATCAAACATCTGTTCTTTATTCACAGTGGGATCAGCTATGACAAACCCCTACCCCCCATTCAGGTGGCTTCCCAGCGTGCTGAGAGGATTGCCAAAGAGAAAAAGGTGATTTCAGCAAATGTGTTCTACACATTCATGCTTACAAATGTAAATAGTGACAGGGCCTTTTTTAAACAAAAGATACTCTTATTCAGCTCCAATGCTACAAAGATTACCTAGATAACTTCATTTTACTGGTGAAATCTTGAATAAAGTGGATCTTGTATTTTTTAACAATTTCTGACATTTTTATGTTGTCTTTTGACTTTGTTCATTGTGTGTGATTTAAAGGCCCTGGCAGAGCAGCAGAAAGCTCAGCAGTTGGCACAGCAGCAGCAAACTGGCGCTCCACAGGCTCAGGCTGCACCCGGCCAAGCCCAGACTCCAGCTGCCGGCCAAGCTCAGGCTCAGGTCCCCCAGGCTGCTGCAGTGGCCGGAGCAGCTGCTGTGCCTAATGCAGCTGTTCTGGTGAGAATTAAACATCCACTTTCAATCTTATCCAATTGACATTCAAAAGAAACCCACTATCCAGTAAAAACCTTAACACATACGTTTTGTGTTTTGTAGACTGGAGCCATAAAAAACGCTTCCGTAGGCACAACCATCCAAACTGGTAAAATGAGGCACATACAGTTTGCATTACAGAGTAGCTGGTGTTACTGTATTTGATTCCTTTCCCTTTGTTTTTTGCAGCTGCTGTAGGGGGAAATGTGATTGCAGCTGGAGTTCCTCCAAGTCCCTTCCAGGCCAACAAACGCCTGGCATCTCCAGTCATACCAGGCACCCTGTCTGTGAGTCATGTTCATGTATCTCTGCAAGTTTGGCTTAACTTGGCCACCTACAAAGTGTTATTCATGACAATTCATGCCTTTGGATTGGTATTGAACAGCCTGCCCATCCACAATTGGTCAAGTAATCATTGCAATATTGACACTAATATTTTTCAGTCACATGTCATGTTATCATTACTGTTTCAGCCTGCTGGAGCCCAAGGGGTCCATGCACAACAGAGGGCAGTGACCACTGCTGCTGCCCCTGCTGAAGTGGTTGCTATAGCTACAGGGCAAGGTGTTCGAGCTGTGACCCCAGTAACTGCATCTGCAGTTGTCTCAACCACTCTAAGCCCTGTCCAGTCACAGACTCGCCCACTTGTCACCCAAGTAACTCCTGGTAAATAATGAAATACAGACATTTATATGATGAGGCATCCCTATAGATTTATTTTGTTCCAACATGCTATTATTCATGTAGCCGCAGGTATGCAACTGCAACAAGGTAAGCCGCTCACCCAGGCTCACATACAGATGTTTCGGCAACAGCAGCTGCAACATCAACAGCAGCAGCAACAGCAGGCTACCTCCCCACAGATTAAAGCTGTAGGTAAACCCCAGGTAAGCCAGCTGTACATCTTAGCTACACAAAACAACTGCAGTATGCTGGTCTGAAAAGAATATGAATCATTCCTTGTCTCTATTTGTAACTTCCTTTGCAGTTTTGTAAACATTGCCTGTACATGTCGAAGATGTTTATTCATCAAGAAGTTAAACGGTCTTAATAATATGTGCACATATATGTTTCATAGGAGCTGTTAAAGATGCACAAACACAAGTTGCTTCAGCAGCAGCAGCAGGTAGCCGCAGCAGTGGCGGCATCGCAGGGTCAGCAGGGAGCAGGAGCCCAGCAGGCTACCCAGGTTCAGCCTGCACAAGCTGCCCAAACCAATCCCCAGCTGGCAGCTGTTGCTGCACCCAGACCTGGAGCCGTACTGACAGGCACCACTGTGGCAAACCTGCAGGTGACTAGGCTGGTAAGGCTTGGAAATGATTTGTCGGATTACACCAAAATATTGTTGCCTAGAATATGACAGTGTAGGTCATGATACTCTGATAAATCCTATCAGTTCAGATCTGAAGAAGTCGTGGGTGAGGTATAAACAATTTTTAAGAAATCAGCCAGGTGCCATTGGCATGATAAGCTTTATCATTAAGTATTTAAGATACCTTTTACAATACCTTTTTTCCTGAGGAGGAACCCAGAGCAATGGCTCAGACTATTCTCTCCTTCTATCTGCCATAAAGAAAGCTGCATGTGCTTTCATGGTTCAACAAAACCACTTCAATTAATAATTACTTTGGTCCAGCAAAGAATTGTCCGCCCCACCAGCCTCCTAATCATCTTAATTTTGGCATTAATGTTTTTTTTCGCAGACTCGGGTATCAGCTCAAGGTCAAATTCCAGCTCAGGCAGGACAGACAGCCCAGGTGACCCTTACCAAGCCTCCTGTGGTCTCTGTGCCAGCTGTGGTCTCATCTGCTGGCGTCACCACACTGCCCGTCACTGTAGCAGGCATTAGTGTGGCTATTGGCCAGCCTCAGAAAACAGGTGTGTTAAGTCTTTTCGGATCATTTTATTAAAGTATGCTGTCTTTTAAGCTTAAGTGATTGGATTGTGGGATCTTATATTTCAACCACATTCACTTCATAGTATGAGCTAAAATGATATATCCAGAGATGTGTTTTGGGGCTTAGAGGGTTTGTTTCTTCACCATTTTTTATTGATCTATATTGAACTGTTAAGGATAGAAATTTACTGTATGAGAAATCACAAAGCTACCAATTCTTAAGTAGCCAATCATTTCAGATCAAAGAAAGGTTTCTGAAAAGTTTTCCTTTTTTCTTTTCGTTTGGCAATCCTTCAATAGATATGAGTATTTATTGAATAATTTATTACAATAGTTTCCAGTGTCATGTGTAATTTTCTATATTAATGAAGGAATATGATTCAAGTTAAAAAAAGCAATTGGTTTTGTTGAGTACAAAGCCATCATTTGAAGTAAGCAAGCATTGAGCATTATTTGTGTGACATTTGTTCTTGTAATAAAAGGTAGCCCTTGTTTTTTATCATTATGACCTCTTGATCGACATGTCCTAAATCCTCATTATAAACTACTTTTTCCTTCTTATCAGGTGGGCCTGTACTCACGCAGTCCTTCCCCCAGATGCAGGTGCCGCAGCTGCTTCAGATGAAGAAGCAGCTGCAACAAGCGGCAGCAGTTCAGGCAGCAGCTGCAGCCCAACAAAAAGTTGGGCAGCCGCAGCAAGCACAGGCCACTGTGCAGCAGAAAGTAAGCGTCACTCCTCTTCTTTTCTGTCTCTTTGGTTAAGGCTGCTTTCTGATTCTTAAAACAATGAGCAGCTCTTAGATGTGACAGTCGGTGTGCAAATTTTTGTTGAAAAACTAACATTCAGTACTGTTAACTGCAGGAGATGTATTAATCCAGAAGGAGGTCAAACTGTTGACTGCATTAATTATGTTTTTATATTTGTCAGATTGGCACACAGCAGGTGACAGTGCAGGCTGGTCAGCCCACCCAGCAGCCCCAGCAGAAAGTGACCTACACAGCTACACAGCTCCAAACAGGGATCAAGACACAGTTCTTCACTACATCCATTGCCCAAGCTCAGAAACCCACAGGAGCCCAACAAATCCAGGTACATTGTCATTGGCAGCCACTCGCTTAAAACGCTTTGCAGTTAAGCTTGGCAAATGATGTGTGTTTAATGTAAAGTTGTTTTTTCACTTTTCTTACAGATGGCTAAGATCCCTCAAATTGTTCAGCAGCAACCCACAGTGGCAAATATACAACAAATTGTATCTTCTTCTCAGCAGGTAGGATTTAAGGCTGAGCTCCCTTGGAGACCATTTAAAATTTGACCCCAAGCTTTAGGATAGAACTTTGACCTCCTTATAATCAAGAGGCTTAGTATTATAAGGAACTCTCACTCCAGAGACCTCAAATAACAAAAATAAACAGTGTGAATCGGTAGAAACAAACTCCGACAATGGAACATTGAAAATATTTATGTTGATGGCCATGAAAATGTTTTATTCCTGGACAAATTTCTATTCAGTTATTAATTTGCGTGATTCCTTTGTAAAAAATGATGGATTAAACAGCATCCTTTGATGAGAACTTCCTCCTCAACTGTAAGAAAAAAGAACATCTTTTGTACATGCATTTTTACAAAGGAGAAGAGGTGAGTTGATTTGCCCCACTTGAGAACTGAAGCCTTGCCTCAGCAAGTTGTGAACCCAGGATCAGCAATGTCCAATGTCAAAACAATTCAGTTTGGTGAGAAGGACTCTGCCATTTGGCCTGTTATTTGACACAAAGTATTTTCTGTTCATTTAAATTGCCCAAAGATAGCTTAACTACAAAAGAACATAGCCTTTTCAATGTGTAGTGTTATTTGTCTTTATAAAGTCATTAGCTTGCATTAAAAAGATATATGCAGTTTCAATACACCCTAATTTTGATAGTATTACATGTTTCAATATTTCACAGAATTACAGTCATAGTCTTGTTTTTTTTTTTTTTTTATGTAGACATTAAGCTGTATTTTGCTGTTTGTAAGAACATTGCTGACATGTCCAGTTCAGTGTAATAAATTGCAGCAAACCTCTCAAACGGAACCTTTATATTTCCCACCAGATCCAGACGCAGCCTCAAACTGTGGCCCTGACCCAGGCTGCCACATCGGCTCCTGCTCAGGTGCAGATGATTCCCGCTGGCACAGCAACAGCCCAAGTTGTCCAGCAGAAGATCATCCAGCAGCAAGTGGTGACAGCAGCCTCCTCTCCCCAGATCCAGACGCCCCCATCCCACAGCCCTGCCCAGCAACCCTCAGCAACGCCCGTCACAGAGTCCCCAGTACAGCAGCCTGCTCAGTCCCAGCAGCCCCCCAAGGGTCAACCTCGCCAGGGTGGCATCAGAGCCAAGACTCCTGCCAAGCCTAGTGGTGGGGGAAACTAGAGTCAGAATTGAGTGAAAGTTGTCTGCAGTACAGATGTGGTTGCATTAGACTTCCTGTGAGTTGCCAACAGCATCACACCAAACCTTTACCTCATTCCAGCCACCTCTAATGTGTATAAGCATAACTATTCCAGTGATCATACCTAAACTGGCAGGATTCTGATTTACCAACATTTTGAAATTACTGAAGAATTCTGATTTACCAACCGTTTGAATTTACTGAATCAACTTACATAACTAATTTTTAATATATTTTTTTTTTAAATTGTGGAATGTTCCTTAAAATCTACCACACCTTAACACCCCTTTGACTACTGCCCAGTGCATCACACAATTGGAGACAGAGGAGTCTTTACCTTCAAAGTGATGAATGTAATCGTACTCCACAGACACCTGAAGCTTTACTAGTAATTCAGCTTGGGTAATGAACTGTCCATTAGAATAAGTGTAGTCATTGATAGTCCCTTGCATGTCGAATCCCCTTGTCTATAGATACTGAATGGAGAGCAATGCACGTTCCTTTAGTCATGTCTTGGGTTGCTTTTTTTTTTTTTTTTTAATTGCAGCAAATACACTGTAAACATGTACTTTAGTATTTTGGGTTATTGTAATTGTCTTTTTTATTGATGTCTAAAAAAAAGACCTGTAAATATCAGTGAAAAAACATTTGTACTTGTAAAGTAGTTGTGTTTTCATTGGGGGTTTTCCAGCCTAATTGTAATAAAGTGTTCTGTTTTTATATACAATTCTAATTGTTTTTTGTCATTAAATATTTTGAGCGTGACATTACATTTACATTACATTACATTGCATTTGGCAGATGCTTTTATCCAAAGCGACTTACAATAGAGGACATAGGGACTGCAAATACACCTGCAAATACATGACACCCAGTATCAATATAAAATGATGGACAAACAGGACCCAACAGGGACAAAAACAGTTCTGGTCGTGGCATCTTGCACCCAGATGGTCTGAGAAACTGTAGGACACGTGGATGTGATTTTTTTTTTATTTATTTTTTTCCCCACTTCAGACTAGGAAAATGAAATCATGATTCATGAACCACACACAAAATAATTTAGTCCACGTGGGGGCGCTGTTTCATCGACTTCCCTCTGCCCGCTTTCCTTGGGCCAACTAGTGCTATGGATTTTCCAGCTCATTGAAATTTCCCATCTGCTTCTCAGTACAAGTACACACCCTGTGCTTCTTCCCTCTACTTGCGCTTGATGGCTGGTCAACATTCAGTCCTGGACAGATGACAAATGAGCAGTGAGGTGGAAGAGGAGCCCAAGAGAAGAACAGATGGGCAAGACTGGTGTGCTTGGCCTGGATGTCACTCCGTTTCCACTTATTGCTTTGTACTAAAAACCTTCATCTGAAAAATTGAGTTATACCAACAGCATTAACCTTTTTTCTCAAGGGGATCAGACCATGTATAAAGGGGTTGAGCATCTCATCCAGACAGGTTGATCATTTAGCATATCTACTACAATGTATTTCACGATTAATGGAATTATAATTTCTAAAAAATGAAAATCGGCACATTGAAGTCATGAAACCATGGAACCACACAGGACAATGGTGAGTTAAAAAAAATCTGGTCAGATGTACAATTCTTTTTTTTACATCTGTGACTTCTCGATAATTTGCTGAATTTGATTTGCAAATTAGCTAATACAGTGAATGCATGAAGCCTCCCAACTGCCGTACACAAGACAAACACTTAATATATATATATATGTGTGTGTGTGGGTTTAACATACTATCTTATGCAACAGATGTGCAAGCAAATAAACAACCAATTCAGTTCAACAAAGGAGGGAAAGGAAGAAACTATGAAGCAAATTTAACAATAAAGACAAAAGCAGATGCAGCTGAACCTACAACGAACAGATTTGATTATGTGGCAGGACTGAAGGACACTTGGGAATGTTCAGGACAGTTTTGTCAGCCTCAGGTTGGAGTATAAAGAAAAAAAAATAAAAACAAATGGAAGCATCAGTTTGTTATCATTATCACATAAATTTATAGCTGAAATAAAGTATAAAGAATGGCCAACCTGTGTCTCATATAATCTTGGTCCTGTGAAGGAATCTGACAGGAAGCAGCATCTTTATTCCAAAAACAATGTAGTGATGATATTAAAATATTGATAAATATTATGTAATAAGTAATAAATTATTAAAAGTAATTCTGTTCTTTATTACACCAGTAATAATCAGAAACCCAAAGTTGAATGTAAAAAAATTATGAAACCAAAGTCTGTAAAAGAGGTGGATTGGAGGATCATCACTCACTTCACCCAATTTTCCCAATTTTTTTTAATTAGCCTGCTGCATATTTTCTGACTGTGGGAGGAAACCGGAGAACCCGGAAGAAACCAGCACAGACAGGGGGAGAAGATGCAAACTCCACACACTCCACTCAATAAATTTAAAATATTCTAACGCCTCAAAGATGACATCCACCATAGGCTTTCTCTCCAGATGATGTCACTTTATTCTCTGCACTTCCCTGGTACACCCATACTCGAGGATGTGCTCCGCAACACTCTCACTTCCCCCAAACTTCCCGCCCCTCACCCACATCAATCCCTCCCCTGCCTCCATCCCCAGTCACCGGACCACAATCCCATATGACAAGCCTGCCGTCCAGTGATCAGCAAAGTGCCAGCGAGTGACAAGTCAAGTGACGGGTTTTTATGCAGGGGTCGCTACACTACCCCCTCACCACAAAGTTCCTCGCCCCCAAAGGACATACAGAGCTGCCAAAAGTCCCTCCAACATGTCAGCAACCACTACTGAAGGCGTATAAAGCATAAACAACAGTATAAACAACATGAAAGACAACTTGAAAATACTTTTGTTATGTTTTTTTCTAAACTAGGAGGGTCCGGGTGGACGATCAGCCACTCCAATGAGACCAGGGCGCATTCTTGCCCTTTCTGGAACTGAGGTCTCACCCCTAACTATTCCCCCTGCTCAGGGGACCCACAAAGTCTTTGAGCCAAGCCGGAGCTCCGCTACACCTCTGAGGATGAACTGCCTGAAGAGACAGGGGGAACAGGGGGAAGAGGGAGAGGGAGTGATTGGTAGGGAAGAGGGGTGGCAAATACTGGGAAAGGTTTCCTGTTGTCCTTGGAAACACAGAGGAGGGGCTCCCCTCTGTTGGGAGCCAGCCTGTCTCTGTGCAGGGCCACCTTTCTTCTGCCGGGCAACAGCACCCTGAACACCACTTCCCCCAGCTTCTCTAGGACTCTATAAGGCCCCACCCAATGACTGTGCAACATCGGGCACCAGCCCTTCTTGCACTGAGGACTGTACACACAGACAAACTCTCCCGCCTGAAAGTGTCTCCCCTGCGCCCTTTCATTCTAGTTCTGTTTCTGCCTCACACCAGCCCTCTGCTGCATCTCTTGGGCAAAACAGTGTGCAGTATCCAGGCGGTCCTGAAGCTTCCTAGCATACTCAGGACCCATTGGGTGCGTCCACAGAATCTTGGGGCTGACCAAACATCACTGCTGCTGGGGTTTGGAGGTGCCAACCCAGCATGAAGAGAGCAGGGGTGTGCAGTCCGTGAACTCCTGGACAGCTGACCGTCATGCCATGAGCACCAGAAGCAGATGATCATCCCAGTCCCGCTGTTGTTGTGCCATGAGAATTGCCAGCTGCTGTCCCAAGGAACGGTGAAATCTCTCTACTAATCCGGCCCCCTAAGGTTGTATAGGAGTGATGCAGGTCTTGTGTGAAGCGCCTGAACATGCCCCCCATCAAGGCATCCATCATGGTCTCCGCCGCTTGATCAGGCAGAGCATAAGCCTCTGGCCATTTAATGAAATAGTCTATGGCAGAGAGGATGTAGTGGTTACCCTTAGCTGAACACAGAAAGGGACCCACTTCATCCACCGTCACTCTCTCCATCAGGACCCCCACCAGAAACTGCTGGAGCGGTGCATGCAAATGGCCCAGGAGGCTCTTGCGGGCCATGCCAGGGTCACCGCGACGTCCGAAATTCCCCACGCCTCCCCCTGCACCAACCTCAGTAGAGCCCCTGCCAGAGGCAGCAGAGAGTCTTTGTAACCCCGAAGTGCCCCAACCCTGCAGCTCCCTGCATGGCTTTGAGCACCCCCTCTTGCAGGCCCTTGGGGACTACCACCTGCCACCTCATCTCCCCTGTTGCCAGGTCTTTCCACACCCACTGCAGCACGTTGTGGTGCAGACAAAGCGTGTCGGACATGGCCCACACCCCTTTGCTTGTTGTGGAGAACACCGCCACCTCTTCCCATGATGGCCGCTGCTGTGCCTCCACCCACTGCAGAACAGGCCTCAGGTCCACATCCTGGCCCTGTTGCCATCTCCACACTGCCGTGTCCACCATCTGCAACTCCCAGCAAAGGGCCGCCTCCCTCTCCTCAGCCCGCAGCTCCTTCTCTCTCTCCTCTTTTTTTCACACTTGCGACACCCTTCCGCTGCACATGGTCAACAAGAGAGAGCATCAGCATTTGTGTGTCGTGCTCCAGCCTGCTGTTCCACTTTGAAGTAGTACGCCTGGAGCTCCTCCAGCCACCTGGCCACCTGCCCCTCCGGCTCCTTGAACATCATGAGCCATTGTAGGGCAGAATGATCCATTTGTACTGTGAACCTCGAACCACAGAGGAAATACTTTAAGTGCCTGACTGACAAAATCACTGCTAAGAGCTCCCTGCGAGTGCACAGCACTGCCTTTTGTGTTTATTCAATGCAAAGCTGAAGTATGCAACAACCCGCTCCCCTGTTGACCCCACTTGAGACAGCACACCTCCCACGTCTGCATCGTTCATGTCCATATCTAAGACGAAAGGCAATGTGGAGTTGGGTGGAGTCAGTACTGGAGCCTCACTGGAGGCTGCTGAATGCCTCCTGGGACTCCATCCACAAAAAGTCTCTTGCCTTTTGTAGCAGCTGAAACAGGATTGCAACTATGTAGGCAATGCCTTGAACAAACCTGCGGTAGTACAAGGCCAAGCCCAAGAACCTTTTTCGCTGTCTCTGATTATCAGGAATGGGTCATTCAGCGACAGCTTGAACCTTTGCCATCCTGGTGCCCAATGCCCCTACTTTGTACCCCAGGAAGTGCACCTCTCACTGCATAAAATGGCGCTTGTCTGGGTGCAAGCACAGGCCATCTGTTTGGATCCTGCCCAACACCACCAACAGGGAAGCCAGGGCAGCCTTGATTTCCTGGAGGACTACGGGTGCGGCAACCTTTTCTTGGAGGAATGCAGGAACAGCCCCCACAGAGTGGGGTCAGTTTTCCCATTGTGCCAGGGGAATGCTCCACCAGCCCATCATCGTCATTGGCAGCAGACATGACCATGGCCGGGAACTTGTCATAAGCTCCACAAGGACAGGTTACCTCCCAGTGGGGTGTGACCACACTACCCCGCTACAACAGAGAGGAGCCCCCACAGACATACCTCATTCAGGTGCAGATGGGGGCACAGTTCGACAACTGGTCCCCGGGGAAAACAGCAATACAGGTTACTCTGTACCTATAGGGTAAGGACCGCCAAATACCGGCCACAGGAATGGTTTGGTTTCCAGGCCATTGAAAGGGTCCTGCACCAATGGTTTGGTCGCTGTCTCTTCTCTGAGGATGCTGGGAACCAGCTCTCCACCCATCAGAGGAGAGGGGGGGGGACTTGAGGGCTTATGCAGCAGATCTTTGGACCTATGCCTGCCAGTGTTACCCTACTTTTGACACTATTGGACTGGATGAGCCGGCCCTCCATGCTTTTATTCAGGGATTCCAGCCTCCCTGCGTTAAAGAGCATCTCAGCTTACATACTACTAAGACCTCCATGGAAGCTCGATACTGGGAGGTAGAGAACTCCCTTTTGGGATAGGTAGTGAAAGACCAGCTACTTGTCAGATGGAAGACGAAACGAGTGAGGATGAAAGAGCAACCCGCCAGACCCTAAGGGGAACCCTGCGGCCCTCACAACGTAGCGCGAAGGCAGCTGGCCAATGGCTAAGAGAGGAGTGTTTTCATTGTGGGGAGCCAGGCATTTGGCATGCTGCTGTCTCACAGCTGACTTTAAACTGAAAAGGGTAGGCACAATGGAAGGATTGCAACCCGAGACCACCAAGCTACCTCTCCTCAAGGCAGTACCACAGCTGGGTCATATTGGCCAAGCCCAAGGATTGTATGTGAACTGCACCATCGATGGTATCCAATGCTGGGCTGTGGTGGGAACAGGGTCAACCATCTCGCTGATCTGTCCCAGGGTTCTCACCACCACAGCACCACTGCCACAGGTCTGTGCACTAAAATGCTGGGAGAGAAGGTCCTCCCATTTGGCTAGCAAGAATTCAGGATCCCTGTATCATTGGCCTGGACTTTCTAAAAAATGGGTGTCTGTGGTTGATGTACCCGGGGAAACACTTTACCGGACAGTGTCAGAAGAGCCAGCGATTTGAGGGCTGTTTCCCCCCATTCACAGAAAGCTGTGAACAAGCAGAGCAGTACGGGACTGACAACCTTTGGAAACAGGGGTGATAAAATCATCATGTCCAATGGCATGACAACTGTGAGGAAATCAACATTGTGCTGCCTCAGAGACACACAGAGCTAAAGGCAACAGATGCAGGCTGTTGGGGGAGGGGTGGCGTTGTTATTCAGGTATGAATGAGCCCAACGGACACTTGCCCAGTTATGTGCGGCCCTGCTGCCCCCTGCAGGCAGTAATCACTCCCTCCACACCTCCAATGTCAGGGCCAGGCACTTATCACTCAGCCCAGGGGTCCCTGCTAATGATGCTCTTCTAGTGATGCTGACAATAATTGCTATTGCAAAAGAAACAGGCCATCTATACTGAGGTTGCCATGGCAACCCCCTGTGACCCATCCTATAGAAAATCACAGGGCTCTTGAAACAGTGGTTTATGTAGCACACAGATGAGGATTTTATGCCATGCCATGCTTTAGCTTAACTGTGGATTTGTTACACTATACCGCATTATCATGTGCAAATACTTTCTTATTTCCTTTTCATCTTTCCTATTTATTTTAACTATCTGTTTTTCATTGTGGTCTATTGGTTGTTCTTATTGAATTTGCCTGTCTTGCAACCAGGTGGACACTGCTGCTGCTTCTGCTGTGATGACCACATACCCCCTTGAGGACTAAATAAAATTGTATCTTATCCCATATTATCTTATCTTACCCATCTTTGTGACATGCACATAGCTGATTGCCTCTTTTAAAGGGATGAAAACTAGCCACATCAGTTATAACAATCTAGTGAGCAGTTCAATAAATGTAAATAAATAAATGGGATTCATAATGCTTAAATGTTAACCTGGTATTTGAGAGATAATGCCCTTTGCCCCTATATGCCCTTTGGTAAGATTTCCTCCACACATACAAATAAATATCTACAAATATACTCCCTTGAATATTACATGCCTAATGTATTTATTTTAAGAGAAACTTTTAACTGACTCTTGGAAACCATTTTCCTCCAATTATTTATGTACAGCCTTTTAAACGCTTATATAATTATATAACTACATAATAACATGACTATTACATGCAATAGTCATGTTATGATATACGTATAATAGACGTGAGATGTAATAAAATGTAATGTAAATTGTACTTGCCAGTGATCTCAGAAATGACACATCACTGATTGCTCCTGCAATATTCAGGAGATGCTATTTTTTTAATAATGGAACAACATAGGTGTGGTCTTTTGTAGGCGAATAAAACATAATAACCAGATTATACCAGATCCGGTATCCAGTATTGGTACCGATGACCTACAGGGAACCAATGGAAACTGGACCACTTTAGGTCAAAGAAGGAGAAGAGGAAGGGATGTATGGAAGCCGAGAGAGAAGAGGAAAGGCAAGAGAATGGGACTGAGATTAGGGAATTTTAAATTTTGGGACTATGACAGTAAAAGGTTGAGAGTTGGTCGACATGATGCAGAGAAGCGAAGTGGATATACTGTGTGTCGAGGAGACCAGATGGGTAGTAAGGCTTGAAGCTTACAAGCAGGCTGTAAGTTATACTATCATGGTAATGACAAGAAGAGAAATGGAGTAGGAGTTATCTTGAAGGAGGAGTTTGTCAGAAATTTTCTGGAGGTGAAAAGAATGTCAGATGAACTTATGAGTCTGAAACTGGAAATTGAAGGTGTGATGCTCAATGTTGTTAGTGGCTATGCCCCACTGGTGGGATGTGAATTTGAGGAGAAGGAAAAATTCTGGAATGAGTTAGATGAAGTGATGCAGAATATCCCCAGAGATGAGAGAGTGCTAATTGGTGCAGACTTCAATGGACATAAAGGTGAAGGCAATCAGAGGGATGAAGAAGTGATGGGAAGATTTGGTATCTAGGATAGGAATGCAGAGGGACAGATGGTGGTAAATTTTGCTAAAAGGATGATATGGCTGGAGTGAACACTTATTTCCAGAAACGACAGGAAAAATAGAGAGCAGAGGTAGGAGCACCCAGGTAGACTACATTTTGTAAAGACTAGGTAACCTGAAAGAAATCAGTGACTGCAAAGGAGTTGTAGATGAGAATGTGGCCAGACAGCACAGGATGGTGGTTTGTAGGATGACTGGTGACAAGGAAGATCAAGAGGACAAAGGCAGAGCAGAGGACAAAGTGGTTGGAGCTGAAAAGGGAGGAGTGTTGCATAGTTTTCAGGGAGGAGTTGAGAAAGGCTCTGGGTGGTCAGGGTGAGCTTCCAGACAATAGGACAACAACAGCGAATGTTATCAGGGAGACAGGTAGAAGAGTACTTGGTGTATTATCTGGAAGGAAAGTAGATAAGGAGACTTGGTGGTGGAATGAGGAAGTGCAGAATTAAAAACAGAGAAAGCGGTTAGCAAAGAAGAAGTGGGATACTGAGAGGACTGAAGACAACAGATGGGAGTACAGGGAGATATAATGTAAGGTAAAGATAGAGGCACCAAAGGCAAAAAAAAGGGCATACGATGACTTGTATGATTAGTCAGACAGTAAGAAGGGAGAGAATGATCTATACCGGTCTGGGTGATTAAGGATAGAGAGGGAAATGTATTGACAGATACTTGGAGAGTGATGGGAAGATTGAGAGCGTACTTTGAAGAGCTGATGAATGTGGAAAATTAAAGAGAGGCAAAGGTAGAAGAGGTGACTATTGTAGACCACAAAGTCGCACAGATTAGTAAAAGGGAAGTGAGGAAGGCATTGAAGAGGATGAAGAGTGGAAAGGCAGTTGGTCCTGATGATATACCTGTGGAGATGTGGAAGTGTCTAGGAGAGGCAGCGGTGGAGTTTCTGACTCAATTATTCAACAGGATCTTAGAGAAAGAGAGAGAGTAGTGTGATGGTGCCCATTTTTAAGAATAAGGGGGATGTGCAGAATTATGGCAACCATAGAGGGATACAGTTGATGAGCATACAATGAAAGAGAGTAGTAGGAACTAGACTGAGAGCAGAAGTCAGCATTTGTGAACAGCAGTATAGCTTCATGCCTAGAAAGAGTACTACAGATACAGTATTTGCTTTGAGAATGCTATGAGAAGTACATCGAAGGCCAGCGGGAGCTCCATTGTGTTTTTGTAGACAAAGGATACAACATGGTGCCAAGAGAGAAGCTCTGGTATTGTATGAGGAAGTCTGGAGTGGCAGAGAAGTATGTTAGACTGGTGCAGGACATGTATGCTAGCTGTGAGACAGTGGTGCGGTGTGCTGTAGGGGTAACAGAAAAGTTCAAGGTGGAGGTGGGACTCCATCAGGGATCAGCTTCTTGTTTGCAGTGGTGATGGACAGGTTGACAGATGAGGTTAGACAGGAATCTCCATGGACCATGATGTTTGCAGATGACATTGTAATCTGTAGTGAGAGCAGAGAACAGCTAGAGGAAAATCTAGAGAGGTGGAGGTATGCTCTGGAAAAGAGAGGAATGAAAGTTGGTTGCAGTAAGACAGCAAGAGTATATGTGGGTGAATAGGAGGAACTCGGGTGGAAGGATGAGGCTACAGGGAGTGGAGATCAAGAATTTAAAGGATTTCAGGGACTTGGGGTCAACAGTCGAGAGCAATGGAGGGTGTGGAAAAGAGGTGAAGACACGGGTTCAAGCAGGTTGGAATGGATAGAGAGAAGTGTCAGGGGTACTATGCAAAAGAAGACTATCAGCCAGAATGAAGGGAAAGGTGTACTAGACAGTACTGAGACCAGCGATGCTGTATGCTGTTACAATGACGAAAGGACAGGAGTCAGAGCTCGAGGTCGCGAAGATGAACCTGTTGCGGTTCTCTTTGGGAGGAAGGGACCAGGATGGATAGGATCAGGAGTGAGTCTATCAGAGGAATAGCACATGTTAGATGTTTTGGAGAGAAGGTCAGAGAAACCAGACTGAAATGGCTCGTTGATGTACAGAGGAGGGATAGTGAATATATTGGTAGATGGATGCTGGATTTGGAGCTGCCAGGCAGGAAGTCTCGAGTAAGACCAAAGAGAAGATTTATGGACGTAGAGAGAGAGGATATGAAGGTAGTTGGTGTGAGAGAGGAGGATACAGAGAACAGGGTTAGATGGAGAAAGATGATTCACTGTGGTGACCCCTGAAGGAATGAGCCGAAAGGAGAAGAAGATAGGCGTGGTCTTTTGTCTTAATTTAAGCTTAATTTGTGTCCCAAAATAAACCACATATATATCAGAGTTTATTCAGTTACCTATTTAAATTGTGGCCTCAGAGATGTTTTTTTAAAAAAGGCACAATTCCTGAGTATACTGATAATCATTACAACATATTTTATAATGTAGTCATGTGGGCAACACATTGCTTGTAAGATGGTTATTGCGAAAGTGAGTTGAGTTTCATAATGTAGTAAGAATGAATTACATTTTGTCGAATCATTACACAATGTAGCGTTGCACAAAGATGTCAGTGTCTGTGATGTCGGAATTTTCCACAAAGCACTTTGAGATAAATGTTTGGAAAATCTCGAAGTCTATTTTTGGCTGATCTGCTTACAAGTAGAGACATAAAATCTACAAAATGCACACACTTAGTTTGAAATATTCAGGTCCATCAGAATTTTTTTTTGACCTGTTGTGGGGGGGCATCACTGTGGAAAACTGGGTGCAACGCTGTGTGTGACTGATTGTGAAATGCTGAAAGGCCATGGTAAGCATAAAAAGTACAATGATTCCCATAATGCCTTCTTCCCACAATAAGACGACTTCACTGGGTTTAGTCATCATCACATCACACTGCCGAAAGTTTTCTTCAGTCGAGAACTGTTGCTCTAAAAGATGACTCAGTTCTCAGATTTCACAGGCTGGTGGCAGTTGTGTGGGTGGGTGGGGGTCAGAGGGTGGTAATTGCTCACCATGCCTGAAGGGCTGAGAGAGCACCTGAACTGACATGCTCAATCTGGAAACATTGTGATGGTATTCACCACTTCAGAACCTCAGATTTACATCCAAAGTCAACCCTGATTCCAATTCCCTCTTCCTTTTCTGTCGCTATCACTTTCGGCTTCTCTCGTCCTGTCAGCTCCGTCCATGGTTGGGGGCATGCTCCTTCCAAGCCGGCTGGCTGTGAACCATACACACACACACACATACACACACATAAACTCTGTCTCTTGCTCACTGTAACTCTGCCTCCTGTCACCTGCCCGCTCCTCATCATTGCTGTGTGCTTTCAGAGTCATTCACTCACATCTTTCACTTTAGCCACTTCAGAGATCAGACCACTTCCTGAAGTCATAAAGCAAACTTGAGAAAAAGTGAGAATTTTAATGGATTCAGCGAAACACATATTTTTTGTCCACCATTTTCAGTTAATCAATGCAATCACTCTGTCCCTGTCCTTTCGGACCAAAGATGGATGGGAGAAAGTGATGAATTTGTTTAAAGATCATATTCTGGATAAAGTGTGGAGGAGATTTTGATATTTCATGCCAGGTGTTGCATGAAAGATGGTAGAACTCTGGAATTTCTGCGCATATTGAGCAAGAGCAGGAACACTGAGCCAAAGACTCAAGTATATCCCGATCTGTGACCATGAATACTGCAACATATTTTTTTTAATCTTAAAAGTAAGCTACTTTCAAGTGGCAAAATAAATCTCAAAATTACAGCACTGATTTTAAGTTTGTGCAGTGAGAGATTCAAAAACATTGTACTCCATTTCCCATAGTGTAACACAATAGCAACTTTCATTCATTTTATACTTGTCCTTGAGATTACCTTGAAATCAAAAGAGTTCTTTCACAGCTGCTGCATCTGCCTTCCTGAATTATATCCTGTTTGACTGCAATAAAGACAGATCTTACATCTGCATCGAAGTTGTACCCGCATGTCCCATTGCATTTCCTTCAACAAACACACAAATCACACTGAAGTTTTAAGAGAAGCCACTCATAAGTGCTGTAATTTCATTTGTAATTGGGTAAGTGTTTGTCACTGTTGGTCTTTGGCCATTTTCTCACTCACTAATTTTTAAGATCCTGTTGAATAATCTAGTAAGAAAATCTACCGCTGCCTCTCCTAGACACTTCCACACCTCCGCGGGTATATCATCAGGACTGACTGCTTTTCCACTCCTCATCCTCTTCAATGCCTTCCTCACTTCACTTTAAGTATTTGTACTACTTTGTGGTCTACAATAGTCACCTCTTCTACCCTTGCCTCTCTTTCATTCATCAGCTCCATCCTCCATCTTCCAAACACTCTTCTAGCATCTGTCAATACCTTTCCCTCTCTATCCTTAATCACCCGGACCTGTTGTACATCTTTTCCATCCTTATCTCTGTTTCACCAACCTGTATAGATCATTCTCACCCTCCTTACTATCCAACCGAGCATACAAGTCATCGTACGCCCTTTGTTTTGCCTTTGCTACCTTTATCTTTACCTTACGTTGTATCTCCCTGTACTCTTGTCTGTTGTCTTCAGTCCTCTCAGTGTCCCACTTCTTCTTTGCAAATCGCTTTCTCTGTATATACTCCTTTACTTCCTCATTCCACCACCAGGTATCCTGATCTACTTTCCTTCCAGACATTACACCAAGTACTCTTCTACCTGTCTCCCTGATAACACTAGCTGTTGTTGTCCAATCATCTGGAAGCTCACCCTGACCACCCAGAGCCTTTCTCAACTCCTCCCTGAAAACCATGCAACTCTCCTCCCTTTTCAGCTCCAACCACTTTGTCCTCTGCTCTGCCTTTGTCATCTTGATCTTCCTTGTCACCAGAGTCATCCTACAAACCACCATCCTATGCTGTCTGGCTACAATCTCATCTACAACTACTTTGCAGTCACTGATCTCTTTCAGATTACCTTGTCTATACAAGATGTAGTCTACCTGCGTGCTCCTACCTCCGCTCTTATAAGTAACCTACTTATAAGTAACTCCTACTCCATTTCTCTTCTTGTCAGTACCATGACAGTACAACTTAAAGCCTGCTCCTAAGCTTCTAGCCTTACTACCTTTCCACCTGGTCTCCTGGACACACAGTATA
The DNA here is from genome assembly GCF_037954325.1 of Fistularia commersonii. Taxonomy (NCBI): domain Eukaryota; kingdom Metazoa; phylum Chordata; class Actinopteri; order Syngnathiformes; family Fistulariidae; genus Fistularia; species Fistularia commersonii. Next base: position 13,548,581 of record NC_141309.1, read on the forward strand.
GCCACTTTCCTTCTCTGCGTCATGTCGACCAACTCTCAACCTTTTCCTGTCATATTCCCAATATTCAAAGTCCCTACTCTCAGTCCCAGACTCTTTCCTTTCCTCCACTCTCTGCTTCCGAACATGCCCTCCTCCTCTTCTTCTTGTTCTTGTTCTTCAACCCACAGTAGCCCAATTTCCACTACTACCCTGTTTGTCATCAGTACCAATGGCAGTCGTTGTTAACCGTGTCCACGATCGATCCGGTATGATATGGTTATGGTTGACTCGCATGTTTGGTTTTGGCAAAAGTTTTACGCCGGATACCCTTCCTGACACAACCCTGCATGTATGCGGGCTTGGGACTGGCACAGGGAGACACTGCTCCGTGCCCCCCAGAGGCAGGCTTGGGGAGACACGGGCCAGTGCCGCCCTGAGGCTGCATTACTTTATTACAAGGGACGACTCGCCAATTGTTTCTTTCTATATTTAGACATTTTCACCAGACACAGTAAGTGAGTGTGTAAAATAGGGGAAAAGAAATGGAAGTAGAGTTGTACTAAGTTGACAGTTTCTCACCATTTGTTTCTGTTGCATTTTTCTACAATCTCATTTTCTTGTGTAATACTTTCCATTTCTTCAACGTCCTCAGTTGTTTACAGATGGTGCGTTGCTATCTGGTGATACTGTGTGATTTGTGTAAATGATATTGCATACCAATATCCCAATATATCTCCTTCCACTCTTTTTTTCATTGTTTTTCCAAGAAATTAAATGCTTTGTTTGAATGAATGATTGTGACTTTCTCCTGAACTGACCTTAAAATTCTTTCAACTTAAGGGAAAAGTTTTTATTTTATTTTTCGAAGTGTGGATGTCTGGCGTCCTCCTCTGCACATTCCAGCATAAGGCCAGTTGATAGGATTTCTGATGTTATGAAAAGCCTCACTTTATTTTTCCAGGTGAATTCCCTCCAATGCTTTGCGATTCTATTGCCCTGACATTATTTGACATGGTCTAGTCTGATTTTCCAACTAAAGTGTTATTGCTCTCACTATATTTGCTTTTTCCCCTTCATGGTTGGGTTAAAAGAGGTTTTTGTAGTGTTGCTGCTATGATTTATGGCTGATTCCATTTTTATTTATGAAATTGAGCCATTTGTCCAGATTAGTGACTCCGTTTCCTTTGTTGGAAATAGCTAAAGAAATTATCCATTTCAATGTAGATGTATTTAGCATTTACTTAGGTATTTGCAATCATCTTTTGATATATCTATAATCTCCTCAACATTCATTTCTGGTCATTTATTACAATAAATGCAGCCTTTGTCAAATACTTTCATTTTAAAGTGTTTAAATATAGAAGGTCATCCTGTACTCATCAAGAGTGGTAATTCTAACTCTTCGAAACAGTGACTGTCAATCTTGCTCTTGCTCTAGTAGAAGAATCAGAAATGTTGAAAGCCAGTCAAGAGCCAGCCATCCCTCGCTGAAACAGTTTGTGTGTGGTGAGACAAACACGCACACACACACACACGCACACACACACACACACTTACACATATTTAAAAACTTTTTCAAATTAAGTTGTTTTCTTTTTCTGAATTCAGACAAGACAAAGCAGGACTTCATATTTGCACTGGTACATCTCAAAAAATTAGATCAAAATCATGAAAAAGTACAATATCTTTGTCACTCATTCCAGAAAATAAAACCCATATGTTATATAGATTCATTACACATAAAGTGAAATATTTCAAGCCTTTGTTTCTACAAATGCTTATGGCTAACAGATAATGAATCGCAAAATTCTGTGTCTCAGACAATTAGAATATTGTGGAAAAGCTCAATATTGGAAAGTCACGGTGTCCCAGCCTAAACAGCTAATCAACACAAAACACAGATTTCCTGATCCTTTAAATGGTCTCCTGGTCCAGGTCAGTAGGAGAAACAATCCTGAGGAAGACTGCTGACTTGCCTTATGTCAATAGGACAGTCAATGGCCCCCTTCAACAGGAAGGTAAGCCACAAAAGGTCATTGCTCAAGAAGTGTGTTGGTCACAGTGTGCTGTATCCAAGAATAATAATTGAAAGTTGAGTGGAAGGCTAAAATGGTAGGACAAGGTGCAACAGCAAAAGGGATGACTGCATCCTTGAGAGGATTGTCAACCAAAATCTATTCAAGAATTTGTGGGAGTGTCACAGGGAATGGACTGAGGCTGGAGTCAGCGGATCAAGAGTAACTACACACAGACAAATCCTATACAAATGTTGCATTCCTCGTGTCAAGCTACACCTGAACAAGAGACTGTTCTGGACAGCCCTACCTGGGCTGTCCAGAAAAAGAACTGGCCTGCTGCTCAGTGGGTCAAAGTTCTCTTTTCAGATAAAACTAAAATTCCTACATCGCACCACTGTCTCACAGCTAGCATACATGTCCTGCACCAGTCTAACGTACTTCTCTGCTACTCCAGACTTCCTCATATGATTTCAGTGTTCCTCTCTTGGCACTTGTCACATGCTTTTTCTTGGTCTGCAAAAACGCAATGCAAATCCCTCTGGCCTTCTCTGTACTTCTGTAGTAGCATTCTCAAGGCCAATACTGCATCTGTAGTATTCTTTCCAGGCATGAAGCCATACTGCTGTTCACAAATGCTGACTTCTGCTCTCAGTCTAGTTTCCACTACTCTTTCCCATTACTTCATTGTATGGCTCATCAACTTTATCCCTCTATAGCTGCCGCAATTCTGCACATTCCCCTTATTCTTAAAGATGGGCACCATCACACTTCGTCTTCATTCTTCAGGCATCTTCGCCCTCTCTAAGATCCTGTTGAATAATTGAGTCAGAAACTCCACCACTGCCTCTCCTAGGCACTTCCATACCTCCAATGATATACATCAGGACCAACTGCTTTTCCGCTCTTCATCCTCTTCAATGCCTTCCTCACTTCACTTTTACTAATCTGTGCTACTTTGTGGTCTACAATAGTCACTTCTTCTACCCTTGCCTCTCTTTCATTTTACACATTCATCAGCTCTTCTAAGTACTCTTTCCATCATCCCATCACTCTTCTAGCATCTGTCAATACATTTCCCTCTATATCCTTAGCCATCCGGACCTGTTGTACATCCTTTCCATCATTATCTCTCTGTTTCACCAACCTGTATAGATCATTCTCTCCCGCCTTATTATTCAACCGAGCATACAAGTCATTGTTTGCCCTTTGTTTTGCCTTTGCTACCTCTATCTTTACCTTACGTTGTATCTCCCTGTACTCCTGTCTGTTGTCTTCAGTCCTCTCAGTGTCCCACTTCTTCTTTGCAAATCGCTTTCTCTGTATATACTCCTTTACTTCCTCATTCCACCACCAGGTATCCTGATCTACTTTCCTTCCAGATAATACACCAAGTACTCTTCTACCTGTCTCCCTGATAACACTAGCTGTTGTTGTCCAATCATCTGGAGGCTCTCCCTGACCACCCAGAGCCTTTCTCAACTCCTCCCTGAAAACCATGCAACTCTCCTCCCTTTTCAGCTCCAACCACTTTGTCCTCTGCTCTGCCTTTGTCATCTTGATCTTCCTTGTCACCAGAGTCATCCTACAAACCACCATCCTATGCTGTCTGGCCACACTCTCACTTTCAGGTTACCTTGTCTATACAAGATGTAGTCTCCCTGGATATTCCTGGGGTCTCTGCTCTCATAAGCTATCCTATGTTCCTGTCTTTTCTGGAAACAAGTGTTCACTACAGCCATATCATCATTTTGGCAAAATCTACCACCATCTGTCCCTCTGCATTCCTATCCTAGATACCAAATCTGCCCATCACCTCTTCATCCCTCTGATTGTCTTCACCAACAAGGCCATTGAAGTCTGCACCAATTAGCACTCTCATCTCTGGGGATATTCTGCAACACTTCATCTAACTCATTCCAGAATTCTCCTTCTCTTCAAATTCACATCCCACCAGTGGGGCATAGCCACTAACAACATTGAGCATCACACTTTCAACTTCCAGTTTCAGACTCATAAGTCTATCTGACATTCTTTTCACCTGTAGGACGTTCCTAACAAACTCCTCCTTCATACCTAACTCCTACTCTATTTCTCTTCTTGTCAGTACCATGATAGGACAACTTAAAGCCTGCTCCTACGCTTCTAGCCTTACTTCCCATCTGGTCTCCTGGACACACAGTATATCCACTTTGCCTCTCTGCATCATGTTGAACAACTGTACCTTTTCCTGTCGTAGTCCCAATATTCAAAGTCCCTACTCTCAGTCCCAGACTCTTGCCTTTCCTCTTCTCTCTGCTTCCGAACACACCTTCCGCCTCTCCTTTTCCACAGTAGCCCAATTTCCACTGGCACCCTGTATGTCTGTAGCACTGGCTCAGGGAGACACTGGCCTGTGCTCCCCTGAGGCTGGCTCAGGGACACACTGGTAATAGAAATAGTTATAGTAATAGTAATGATGGAAAATGTCTGCCTTTAGGCATCTCTTGTTAATCTGTGTGCAGGTGCATGCAACTTTTTTCTTCGAATTTTTCTTCTGTCTTGAAAAATATTCAGCAAAAATCAAGCCTAACCTAAAATAACTCAGTACTACTCACTGACATATTATTTACCTTATGAATATTTCAGTGTATGATAAATCACTGGTCCTTGAAACAGGATTTTGTTGCTTTATGCAAATCTGTCTCTGAGGTATCAGAGAGAACTGATGCATCCCGACTGAAAATAATTTGTTTTTTTTCTTCTCAGCCTCTCTGGGGTAAAAGCCAACTTGGCTAATGTTTAAACTGTCCAAGCCTCCCCTTCGGGGATGTGGTGGGCACAGCTATAGAGTAGTGTTTTGGCGGGTAGGTTTGCATTGCAAGGGAGAAGATGTAAAAAACATAGATCCTCAGTCTGCCATAAACAGTCACATACACAGACAGTTGCAAGCATGGATGCACCCAAACACACACATGCACTTCCATCTTGCTACCACCCAACCCCTGCCCCCAAAACAAACTCGCACACATGTTGAAAGATGAATGTCCAACAAATGGAGGCAAGAGGTAACTGAGGACCCCCCTGGAGGCCACAATCAAGGGGGCCCAGTCAGCAAGGCTGGGGGTTCACGGGGGGCTGGTGCAGTAGCAGCCGAGGGGGAGGCAGCCAATGTCTCACTAGGATGTTATTTATTGACCTACTTGGAGTCGCTGGCTGCCTCCTGAACTCCCTGTCACTCCCATTGATCTTGTCCTGATACGCCCCCGCCGATGACTCCCCAGACAATCCTCCTCCTCTTCTTCCCCGCTTCCTCTCATCATGTGTAAAAAAACCTTCTGCTTCCAGTGTCATATCCGCCAAGGACAGAGGAAGTGTTTTAGCATCACTTGAGCCCATTTGACTGCAGCGGTGTATATGTCGAGGGTTATTAAAGTTCTATGCACGGACTCATTATGATTGGCCCAGCTCTGCTCATTCCTCTTTCTCTCCCTCTCTCTCTCTCTCTTGCGCACTCTTTCTCTCTCTCTCTCTAACACACACACACACACACGCACACACACACACACACACACACACACACACACACACACAGTTTGTGTGAGGAATTAAAATTGAAAGAGTGAGATCAAAAGTCTTAATAACAGATTTTCTGCCTGCTATAAAGATCAGATTTTAGTTGTCTGCCTCTCTTTCCTGTAAGTTATCATTCCAATTATTTTGCAAGTGAAAGAATAATATCCATTAATTAATAGATGTTAAATATTTTAGTACTTGTTTCAGCCATATAATTTCCCTTTTTTTAATCCTAGACATGATAGACCCCAAAATTTCTTTAGTTTTTTAAATAAAATAAAAAATATAAGAATGTTAGGTTTAATGGGTAAATGTGACAGATGTGGATATCAATCACAGCCCCTGTTGTTTTGTAATTGTCATTTTCTGGTTGCTTTTGTATATGTGTGTGCACTTTCTGTTTGTATGTTTGTAAGGATGAGCCACGGCGCTTTGCCGAGTTCTGTGGTGAAAGGATTAATTTATTCTAGGCCACTGTTTTCATATATACAATGAGTGCATGAGTGTGCGTGTGTGTGTGTGTGTGTGTGTGTGTGTGTGTGTGTGTGTGTGTGTGTGTGTGTGTGTGTGTTTGTGTGAAGGGGTGTACATGCCAGATCATCCTGGATCACGTGCTAATCGATCACAGGGCCACATATAGAGACATACAACCATTTACTCCCAGATATACATCTGGACACTTTAGCATCTCCAATGAACTGACTGCATGTTTTTGGACTCTGGAAGGAAACCGGAGAACCCAGGAAAAACCCACATAGACACAGAGACCTTGCAGACTCTATATAGAAAGGCACCCTGTAAGAATCAAACCAGGGAACTTCTTGCTATGAAGCAGAAGCACTATCCACTGCACAACCATGCTGCCTTTTATCATCCTTTATATTGTACACTTAGACATGAATATGCTGCTTTTATCAAATAGGTGGAGCTAAAGGCTAACTGACAAAAAGAATCTTGCAAATTGAGAAAAACATGAATAAATCAAGATAAACATTCAACCATTGTATATTTTCACTGCATGTTCAACAATCAGAAAAACTTTAGTACCATGCGGTATCCAGCAGAAAACTGCTCAATTTCCATTAGACAGTAACAGAAGTGTTTCCAGACAGCAATGAAAAGTAAGGAATACATTTGTATGGACTTTTTCATATTTATTTTTCCTGCAGTCTTTAATTACAGACATTGGCTTATTCTAGACTGCCATTGAAGTAATCTTAGTTGCTTTTTTTTTAGTTTTTTTGTTTTACCATCCTGACTCAATGATCAAGAAATCTGCTCTAAACTCAGACCTTAAACACATTCCAATAAGTCATAGCTCTTTTCTGTCTTGCGTTGTTAAATTGCCACATGTACACATAACATACAGTATTGTATTGTTGAATTTGCAAAACCTTTTCAAAATGTTCCACATGTGTTGTAAAACTGATGTTTTGGTTTACTATGTTTAGTCTATCTGCATGTTTTTTCTCCAGATTCAGGCTCTCAGGGCCACTGTCAGGGTAATTAATGAGTCATTCTGCATAACCAAAAACCTGGCTGATATAATAGCATCATTGTTTACAGCCGTGAGCATATTTCCAGATTCCTGACATCTATTTATTTACAACATTCTGCGTTCCAAATAGTGAAACTAACTGTTGTCTTACAACACTGTGATAGGAAAGAGTAAGATATGGCTGCACTTAACTACTTTTTCAGGAATGTGCTTGGTACATGATAGATATTATTTTGTGGAATGCAGGGCAACGCCTGGAATGTGCCGACCATGATAGAAAACATGTGTGTTAGATGAGAAGAGTGGTATGCGGGAGATAATGGAATTCTGTGTCACATGTATGCCTGAGAGGCCTCTGGTCAGACCTCTCAGGTATAACACATGGATTACATGGGTCTGTTCACCACCCACCCTCTCTCTGTGTGCACTCCTCAATGTAAATATCACAAAGAATGGCAGTGTACTCGCTTTATGCACTACTCTTTCACATACAGTATGCACATGGTTTAAGTACACACATCCCCAGTCACAAACCCATGTGAAATACAACATTGACTCCGAGCATTACAGAGGAATGAGGGTCATTAATCTGAGAGTTGTTATTCAGGTCTAACCACATCCACAGTTCCCATCTCACTGCCCTGGACAGCTACTGGCAAGGATATTCAGACAGACAGACAAACTATCTAATAACATCCCTGCTTCAAATTACATGTGGGGCACACACACACACACACACACACATACACACACACACACACACACACACACACACACACACACACGCACACAGGCAAAATGCCTCAGGCTTCAGTCTTTTACTGCAGGATCATAAAGAATTTTCTTTTTTGAGTCAAAGTAATTGTGGCTGTCAGGAATTTAATGGTCAGTCCACAACTGTAGAAGTAGCTCTGCAGTCACAATAGAACGATGTGAAATCTTTAATTCATGATTTCCAGAGGATGTATCATTCTGGTGATTGTCATGCTTATCCACTTGAGCCCATGACAACATTTTTTGTCATTTAAAAGGATGGTTCCACATTTATTTAGTACATGGCTTTTGAAAATTCATCTTAAAAGGCCCTTGAATAAAATACAATTATATTGCATCAATCAGACATTGAAAAAATAATAATTTATAGGAGTTACTTGGTTCCTCAATAATTTTTATAAATAGTTCAAATGATGCCTTGACAGCAGTAACAGGATGTCAAAGTAACCAATGATTGAAATGCTGAAAAGCAAAAACTAAATACGTCTGTGCCAAAGAGTTAAAATGGATATTGGCTATTAGAATGCTGGATGGTACTCAAACAACTTGCCTCTTGCTGACAATCACACAGTCCGTGCAAGATACAGGATTCATCAGTTTGTTTGAGCAAACGACTGCAGTTTGCCAAGACGCTTGGTTTCATTTAATATTGGAAAAATATCTTTGGCCACAGTTGGTATAATCAGCATATTCACATGCCCCGGTTGTTATCTTTGACATTCACCGCTGAAACGTTATTGCTGACCTCTATCATTAATGCCATATCTTTTCAATAGTCACTGACTTTGTAAATACTTGGTTTATCCAACAGAGATATCGTTGTCTGACATTTGGCTGACTTTATACAAATCACCAGAGATAAAAAGCCTGCTGTTAATGTCAGCAGTGGGGTCAATATACCCATGATTTCTCACTAATATACATGTTTACCCACTTCAGTCCTCAGTTTTTAATTCAAAACATTATACTGGTAGTTTATACTGTCACACTTCAGTGTGTAGTCGTAATCAAGTACTTTGCAATGGAACTGAAGTGACAGTGACAGACCTTACCTCATGTTCATGGAGAGCCATGGTGGACAGAGCTAAGAGGTACCCTGTACAGTGATGCACTGCACAGGGTATAATACACAGTGATGTATTGTGTTACAAACAGTGTTTCTATGCATAGTGTACTCCATAATGTACTCAATCACCCCTGTTTGTTTTGTGGCAGAGGCAGCTGCTGGGCTGCTTCTCAATGTGGCAGTTGCTGCGGTGCCCACTTATTCCAGCCTGTGAGGACGTCGATAACAAGCAGCAGCCTTTCTGACAGAATCGTTTACAGCCTGGAGGGCCTAGAGACGAAAGTGGAGTGTGCATGCCTGCCTCTAACCTACTTAAGCCTCATGCTGCCCAAATGGAAGTGTTGATATGCAACATGAGATGTCCTGGTGGATTCCTGCCTACAAGTAGTCTGACCAGAATAAATATGTGAGATTAATGCCAGAGGAAGCGCTGATGCCGTGCATGTGTATGTATGGGCTTGCTTTGTCCACTGCTGATGTCAGCTCCTGAAATTTCAAACAAAATATGTGGTGGGTGCGTTTCATTTAAAAATGAGACATTATTAGGGTATTTATTCTGTTCAAACTGTTATGATGATGCAGTGTAGATTTGTGCAGCCATGAGGAAAAAACTGCTTTGAGAGAAGGAATACTGACTGGCTGGATGTGTGCTCCTGCCGCTGTCATTAGAGGAACTATAGTATAGTTTCAGTGACTCGATTTGGCTCCTAAATTCTATTTGCTTCTCGGGGAACCTCTCACACACATTTTTAGAGAGCTTTGATGAGGGAAGGTGGGGGATCCATAGTCCCTGCTCCCACTGAGACTGGACAAAATACATAAATCACACACACACACACACACACACACACGCACACACACAAGTAATGCTATGCCACTAGGACATGGGGTCCAGTGTCTCTGGGCCAGGGGGCTCTTCTCTTGTCTTAAATGTTAGAAACGGCCTTAAGTACAGAAAGGAGGAGTGGGAGTACAGGGTACAGACGAAGGAGAAAGGAGGGGTGATTTATTTATGGGATCACTCCTAGTATTTAGGTCATAAAATGCAAATCACAATGCCAAACAGGAAAATGCAATAACAAATTAAATAACACAACTTAATGTAAGAAATAACAGTTACTAAGAGGGAAAATCGCAAAAAAGAAAATGCTCAGCAACACATTGCAAATCAAACTGATACAGGAGACACGTGATAAATCTAGAAAAATGCTATTGAGTAGGAAATCATGATTGTACAGCAGAAGCCACAAACAAGCAGAAAATCAGTCCAACATAATTTGTCCTGGAAAAGGCATGTGCTATTAGTGAGCTTTCAATCCACCTATTCTTATGCGCATATTTAATTGGCACATATAAAATCTTTCCAGCATGACAGACTTGCATTTGTAAAAAATCTGAAATGAAAAGACCTGACGGAAAAGGTGCCGTGAAATGGAAATGTGTTTTACAGCAATCGAAAAAAGCAATTACATGACCCTCCACTTGTCAGAATATAAGATATGTGTGGTCCCGTGAAAGGTGTCTTACCTTTCTTGAGTTTTCCTAGAAACAAAAATAATTGCCATTTAGGACAAAGAAAAAGCTTATACGTTGCCATCTGATTAGTACATATTTTGCTCTCTGTTTCATTATGGCGACCAACTCGAGAACCCATCCACATTACCCAGTACTGTACAACTGTAACTGGTAGGAAATATGGAAAAAAACACATGTACGCATTTGCAGATTTGATTAAATACAATCTGGTTAAACTCCCCCCAAAAGGTGGGTACACTTGTATTGACAAAAGAATGAGCAAAAAGCCCCCTTCGCACAATCCGCTTCTGTCAACCGTATTGTAACTTCTGTTGTGCACCGTCTCCAATTTAAAAATGTGCTGAAACCAACTGACATGGCAGTTGAGCTAGTCACATTACCAAATTCACATCTGTGTAAAAAAGGTAGATGGTGGAACAGCTTACTCAAAAGCACAGATGTTCATTTTACACACTGTGCCTTTGTGCCCAATAAATCCTTGCCATGCTGCAAAGTTATATTCTGTATAAAGGTGCGTACATATAAGTTCTTTCCGGATGGACAAACTGGAGGATTTTATTTAATACAGGCTAGAAATGATTTCATCAATTAAATATATCCATCACTTTTGGTGAAAAAAAAGAAGAGATTTCCTTTCTGTCAAAAAGAGCAAGAGCCCCAGAATTCATATTGTATTATTCATGCCTCAGTGATCAGATGATTAATTGACTGGTCATTCAGCAGGAAATTAACCAACAACATTTTCCAATCTTTCAGCCTTCATAATTCCATCTGTACAAAGCATTTCTTTGCATAAAGTAGGTCAGAAAGTCTTTTGCCTGAAATTAGAAAATAAGCACAGTGGTTACAAAGAACATGCATCTGATAGCAATATCTCGTAAAAGAATAACAATAACTATGCATACAGATAGACAAAAGCAAAAGTTAAAGGGAGAGATTATTGTTCTTCAGCTGGACACACTGTTGAGTATCATGCCTTTATTTTATTTTGTTGGGTCAAGAGGTTTTCTTGATGAAAATGGTCATCACATTTTCAAGCACAAAATTGAGAATTGATATGCTGGACACGTGTATATTTCAGAGTAGCTATGATAAAGGAGTAAAAGCAGACAAGAAAAGTTATCGCAGAAAAACTTATTTTGTTTTATCATGACAGGAATCACATAATCAAATAAAGAAATGTATTTCTTATACTATCCAAATCACATGAAATATGCTTCACTCTATTCTACAAAAAAATTGCAAATGCGTAATATTTTGTAAAATTGCCCAGCATATCATGTCCACACCAGTGTAACTGATTTAGGCCTACTATATTTACCATTTGCACACACTTAAATTTGCTTATAGTCTTACCTCTTTTAATTAACATAAAAGCTCTTCCTGTTCTTTCTACTGAACACGATCTCAGTATACACACTTAAACACACCATAAGCTTGGGTCTCAATGAAAAATGTCCAATATGTACCTCAGTGTCACAATAGAGGACGTTAGACTGTCTGTCTCAGTCACAGACATCAGCTACAGGCCAATCCTCGGCTCAGAGGAGAGCAAATCCTGGCCAGGACATCATGGAACTGAGCCCAGACTGATGAGCCAACACTTCCAAAACCACAGAGTGGAAGGAATGGAGGGAGGCCTGCACTTGTCATCTATATTCCTGGTCGGCGGGGCTTGAATTACACACACTACAAACAAATCTATCAAGTGTTTACCTTGTCTCTACATTCAGTATGTAAGTGACCAACTTACATATAGGTTACATTTAGCTTTAATGAATGTGATTTGACTGTTATTTTGACTAAAAACATTGGAAATATAAGAGCTTTTACAGCTCAGTCGAACCTGATTGCCATGTTGTGTGTTCAGCAGCAGTGATCTCTTGTATTCTTTTCCTCTTTATCATTGATGAGGACTGGTAAAAGGAAATATGACTATGAAAGTGACTTGTAAATCAGTTATAACAAGTCTTACATCAAACATAATATTAAAATGATGATTCAGCTTCACCATTCAAAACAAGTGGGAACTGGCCTCTCTCATTTCACTGGTTAATGCTTCATATTTTTTTCATATAGAAACTCCGATACTCACTCCACCGGTGAAAGGGAATAAACGAAAGGGAACAGGTGGAGTCAACAGGGCAGACAGCTCAATACATGTGAACCAAGTCATGGAAGCCAGATACACAGGTGGGTAAGTCAACGTGAGTTATGAATTAATGATTTAATAACATAAGGCCTGATACTACAAAGAAAAACCAAAAACTAACTGACACTGTGCTAACACAGTGAGTATGAGAATAACAGCAAAACCATTGATGACACCATCAGTAAATCATCCAAGGTGCTGTCATTTCCCCAATGGCCCACATATAGATCAGCACAAAACGAACATGGACAGTCCAAACAGGATTGTGTGTATTATTCATGATGTCATTATTATAATAATTATCAACAAAGGCTTCCAAATACTGATAATGATGACTGGGAAGACGCACACACACAAACGTATCATCCTCCATATTCCTCTCATGTTGTGGTCAGCTAAATTAATTTGTTTAATTCTCTATAACCAATTTATTGTAAAACATTGACAGTAGTATAAAATGCTGTTGTTTGAAAAAAATGTGAAAATATAAAAAAAAATATGATACTGTGCTCTTACATAAAAGACTATTTTTAGAAACCTGAATATGAATGTGAATCGTGTCTGCTTAAAAATTCCAATGCTAAGTTGTTATATTTCACTACTGAGCCAGTGCTATCACCAGTTGGCTTAATTAGAACAGGTATTTCCAATTTACATAATCAGAATAGAATTCAGAAAGAACAGAGATCCTTTAACACAGGGTGGAGGCTAAATCTAGAAAAAAAATATATAAAATATATATATATAAAGCGTTTTCTAAATGCATCAAATGTGTATCTCATGAATCATGATTGTCAAATCTACTGAAATTTTTGAAATGAGATAAGATAATACCTGATTGATGTCCATAGGGGAAATTCGGGTGTGGCAGCAGCACAGGGCAGAGGCCAGGTAACGATTAAACAATAACAATAACAATAACAATAACAATAACAATAACAATAACAATAACAATAACAATAACAATAACAATAACAATAACAATAACAATACATTAGGGACATTAAAAAGGACAGTAATAATAGCCAATATTAGACAATAAGAGACAATAATAGCAGACGGATAAAAATAGATAACAAACTGCTGTGTGAGGACAGGATTAAAGTGAAGTGAGTGAGTGACAGTTGCAGGTAGTGGCCAGTAGCACAGGTGCATCTCTGGCCGGTCAGTGTTGTGTGCTGTCCAGACTGCTATTGCACAGTCTAATAGCCATGGGCACAAAGGAGCGTCTACCCCCACATGCCTTAAAAAGACTTAACAATTTCCTTGCTTAAAGGAGTGACTGTGTCTAAATAAAGCTGTGTTACTTGATTTGTGAACCCTTATGCTTCGTTCTTCATCCTTTTCCATAAATATTCTCTCATTATGGTGAGGGTTTCAAAGAACCCTCCTCTCTATTAAGGGGATGTCTCATTTTTACCTGTTTTACGGGTAAAACAGGTATCGTATCTCAAGAGACAAGTCTGTGAAAGACAAAACAAATACGCACTCTCACAGTCTGATGGCCCCTTCTGGCTAAAATTCCACAAGGCTCTGTATTGAAGCACGCACACCATCTGAAGAAGTCAGAATATACTGTTTGGATGTCAGGAACATGTACCCATTGCCTTTGACATTACACACTGACCATGTGAAAAATGTTAAAAAAATGACATACAACTCATATTTTACCCATGTTTATTTTATTCATTTTGTATTCATTCTTTTACTTAAATGGTTCAAAGAAACATGTGATAAAGTGATAAAAAAAAAAACTGTACACAATCCAACCAGAAAGGAGCCTGCTTGTCCCTAACTCAACAACTGTAGTAAAACATAAATGAAGACAGACAAACATTATCAGTTATTTCACTCAAACTGTTTACAGCACTTTGTCTTTAGTGCACATTTGATCTGGATTTAATCTCCCACGCACCATCTGACTGTTCAATGGCAGCATCAGTGTCAGTGCCAACCTTTTCAGCTATCAATAAGAGCTTTAGGTTTAATTCAGATAATGATTATAAATGACTATAAATTGACGTTACTAGTAATTTGGGAAGAATACTCCAGCAATAGTTTAAATGGAAAACAATTGCTGTTTTGTGAGCGGTTTGAATGGATGATGCTGGTCAATGTCGTAAAGTCATTGAAAGAGTTCTGTGGGGGGATGGTGAGTCACACACACACACACACACACACACACACACACACACACACACACACACACACACACACACACACACACACACACACACACACTCTATTCTGTTGTCTCCACCCTGAGTCACAGAGTTCCATAAATCCTGCCACTGCTCCCAGACAGTGATTGGCCTTTGCCTTTCTTCCTGGTCACATCACCGAGTCATCCAGTGCACACTGATCTGCAGCTCAGACCCTCAGACCGTTTTTCATATTCCACAATCAACGGCAGGGTAGTAATGTAGGTATTAGATTGAAACATATCCCCGCACAAAGCATGGGAAGCCTTTGAATGGAGCATGCATGTGTGTTTTTACATGTTTAAATGAACAGCTTCATGAGATGCTGAGAAGAACAGCAGATGAGTTGATGTTTCCCTGTTAAACCACCCTGGTCAGACGCTCCTTTGCATCTGTACCACTGGTCACTACCTGCAACTATCACTCACGTCACTTTACTCTTGTAGCAATTTAACTATTTTTATCTTTCTGCTGTTGTTGTCCATGTCCTTTTTAATGTCTATATTTATATTTATTGTTATCATTCATTACTCATGTTTTTATTATCTGTCCTCAGCCCTGTGCTGCTGCCACACCCGAAGAAAAGTACTATCTTTTCTTATCTTATCTTATCCTATCGGTTCATTCATCCATCTTCTACTGCTTATCCTGCAATCAGGGTTGCGGGGGATGTTGGAACCTATCCCAGCTGTCATCGGGCGAGAGGCTGGGTACACCCGAGGCTGGTCGCCAGTCAATCGCAGGGCCGCATACAAAGACAGTCAACCATTCACTCACTCATTCGGGGCAATTTTCCCAATTAACCTGCTGCATGTTTTTGGACTGTGGGAGGAAATCGGAAAACCCAGAGGCAACCCACACAGACACGGAGAGAACATGCAAAATCCACACGGACAGGTCCCCTTGTCGTAATGGAACCAGGGTCATTCCTGCTGTGAGGCTGAAGCGCGAACCACTGCTCCACCGTGCTACCCTATCTTACCTTATTTTATCTTAAAACAGGCAATCATGGGATTCATGCCATAATGCTGAAACCGTTTCTCTTCCTAATCACCATCACACAGACTATTTCCCAAAAATCTCAAAAATAATTGATTTAGTAATAACACCTACAGAGTTCCAATTAAGAAGAGAGTTCCACCCAGTCAAGCTGTCAGCTGGCTTTCATAGGTTGAGTTTTGCAAGACAGTATTTTTTATTTTTTGTGAGATCGTTGGAGATCGAGAAATTTGTTTTTAACCAGCTCTGTAGGGTTCCTTTGCTGGCTGATGCTCCTCAATAGAGCATCATTAATTAACATGCTATTATCAGAGCTGAATGCTGGCTGGGTGAGATTAATGCTGCAAGGAGCTGCTAGTGGATTAAAGGTCACATCCTGTGTGTTAATCACTCACCACCCCTGACCCCTGGAAGGAAACATAGGAGAATGGACACATTTGTGCCACCTGGCTGGGCACCAGTTATTGCCAGGATCAAAACCAGAACTGTTATTGTTATCCGACACAAACAGTAGTCGGGGCAGGATGACAAGAATAAAAGAGAAGGGGATGAACATTTTTAGCAAAAAAGGAAGAAGAAAAACATGAAGCAGCACAGAATTGGAAGATTCCCACTGTGCAGGTATAAAGCCAAACAGATTTATTAATATTGTTGGATAAATAAGATATATAAAGATATATTCACCAAATGTTCGCTTTTGCTTATTAAAAATACCAGGTTAAATGAATATAAACTAAAAACAAATACATATATATGTGTGTGTTTAGTTTTTTTTTTAGGTTCATTGGGTTATGTAATTAAGTAGGACAATCATTTTTGCTCTGATTTCTCTCTTACAGAACTATAAGCTGTCATAAGGAGATATTCTATGTGAATCAAGCCCAAGTTGTTCAGCTTCTATGTTGAATTGTTTGCTGCCTTACTCTTCTTTCTTTCTCTCACTCACATCAATACACCTAGACCACTGTTACTGACACGTTACATTGTCAGTGTGAAAAGCCTTGAGGAACTTCCAAGGTATATGGATTAATTTCTCAGTGTTCAAGAGAAAATGCTCACAGCCTGGATCTGTGCTTCAATATCATATTTCCACAGCCCACACACACCTCCCACTCTCCCACATCTGACAAGAATTTTTCAGATCGGAAGTGACTCACTAGCTTTGGCAGTCAAAAGCTAAATTCTTCTTCTGTTACTCTGTTACTGCTTGACTCTTTCCATTGCTTTTTTTGCTCTTATTGTCCATTCCAGCCTTCAATGTACATTGTAGTTCAGAAAAAAACACTGTCTTCCAGTGATTTACTGGTGCACAATATAAATATGAGGACTTATATTCATGCCAACTCACAAGCATAATGGCCTTATTCACATAATTCTATCACGGGACTCTTCTCCTGTACTAATTTTACAGAGTATTTTCAGGTTCAAGACAAAAATCCTTACTGATGAGGCTTCAAGTGTTGTCGCCTTTGTACTGGAGGACAGAATGCAGACCAAGTGTAAAACACAAACACTGTGAATGATCAGGGAGCATGGTAGGTGCTAGTCGAGTGGCTTCTATTCTCAGAGGACCCTGTATTCCTGCATCAACACTTTCCAGGCCAGACGCGCTTGCTTCAGTGCTCATTTGATGGACTGTTTTCCCTCCTCCTGAGCAGGGCTGTGTCCATTTCGACCTTGGTGTCAGCAAAGTCAGACAGAAGCTGCTGAATGGGATGTCTCTTTCTTTTCCACAAATGGCAGTGGTGTCCTCTGTGGGGTTTTATGATGACTGGTTGGTATATATGCTGTATAGGAGATGTTTCCTCTATATACTGTGTTATACATATTGATGATATTTTTAGCCACTAATAATTTAGATAATGGTAATATACATTGCACTTATACTATCATTTTTCCATATATAACTAGAAACCTGAATATGAACCAGGAATGCATATTTTAACCAAATCTAAATCATCATGCTTAGGGACTACCAAATAAAATTGAGGAATTTCCAATTATCACAATTTAAAGCTAGTTTACTTAAATTAGAGAAACTCAAAACCTAAATAGTCCCCATAATTATTGCAAAACAATTAACTCTTTTCATGCATCCAAATAAATGTCAGATTCAATAAAGAAAGAAAATGTTAAAGAAAGGACAGATTATGACATAAGTATCTAAATTTCATTTACCAGCCCAGTCCTTTTTTCTTGCTCACATAACCACAAGGTGCCCAATCTGGTATTAATGGCAATGTTGACATGTAAGAGTTTTGGTTGGCCCTCCACACTGAAATATAGACTTTTTTATCAGACTAATATATCGTATAGGCATGATTAATAATGATTCTAAGAAAATTGTGATAAAAATGGTACCCTGAAAATTCCTCAACTCAACACATACAGTACTTAATCAAAGTATATACAAAAGAAAGCAATGCATTTCATGTCATTTAAATCCCATCCTCTTTTCAGTCTGTTTGGATCTGCTGTGTTACAGAGTCCCTCAGGAGACAAAAAAAAATATTTAAGAAGTCATTAATCACTGGGAAAAGTAAACATTGGTCAAGATCGGGAAGAAAATGAAAAAGGTCTATGACCAGCAAAGAAAACATATTCATACATTTAGCAATCAAAGTTCAAGATAGACAGAGATTTTAGTTGTAAGATGCTTAACTCTGGACTCATTTTTTTTTCTAATCCTAAAAAGATCTATTTTTGAAAACAGGTGTATTTTTCACAGAGCATATGACTGTGGTTTGAGTCTCAGACAAAAAATGTGTTTCAGAACTGTTGCGAGTGAAAAGGTGCTGAAGTTGAAGGAGACCAAACATAGAGCTGAAGGAAGAGTAAATATTGGGCTTACATTCACACTGTTGACAAAAACATGGTGCCTAATACATGTTATTTTCCTCTGTTCTAAATGAGTTAAATGGCTTTGTGCTAATATGCTTCTATCCACATTTTCTGTATCATTGACTGAAAATTGGATGACAAGGGCTTCCTTGCTATGTTACATTGCAGCAGACCCAGATATTTTGAGATCAACAAAATGAATAAGCAATCATGATAAGTTGTCATCATCATGTTTACACAAACAAAAAAAGATAAATTTGTCCAAAAGCTACATTTTTGGACAGTTTCATTTTCATTCTCATTTTCAGATGAACACAAAAAACACAAGAAATATGGTCAGTATTCCTGCAACTGCTGTTTCTGGTTCTGCAACAACCTGCTTAGCATAGCCAATGTGGAAATGCCTATAAACTGCATTCTTCCTCGGTTGTTCAATCGTGACGGCTGCAAAAAGATATCCAACTTGATGGAATTACCGAACAGGTAAAATTTCCAAATTCTCATGTGATATATTAGCTCAGTGAACATTTTTCTTTTGACTTCAGTGTTTCGATTGTGACTTTAACATGCTAGTTCAAGCTTATCCGATGTGTCTAAACCATGCTCAATGCTTTAAGGCATGGCTATCACATGAATGACAAGTTGTTAATATGTGAAAAACACAAGAACTTAAGAAGTTTGTACAGATACAGTGTCACAAATCACTTATCTTAATTCATTCTTAAAACAATTGTTTTATCAAAACACCACATTAGCATTTGAACAAAAGATTTGTCATATATTGAGCTGTTTCTTGTGTGCCAGGTATTTGGTTTGAAAGTTATAAAGGACTGTAGTTCTAAAATGTCTCTGAGACTCCAACAGCTGTGAGAGGAAGTATTATATCTGTGAATCTGTCAAACAGCTTTATGAACAGCTCTGTCTTAGATTGTCCTGTTAGGGTTTGTATCTTGGACGACATTACAGACTGTCTGCTTTTTTGATATCTAATCAGTTTGTTCGTCTGTTCAAGTTTTGGCTGAGAACTGAGCTGGGAATTAAACTCTGAATGTCTCCACCAGACATACGAAAGAAATTACTATCATGTGCAGCAGTATAGTTCCGAGGCAGAACTTTGTGAGGAAAACACTTTGTTTCAGTGTCTAAAAAGCTGGTATGAGTGGTTCAAAAGAGCAGCCACCATAGAGCTACAATTCTGTAGGTTTTCTTCTCTGACCGTCCCAATTTTTTTTTCAAGACATAAACAGAAACTTGAACTTTGCTGTCATTTTTCACTGTTAACGGTTGCAAAACAGCAGGGAATCACAGATGGAAGATTGACAAGTTTTCATTCCATCTCCCTATGTTGTTTACGAGTGTCAAGCTTTCTCTTTTCAGCCTTGCTGTTGAAAAGCCCTTCCCACAGGGTGCCTTACTCAGCCTTGACACATACATCGCCTTGTGATCTCACCGCAAAAACGCAGATGAAAGATCATTCTCAAACACACAAACACCTTCGCACAGACAGTGGTGTGTGACAAAGCATACTTCAATCACGGTATCTGTTATTTGCACTCTATTCTTATCCTCTTACCCAACTCCCTCAAGACCGAAAAACTCTGTTGACATTTCACCTCATTTCTCGTGTATAATACTTCTAAGACCGTATTATCTTCATCACATGTCTCGTGCTCTTGCTTTTTTCCTCAGTTACAGTAAATACCTTTCCCCCGAGATTATCATATTCTCAGTCTTCCCTTGGGTGAAATGGGAAGTCACTTGTATTTGTAATGCACAGCAGTAGAACAGTGAAGGGGTGGGCATTTAGTTTCGTCAGAGCTTTAAGAATTGTGTAACCCTAATCATTTACATGTCTTTGTGTAGACTTTTTCAAAGACGATTGCTTCCAGTCTCATCTGACTCAGAGTAAAGTTCTTCTTATTTTGACATTCACTCAGAAATTAAAATGACCTATCGCCAAGCCCACGGCCAGTAAAATGTGTATCCGTGTTATTATGAGTTGCAGCGATATGAAGAGTGCATTCGGCGATGTGGTGAAACCCCCGTGTGCAACACTCCAAATGCACCCCATCCCCCCAGCTGAGACATTTCTGCTCTCTATGTGTGACTACATTACAGCAACTTCCCCTCCCCCACTGACTGAGTCTTCTGAGCTGGTCCCTAGGGTGGGTGTTGGTGTGGAAAGCAGGCCTTTTGCCCTGTCCATGGGATGTTATTGATGAAGTGAGGTAATGGATCTACCCGCTGTGCTCACAGGGACACTGAGGATAAATCAGACAGTGGGTAAGACCCAACCAGCCATACCACCTCCCTCCAGACTCAACTGCCATTTCATTAGCTTTATTTATGGGGGGGTTGCACTCTTCTGAACCCCCCTCCCCACTGAAAAATACCACAATTCTTCTTCTCGTCTCTTCTCGTCTTTATTATTTTATAGCAGCCCATATAGATTGTACCCATGTCTTTCCCCACATATATCTGGAAATCTTGGGAAGTCCCTCCCACACGTCTATTCTAGACTGCATGTTGAGTATGCGGGGAAGTGAAGATGTTAACCGTGTACAGCCTGTTATCATGTGATGGAAAAGGGGCTCAGAAGTGGCGAAAGACTCTGTGCGAGCTGGGCGTTTTACAGCAGTGCAGGTTCATCCAGCTCAGCACTTCCTGCAGAGTCCTATTTGAGTTGGCTAGGCAGAAGCAATTCACCTCTGGGCGTATGGCTCAGCCATTCAGTGAGAAACTGCAGTGAAAACCCATTTTGTCCTTGAGGAAGGAGAAAGGAATGGGTGCCTCTTTGAAACCAAAAGAGAATAATGTCATACTTTGCTGTCAAACGTTTAAAGAGTATTTACATTCAAGACGGCATGTTCCAAAGTGCTTAACAGATGATGAAAATATCACCTAGTTGATATATCTAAGCCATGAAAATGTCATAATGTCTGTAGCTCTTCCACATTTACTTCAAGTATGTGTAATTGCACGAGAGAAAGTCCACAACACCTTATTTTGAATTTATCTATGAATTTGTGATAGTGGTGTCTGTGTTCAATGACACAGAGGAAATATCTGACTGCCAAACTATTTTATCATTCTGAAAAGACTTAGTTCCATGTTGATAAATCTTGCGTAATGCAACATCCGTGTCTCTGCGAAGGCTGGAGAGATTTGACATGAGCAACAATGAATTATATTTTCCTCACATGTTTTTTCCATTAGATGTCCATTAAAGGCACTTGAGTTTCTTTTTTTGCTCACGTTGATGTGAACGTTGATGTCATGACAGTCATGCTGGAACGTGTCCATACAAGGTCCACCCTGCGTTTCATGTAACCATGCAAGCTAACAGATGGCTGACTGAGCTAAGCTCCAGTGATGCTTTGCCACTGCCAATTTCATTACAGGGGTTCACTTGGACATGGGACAAGTGTGAATAAGTCTGTCACGCCCACAGCAGCCACTGACACAGAAGGAATTCAAGCACGATTTGAGAACACACGACAGAGAACATATTTCATCATGCGATGCCACATGTTACGTAATCTGATTTGTTCCTGGAGCACATACAGTACTATGAGCTATATCGCCATAATAATGTGCTGCACTGTGAAATGAGATTGCTGTGTGCACCGCTGTGGTTATGTGCATGGCCTGAATGTTACGGTAAATGAACGGATTTCCACTGACACATAACAAATTTCAAACTCATTCGTGTCATAAATAAATTCTGCTTCTGCTAAATTACAAGGACATAAGATGTAACAAGACACAAAACATACCTCGTATTTTTGAGAGGCAATGCTGGAAACACTCATGTTTTGTCTTGGCAGTAAAGCGTAATCTGCATATGATCTTGATAAAAGGAAGGAAAGAAAAAAAGGGTGAAAAATGCTTCCTGGCATTGGGCCAGATTCAGACAGACTCAGGAAGTTAAGCCGGAATTCCAACAATGCAGGCGGTTGTTCGGCTGCTCAGTGATATGGTGCCTTTTCGGCTCTCAGTGCAGTCTTTGTTGTGGCAAAGAGTCAGTTAAGTTAAATCCTGTGAATAAATTACAACAATGATAACCCCTAACTGATTGATGAAGTATTAAATAAACAAATAAATAGATACATAGCATGGTTTACTTGCTTTGTTGATTGCTCTTGAGAAAGATAATTTGCCCCATGTTTGACTGAAGGCGTCCCCTGACAGATAAATGTCAGTGACTGCAATATGAATTATGTTTCAGCTGAAAATGTATATCATACAACTGAAAGAAGTACCTGACATGTAATTATGCCAGTTTTATGAATAGCAAAACGTGCCAGACAGAATCCGTAATTTTCATTTCATTATATGGTCGGAGATGACACTGGGCTTCAGTTAAGAAATACAACATGCATTAACATTCAGTTTCCTTGTGCTTGAATCCAATTGAGATTCTCTGAACACGGCTGAAAGTCTACCCCCGAAGACAAGTGTAAGTGAGAATAACAGAGTATAATAATGTGTTTCTAATGAGCCCTACTATTGGAATATGGCACTGGCAAAAAAGCCTGTGTGAATTTGTGATCAAAGGCCATCACTCACAAGGGGGAGCTCCATTAATCTGGTGTACTCTGTATGGCAGCAGGACTTTTAAGACTGCTGTTTTGATGAGAATTTTCCCTCTAGCCTCCTCTCTGAACTGAAATTCTTCTTGGTGTTCATCTTTTATTTCACAGCTATATTAACTGTGTGTAGTGCATCTATCAAATAGCAGCTTTAGAAATGTACGACATCCGCTTATAGCTAGTGCTGTCACAGTCATCGGTGTCACTGTTGTCAGTTTTTATACCTGAGGTGTCTCCCCCTGAACTGGGTTCTAATTAGCTCTGAACTATATGACAAATACATTGTCTTCACTTTATCAGATCCTGTAAATTGATTTGATTGTAAATTACTCTTTTTGCAAATTAAGCAGCTGCCTTACTCTCAAGTGGTGTTTGTATTCATCTTCCTTTCTCTTGAAGTTGTACTTATCCTATGAGAACAATACAATTATCTTCCGCTGAGAGGCTATACGATGAGCATGTTCCCACGAGAGTTCATGAAAAAAGTGACCTTTTGAGATATTAAAAGATTTGACACGAAAAATATTACAAAACATTTAAAAATACAAAGATATAAATGAAGGTATTTTGGACACTGTTTTGGTTCACCTTCAGATTTGGGCTTTATCAGAATCTCCATTTAACTCTACAGGAGATCTGGCTCAAATGAAGCACAGCTGTTGACATCAAAAGTGGCAACAGAAAAACATTTGGGTTTTATCACTGAGCAGACAAATTGGCCATTGCAGAGATGGAGATAGATTATTATGACATACGCCTGGGTAAATTGCTCTTTCCTGCCCAGCAATGGCCGGGTGAAGAGAGGGTGGTTATACTGATGGTTAGAGGGGGTCTCCCTAACCACAGAGCTGAAAGAAAAACACAGGGAAGAAAAGCAATCCCATCTGACATCATGGGGAAGGCTGCTACTGAAATTTAGGTCAAGTTATAGCCTGCCAGAAGTGTGCCAGATAGTTATATGACAAAGCGAGGTTGCCAGGGCCTTGTCCAAGAGGAATGACATAATGCGCAATCCAATCCAATGTCATAAACTGAACAAATTCTCAGAGACTGTCAAAACCAAAATTATGTAGCTGCAGTTTTATTTCTTAATTGGCCCCGTGAACACTCTTAAATACTTTTGAACAAAATCCTTTCTGTGACCGAAATAGCTGCGGTGGAGGTGGTGGTTGAGCAGTGTGAAGTAAACATAGCTTTTAGACCATTTAGAGGGCACCGCAGAGGCATCATCCATGTCCTCGGCCTGAGGTGTTGTGATCTTCCCAAAACGACTCTTCAGTGTTGAGTCACACAGCTTGTATTTCTTCGTGGACACGAAGAAGCACAGATGGAAGACTCCTAAGGTGTCGGTGCTCGACATGACCCCTTTTGTTGGACCCCAGTTCAGCAAGGGGGAAAGGGAGACCAAATACAAGATGTTGATGGTGTAACAGTACGCGGAAACAAAAAAATGAAAAATAAAAAACCTGCATGTAAACTTCTGATTCTGACAATAATGAACATAAACTGGACTGAGCTGTATGCGGTGGGGAAAGAAGATTATTCTATTTTTAGACCCAGAAGTAACAGATCAACGAGATACAGAAATATGCGCGGAAATACAGATTAGACAGGCTCCACCATAGAAATCGCAAGAGGTTTGTGCGTCCGGTCTTGTTACGTTATGTTGATCTATGACTTTAATACTACATCGCTGTATCACCGATTTTTTTGCGGGTAATGGAAGTGTGCAGCTTTTCAGCAAAAGGGAGGGTCGAGAGAGCATTCGGACCTATTGAGAGAGAGCGATTGAGAGAGGCGTTTCAGTCCCGCTATGGTCTCAGAGGCAGGGAGTAGCACCAGACCAGTGTATTGTGCAGGAATAGGCACGGCGTAACAGAACCGTCAGCGGAACAAATGAAAAAGAAAACTACTCTATTTTGTGGATTAATCAAGGGACGAGTCCTTCCACCGAAGCGAGAATCATTTTAAGCGAAATTGGACCGACCGACGAGGATTGGACTTTAGTTTACAGCACGACAACGTCGGTGGATGGTCTGTCTCAGTCCGCCGCTAAGGTTAGTTAGCTTCCATTGCTGGCTTTCCACTGCTTTGGGGGTCTGTGTTCGTTGTTGGACGACGGGGTCTGGCTATTCTTTGGAGGAGAAACACACAGCTCAGTATTGACCTTTTCGAGGAAGTACGTTGACGATAAAGGCGCGCAGTTTATTGAAAAATATTTTAGTGAGTGGTGAGATTAATTGGTCAGTAATGTCACTACAGTGCATATAGTAAGCTGGCTATTCTAAATTCAAGTTAATTATTTTACAAATCATGAACACGTGCTACATGGCTAGGCTAAGCTAGCCAATAGCTAACGGTGCTAGCGAAGCAAGCTAGCTGTCAAAATGCAGAGTGGCCATCACTCGCTTAATTTAACGGGTTTTTTGGCCGACATTTCGATGTTACGTAGATACACACAACCTCACACGTGCAATTAAGTATTGTTTGTAAATTGTTTCAGCTTCTCAAAACGTTTCAGCAGATTCTTGAAATTTGGCTGACATAGTTGCTAGCTTGCTAGCAACGTTGCACAAAGCGTCCGGTTTGCGTTTGTAAACATTGGTTATATTAAGTTTATGTGCTCTGTCAACTGCCAATCTAGCATTAGAACGCTGCCATTTACTTTGAAAGTAGGTCGTTGTAATGCAACGACTGGTTAGGCTCATGGTAACGTACACATATTACTAGTAACTTGTGGTAAGTGTTGACGTCTGTGGTTGGTTACTAGTGTGTAGTATGGATTCCTCTAACTTAAGCCGTGATTTTCTTTTTTTCTTACATTATGTCCAACATCTGGATTTTAATTCGACGTGGGCAATGTAATTTGGTCATAATTATTACACGGTAAGGTTTCCGATGTGGACTTATTATTTAACAGCTGACCCTGACCTTGTCCAACCCAGGTATGATTGGAAACATAGTTCACCTAACAAACGTTCATTTTAAGAAATGTATGTTGATATTCTTTACAGCTAAATAGAACTTCAAACATCTGAGTCGTGTTTATAAGACTCTACCATATTATTTACTTAATTGTTGATATGTGTTCTTAAATGTTATCTTGAGAAAATGCTGTAATTTGTAATATGACAGTCTGAGTACTACAAGGAAGAAGTTTGATTTGCCGTGAAACTCACAGCTAACAAGGCTGAAGTGGTAATTTTTTGGCCTATAATGTATATGATACGGAATGAGCGAGTAATAGTATTTCTTATTATTATTATTTTATTACCCCAGTGATGTTTTTTGTTGCTAGTTTTTCAGTGAAATTCCATGCACTTGGGACTCATTTTTTGTCCAAACTTTGGTTTAGTCAAATGCAATATTTTTTTATTCACTATTTTTTATTCAACTATTTATGGGATGTTGTAGCACAGTTTGGTCATTGACCTTTGACTTAACTTTTAGTGTTGCTTTGGAAACCAGTTCTATCCTTCATGTGAGATAGCGATACAATGATGTTGTCCATGATTTTGTTGCATATACAAGTGAGCGTATAACTAAGGAACCAATTACTGCAATTATACGATGCGATCCTTTCAAAAACAGACATAGGCTTGTTACTGTCCTGGAAATAAGTTAGCAAATGGAGCTTTCTTACTCATGAACAATGTTTGGAGTATTTTTTAAAGGGAATACAGGTAGAAACACTGAATCACAACATCATGCTATTTAAATACAGCCCGTTATCAAACAACTTATCGAATTCAGAGTCATTAATGACATTGTGCCATTGTAATTGACTTAACATCCAATGCTCACTGACACTCTGCCACCTTCATGTTTTCTTCCCTGCTGTCTGCTGATGATAATTAGGACATGAGTTTAACAATCCAAAACATTTTGCAAATATTAGTGTCTGAACTCAGTGCCACACACTGGTGTGCCCAATCATTTTTTTCTCATTTGCACACTGATATGACTTGCTTATGCAACAGAAAACTGCCTGTGGGCAACTGTGGTAAGGGAGAAGAATTCAGCTGGTTATAACTCATTGTAGATTGTAAACAAGAATCAGAATATCACCTGTTATATTTTGGCCTATTCCTACTGGTATGCCTTATTTGTCTCTGGTCTTTCTCATCAAGTTTTGTTGCCACCCCAAACATGAAAGCTAAGTGGGCTTTAGGCAGAAACATCCTTCAATATTTCGAAAACTTTGCCTCCCAGTTTAGCGCTTCATACAGCTGTCCCCCATTGGTTATATAACCCAGGAAATAGATGAACCCATGAGTTCTACCACCCAGATGTTTATGTAACCCCCCAGCTCATGAATCTTCTATTATTTAGAACAATAGTCTAATTTGTTCAAATTTAGGATTTACCATTTGAAATGGTATATTAGCTCATTTTATGCAGTGTATCCATTGAAGTTTATTGAAACACTGCTTAGAAAAGGCCAAGAAATCTGTTGCCATAACTTTCAGTATTCCTTGACAATTAACCTCACAGTTAATTGCACCTACACATTCTCAGAGCATCACTCAATAACATAAGCTCAGCAAAAAAACATTTCTCAGGCCTCAATGTGAAACAAATTAATGTGGAAATTTGGGTACTTTTCTTCCTCAGTAGGGGTTAATGAACCCCCAGATTCAGTAGCATTGGATACATACCATGAAACCACAGCAACTTCTATTCCTGGCAGTTAGTGTTGGCATACCACCATCCTTAGCTGTCAAGATTTTTTTGTGTCCCATGTCGGAACTTGTGTTGACGCTTTATGAATAACAATAACAAGGAAGAATTGTGAAAATCTTTGGCTGTGTCCCCATGTTAGGCAAATCGAGATTTTACAAATTCAGGTTCAATTTCAGGATTCAAGGCTTTAATTTAACAAGACCATGTCTTTCTACAGTTGGATAAAACAATTTATTTCTGACAAGAGACAAATATTATTTACACTAGATGCACTAGTGCTGTGTGTGTGTGTGTGTGTGTGTGTGTGTGTGTGTGTGTGTGTGTGTGTGTGTGTGTGTGTGTGTGTGTGTGTGTGTGTGTGTGTGTGTGTGTGTGTGTGTGAAGGAATTATACGCACAGTAACGCGTAAAGACATGTGAGGATATTCTCAATTTGTTTTTAGCACCTACATAGGTGGCAGTTTGGGTTATGAAGAGTTAAAAAAAGCAGGGAGGAAACTAAAAGGGTAATGGGGTAAAGATAATCTTGCCCATTGTGGTATATCAGGAGGGCTGTGTCGATTTCTTCTCATATTATGAAACACAAAACTGTTATGAAACAGTTTTTTTATCCATGTTTTTCTCCATCTCATTAGAATTAATCCTCATAGTGAAGAAAGTTTGTTTCATGATAACAGAAAAGTTTTGCCATCAGTGTTTGGATGATGTCATTTCAATGCTTGATTTTGTCATTTTTAATTTGGATACACTGTATGAGCCAAGAACATTTTAAAAAACAAAAATGAAATGAAACTATACATTTAATATTGATGCTTATTGTTATATTTCAGTAAGATCATGGCTACAAGTGCAAACTTGTAATATGTCTGTGACCTTTTTTTAAAAGTTGCAAGTTGTGTTATTTTTATGAAATATATGATTCGTTGTCAGTTCCTCTTCCCTTCTTAATGCGCCATTATCCACCTTTCACATATCTCAACTATGAAGTAACCTCCAAAATTATCAGCATGGTAATATTCTAGAAGTAGCAATGAGTCAATCAGAAATCTGTTTTTGCTGATTTTTGTAACTTGTTTTGGCAATAAAATCACTACAATTTTTAATTGCTGGTTTGCTTCTGTTTTCTCTATCTTGACAAATGCATCCTGTGAGGATCCTCTAAGTAAAGTGGTTTTGTGGTGGCTCATCCATATGATTTCTGAGGGAAGTTGAAATTTCTTGTGGTATACATGTCACTGTTCAGTTACCCATCTTCAAAGTCCAGAGTGAAGCTGTGTTTATTTTGCTGGAGTTGGCTGTCACTGCAACGCGTTTAGAGTGTAGGTGATAAATGGTAAATAGACTACAGTATATGCTCATCTACTCACACTCAGATGGTGGTAGCTGTCTCAGGAGCTGAAAACCAACTAATTGAGTGATTTGGTATCACTTTTCTCTTCAAGGACATTTGAATGTGGTTTCTAGGGAGCAGATAGGTTGAACCAGCATCCATCTTAATTCTTAGCACCTCAGAATAATGAGCATGACCCTGTCTCCAGATTGCCTATCTACCTGAAATTTATACTTGAAATAAAACAGACTTTTTTCAGGAAGATGGCACATCTGTTGTGTGTTGTGGTACATTTCAGGAAACTCAAAAACCAAAGACAGAAATATGAGGCAGTCACTGCATCTCCCATGTGCATTCCCTCCCTCAACCAAGCTTCCCTCTCACTGTATGAGTAACAGCAGCTGTCAAACATTTCTTCCTCAACTTGCTGTTGGACTGCATCTGATAGATTTCGTGTGTGGAGAATGTTAGGCTTGACTCTGTGGTACAATATTGTGATCAAGCACAGGTGATCTGTTGCAGTGCTTTGAGTCACTCACAATCTTGAGTTTATCTCAACAACATGCCAATTCTCTTCAAGCAGCCAAAATAGTGTTGAGTTTATATATTATTCATTTGTAATTGTATACGGAAAAAGGAAGGCCCTGAGAGAGATATGTTGTTTCAGGAAGGTTCCTATTTATTGAAGGTGTGAAATATTGTTTTTTAAGAATTTTTTGCGAAGCATGGCGTCAGCACTTGGCAGTGCGTGGTGCTGTGGTCCCTTTAGAAGAAATTGAAAATTGCTCAGAAGTTAGAATTAGAGAATTAGTGGTTGTTTGCCTTTATATGGCTCTGTGGTCAACTGGTGATTGGTCCATGGTGTACCCCACCTCTTCCCCAATGACAGCAGGGTTAAGCTCCAGCATCCTCATGACCCTGTATGCAGAGTAAGTGGTAGATAATGGGTGGATGGATGTCTGTTCCTGTCACAATTTGATACACTCAACACCTGTTAATGACTTTAGTGACTAGTTATTTATTTATCATTTCAATAATCCTCATATATCAAGTGTAAACATTCCATATTTTTCAAAATGTTCCACATATGTATGCATGACATTTAAACAATAAGGTTTTAGTCAAATATGTCTTGTCACTTTTGGTTCTTGATAAAACCATGGCAAAATATGACTATATATTGATTTCAATGAAAATATTTACAGTTGCCTTTGTATGAGGTCAGTCAGTGTTCACACTACCTTTAATTTTGTTGCTGTATATTAACTGTAACTTTTTAAACCAACCCCCCACATTTAAACTGAAAAAGAGACAGACGGCGGGGATTAGGATTATTAGGGGAGATTAAGAATGGCTGTTTGGTAAATGATTCAATTGACTTGTTGTGCAATACATGACAGCATGTTAAATGACATTACTCTTGTTTTTAAATTAAGCACATACACATTTGCAAAAATCTCACAATCAATTAGAACTAAACATTTTAACAGAAATTATGATAAATCATATTGTTGTTTTATTTATTTATCAATTTATTTGCAGGAGATGAGAAAGATGTGTAGGGCATAAACCTGACGGTCGTGACCTTGCAAGGGAATTGTAGGTGATTGAAACTGAAAGATATGACTGCCTAAGTACAGTGTATCTGCAGATTTGTATGAATTTAGATCTTCGCCTTGCATTGTCATCCCAAGCCCATATTATGGGCCCCTGAATGAATCACTCAGCAGGCTGCGAGTGTGGCATATCTATTTTATTTTGGCTGTTGCTTTACAGTTTTTATTCTCTAAGTGTTGTTCTGTGTGTAATTCAAATTCCAGCATTTACGTGTATGGCATACACGTATAAGTGTATGGTACTTCAGGTTCTCTATCTGAGCACACATTTGAAAATGAATGCTTCATGATACTCTTTGGCTTCTGTTTAGAGGGATAAACAGAAGCACCCGGCTTGCATGTTGCCAAACAGAAGAGCATTTCAAAAGCTCTTAAATAATTAAGTAGCAACTAGGCGGAAGTAGGTCAGCTCAGCAGACAAGTGCTCTCCCCAGTTTTATTTCCTCCTCTGAAGGCTGAGGAGCTAAATGTGAAGTTGGCTCTTTCAATAGAGCCATCATACTTTAAAGGGGGGTTCATAAAGTGACATCTTATACACCAATGTTGGGTTGTGGTATGTTTTGGATGAAGTCTGTTCAGGGTAAATTGATATTAGTGTACTTGAAAAAAATTGCTTAACCAGGAAAGTGATCACATCAGATAAAGCTATGCTTTGTGATATTTTTGTAAATCTTCTAAAAAAACACCCTACAGTGAAATATTTAATTTGGGTTCCATTCATATCGACTGCTTCAAAATGATTGGCCGGTGAAAATGGGAAATTAATAACCCCTTTTTAAAAAACAAAAGCAACTTTTTGGTTGAACTTTTTGCATTCCCTAATGTTTTAGTGTGCGACACGCATATTTTTCAAGGATTGTAATCTAATAACTCACACTTTTCGGTTGCACCTGAAATGGATCACCTGTATTATGTCAATGCTTGCATCCTGAAATTTTTTCTGTTGAAATGTTCTGTTTCCTTCTTCTCAACATGCTGCTTACTATACAGGCATTTGACAACTTTGTTTTAATTTGTATAACTTTTGTTGTGTTGATATATTGTAGACAAAGCAAGGTCTCATAACCTGGATTGTTTGACTCTGATAAGTGGATAATTAAAGGTGTAAAAAATGAAATTACCACATTAATGCACCCTCAGCAGTACACACTTTCATATTCATGCTCTTGCTTTTGTCTATACATGGGAGGATAGTAAGCTATGTCAAGAGGCACGACATTCTTCAGACTAATGTGCATTGAACAAAACACAGCATAGCAAAAGATAAAATTATATCAGACATTAAAGAACTTGAATGACAAAGAAAAGTAGTTCCTCACAAGTGAATTTATTTTTAGTAATATCTATTTCCTTGAATGTGTCAGTATTTCTGGTGTCTTGAGCACATTTTACTTTATGGCTGTTGGATAACTGTAAACTGTCCAAATTGATTATAGGAAAAAAATCATTTCCAGGAACTGGAACTAGTCATAAGCAGTGAGATACATTGTTGTTTTTAATAGCCGGTAATTTGAAACAGCAAGTAGTTGTGAGATAGTCAAACTGTGGACATAACCATATTATTTTATATAACTAACTGAATTACTGAATTTTTTGTAGCAGTTGTGTGAGATGATTGCCCTTTAATTGAGTGGCTGAATGTGATGAAGTGGTGGTGTGGCTAATATTTATACAGTTTGGTGGCTCAACAGGCTGAACTGTGACTGTAGCTACATTAGTTGTGAGAGGTATGTCATTCTTATTTAAGAATGATGAGTTTAATAAGTTATGAATTTTAATATGAAATACCCTCATTCCAGTGCTATCTAGCTCTGAGTAAATTACCTTACAGGGTTCAATGCAGGACTGCATAATTATCCAGTTTATTTATGAAAAACAAACGATATTAAAATAATTGATTTGCATTTGTTGGGTTTTATCTCCTTTAAAATATGATTCCGGTAGTCTTAACTATGTGTTAGCATATACAATGGTGAACTGTTTTAACTTCCTCTATCTCCTAAATGTTTCTGACATTATTACTCAACAGTATGCAACCTAAAACTGACTAACTAGAAAACAGTGTTGAACACAATTTGTAGAAAAAAAAAGTCTATAACTTGAATCATCAGTCGCTGCTGAATTGCATGCTGGGCATAGCTCAGTATCATCCAGGTAAGTGTTTTGGGGTTAGGAAAGAGATTGCAGTGGATATGAAATACAGGAAAAAAGGTTGAGAAAGAAACAGAGGAAGCTGGAGATGGACCTTGAGAATGTGTCCATTAGAATAGCTGTGTCTCATGCATGGAAGTGTTTTTGTGTCTTATCGTGAAACATCTAAAATGCCACAAAAGTTTGTCCAGCCTGTTGTAGGTGGCAGTGGTGAAAACTATAACACCTTAATATGTTACCTCACCCAAACACTTGTTTTGGATTAAAACAAATAGTAGGCCATTTAAAATAGTGCAAGTGATAACACTGAAGCTGTATTGTTGTCGTCTTCTTCTCCTTTTGGCTTTTCCCTTCAGGGGTAGCCACAGCGAATCAAATTTCTCCATCTAACCCTATTCTCTGTATTCTCTCTCACACTAACTACCTTCATATACTCTCTCTCACTGCGTCCTCTCTTCTCTTTGGTCTTTCTTGAGACCTCCTGCCTGGCAGCTCCAATTGCAGCATGCGTTTACCAATTTATTCACTATCCCTCCTCTGCACATGACCCAACCATCTCAGTCTGGCTTCTCTGACCTTCTCTCCAAAACATCTAATATGTGGTGTTCCTCTGATAGACTCATTCCTGATCCTATCCATCCTGGTCATTCCCAAAGAGAACCATAGCATCTTCATGCCTGCAACCTCAAGCTCTGCCTCCTGTCTTTCTGTTATAGTAACTATTTCTAGGCCATACAGCATTGCTGGTTGCATCACGGTGTTGTACACCTTTCCTTTCAATCTGGCTGATAGTTTATATCACATAGTACCCCTGACACCTTTCTCCACCCATTCCTACCTGCTTGAATCCGTCTCTTCAACTCTTTTCCACACTCACAGTTGCTCTGGACTGTTGACACCCAGTACCTGAAATCCTCCATCTTCTTAATCTCCACCCTCTATAGCCTCACCGTTCTACCTGAGTTCCTTTCATTCACACACATATACTCTGTCTTGCTGCGACTAACTTTCATTCCTCTCCTTTCTGGCGCATACCTCCACCTCTCTAGATTTTCCTCAACCTGTTCTTTGCTCTCACTACAGATCACAATGTCATTGGCAAACATCATGGTCCATTCCTGAGATTCCTGTCTAACCTCATCTGTCAGCCTATCCATCACCCCTGCAAACAAAAAGGGTCTCAGAGCTGATCCCTGATGGAGTCCCACCTCCACATTGAACTTCTCTGTTACCCCGACAGCACACCGCACCACTGTCTCACAGCTAGCATACATGTCCTGCACCAGTCTAACATACTTCTCTGCCACTCCAGACTTCCTCATGCAACACTAGAGCTCCTCTCTTGGCACCCTGTTGTATGCTTTTCTAGGTCTACAAAAACACAATGCAGGTCCCTCTGGCCTTCGATGTACTTCTCTTAGCATTGTCAAAGCAAATACTGCATCTGTAGTACTCTTTCTAGGCATGAAGCTATACTGCTGTTCACAAATGCTGACTTCTGCTCTCAGTCTAGTTCCTACTACTTTCTTTCTTTGTATGCTCATCAACTTCATCCATCTATGGTTGCCATAATTCTGCACATCCCTTTTATTCTTAAAAATGGGCACCATCACACTTCGTCTCCATTTCTCAGGCAATGTCTCTCTCTCTCTCTCGCTCTCTCTCTCGCTCGCTCTCTCTCTCTCTCTCTCTCTCTCTCGCTCTCGCTCTCTCTCGCTCTCGCTCTCTCTCTCTCTCTCTCTCTCTCTCTGAGATCCTGTTGAATAATAGTCAGAAACTCCACCGCTGCATCTCCCAGACACTGCCACACCTCCACAGGTATATCATTAGGACCAACTGCCTTTCCACTCCTCATCCTCTTCATTGCCTTCCTCACTTCATCTTACTCATCTGTACTACCTTGTGGTCTACAATAGTCACCTCCTCTACCCTTGCCTCTCTTTCATTGAACACATTCATCAGCTCTTCTAAGTACTCTTTCCATCATCCCATCACTCTTCTAGCATCTGTCAATACATTTCCCTCTATATCCTTAGCCATCCGGACCTGTTGTATATCCTTTCCATCATTATCTCCGTTTCACAAATCTGTATAGATCATTCTCTCCCGCCTTGTTATTCAACCGAGCATACAAGTCATCGTATGCCCTTTGTTTTGCCTTTGCTATTTCTGTCTTTACCTTACGTTGTATCTCCCTGTACTTCTGTCTGTTGTCTTCAGTCCTCTCAGTGTCCCACTTCTTCTCTGCTATCGGCTTTCTCTGTTTATAACTCTGTACTTCTTCATTCGACCACCAAGTCTCCTTATCTACTTTCCTTCCAGGTGATTCACCAAGTACTCTCCTTCCTGTCTCCCTGATAACAGTAGCTGTTGTTGTCCAATCATCTGGATGACCAGAGCATTTCTCAACTCCTCCCTGAAAACCATACAACACTCCTCCCTTTTCAGCTTCCACCACTTTGTCCTCTGCTCTGCCTTTGTCCTCTTCATCTTCCTTGTCACCAGTCATCCGAAAAACCAGCATCATATGCTGTCTGGCTACACTCTCACCTACAACTACTTTGCTGTCACTGATTTCTTTCAGGTTACTTGGTCTATACAAGATGTAGTCTACCTACGTGCTCCTACCTCCGCCTTTATAAGTTACTCTATGTTCCTGTCTTTTGTGGAAACAAGTGTTCACTACAGCCATTTCCATCGTTTTTGCAAAATCTACCACCATGTCTCCCTCTGCGTTCCTATCCTGTATACGAATTCTGCCCATCACTTCTTCATCCCCCCATTGTCTTCACCAACATGCCCATTGAAGTCTTCTCCAATTACCACTCTCATCTCAGGGGATATTCTGTAACGCCTCATCTAGCTTATCCCAGAACGTCTCCTCCTCCTCAAACTCACCTCCCACCTGTGGGGCATAGGCACTAACAACATTGAGCATCACACCTTCAATTTCCAGTTTCAGACTCCAAGGTCTATCTGACATTCTTTTCACCTCCAGAACCTTCCTAACAAACTCCTCCTTCAAGATAACTTCTTCTCCATTTCTCCACCTGTCTGTATCATGATAGTACAACTTAAAGCCTGGTCCAAGATTCTAGCCTTACTACCTGTCCACCTGGTCTCCTGGACACACAGTATATCCACTTTGCTTCTTTGCATCATGTCGACCAACTCTGTACTTTTTCCTTTCATAGTCCTAATATTCAAAGTCCCTACTTTCAGTCCCAGACTCTTGCCTTTCCTCTTCTCTTCTCTCTACTTCCGAACATGCCCTCCTCCTCTCCTTTTTGACCTACAGTAGTCCAGTTTCCACTGGTTCCCTGTAGGTCATCGGTACCGATGGCGGTCGTTGTTTACCCGGCCTTGACCGATCCGGTATGATCTTGTCATGGTTGATTTTCATGTTTGGTTTTGGCAAAAGTTTTATGCCGGATTCCCCTCCTTGCATCCTTGTATTCGGGCTTAATACTGGCTCAGGGAGGCACCAGTCCACGCCGCCCCGAGGCTGCATTGATACCACTGAAGCTGTATATTGCAGAAAAAGTTATATGAACTATAACGTATGGTTCTTGCGCAAACAGTGATTTACAATCAGTGCTGATTTTAGTTTTTCTCAAGCATAATTATTTATTGTGCTAACTTTATTCAATAATTTTATTCAAAAATTAAGTTTTTCTACATTACAGTTGACTTAAAAGTTGTTTTACATTTTGTACCTTACTTGGATTTTGCTTTCAAAATCTCAAATGTGGAAGAAAAATAAGCTACTATAGACTTAGGCAAAGGTCAGGTTATGTGTTAAAAAAAATGCTTTGAAATTGCAGTATTCTCCCATTCATCCCTAAAACTAAAAGTACCCCAATAGTACTAATATGAGGACAATCAGACTGTCTGTATGTGATTAAGTGGTGCTTTTGGTAACACTTTGTTTATTAGACACGATCAAATGCTCGATGTGACCTTTAGTTTTATCTATTGCAATCGATAGATCAGATTTCATAAATGAATTGAAGAATATAAACCTTCAAAGTTCCATTTTAACTTTCAGCATGCGACTGAATGTTGCTGTGTTGAAATGTCATTCCGAACAGTATGTTAAAGAAGGCAATGTAAATGCTCTAAAAGTAATGTTTTTTTTGTATTGAAAAAGTTTGCAGTGTGCTTTTTTGGTGTGGATGTAAAAAAGAGTAGTTATCCTTGTCTATGTAGCTGCTGCTCTCCCCTTCATAATTGAAAATGATACTTGGAACAGAATTTGTCACATATACACATATATATTCATGATATGCATACACACACACGTGTATGTATATATATATATATATATATATGTACACGTGTGTGTAGATGTATCCATCCATCCATCCATCCATCCATCCATCCATCCATCCATCCATCCATCCATCCATCCATCTTCTCCTGCTTCACCTGGGTCTTCCCCACAGTCTCCTCCCAGATGGACATGCCCGGAACACCTCCCCTTGGTGGTGTGCAGGAGGCATCCTCATCAGATGCCGAGCCACCTCATCTGACTCCTCACTATCCGGAGGAGCAGCGGATCTACTCCGAGCTCCTCCTGGAGGACTGAACTTGTTACCCTATCTTAAGGGAGAGTGCGGCCACCCTGCAGAGGAAACTCATTTTGTTCGCTTGTATCCGCGATCTTGTTCTTTCGGTCACTACTCACAGTTTGTGATCATAGGTAAGGGTGGGAACGTAGATCGACTAGTAAATTGAGAGGTCCGGGCAAGGGAAAACTGGGTCCAATGATTATCTTCTTCATGGGAGATCTTCTGAGCCACACTTTGTCTGGTCCCTCACCTGGGACCTGTTTGCCTTGGTCCCAGGCAAACAGGTCCCCTCCACCATGGTAAGGTAGCAGCTAACTGTGTGTGTGTGTGTGTGTGTGTGTGTGTGTGTGTGTGTGTGTGTGTGTGTGTGTGTGTGTGTGTGTGTGTGTGTGTGTGTGTGTGTGTAACCATGTCAAAAGTCTTGTAACATTTCAAACCTAATCACATTAGCCACAAAGATCTCTCTTGGGAGACACAATGGGTAAACTAAAGCTAGTCTCTTTACAGCTTATTAAATAGATTCTTCAATGATCTCCATTGATGATGATGTTCATGTTCAAATTGGTTTTGAATGTCAATTTATTTTTTTTTTCCATTGAAGGACTCATGTTTTGGGTTTTGGTAGCTTCCAATGCTTCCAAATAGTCTTCCACTCTATCTTGTTCACTATATTTATTTGATCCTCACTGCTTAACATTGTTTGTGTAAATTACAAGATTCTTTTAAATTTAACACCACTATCCACCACTTAATACATGCATAAAGTGTAAAATGCTTATTAACAAAAAAAAATCAACCTCATGTTCTTTTGTCTGTGGTTGTGTGTGCGTGTGTTTGTGGAAAGTAGTTTTTTCTCACCTAAATCATTGTCAGTTTCAAAACATAACTTTTTTTGGGTTGGGGGGGATCAAACCAGACCCTTACATTTGTGTTTATGCTCCTGGCAGAAACAACATTGAAGAACAGAAGCAAATCTCTGTGACTGCATGCATTTTGTTTGTGATCTACAAGTGATAGGATTCCACACATTTTATGTTCTCCATAGGATGCTAGTTTTTTCTTTAAATAATGGTTCATACATTTTTATTATGGTGCACAACACCTTTGATTCTAATATCCTCTTCTGAAAATGCACTTAATCGACTGTAGATACCACCAGGGGACAGTAAAATATTTTTACTAAACAAGTCTTTTAATTACCGTATATCAAATGAAATCTCTCTGTAAAATGTGTAACGTGTATATAACTCAAAATGTTTCTGTGTTTGTGAATAGGGAGTGAATTTCAGACTTACTAGTGGGTTTTGGTTGAGTGCCTGTGCTCCCATGGTTACAGTGAGCCATCGTGTGCGTGCCTGCGTGCGTGTGTGTGTGGCA
Organism: Fistularia commersonii; assembly: GCF_037954325.1. Classification (NCBI taxonomy): domain Eukaryota; kingdom Metazoa; phylum Chordata; class Actinopteri; order Syngnathiformes; family Fistulariidae; genus Fistularia; species Fistularia commersonii. The sequence continues at coordinate 13,587,516 of NC_141309.1, forward strand.
GTTATAAGCACGCCTTTGCGTAGGGAGAGGGGAGATCCTTATGTAATTTCACAGTATCTCTGAGACAGTCAGCATCAGGGGAACAGACAGGAAACGCAAAAGCTGCTCTGCTGTCCAACATAGATACAGCTGGACAATAACATCTGGTGATACGGGACAGCCAGTCACCCCCCCCCCTTTCCTGTGCGCTCTTAATAGTGTTTAGTTTTTTCTGTTGACATTCAATGTAGTAACCTTGTTGGTATAAACCCATCTGTACATACAGTTGATCATTGCCCATTATTCTTGTTTTTACAACTGGAAACCATCATTTTCTGAGTCAACTATAATCTGGTATCATAAGTGCAAGGAAACAAAATGATAATACAAGAGAATAAATTGTTGAGAAACTTTGCAGAGGGATTTGAAACAAAGGACAATCTATTGCCTGTTAAGTATTTATTGTTATGTGCCAGATATGGCAAACCCAAATTGAAACTGCATAGATAAGCCAGTTATACCTATTTATGATATGCTGTTTCCTGTAAACTTTATTTTAACAGTGCAATCTTGTCTGGACTGATACGAAATTTTTAGTGCAAACTCGAGATTTGAATTGACAGTTCATGTGGGAGAAGGACAGGATGTGACTGCAAATTCTTTCCAATAAAACATGTAATTCAGTCATTTATCCATTTATTATCTTTACTGTTATACTGCACACAGGGGCATGGGGAGCTGAAGGTAATCCCAGTTGACATGGGTAAAAGAGCATCTCTTTGGTGTCTGTAATCAACCTAATAAGCATGAGGCTGTAAAATTGTTCCAAAAAGCTTGAGACAGCTGTAAGTTGTAATTCTAGAACCTTATTATTAACACTGCATCACCAGGTGCCTAGTGTGACAATTGTTTTTGTTTAAAACAATACTCAATAACATAGTCAGTAATATTAATTCAATCGTATTGTTCACCTCGTGGCACAACTGGGACACATTGTCAGTGAAGGACATAGTGTCATTGGGTGTTTCGGGGTCTTATCTGCAGACACTCTCTTCCAGGTGACCTGCTTGGGGATGATCAGGCCCCAAACTGTGTCCAGGTAGCTAACAGTGCCATTCGTCACCCTTCTTGATCCAGAGCCACTGTGAAGGCTTTTCGGCAGCTTCCTAGATGTTTTTGGTGGCTCTTCTTCTCTGCTGCCCATGGATTTCTAAGAGTCTCAGGACCAGATGTAATGAATGCCCCATGAAGCTCCTGCAGCCTCCTTCAACAGGTTCACAGTGGCCCTTCCACCTATGCCTCTGATGCTCTGGTACCAGATGCAGCATATTTGGCTCTCTTTCTCTCTTGCGCCTCTTCCATCCTGTCTTCCTAAGAAACAGTCAGTTCCAGCAACACCACTTGATGGGTTGCAACAGGCATCAGAACCATGTCAGGCTTGAGCATGGTTGACCAGGAACTGCTAGTCTTTTGCTGTTTAGAGTCCTCCCTGGGCCTTTGGACGAGTTTGAGGCTTCTCTAGCACAAGTAAAAGAGATGGAGCACTTTGCACGATATTGAGACTTGCTGGAGCTGATGCCAGTATAGATGGTATCTGCTGCTGCTCGCAGGACTTGGTCATGACACCACCAGTGCTGCCCCTCTACCAAGGCCTTAGAACAGCAGCTCAAGATATGCTCCATAAATCCCTTTCTCAGGCAGAGTTGAGAGTCAGGTGAATCCACCAGCCCCAGGTGAATAGGTTGGAAAGGCTTGGGAGGACGTCATACTCTGACTGGACCAGGAACTTGAAGCGAGCAACTCTAATTTCCACATTTCTGCCCATGTGATTTTGTGGCCAACTGTATGTTCCTACCTGGTCCAGGCCCCTTGCTTGCTCATGCCCATCATCCTGCTGAGGTGAGTTTCTTCCTTTTCCGCCTCAGGTCGCCAATGAAGAGCTTTCCCAAGCTCTTAATTAGCTTCTCAGACACTATTCGATTTTTCGCATCCCCCACAGAAAAGCAGAACTGGTTTGCCACCTTACCCTTTCTGATGACCAGAGACTTGAATTTGGCAGACTTTAAACTCATGTTTGCTCATGCCATTAGTCTTTCAAGATCTCGAAGGTGTAGACCCACCTACACTTGGGCACAAATGTTGTGGTAACCATTAGGTCGTCCATATAAGCCCTGATTGGAGGCTGATGTGTGCCAGATCTGGACAAGGGGCCTCTGGACTCTACCTTGGTTGATTTCAAACACATTGTCTTGGCTGATGCAAACAGGGATACTGGGATCGTACAACCAGTAATGATTCTTTTCTCTAGAAGGTGCCATGCTAATGTTGATAATCCTGAGGACACCCTGAAACTGAAGTTGTTGTAATAGTCAAGGATGAGGTTTCGGATCTTCTTCGGGACACAGTACTTTGTCAGGGCCAGTCCCACTGGTGTTTGTTGGATTGAACCATATGCATTTGCCAGGTCTCGCCAAAGCATTACCAGGTCACCCTTGGTCTCTCGAGCCTCTCTGAGCTGGTTTACTACAACAGTGTGTTCAAAGCAACCTGGTATGCTGGAAACACCTCCCTTCTGCACCAAGGTATCTATGATGCTGTACCTCAGGAGGTATTCTGTGAGGCGGTTGGGACCGTCTTGAAGACGATCTTGCATTCTACACAAAAGAGGGAAATTTTATGCAGTTGCTCGGTCTTACATTTTCCTCCTTAGGAATCCATGCATTGTCTGCAAACCGCCACTGCTGAGGCACTCTCTCCTTCCTCCAGATCACCTTAAGAATCTTCCAAAGATGCTCTTGTAGCTTTGGGCACTTTGTAAGGTACTCCACTCCCGGGGCTAAAGATGCTCTGGCTAACTCTATTACCTCTTCCACTTTTTTGAGTTTGGGTTCTTTGATGTTGATTGTTTGGTGGGTTGGAGTTGGGTAAAGGGGTTTTCGCAGTGTCTGAGGTCTTGCTCCGTCCTGCTGTCACCATAGGTGTCGCTTATAAAGTGAGTAATTGGTCTTCAGGACATGTGAAGTGGCCACTGCGCTTTTGCCCCGGCAGCTTCTTAGTGAATCCAAATGGATTTGAAATGAAAGCACTGCATTTCAGAGCCCTCTCTTTTCCACTCTCTCTGTGCCACTCTGCACACTGATGGGTGGTTAATCTCCCCCGGACCGTTTTTCGGAGCTCTGCAAATTCCTTTACATTTTTGTGTTAATTATGAAATTGAATTGATAATATATGTGTTGTGGTGGACACCAAGGGGTGTGGCCTCCCACTCCATGGGACTGGGGCCTGGGGCGTGGTTTAGGTCCAGGGCATTACGGTCCACGGAAGTTCATTGTCAGTTTGGTGTTGGTCTTAGAGGACCAAAGTTGGAACTCTCCTTCGTCTCCGCAACACTTCTTTTTCACACCACATTAGTGACCTGTTTCAAGGTATCTCTGACTCGGACTGAATGTGCAACCACACTTCAGCCACATCACCCCAACTCCCACAGCCGGCCATTCTTGCTGTGTCCTTGGTGCTCTCTGAGTTCTGGCAGAGCGATCCAGTCTCCTGGTTATAACATATTGAAGCACTGTTCCACTTGGGTGGAATTTTTTGGACGACACTAGGCACTTGGCTGTCGCAAGCCATGGGGCTGTTGCATGACCCCCTGCAGCATGGTAGATACACTGCCCTCAAACGACTTCTGCTCTGAAGGTACAGCCTGTCTGTTGTGGAGCAGGCAGAGAGGTCACTTTTCCTGTTAGGTTTGGGCAACAGGTTAGCTGTGGACCTGATGGAAAACATGCTGTCGCTGCGCCGATTGGACAAAGGTGCTTTTCTTTTCCCGCACGTGTCCTTTGCCAGCTCCCGCCTCTGGTGCGTGTGTCTTTTGCTAACTCCCAGTGTCTGGCTGCTGGTGACTGCCAGGGTCCGTTGCAGGAGGCCTTCCATCTACCAGTTGACGTGGATCCAGCAATGGTGGCCGGAGTGACTGTTCCGAGGTGACTCGGAATGGGCTTCTTCAGTGATGCGGCGCTTGGTCCTGTCGTGCTCCTTGAAGGCGCCAAGGAGATCCAAGGCTGGCGTTTTAGTGTCAGCTGTGGACGCCAGCGGACACACCCATTTGCTGTTCACCAGAGACTCGCGGTCAGGAAGACATTTTCTTGTGAGCTCTGGCTTGCAGAAGAGCCTGCTCTCCCATATGCAAGTGGACATGCAGGCTGAGGCGGTGGCCCGCTACTGAGTGTGGCTAATGGTTCAACCATTGCGACATTTGGCTCATGGTTGGTGCCTGTTTTTTTCAACGCCACCATCTTGAGTGGGATTTTGTTATCGGCTCCATCACTGTCGTCACAATTGTAGCACACAAGTTTGCTGGTGGATTTTCCGGTGGTAACGACTCCCACATTTTCCACTGCGTCAACTAGGCACGTTGTAGAGCACTTCATCAACCATGGCCTGTTCTCGTGCAGCGCCTTGATGTGGGTAAGATGACCACGGCTAAGGAGGAGTTTGCCACCATGGAGCATCTGGGGATCCTGAGATGGTACAACAGCCCATGGGCCTCCACACACCATATGGTGGCCAAGGCTGATGTGTTGTGGTGTCCTTGTGGCGACTTTTGCCGTTTGTACAATGCCACTGCAAACTACCACTACCCCCTCCAACGTTCGGACTTCTCCGTACGGCTGTCGGGCTGCACCATCTTCTCCAAGGTGGACCTGCTGTACGGTTCTCATCAGGTGCCCGTGTGTGCGGAGGATGTACCCAAGACCATGGTGATCACCCCATTTGGGATTTCCGAGTTCCTCGCATGCCTGTCGGTTTGAAGGGAGACATTCATATCTTTCAGAGCCTCATGAACTCAGTGCTGCATGATCTTGCTTTTGTGTTTGTCTATCTTGACGACATACTGGTAGCCAGCCTTTTGGCTGATGAGCATTTCGCTTCAGTTCCCTTTGAAAGTGCAAGCAGTAGCGTAATATTCTCGCCAGGCCTCTGTCAAGGCATTGCAGGAGTTCTTGGGCATGGTGAACGTCTACAACTGCTTCCTCCCTCTAGCTGCCCACATCCTTCAGCCACTTTACGAGGCTTTGCAGCTCAAGAAGGCAAGCGACACAGTCGGCCAGACTTCTGAATGGGTCCAGGCTTATGACAGAGCTACGCATGCCTCGGCTAGTGTGGTTCGGTCCTTCTCGCCCATCCTACACCCACGGCATCCATAACGTTAATCCATTACCACTGATGTATTTGACAACGCGTCTGGGGCTGTGGGTGAACAATGTGTGACGAGAATACATGACAGCCTCTTGCGTTCTTTAGCTGCAAACTGCGGGATAGCAAGCGCAAGTATAGTGTTTCTGACCGGGAGTTGTTGGCCTTACCAACCCTGGAGCTGATTGCCTGTCACGTGTGCTTATGTGCCCTGTGCACATTGGGTTGGATTTCTCAACCATGGCTGCTGACCAGCCCGGCAATCCAGATGTCTTTCCCCTGAAATCGATGCACACTAATGTCAAACTGGAGGATGTTGTTGCGGAGGAAGGTCTTGCCCTGCTCGGTGACGTCTCCACCGGCCATCCCCACCTCGTGGTTCCAGTGGGTTTTTGATTCGGTTCACTCGCTCTCACACTTGGGGAGCTCAGGCATCAGTGAAGTTGGTGAATTCAAAGTTCACCGGGTGGCTGGAGGCTGTCCCTCTGTCCTCCATGTTGCTCTCGGACGTTTAATGGCGGTTTCTTTCTCCCTTGGTTGGGTGTTTTACACTGTACAATGGGATACCACCCTCAAGCTAACGGCTTGTGCAAACAATTTCATTGGTCCTTGGATGAACCGTTTACCGTGGGTTATGCTGGGGCTGCTTTCAGCTCCTAAAGACGACCTCAACGCATTGCCCACTGAGCTGGTTCTCGGTCAGCCGCCACGATGACCAGTGGAATTTTTGCCCGAGAGATCTGTTCTTCCACCCTGTCCAGCTGCGGATCCTGTCTTCCCCAGCAGCTCTCGGATTCCAGGCCCCATTCATCACTGTTTTCCATGGTCCCTTGTGCCTGCAGAGCTCATGCCAGCTCAGTTTGTGTTTTTGTGACATGATGCCCACCGCTCGCCTCTTCAACCCCCATACAATGGACCGTTGCGGGTGCTTGAGACAGCCTTTAAAAGTTTTGTGCTAGATATGGGTGGGTGTAGGGAGCGGGTCACGCTGGATCTGCTGAAGCCAGCGCACAGGCTGCCTTTGGAAGTTGTTTCCTTTCCAGATTCTCCGTCAAGGTCGCCCTCCTTCCTGAACCCCAGCAGTGCCTCCTCAGGTCCAACGTCCGGTGCCTCCTGTTGCTTTGACCAAGGAATGATGCAGTCATTATGGCAGGCTGCTGAAGCCTCCCATGAGAGACTAGTCTTCTCAGTGTTTGGGGGGGGCTGTGTGGCGGACACCAAGGGACGTAGCCTCTCACCCCATAGGGCTGGGGGCTGTGGTGTGGTTTAGGTAGGGGGCATTATGGTCCATGGAAGTTCACTCTCTGCAATCCTTCCTTTACACACCACAGCGTAAACTTTAGTTACATAGTGGTTACAAACATCAAGTTTCATTGTGTAAACACTACATCTGTGATAAATGTTTTGACAAATACAACTACCCAGTTATGTTGAGTAATGTGTTGTGAATTTTATTAATGCTTTTAAGTGACCATGTTTCTCTTCTTATTTCCACTGTGGTTCTGTTTGTCAAGTTTACTGAGTAGAAGCTACTCCTGAGACTGGGAGAAAAACAGCAAGTGTCCTCAATTATGCAACATTGGTGCTGACAGCCTGTATGCCCGGCAGAATACTTCAATGGTCATGCTAAATTAGGGTGTTATTAGTCTTTTTACCATATTTGCAGGCTTTGTGTTGTGACCACAGACCTCCTGTCTGATAGTTGAGCAACAAGCTTGAGGGGTTTTTATTTTAGTTTATAATAGTTACTTCACTTTGTAGTGTACCTGCCACCATGGGGATGCATGATATGTGAATTTGGTTAATAGACAATATTTATACTATCTGCTGCCTTTGCGTCTGCTTTGTTTCCAAACATTTCATTCAGTTTGTGTAATATTCTTTGCAAATGAAAAGGTCTTTCAAGGGTGCATTCGATCTTCATGGCTTCCTTGTAGTTTAGCCATGCATTTATTGCCCAGTGTCTCTACTTAGTAAATGTATGGAGCTGATTGCATAGCTTTGTCGAGTAAAATGTGCTTTGACTGTCTTTATTAATTTCCACTAAAAGATATTTGCCCATTAAGTATTTGGGATATAAAAAGAATCCCATTCATATTTGTGCATTCAATCAACGTTTCTTAGTAAGCCATGAAACCATAAAATACCATAAATTATGAACATAAAAAGGTGCACAGTTGAGGGAATATAGTTTGACCCTTTGTCTGCACTACAACCTTAATAATACCTTGTAGGGTGCCCATTCTGAATAGTTAGTTTCCCTGTCATAGTTGGGTGACTAGACAGGGAAGAGTGAGCTATAATTAATTGTGGTGGCAGACATGGATGAACAGTAAAGCCTATAGGAGATTTTTTCCGCAATCCGTATAGGAGGACCGAGGAGCAATACTATATTATAATCCCATCGTTTTACAAACTCAAAGTGAGCTCTATTGGGCTTTGTTTGATTCCAGTGGATTCTGGTTTTTCGTTTTCTTTTTGATTCTAGTTCTTTTTAGTTCCCTGTTTGGTTCCAAAAACATAGAAGGAGCTGTATTTGCTTTTTGAGAATTACAGAAAAATAGCATGTTGTAAGTTTGTTTGAAAGTCGCACTCTGACAAAAATGATTACAAATGTATGCCCAAACAAATTCTCTTCAACTGTTTTCAGGCATGATTCCAGTCTTAATTTCATGAGATCCAGGCCCAGTTGAAACCAAAATGACACCAATTTGACTATGTGGATCATGGGAAGAAGAAAACTTCAACTGTCCCTTTTGTCAAGTGATGTTCATCCAGTAATTGACAACTTTGATAGCTCAAATTCTTCTCCTTTCGGCTTCTCCCTTCAGGGGTTGCTACAGCGAATCAACCGTCTTGATCTAACCCTATTCTCTGTATCCTCCTATCTCACACCAACTGCCTTCATATCTTATCTTACTATGTCCATAAATCTTCTCTTTGGTCCTCCTCCAATTCCAGCATCCATCTTCCAATATATTCACTATTCCTCCTCTATACATGACCAAACCATCTTAGATGTGTTGGAGAGAAGGTCAGAGAAGCAGGACTAACATGTGCTGTCCCTCTGACTCATTCCCGAGCCTATCCATCCTGGTCTCTCCCAAAGAGAACCTGAGTATCTTCATGTCTGCAACCTCCAGCTCTGCCTCCCGTCTTTTTGTCAATGTCAGTGTTTCAATAACATCATACAAGTCATGTTCCAGAAAAAATGAAAGTTGATCATACCTGTCTAATTGAACAAGAATGGTGTATTAAAGCTCAATGTCCTTGGCAGGACTGTTTGTGCTACTGGGGTGTTGAAAAAGGTTGCTGTTGAGACTTTTGACATTGAAGATAAAAATGTCATCTAATGTACACACTTTGCAGGACAGTCTTTCAAATTGAAAATGTTTGTCATTGTTGCTCAGGATTGATATGCACCTTCACAAAAAGGAAATTAGGTTTTTTCAGCAACAAGTCATTTTATATGTTCTCCTTTGGATACCACTCTTTGTTCTTCACTTTAAAAATGAAGGCCAACATTATTTATTCATTCATTCATTCATTCATTCATTCATTCATTCATTCATTCAGTAACTGCAGCGACATAGCAGTGGATACACAGTTCTCTCTTCAGCAGTTGGCTAGGAAAATAGATGACTAAATATCTTTATCATTGTATTTCATCTGTATTAACAAAACTGTCAGTGTTATACAAGTGTATCTTTGCTTTATGAATGATCACTTTGGCCGACCATGTTTTAAAATGGAACTCTCAAGATGTTTTTACACTAAGGCTGCTAGGTCTTTCTCCACCTGTGGGTGGCCCGAAAACCAGCACCCAGACACACACAAGGACCACTCGAAACTATAGATGACATGAACATGCAAGGGCTCTAATACCTCTGTGTCCAAATAACCCTGTGCATGCTTCAGAAAAAGCCCAACTAGGCCACCCATGGTGCAAGTAAAAGCAAGTGTTAGCATGCATGTACAGTGTTCTCAAGCAGCTAAGTATTAAGGGTGAGTGAAGAGGTAAGCAAGCAATGGTCTTGTCCAAGGCCCTTTGGTAATGAGGCTCCAGGGAGATAAATCCTTATGAGACCTGACAGGGTGCCACATTCCTATGTCGAGAGACCTAGCAGCCCCGTCCCTTGAGCTCCTCTCTTTATAGCACAGCTTTATCAACTTCTGATGTTCCCAAAGCAATCCTTTTGCCCATTACTGCCCATCCATATATGAGGCCCTACACAATGTTTAATTCCCTCATACGTCTGTAAAAACAGCTTGTCCGTAGATCTAGAAAATTATTTAAATGTATAAATAGAAAGTTTTGGGAAGTGTCTATTATGTTCTTAAGGTATACAATCTAGTAACATCCTGTAGCATAATGGTTGTGATGACATTTGAACAAAGATGGGGCAATCGTTATTGCCATCATACTTTGTATTGTAAACATCTGCTGTTTTTCCACTTCTAGTAGCCACTGCTGCCATTATGGCCCAGCCTCACACTTGGAGGTACAAAGGGTCCCTTATACTCTCCTTGTGCAGAGGAAACAATTACACTTTTGGGCAACTTCTTCAGCTATACTTATTATTACAAAATAAATTATATTTCATTAGCTTAAAGTGTTTTTTGGGCTGCACTTTTTTCTGTTAAATTATAATCATAGCTTTTCCAGTGAATGGTCAGTCAAAATAATTGCTCTATTAGGTTTCAAACATTGCTATGAGAATTCAAAAAATACTGGGGATTAAATGTTTGTACTATCTTTTCCTTCACAGTCAAACTGTAAAGTCTGACTAGACAGATTTGATTAACTGCTCATGTCAATAGAATTAAATTGTTTTTTGAAGTCAGGGTCCTGCTCTCCTTGGCTGGCTTGAAGCGGTCTCTGTACTAGTATTTCCACTGCAATTCCTAAAATGGAGTGGGAGGGAGGGGGCTAACAGGATGAAATATTGGCTCACACTGCTGAAGGCAGAGGCCCACAACTCCGTGGAGACATCCAAAGCAATACAGAGAGGAGAAGGAAAGCATGCTAGAGTGAGAGAGCGAGGTGATTGAGTTCATCCACAGGGTTGGCAGTGAGCCATGGACTTGCCTGTGGGTGTCTGTAGCAGTGCCAGTGCATGTGTTTAGCCTCTTGTCTAGAAGGACCCATTTGCCTCAGAGTTTATGTCAAAGCTCTCTCATTGTGTTGGCCTTCTCGTCTTGATTCAAGTTTTTTGTCCTCTGCAGATCTTGTGACTGCCTTCAGACTTGTTTTCATCCTTCTGGGGAATGTCTGTGGACTGGGCAGTCATCAAAGACAGGGCTCCAAGGAGGTCGGCTTATCTCACCCCCTTTTTGTCTTGCTTGGCCTATTTTTCTGCCTTTTGTTAAACATATTTGCATGCCATGTCATGGCTTGACATAAATGTTTTTCATCAATAGTCAGGTTTCTTATTATTACGTGGTATGCTGAAATGACCAAAACATTTGATTGTCTTAAATACACATTGGCACTTTACTCTGAGACTACTATACAGTTCACAGTATAGTGAAAGTCTGCATTTGATATCTCTAAAGTCAGAGTTTCTTTGGTTTTGCGTTTGTAACACACCGTTTTGCTTACATGAAACTTGCGCTGTTGAAGGTTCGACAGGAAGAAATCATAGATATGGCCATATATGTGTTTGTGTGTGTGTATATATGTGTACTCACACATATTAACTTATTGATTCTATGTGTTGTCAGTGATGAATACATTGTGTAAGGTTACCTGATATTAGGTTCATAGAGTTAAAAAGAGGTTTTTTTTTTCCATCTGGTTGCGGCGGATAATACTCCAAAACCTTATCAGGGAGTCTGGCTACTAATTGGAGTCACTGACCTCAGATCTGTGTGTGTAAATTTGTACTTTCTGTGGTTGTGGGTTGACCAAATGTCTTTCATTAGTTTTCATTTCATGTTTAAATTAACCTGACCACTACTATAGTTTAAATAAACCACTACTCAGACTGAGTAGTGTCAACATATTAACATATTTTGCTAATAGCCAAGCTCACCTTTTCACCATTATGCATTCTAGTAATCAGCAGGACCAAATTCTACCCTTAGGTTTATATTGTTGTAGAGTGACAAGTATATGTTAATGTTACTACAACTAGTAGTGCCAGTGATTTTTAAAGTCAGATATTACCATAAATCAAGGTAGAATGGTAATATTTGACCTCCAAACCATTTGTCATAACCTACCATTGACACTTACCCTCCGAGAAATATTACTATACCATGACCAAGCAGAACAACAACTTGCCGGCAGCAAGCTACATTGGACGATTGAATTTCCTTTTACACAATTCCAAATGTTAATTTCAGCATTGAAAATACATTTCAGTAAATTTGTATATAAGTTGCAAAATGTATTTGCTTTATGTCCAAATGATCTGTCTGCTCGCTACTAATGTTAACATTAGTTACCATTGTCTCCAAATTATTTGGTGATGGAGGACAGTACCCAGCCCTGAGAGCTGCTGTCTGTTCTGTCTAAAATGCGCTGAAGGGGAAGGGATGCGGGTGAGGGGCCTGGTTTCTAGTATTGAAAATTTCACTCACGTACACTACATACCTGAACACAGAAACTGTTGCTGTAAGACAATTGAGGGAAGCTAAAACATAACTGCATAACTTATCATCTGCATAGTACCTCTTGTAAATTATGTTTGTCGTTCCTGACCAATGGCTATTACATTTAATGCACAAATCCATCTGTATTACACGTTCACAGTATCAAATTTGTAAATCACTTGTAAGTTTTTGACACAATATACCATGTACATACTTTTATTGTATTTATTATATCTGCACTTGCTGCTTTTGTGGGCTTCTGGTTAGACGCAAGACTGCATTTAATTGCTTTACATGTGTAATGACAGTAAAGTTGGATCTAATCTAATCTAAACACAGTTAATCATACCTCTGAAATTGTAATAGTTAATCAGTTTAGAAATAATGTTAATTTCTTTGAATTTAATATTATCTTAAGAGAGGAGATTTCCAAACAAATATTAGTTTTAAAGGTGTAATGATATATTTAATGTACTGTCTTGAAGATACAGTTGTGAATACTGATATTGAATAAACATAGTCCTGCTGTATTGTTACCATAGTAAACAACAGTTTTATAGTGTGTGTCTGTGTGTGCGTGCATGTTGAAAGAATTAAGTGTTTTTTTAATTTTCGATATTTGTGAGCAGTTATCAATACAATACAACCGTGTAGTCTTGGCCAGGTGTCGGCATCCTTTACCACTCAAAGAGCCATTTGGACCCGTTTCCCCACAGTAAAAAAAACTCAGAGAGCCACGCAACCCTTTTGAAATTTAAAATAAATTAACATGGCATATAATTTTATTTTTATGTCATGTGTTACATTTTTTTAAATCAATGAATGAACAACTCCAGAGAAAATGAAATTAACATTTCTGCATGCAATAAAACATTTTGAACTCCGAAAAAAGACGTTTGGTTAAAGGTTACTTTTAAGCAAAATACGCGGTGTCTATATGAGTCCTACTTGTATTTATGGAAGAAAAAAAAAGCAGAGCTTAAATTATCCACTGGCAGCAAACCAAAAATGCTGTCCTCTGTGTGTGTTGTCATCCTTTTACTGGTGCGTGCTGTCGCTTATTAAGAGTGACAAAAATATTTTAAAGCCTTTTATCTCAATGTTACAAGAATGCCATAATCTTCAAATTTAAAATAATATTTTAAAAATGAATCAACTAAAATGAAATACATTTTAATTAAATACTTGTTAATTATTTTCATACGTGACAGGGAGAAGCATCATGGTGCTGACCCCTGGTCTTTGCTATCAATGTTACAATTACCTGCTGATGAAAAGACCAGGGTCGTGTACATATCAGTGATTCTAAACAAGTTTGACATGCCATAATGCCAATTATGGTTAGGGTTAGACAACTCTGTCCGTGTTATTTAATTCAATTAGATTTTTTTCAAGATAAAATACACTGGACTGCTGGACACTGATAGATTGTTGAACTACATTTACAGATAACATTTCTTCATCAGCATTCTCCAAGGCACAGAGATCCCAAAAAGTGACACCAAAGACCCCCATTTGTTGTACTGATTCATATTTTTAACACACAAAATCGGACAAAACTAGATGGGAAGGACTAAATAATTTCTCATCTCCAGCCATACTTTTGAATTTTAAAAATTTTGTTTATTAAAGGAACATTTCAAGATTAAAGATGCTGATTGCTATTCTGTCCCAATGTCTTCATGTCATTGTCACAGTGAAAGCCAGGGAATTTTGATTGTGGTTGGTATTTGTCATTAAGTTTTCAATTTGGGTATAGTGGACCATTCATTGAGAATTGATGCAGGGCTTTCCTGTAGCAGGTGCAGAGGCTCTCTCCTTCACTAGGGCCAATTCAGGTTTGAGCAGCTGGTGCAGGGAGGTTATGACAGTCTCATAGCTGAGGTGGTCACAGTGTCCACTGGAATTGCAAGGTTGATGCTTACCTATTCACTTTGATCCCCCATTCAATCATAGACACTCTCTTGTCTATGGAGTTTGTCTGTCATCCAGCTCATGGTTTCTTCTTGTCAAAAATTTTTTATGGCAAATGGAAGAGGCCACTTGGACTGGGCTGAGAACATCCATAGACATGTTGCTGCACAATTTGGGGTAACCACCCTTTGACTCCAAATTAAAGAAGCCTCTCAGACGAGAGGTGATCTTCATCTGAAGAAATTGTAGTCCAGTTGGCACAAAAAAAAAATTCAACAAGAGCATAGTGAGCCCTCATGAGGCAAGTGTTATTCTTCAAATTTGCATGTGCATAGTCAGTGCCAGTGTCAAATTAATTCTTTTTTATACATTCTATGTTATCTTTGAGTCTCTGCTACAGAAATGTGCGCAGCAGATAACAATCTACAGCGAACAGCTGTTAATAGTTGTGTGCGTGTGCGTGTGCGTGTGCGTGTGCGTGTGCGCGTGTGCACGCGTCTGTATAAACAGTTTGACCTGCTTTACACGCATTCCACTGTAACAGCAGATTCTGGACGTATCTGGTAGGAAACAAAGAACAGGCTTGAAGGCTTGTGCATTGTGTTCATATCTGATCATAAATGTATCTGAACTAGATTGCATAGATGGCACAATGATCACTGATAGCTGACAAAACTAACTTAATGTCCCATAAGTCAAAGCAAGCTGCCTAGCATGTTGCTGTACAATGAAAAGCCTGTGTGTGTCCCATTGTCACTAGATATACATCACATTAACACTTCTTACTATCCACCTTCAGAAAAATATTTATTTTTACATAATGTGTCTTTCAATGATGTACTTATTTTCCTTTTAAAGGTTGATGAGCTCTAAGCAATGTATTTTGTCTCTCCTCAGCTTGCTGGCTATAAAAATCTGCCAGTAATGCGCGGCATCTGCTCTGCAGCAACTCCTACTTCCTGCCTGTAGAGGAAGCGGCTGTGCCAGAATGTCCTCTCACCCTCAGTCTTTGCAACCTGGCCGGAGGACTGTGGACACACGGCACCTGCCAAACCCTGCAACCTTACCACTACAGTTACAGCGGGCACATACGGTAAGAGATTAGCAGACTGCGTCTTTAGTGATTCCACTTTCCAACTCTTAACTCTGAGTGATATTTAAAAACATTTTTATATACCCTCAAGCTTTAGTTATACCTCTCCTTGCTTGATGGATATTTAATAACAGGGACATTACTTTGATCTGCTGGGTAGGGCCTGACCCCAAGAGCCCCACTGATGTTTTTCTAAAAGAAACATTCTTATGTTACAATGTTGTGCACACAAGATGGTTTCCTCAAACTTTTACAAACTCTCTCAACTAGGTTTTTTGAGGTTAAAGTTCATGTTGTCACTGCAGTCTTCAGATTATGACCTCTCATCTTGTAATTATCAAGATCATAGTTTTTTGTACCAGAGGCAAATCTGTTTTCGACTTCATATAAAATAAGAGACTTGAAAAGACACCTTTAGCAGTTGTTTAGGTTCACTGAGTGGTTTCCAATGTTTGTAAGGCTCTTTGTGTTATAACATGGGAGAAACTAACCAACTAGTTCTATAACTTTATGTTGTTGTCACATAGATGACAACATATAATAGGTGACAGGCAGAGGTTTTGCAGAGGTTTATGTTTACTCGAGCTACATGGTTTTTGTGGTGAAAAAGGTACCATTAAATTATCACAAATGAACTGGTGATTATAGAAAAATCAAGTATTTTTTCAGCATTTGCATAGGGGGCAAAAAGGTGTTAATGTAAGAATTCTGCTCATATACTGATCATTTATTTTACCTCATCTTCTAGGAAGTGGGACTGGTTGACTACCACTCTCATCATGCTAGGGACTACAGTTCTCACTTGGCTCAACCTCATCGCCGTCGGCCATCTTTACTGTCAGAATTCCAGCCTGGGAGCGAGAGGTGAGCCCTTCATGTTCATTTTTAAAATTATTCATCACTTTTTCCAAAAGGGTGTAACAGTTCTGTCAACTTGCCTTTAAGAACAATAGACAATGTAAGGCTCATATTTCAGTGTACTCAGGGTATGTTTAATCAAAGTAAGAATGAAGACAATAAAAGTGGCATTGATTCTGTTCAGATGCATTGCTTTTTCTAGCTGACTATGCAATAATTTATCATAACATTGAATTAATGGAATTTCCCTGATTTTAGATTAAGGATCTTGCTGAATCTTGACAGCTGAGATAAACCAATCTTAGTGACTTATCCAAGCTACATTTATTATCCAGTGTTATTCAACTAAATCCAACCATATTAACCATCTCCCAGTATATACATATGTATTTAGAATTTGAAGCCAGTTCTCTCCTTTTTGTTTTTGGTTTTTTGCCTTTTCAGTTTTGCCATATTGATGAACAAGCATATCGAGTAAGATGGGTTACTGTATGTACCTCAGAAAACTGAATAATTACTGGCATTTCAGTGCCTTAATTGATCCTTAAAGCACTTGAATGCTCAATGTATGTACAATGAATTTTATTTTTCTGTTAGCCTGTTCTTTAAAAAAAAGTCTTATTTTAAATCATAATTTACATGTGTGTGTTTGTGTGTGTGTGTATACAATGTTTTTGAGGCACATATGAAAAAACATTATCTTGAATGGGAAAATATCTGTACCCCATCGAATAAACCTGGCCTTCAATATTTCTTTAGAGGGCTTAGAAATTAATCTGAGGCCCTCATTCTTTATTCTCATTCCTAGGCTGAGTAGGTAATTCTGACCTTGTCAGTGTCTCAGTCTACAGTCCTCTCAGATGTGTTCCTGTCCTTTCATAAGTCTTAGTAATTCTGTGCACCATGTCTCCATTTTCAGTATTATTGAGGTTGTTTACATTTGAAGTGAAAATGTAAGCTAAAATGTAACCTTAACCTTGTTTACCTCTTAACAACGGTAATTAACTTAGACTGCATGCAAGGTTATATGTTGCTATTTAGTCAGTGCTCTAAATTTACCCCAATTCCGGTCACAAGACAACATTGTAATCACTGGTTTGCCACTGTGCTTGTTGTTTCTTTCATGATTGTCTTTACTCCAGGTGGTATCTCACTCCTCTTCCCATCTGTCTGAGATCAGTCAGGCTACTTGAGAAAGCTGACAGAAAAGCAAGTGAAACATAACAACATATCACAGTTTTTTTGCTTTCCAGAACAGTGTGAACAAATTTGGGGCAGGAATTTGATATCATGCAGCGATATTAATTTCACTTCATTATTTTTTTTATTTATCTGTACTGAAAGACCCCTGTTTGACTCTTTACTGGTGCTCAAAGTCAGTATTCGTGTCATGGGAGTGAATAATTTACTTGAAGTGCTATCAGTGGTTTTTAGTTGGATACATTATTTAAAATGAGACTTTAATTCATTACCTTTTTACCCCCCTAAACATTTTAAATACCTCCTAATTTTGTGGTTTGTTGTGACAAGGACTTACAACACAGTGTGAGAGATTGGTACATTTTTAACAGGGCTCTTAATTATCCCAGTATATAACATACAGCTGTTGCAGATGTAATTTTCTGTTTTTGCTGTCAGTTAATTTATACTTGCAATGAACAGAAAGTTTGAGCATTGAAAGGAATTTTGCATTCTATTTGGCAGACATCAGTTGTCCTGCATCCACCCTGCACTTACTGACTTTCATTCATCACAGCTGTGGTGCAGTTAGTCTGGCTCTCTGTAAGCTTTCCCTGTGCCATGTACAGCTGCAGTTGTTACTCTGGGGAGCAAAAAGAGACTGGCAGTCACACAAACACCATTGAGCTTTCACAATAACAGGCTGCTATCAACACACACAATCTCTGTTCTTGTCGTAATGGGACCCAAGCCAGTGAGAAACTAATGGAGCTGTTGTGGGGTGTTGGTGTTTGTGTTTTGTTGCCCCCCTCCATCTCATTCTTCCTCTCTCTCCTCCCCCACCTCTATAGACATCTCTTTCTCTCATCCTCCAGACAAATCCTCCCCTGGGATCAGATTATTCTGCACGCTCACGAGAGGATGAGGGAGGAAGAAAAGGGGACAGAGAGGGAAGGGAGAAGGGGTGGGCTAGTGCTTGATGATGTTATTATGTAAGTGCCACCTATCTATGGAGATGAGGAAGTGTGAGTATTTTGGGGGAGTTATCACACACCATCTGGCTATTAATTGTGCCACTTTGTTTTTCCTGATATGACAGAGGCAATCATACAGACAGAAGTTCCAAAGTCTTTCTAATACTGTTTTTAATTCAAACTGATCTTGTTCTTATTATTTTTAACTTCAAATAGATTCTACTGCAGTATATCCTCTTACTTGTTGATTAACCCCTTGACAAATTGACTCCTACAGAGAGTTGAATGTTAGGTACTCATGTTGCATTGGCTCATTTTCTATTGGGAAATATATTTGAAAAGCTGTGATTCCCGTGATATGACTGAAGTAAGGAAGTTGGGACACAAAGAGCAGGTACAACTGCTTCCCTTTCCAGATAATAAAACAAATACTTTCAAAACTGTAGTGTCTATGATGGTTGACAGATTCTCTTGATAAACAGCATTCCTATGTTAAGCTACAGTGTTGGATGCATGCACTCATCGATGCCAAAGCTTACATGCTAGATTATGAGATGGCCCAACTGATCGCCACAGATGACTGATAAATGGCTTTATAAAGCTCTACTGTCTTGCAGCAAAAATATTTTTTGCTGGTAAAGAGCCAGGCATCGTTGCTCTTTCTTAGCATCCCAGGATACCATATCTCCTCCACGATTTAAAGTGTTTATTGTCACATGAACAGTCTGGAAATGAATTTCACTGTACAATGAGATTATCATTTTCTTGTCCACAGTGAAGCCAAATAGGTTGGAAAAAAAAAACAAAACAGGAAAACAATTAATGATAAGCATTGTTGCAATAAGATGTGAACAGTGCAAAGAAATGGAAACGGTGCAGAGAAATGGGAACCATTATTAATCGGATGTGCAAGTTGAAAGAAAAAGTACAAATTGAAATGTAAACAGTTTTGTTCGTAGGATAAGCATGTTGAAAAAGTGCAGACTGACTTAAAATTTGAGTCCAGCTTGAGTATGCAAACTCACAAAGTGCAGGTTGCAGACAATCAAATAAATAGTTAAGAACAGCACTGACTGTGCTGAATGTAAAGTGCAGATAAGTGAACAATCAGGTGCATGTGATGGTCCTGAGATAGAACATGGTTATTGACTCCTGTCAGTTGTTCAGGAGTCTAATGGCTGTTGGGTAGAACAAGTTATTCAGTCGAGATGACCTATATTTTACACTCCTGTACCCCTGGCTGGGGTGCTTGCTGATGGAAGCAGCTCTCCTGTGGACTCCGTAGGGATAGATGTCCTGCAGAGAAGGCAGTGGGGTTCTGGTGATCTGCTCTGCAACCTCCACCACTCGCTGCAGGCATTTGATGTCCAAATCTGTGGTGCGGCTGTAGCATACGGTGATGCAACTGATTAAGATGCTTTGAACAATGCAGCTGTAGAAGTTGCTGAGCATCTTTGGTGACATGCCAAACATATTCAGCATCCTCAGAAAGTGAAACTGCAGCATTTGAGCCTTTTTAACTGTGCGTTGTTGTTGAGTGACAAGGTGAGGTCCTAACTGACGTGGGCTAAGAGTGGAGAGTCGGTGGGGTAAGACGGTGGTAAAGGTAGAACTGTAGCCCACAAAGAGCATCCTGATGTAGCAGTCTTTGTTTTCAAGGTTGGAGAGGGAGTAATGGAGGGTGGCAGCTTTGGCATCTGAGGTGGACCTGCTGGGCTGGTGTGCAAACTGCAGGAGGTCCAGGGGGTATGGTATGTTGCTCTGAATGTAGGCCAGCACCACTCTCTCAAAACTCTTTGATTGGAGTAAATGCTTCTGGCCTGTAATCATTTAGGCGGAGTGGGCTAATCTTGGAAGGCAAACAATGGTTGTGTTCTTAAAGCTGGGGGTGACTGTGCTCTGGCTGAGGAAGAGGTTGACGATGGAGGAACATCAGCCAGCTCTTTGGCTTAACTCCTAGGGCCAGTCCAGGAATCTTGTCAGTCCTACTGCCTTGTTGGGGGTTGATCCTTTGGAGGGCTCTGTGTACCTGTCTGATGATACTGCTCGAAGAATAGAGGGAACGAGAGGTGGGGACAGTGGTCCCAATGTGTGTGTCTTCGCTGAGCTGCTGATGCTGGTGGGGGACTTGTTGTCTGTGATGTGCTGCAGGCTTTGCCACTTCTACCTAAGGTCAGCAGTGGAGTAGAAGCTTCTCTCTTTACTGCCTGTTGACTGTTCTGATGGCTTTCATCGGTTCGTATTTCGCAATTTTGTACTCTGTCTCATTGCCTGACCTAAATACAAGAGAGTGGGCACGCAGGATGTGGTGTGCATGACTGTTCAGCCCTGGCTTCTGTTGGTGGAACCTCCAAACCTTCAAATCTTTGTTTTTAAGACCTTAGAACACTTGATAGCCTGAACCTCGACCATTTATATTTTATTGTATTTCTTATTCTCCCTCCTTCATACTATTATCTATTGTTGTTATGTTTTTGCTTGAAACTCTGGCACAACAATTTCCTTCGGGATAAATAAAGTTGATCTCATCTCAGACCAATATGGAGGGCACGGTGTTTTGAAAACAAGTGCTAATGTATCCTGTCAAATTCACAGTGTACTTCTGTATGCTGACACAAGAGTCTTCTGTGGTTGCAGTCTTGAACACGTCTCAGTTGGTGAGAGCAGTACAGTCCTGCGTGATACTCTTCGATTCTTAGAGGGGTCCATAGGTCAATTTCTGTGACAATTTTGGTTTGTGTAATTCCATGTCTTTTGTGTGGGACACAGAAATAGAGATGTGGTTCAAATTTCCAAAGTTGAGTTGGTATGCACCGTGAATGTTACTCCTCCAGAGTGCTTTTCACACAGGTGGGAATGTCCATGTGT
The DNA here is from genome assembly GCF_037954325.1 of Fistularia commersonii. Taxonomy (NCBI): domain Eukaryota; kingdom Metazoa; phylum Chordata; class Actinopteri; order Syngnathiformes; family Fistulariidae; genus Fistularia; species Fistularia commersonii. The sequence continues at coordinate 13,608,171 of NC_141309.1, forward strand.
TGCTGCTATGTAGGGAAGGTAGTCAGTTGCACTGGTTGTAATCGCCAGCAGTGATCAGAATGGCATCAGGATGCGCCATCCGGAACAAACTGACCTCGACATCAGTGCTGGCATGGTTTTAGTCTGCAGCAGGATGTAAACAGCAGCTAAACACAGAGCAGTGAATTCCGTTATCTCAAAAGTCTTCAATAGTGTCCACAGGGGTACTGCGGGTGGGAGGTTGTGTAGTTTTTGTTGATTTGACAATTTTTTAAATACCGTATATTCGGCACTATAAGGCACACCTAAACGCCTTTAATTTTCTCAAAAACCGACTGTGCACCTTATAATCCGGTGCACCTTATATATGGATCAATATTAAGCTACATGAGGTCTTGCAACAACGGGAAGCAGCCACCGACTCCATTTTCTTATATATGATTTTTTTTTTTAAATAGGCCATTCATTGAAGGTGCGCCTTATAGTGCGGAACAACTCCCCTTTTTTAATACATTCAAATACAAATTAACATGAATCCAACACCTTCTAGCTACTGGATAAATGGAGGCAGAAATTGTTCTCTATTATCATGTAATTGACAGACATGCTGATGTTTGCATGCATGTCAGTTGACAAGTTATGTTTATAAATGGCAGTGACACAGCAACCCTACTCACTGTACTTTGCATAAATTTAAAATAAAAACATTAATGTATGAACCTTTATTATTGAATGCTTTATACACGGCACTAGGCCCAGTTAATTTAAAACACAATGAAATAGTAAGGGTCCCTGTGCCAACTCTCAATCAGTTTTTGGGATTCTTGGCTTAAAAATAATTGTAGAACCTCCTACTATAATATTGCAGATCATTTCTATGGAGTAATACGATTTGTGAGATTTGCCCATTTGCCCATTTGCTTGTCTTACCTTTTTATTTATATGAAAAACATGTATTTTGAAAGTACTTGTAATTTTCACAAACAAGCATTTAACTTGGCCAAAATAATTAACATGAGTGACATCATAACTTTGTATGCAAAGGGACATCATAATTTTGTATGCAAAGGGTATTAACCAGGAAACTGGTCAATACAGGTGCTAACTTAAAACTGTTATCACTCCTTCTTGTTGCAACAGTGAGCAGCTTTTCTGATGAATATTGCCTCAATGGATAAGCAAATGTCCATAAAACAAAGTTCAGTTACTTTTCTGTTTGCAGAATCATTTTATTTTCGATCTTATTGTTAATTGTCTTCTCTTAACACTCAAAGGCCCTCTATAAATTGGTTGGTTTAGTTTTAAAGATCCCAACATTGATATAGCACAAACCTCATAAATGAATCTCTAGTTCGAGGATGGTCTTGATTACACAACCCTACCCATAACCCTACTTGGCATAAGGAGGATCCATGCTCTTTGGTACTTAGACAAACCACACAGAAGGCCATTGTGGGCCTGGACTAGCAATTATGGTTGTGTTTTCTCTCTTCTCTGAAGAAGCCACTTCCATTTTGACACTGGCAGCAAAGATACTAACATTGTGGAAGCAGCCTCCAGGGTAGCCTTGAGAAAACCATTCTCAGAGAAAGAAAAGAGAATTTACAAGTGGATTAATAAAAAAATCCCAGACCAGAAGTGGGACCATTCAGTATTTGAAACACTAAGAATCTCTAACTGGTGCTTTTGCTTTTCTCTGGCTATTTTTATCTTGTATGTATCAAAGTGTTTAGTGAATGTGATGAAGACATTTACTGGTTTGTACAGCTCCACCCACAAAAAATATTCAAACAAGATCATGTAACAGACTTGTGCTCCCTCCGCCTCTGCAGTGTAATTGTTCCCATTCCAGGCCATTCGGATCAGTCATAAGATACAGCATAGTATCGGGGGAGTAACTGAAGAGTGCTACAGCTTCTATTGCAAACACTCATAAACATTATTGCAGTAATTCCCAGGTAGCTATCCATGACCTACTCCTCTGTAACTTTGTATTCCTAACCATTTTGAGTTGTACCATTACATACTTACTGTACATATTTAGATTCTTGTTTTTTTTTTCATTTGTTTTGTGATTAAATGCTTCTAAAAACCCCTTCTCCTGAAAAGAGTTCTTTTTCATAATATATATAAAATCTTGGGCCTAAAATTTAAATTCCATCGCATGTACATTTATAATAGTATACCAGAAATCCATCATGAATACAACGGACTGCTGCTTAATCATATGTAACATTAGTTCAGTCACAAGCAAAACATTAAGAGGAATTGACAAACTTGTGAAAGAAAATACACAGATTAAAATGTCTTTCTCACCTTACTTCAACCCTTTAACCTCCATAAAGATTGCATTCTACCCGCAGATGGTTTGCTCATAGCACCTCATGAGCATAAACAACCTTTTGGACAGTTTCAGCTTGCACTGAGACTAAGGTTTTTTTATTTTTTACTTTATAATATCTCAGTTTTTTGTGAATGGTTACTCTCAAAAATAGTTTTGGTATGCCATAATCTACCAGGGTGTCCTTTGAGTGGCATAGATAGATTTGGGAATTAGCATAAAGCATATTAGCAAATCCTCTCATGTACCGGTATACTGGAAGATAACATCATCATTAACAAGGACATAAAACTGATATACTTGTTGAATTGATATAAAGTCCATTAATCTTCATTTTCAACATATATTTTACTTTGACTTGTAAGATTTTTTTTCTGCTATTTTAGTCCATATTTCACTAATCATCATTTAATTTGCCCAGAGTTAATAATTTTACTCACCCAGGAAAACGACTAGCACTAACTGAGGGTTTCAAATAGATCCTAGACATATATTGTGACTCCAAATGTATATGAAAAGGAAAGGGTAAAGATTTCTTTATAGTTGTCTGTAAGATTAAACAAATTCAAGGCTTTATTTTTGGCTGCATTGTTAAAGTGTACAAAAAGTTGTATACACTAGAAATGTACGAAACAGCTTTCTTACTTGTCTCTTGTATGTGATGTATCCAAACATGAGAAGCTTTCCACTCTAATGTTTTTTGATTGCTTTTTTTCCTTCACAGAGGCCAAGAGCAGCACATCCGCTATGAGCACATCTATCTACCGGAGCCTAGCAGCCAATCAGAGGTGGAGTTTGCTGAGATCAAACGGCCTCGTTTAGAGATGGGACCAGAGTCTCTGATGAGACATGCAGCCCACCGGCCGCAATTGCCTCTGGGGGTGGCTGAGGATATGTCAAAGGTCAGTTGTCCTTGGTTTTGGCAGTTTGCAAGCTCAGCCAAGGAAAAGTGTGATTTTACACCTGTAAGGGAGGGCAGTTTTCAATATTTTTTGATTTGTTATTCCTCAAAAGGGAATCACTTGTGTGTGTCTGAATTTCAAATGCATAAGACCAGGGAAGAATAAATTAACTGCACATGTTAATAATATTTTGGTACACAAACATCTCCTTCCAGACCATTTATTGTTATTATTAGACATAACACAGCGGATGTCATAGAAAAAGGAGCCTACATTACAGCTCTGCAGGGCATCTTTAAGCTGCAATGAGAAGACTAAGGGTGTATTGAAAGTAATTAATAAATTAAAGAACTGACCTAGATTTGAAAAGAAGGATGAAACTGTATGAACTGCAGATCAAAAGGACTTGCTTTCAGTGTTGAACTTCTGATGGGGGGGTCTTCCTAACATTACATAGTGCTACCTAGTGAACTGCCAAGAACCCAGACAGCCAGTGAACGGCAAATGAATATCCCTGTAATAGATGGGTAAGGGAGGGACAGGCAGAAAACACCAGCTCTTGAGCTTGTAAGGAAATATTCAGGAATGTCTACAATTTCCCTCAGAGCAGATATGCTCTAAATGCATTACGTAAGTCATGTCAGATGCAATCACTGTCGGGGAGAAGTGTGCAAAAAATGATAGTAGGCTAAAGGGTGGTATGCGACAAAGCGCAAGTGTTGAGAGGGACTAACAGCCAAAGTCTGCCAGCAGGAAAAGGTGGAGTGATCCAGCAGGAGGAAAACCTTACAACATTTTGTGTACTGTGTCCAGCAGAGATAACTGACAATTACTATTTAATCACTACATATAATGCCTCTTTTATTGTATAATTTACGTTAACACACACACAACACGCCTTTCAAGAGACATGCTTACGACGCAGAGGTCAAACTCTAGGCAAGCAGCCGCAAGACAATTCAACATTAATATATCAATGGTGGCGAAGTGGAGGAAGCAACAAGATGACCTACACCAAGTAAAGAACACCAAACAGAGTTTCCGAGGGAACAAAGCGAGACGGCCACAGTTGAAGACAAACTCGATCAGTCTGTTGTTGAACAGAGAGCAGCAAGTAGAAGCCTCTCTACAGTCAATAGCAAAGGAGGGTGTGGAAAGAGGTGAAGAAAGGGTTCAAGCAGGTTGGAATGGGTGGAGAAATGTGTCAGGGGTACTATGCGATAGAAGACTATCTGCCAGAATGAAAGGAAAGGGGTACTAGACAGTGGTGAGACCAGCAATGCTGTATGACCTAGAAACAGTTACAATGACAAAAAGACAGGGGGCAGAGCTGGAGGTTGCAGACATGAAGATGCTAAGGTTCTCCTTGGGAGTGACCAGGATGGATAGGATCAGGAATGAGTATCAGAGGAATAGCACATGTTAGATGTTTTGGAGAGAAGGTCAGAGAAGCCAGACTGAGATGGTTCGGTCATATACAGAGAAGGGATAGTGAATATATTAGGGGACAGATGCTGGAATTTATGCTGTCAGGCAGAAGGTCTCGAGGAAGACCAAAGAGGAGATTTATGGATGTAGTGAGAGAAGATATGAAGGTAGTTGGTGTGAGAGAGGAGGATACAGAGAATAGGGTTAGATGGAGAAGGTTAATTTCCTGTGATGACCCCCAAAGGGAAAAGCCGAAAGGAAAAGACGAAGATTGCTTTAATCCCATTCTCTCTATAGCTCTGTGCTCTTGGATTTTTGTATTCCGCTAAGGAGTGGATGAGGAATTAAAGTCAGTGCGACCCAAAAACATTTATTCACTTTCTTGCTAGGAAAAAGGGTGTCTTTGCTTTGTTTAACCAGTGTCTTCATTACATAACCACACATGACTATGTGTCACTATGTCTATTTACCTCAGGCTGGTGCTTAAAAAACAAAATGAATTTCTTTACCAGCTACAACACCCGAAAATTAAAAGAAGACTTGCTTCATGTGGAGTGGAAATTTCCATGTTGTGAACTGTATGGAATAGGCCAGGGGTCATCAAGGGTACATAAACCATAATCTGCCCCGGGCAACATGTTTAGTTATTGGACTTTGACCTTGTCATACTATTTCACAGGTGTATCAGTAGTTGATATGCTGCTGTAACTGTTTACAACAACACAGTGAACATGCTAAGATACTGACTGGTGGACAATTTTTTATTTTTTATTAAATCCTTTTTTGTTAACATGCGGTGGACATCCCCCCACCACATAGTGCCTTTGGGTTGTTGCAGAAAAAAGGAGTAACAGACAGTTACCCCTTTGAGAAAAGAGTTCACAACTATAAAGTACAAGAATAAGAAGGGTTCAAGTTTCACATAAAAGCTCACTTCTCCAGTACATGTGACACAGCCCCTTTTACAGTACATTTCATATATTTCTTTAAGTCTGATGACTATTTATGAATGATTCATGCTGATGATCTGAAAAGCTCATGATTTCTTCATGTAGAGGTGGAACAGTCAGTAAGTTAGTGGTAGAACTTAATCTCAATATCATAGAATTTGTTAAAATTTGTATTGTACACCTCACGGTGCAACCTGTTCTTGTTGTCAGTGAAGGTCCTGGCATCATTTGGTGTTTTGGGTTGTATCTTCAGACATCTTCTTCCAGACAACCCGCCTGGGGATGATCAGGCCCCAACCTGTGTCCAGGGAGCTAACTGTGCCACTTGTCAACCCCTCTTAATCCAGAGCCATCGTGAAGCTTTTTCAGCAGCTTCCAAGATGTTCTTGATGGCTTATTTTCTCTGATGCCCAAGGATTCCCAAGAGTCCCAGGACCCGGTGTAATGAATGCCGTGTGAAGCCCCTGCAGCCTACCTCAACAGACTTACAGTAGGCCTTCCACCCATGCCTCTGATACTCTGCTACCAGAGGCACGTATTTGGCCCTCTTTCTCTCTTACGTCTCTTCCATCCTGTCATGTGACTGTCCCAGGGGTCCTGGCCCCCTTCTTGCTCATGCCCACCATCCTGCAGAGGCAAGTTTCCTCCTCTTCCGCCCGTACCTGTGGGATGTTGTGTCGCAGCCTTGCCTCAGCTTGGTTGACCACCTGCTGGGCACATGATGTCCTGCCCATTCTGATGTCTACCTCCGCTGAAGAGACCTTGGTGTCTGATGAGTCTCTGTAGACCAGAACTTCAATGGCTTTAGTCACCTTAAGCTCCTCCACTAGACTGCTCAATGGGAGCTGCAGCTTGGTGTTCTACCCATAAAGGGTGATGCCAAGTGCTGAGGTCATGAGTGGTTGACTGGCGAGATGCAGTGTCCCCCAGGTCGCCAGGGAAGAGCTTTCTCAAGCACTTAATTGGCTTCTCATACGCTGTTGGAATTTTTGCATCCCCCAGAGAAAAGCGGAACTGGTTTGCCACCTTACCCTTTCTAATGACCATAGACCTGGATTTTGCGGACTTGAAACTCATTCTTGATCATGCCATGAGCCTTTCAAGACTTCAAAGAACTCACCTACACCAGGGCACTGATGTGTGGTAACCATTAGGCCGTCCATGTAAGTCCTGATTTGAGGCTGGCCTGTGCCAGATCTGAACAAGGGGCCTCTGCACTCTACCCTGGCTGATTTCACAAGCATTATCTTGGCTAATGCAAACAGGGATACTGAGATCGTACAACCAGTAATGATTCCCATCTCCAGACAGTGCCATGCTGATGTTGATAAGCTGGAGGACACCCTCAGACTTAAGTTGTTGTAATAGTCGAGGATGAGGTTTCGGATCTTCTCCGGGACACAGTACTTTGTCAGGGTCATTCGCACCAGTGTTTGTGGGATTGAATGATATGCATCAGCCAGGTCTAGCCAAAGCATTGCCAGGTCACCCTTGCTCTCTCTCTCTCTCTCTCTCTCTCTCTCTCTCTCTCTCTCTCTCTCTCTCTCTCTCTCTCTCTCTCACTCTCACTCTCACTCTCACTCTCACTCACTCTCAAGCCTCTCAAGCCTCTCGGATGGGTTGGGTTCTATACTGGGGTGTTCAAAGAGCCTGGTGTGCTGGGAACATGGTTATTCTGCACCGAGGAAGCTATGGAGCTGTTGAAGATTATTGATTGAGGGATTATGTATTGAAATTAGGTAGATCTTTAGTTTATATGTATAACAGTTCTACATATAGTATTGTGGTGGAATTGTATTTTCTTCGTGACTCAAACTACAAAATGTGTCACAAAAGTCTATCTGAAATTGTATTTTCTTTTGAAAAAAGCCTTCTTGAGATTCTTCCCTTTATTTTATGCATACAGATTTTTTTAAAATCTAACTTCCTTTGGTAATTCCCGCTTCATTCATTGAAGCAATTCCCCTAACCTCTTGCACTGACCTCCTGCCTTGTTCAGATTTCGCCCCCTTATATAATCTTCATTTCAAATGTAAAAAAATAACACTTCATAAAAACCAAGCAGGATATATCAAACACACAATTTTGGATCAGAAATTGAATGCTTAACTGTATGTCAAAAAATGAACACATACAATTGTTTTTCAGAAATAAAAATTCCTCTGGTCAGAATATTGCAGACTTGCTTGCTCAAGTAAGCCCTTAACCTCCATTTACATGTGTTGCTATTACATAAACAAGATCATTTGGCAACACTTTCATTTGCATATTTGTTCCATGTTGCGAGTTGAGAAGAACTTTTAAGACAGGCGTCATTTCTTTTGGCTCATAATGGTAGCTCTCAATTGCATGGGAGAACCAGGTCACAATACATGTCATCAAACACAGTGGGAGATAACTAATGGCCCAACTACCTGTCAAAAAGAAGTTATTTCACGCACTGGAGTGAACTTAACTAAGGACCCCCCCCCCCCCCCCCCCCACACACACACACACACACACACACACACACACACACACAGAGGATAGAATAGCGCTGAAACATGTAGAAAGCTCTGAAGGTCTTGTTGATAGGTTTGTTATTGGGAAGTCTGGCCTTAAGAGGAATTTTTCCTTGCAAAATATTTCACTTTGGAAAGATTCTACCAATCCTGGCAAAGGAGGCTATGACCTCATTCATTAGTGTGGTCGAGTGACATTGAGACACTATGCTGATTTTCATCACCCAGAAGCCTTAATTACTATCTTTTGTTACAATCCCAAAGGATAAACATGCTGTATTTAACGATTTGTTGCAGAGGAAACAGACAGGCCTAGCAATCTGAGGATGACACTTGATTCGCTGAAAATTTTGGTTGGTTTATCTAAACACTTGTATCAGGATGACTTACACTGCAACAGTAACTCTTTGATACACTGAAACCCTGTCAACCCACCCTTTTACTCCAGAATTACTTTGAATTTGTGTTTAATATTCCTACCATTCTATCATCGACTTCCCATACTTTATTTTATAACTACTTAAATGGTGGTGTTAAGAGTTATAGCTACAATGAAATGTTTGTCTTTGCAAATGCAGGAGCGTGGCGCTGCTATTGGAAAGTTAGAGCCGATCTCACCTGTAAGTCCAGTTCATATGGACCCTGACCTGGATCTGGTACCGGCTCGCTTCTCGAAGGAGGAGCTAATCCAGAACATGGACCGAGTGGACCGGGAGATCACAATGGTGGAACAGCAGATCTGCAAGCTTCGGAAGAAACAGGTTTGTATGCTGATGGACAGGGCTGTAACTTTGCAGATTACTTGGAATAGTCACTCGTCCTTCTGACTAACTGACTAACTCAACCATTTCCTTTTCGATTAAAGATCGGAAAATGGCAAGGGAGTGTTTTTATGTGTTTATTTATTTTTTACAAGCATACATTTTCCATGTTTTATGACAGCACTTAATGAACATCATAAATGGTGGGAGAGTCGCCCTCATCCTAGGTCATGCACATAAATAAAGGAAGTCAATTTAAGCATCAATTACAGTTTGAAATAATTCCTTGTTTACCATACAAGTTATTGCACTGTTTAAAGTTTTATTTCTGATATCTCATCTCCTCTCCACACACATTTACAATAACTTGATTTCATAGTCTTAACTTACAATTCATCCTTGACGGGTTGTTGATTTTGCCTTTTTTTTTGGCTTGTGTAAAACATTCGGGTGTAGTTTTGCAACAGGATTTTGACTATCAACCGACTGTTGGCGTCACAGCAATAAACTCCTAACTAGATGTTTCTGTTGAACCACTTCACTTATTATTGATTGCTGGCTCTTAACCAGTATGCCATGATTCTGACTGTATACTCCTCAGGCAGTTGCATTCCCTCTTCTTGTCTTTTTATTTAGGAGAAAAGTAGGTTAAAAATGCATACAGCTATAAATAACACTTTCCCGAGGGAAGAGGGAGGATTACAGTGGAGGTTTTGTGACTGTTAAACCACTCAGATCCCTACCACATTATCTCCTTGTTGGCAGCTTACCATGTTAAGGAGAGAAACAGTATTGTCAGCTTTGACATGCTATTATATCAAACATTATGTGCACTTAGAGGAAAATATTCCAAAGTAGCACTGGGTTGATTTTCTGTTTATGTTCTTGTAATATTATCAGCAATTCAACTTCATATAGAAGGTGCTGTCAAATGATAGTTTTGCAATCTGGAGCTTGGTTGCTAACAAGTAATTTGAATCAGGTGTGTCAGAACAGGGCAACATTCTGAACATGCATCCCCTGGGCCCCTGCACTACTACTGGAAATGTAATCGTGAAAATATCATACATTTAACATTAACTCAATTCTAGGAAAAATGGGGTTCAGAGTAGATTGTACACTGCTCTGTGAGGTGCATATAAATTACAAAAGTACACTTTTTTTTTCTTTTTGTTTGTTTGAATTGGCAGTTTCACATTCTTCATGAATTGAAGAATGAATTTCATTGAACTACCCAATCAAATCTTCTTCTTCTTCTTTCGGCTTTTCCCGTCAGGGGTCGCCACAGCGAGTCAACTTTCTCCATCTAACCCTATTCTCTGTATCTTCCTCTCTCACACCAGCTACCTTCATATCCTCTCTCACTACGTCCATAAATCTTCTCTTTGGTCTTCCTCGAGACCTCTTGCCTGGCAGCTCCATTTCCAGCATCCGTCTCCCAATATATTCACTATCTCTTCTCTGTACATGACCGAACCATCTCAGTCTGGCTTCTCTGACCTTCTCTCCAAAACATCGAACATGTGCCGTCCCTCTGATAGACTCATTCCTGATCCTATCCATCCTGGTCACTCCCAAAGAGAACCTCAACATCTTCATCCCTGCAACCTCTAGTTCTGTCTGCTGTCTTTTAGTCATTGTAACTGTTTCTAGTCCATACATCATCGCTGGTCTCACCACTGTCTTGTACACCTTTCCTTTTATTCTGGCCGATAGTCTTCTATCACATAGTACCCCTGACACTTTTCTCCACCCATTCCAACCTGCTTGGATCCGTCTCTTCACCTCTTTTCCACACTCTCCGTTGCTCTGGACTGTTGACCCTAAGTACCTGAAGTCCTCCAACTTCTTGATCTCCACTCCCTGTAGCCTCACCGCTCCACCCGAGTTCCTCTCGTTTACACACATATATTCTGTCTTGCTGCGACTAACTTTCATTCCTCTCCTTTCCAGAGCATACCTCCACCTCTCTAGATTTTCCTCTACCTGTTGTCTGCTCTCACTACAGATCACAATGTCATCCGCAAACATCATGGACCATGGGGATTCCTGTCTAATCTCATCTGTCAGCCTATCCATCACCATTGCGAACAAGAAGGGGCTCAGAGCTGATCCCTGATGGAGTCCCACCTCCACCTTGAACTTCTCTGTTACCCCTACAGCACACCGTACCAGTGTCTCACAGCTAGCATACATGTCCTGCACCAGTCTAACATACTTCTCTGCCACTCCAGACTTCCTCATACAATACCAGAGCTCCTCTCTTGGCACCCTGTCATATGCTTTTTCTAGGTCTACAAAAACGCAATGCAGGTCCCTCTGGCCTTCTCTGTACTTTTCTATTAGCATTCTCAACGCAAATACTGCATCTGTAGTACTCTTTCTAGGCATGAAGCCATACTGCTGTTCACAAATGCTGACTTCTGCTCTCAGTCTAGTTTCCACTACTCTTTCCCATAACTTCATTGTATGGCTCATCAACTTTATCCCTCTGTAGTTGCCACAATTCTGCACATCCCCTTTATTCTTAAAAATAGGCACCATCGCACTTTGTCTCCATTCTTCAGGCATCTTCTCACTCTCTAAGATCCTGTTGAATAATCTAGTCAGAAAATCTACCGCTGCCTCTCCTAGACACTTCCACACCTCCACAGGTATATCATCAGGACCAACTGCTTTTCCACTCTTCATCCTCTTCAATGCCTTCCTCACTTCACTTTTACTAATTTTTGCTACTTTGTGGTCTACAATAATCACCTCTTCTACCCTTGCCTCTCTTTCATTTTCCACATTCATCAGCTCTTCAAAGTACTCTTTCCATCTTCCCATCACTCTTCTAGCATCTGTCAATACATTTCCCTCTCTGTCCTTTATCACCCGGACCTGTTGTACATCCTTTCCATCTTTATCTCTCTGTTTCGCCAACCTGTATAGATCATTCTCACCCTCCTTACTATCCAACCGAGCA